>NC_137454.1:381385065-382585065 GCF_964235325.1 Thermobia domestica | reverse complement strand
TTTGATGTCTAAAGCTCTTCTTTTGTAACAAAAATATCACGTTAGTAGTCGACTAGATGTGTGTAAAGTGTGGGTCTACGTTAAATCATTTACATGTTCAGCGCAAGACCTACTTACAAAGTGTGTGCACGATATATTTTAATTATATTCCTCTTGCACTAATGTCGCCTTCACAGTAGAAGGGATGTTAGGTTAGGTTTATTCTATCTTTTCGTTTCCTTTGCGAAACTGATGCACACTCAATAATCTTATGTACTGCAGTATCACTGGAAACAGTGGTAAATCTGTTTTCTGGTCATATACTAACGTCACTTGGCAAAATTAATCTGCACAGGTGTTACAGACATGTAATAAACCTGTACGCTCACTATTTCATTTGTTTATTTACATAGTTAGAAGCCTTGCCGATGGATAATACACTTGTTCTAATACTGAATACTAGTGTAGCAAATGTGCTGCAAAATAATCTAGATTAAAATTACAAAATACAGGAGGAAATTAGACGTGTGCCGGATTTTATGAAAAAAAAAATAACTTTATTTGATGTATATTAAAGAGTATTATTCCAGACAATCAGGGAATGTCGTGAGCACATGTTGCATGTGAAGCACAATTACGCGAATTTAATCGACGGTTATAAAAGACAGCGTGTTCTTAAATATTTGTATTTAGTTTTTAAAAGCCTAACATACTAAAAATAATACAAAATTTACCATTTTTCTTTTGTTTGTTTTCCAAGTGAAAGGAGATAATGAAATGCACCTTACCACAATCATAGATAATGTTATTCCACAACAGAAAATATGAACCTGAAGAATTTTCAGTATTGCCATCCATAGAAATTACAGTGTTACCAGAATAACATTTCCCCCAAAATCTAAGATAAGGCAGCGATTAGAGAAAAGAACTCAACTGCATTTGATTACATGTCATGTTGTTTTGGAATCCTGTGAACTACTTTTCAAATTACATTATTAATTTTAATAACTGTATATTAAAATTATTTTGTTTATTACAAACTAAATACAACTATTACTTAAAAAAATACTTCACAGGATTACAAGACAACATGATACGTAATCAAATGCAGTTAAGTTCGTTCCTCTAGTCGTTGCCTTAACTTAGATTTTGGGGGAAATATTATTCTGGTAAAACTGAAATTCTTCAGGTTCATATTTTCTGTTACGGAATAATATTGTCTATTGATTGTGGTAAGTTGCATTTTATTGTCTCCTTTCACTTATGAAAAACAAACAAAATAAAAATTGTACATTTTGTCTTACTTTTTGTAAATCAGGCTCTTAAAAATATAGTCAGCCAGTGGCGTATTTAAGGAAGAGGCTTCCGGGCTTAAACCCTCCCGAAATCTTATTTACTATATTAAAATAAATTAAATATCTTGCAGAATTTCACATTTCTAGGACTAAAGTTAGCAAAGCTTTCCCCCGCAACGAAATCGTAAATACGCCACTGTAGTCAGCTATTCTGGCCTTTCTTTTATGTGTTTGTGTAATATCTTGTCTATTTAAGATACAATTAAAATGTTTCAATTAATGTCGCATGAATGAAGTGTTGCATAATGGTATTATGATTAGCAGGTTATACCTAAAAAAAAAATATATATATATATATATATATTATTATTAGTTTCCATTTCAGTCCGGCTGGTTCATCGCTCATGCTACAACTTATTTTCTTGTAGTTCACAGACAGTACAGACACCACTTTGACGTAAAGCTATTAAAATATACAGCACCAACAAAGTATAAAATAAAAAATAACGGCTACTATCAAACAGATGCTTCATCTATCACTGTTATAACTCTTTTAGGTCCTGACATTAATCGCCAGTTACTGGAACGGAACAAAGGAAGTTCTCGCGTCCCAGTGGTGGAACGCCTTCTTTCAGGTTGCATTGGAACGTTCGGTTGATCAGAATGACCTGTTGACTCACCTGCGGCTCCTGCTCCTTGCATCTGAGCCGCTGATGTGGAACTATTCTGTCGCGCAAGAGACCAACGCTGTCCTCGTCTATCGGTTATAATCGGAATTTCAGCGATAAGATTGTTCTCAAATTCACTAAGCATTAGATAATTTTCCACTTTGTTACAAGAAGTGATACAGTCACCAATATATTCAAGGTCCTCCAATAAGTTATCAGGGAGGTCCATATCGGCGATTCCTTCTTCAGAGATACAGGTTAGCTCTGGCTTTTTGAGTTCCGCCATGTTGTTGAACGTAAAAGAGCGCTGCGTTAAGAGTGTTGCACCAATCGCTGGCTCGTCCTCTTGGAACGATAATCGGCGTTTGCTGTCCGGACACGTTTCAGACACACAAGTATGCTGAACACCGTTGCTCTGCGTGTGTTTGTGTCGCGCTACGTTTCTTCGATGAACGTCAATTAGGAACAGGGTAATGCTACCAACGAGGACACATGTTGAACTGAAGTAGTAACCAGCCTTTCCACCACACTCTATGTTTATGTAACCTAGAAGAAAAATAAAATAAAATAATAAGACGTTAGAATAGAATTGCTGCAATAGCATGTTACAAGGTATTAAGAGAAACATCTTGAAAACACTGCCATACTAAAAATAAACAAAAAATTTACAATTTTTCTTTTGTTTGTTTCTCATAAGCGAGAGAAGATAATAAAATGCAACTTACCATAATCATATATAATATTATTCTACAACAAAAAATATGAACCTGACGAATTTTCAGTGTTGCCAGAACAACATTTCCTTCAAAATTTAAGTTAGGGCAGCGAATAGAGGAACGAACTCAATTGCATTTGATTGCGTATCATGTAGTTTTGGTATCCTATGAACAGGGGCGTAAATAAGGGCCCCGAAGAGCTCGCATTGCGCGAGGGCCCTAAGCTATCAGGGGCCCCCTAAATCATAAAATGGGACGTAGAGAAGGAGTCCCAGTCCACGTTGACTGCGGGAGGGCCCCCAAGCTTTTAGTTACGCCATGCCTGTGAACTACTTTTTAAATAACATTATTATGTAATTTTAATAACTGTATGTTAAAACTATTTTATTTATAAAAACTAAATACGACTATCCTAAGACAAGGATACCAAGACCACATGATACGTAATCCAATGCAGTCAAGTTCGTTTCTCTAGTGGCTGCCTTAATTTAGATTTTGAGGGAAATGTTATTCTGGCAACACTGTAATTTCTATGAATAGTGACACTGAAAATTCTTCAGGTTCATATTTTCTGTTGTAGAATAAAATTATTTTTGATTGTGCTAAGTTCAGGGCCATGCCGTGGAAAATCAGCGCCCGGGGCGAGAGTATACAGCGGCGCCCCCATATATATATTCCAAGCAATTTTTCCTATCTTTTTCCTTTTTTCTCCCGAATTTTCGCCCCCTTATTTCGGCGCCCGGGGCCGTTGCCCCGCTCGCCCTTCCCACGGCACGGCCCTGGGTAAGTTGCATTTTAATTATTTTGTTTCATTTGTGAAAAACTAGCAAAAGAAAAATTGTCAATTTTGTATTATTTTTAATATGTCAGGCACTTATAATGATCAGCACTTATAATTAAACGACTGAGTGGAAAACCCAAAAAGATTGAAAATTGACTTAAAATTGCACTTTTGTGATAATCTGACAGCTCACTATTATTTTCACTTGAAACGGTCGAGCTTGATAATGTTAGAAATTCCAGCATTTTTAAAGGAAAAACTCTTTTGTCTTAAATGTGTAGGTTGAGTAAAAATCAAATTTCTTTTCAAACTTTAAAAAAAAAAAAAAAAATGGTTTGATGGAGTGGAGTGGAGTGATGGATACTGATTTTCCACTCAACTGTTCATTTTTAGAAGTTTTATTGGCTTCTTCAAACTTGTACCACAAAAACATTATATTTACTAAGCAAATACATTATTAAACTAAGTCATTTTTGGGAATTATACAGGGTGGCCACAAAGTCCCGTTACTCTTTAATAAATGCTAATGTAATCAAAGAGACATGTTGGTTACAGCATGATGGGCACTTGCCCATTATGCCCTCACCGTACGCGAATATCTTATGGAAGTCTTTCCTGGGCCCGCACCACTTGTCTGACCACCACGAAGCCCAGACTTCACTACCTGTGATAATGAGCTATTGGGGTTCATAAAGGACATCGTTGCACAACCGTTACAGTACCAGTGTCTAATTGACAGAAGCTGTGAAACAAACTTTCACTCAAGTTACACCTGCAATGCTTCGCAAAATACCGCACAGAACCTGGCGGCGTATTATCCTTTGTCAAGAGAATGACGGTCGACAGACTGTTCCTTTGGACACTTAATGTTTCATATCTCAATAAAACTTCTTGAAAGCATTGTTGTTCACGTCGTTCAGTGCTTTCCGTGTAGTTATCTACGTACGTTTAGTGATTTATGTTACTTATTTTCAAGGGTAACGTGACTTTGTGGCCACTCTGTACTTTAAAATTTTACTGATAAGGCTAGTGACTTTCCTTCTATGTGAGATAGGTTTTCGAATTCCTTTATTTACCGATACTTTAGTTAGATCTTCGCATAGTAATCTAATAAGCTGTGATTCATAGTAAAAAAAAAAAATCAATAATAACAAAAACCTCAAGAAACTGAAGTAAAATGCAAGTTAGCAATAACATAAAGAGATCTCCAAGGCAAATGAAGTTCAACCTTACAGAAATTAACACAGTGCTTCACTTTCAGGAAGAATATTCCTGCGAAGATGGATCAAAGCACTTTTTGTATAGAATGGGGTCATGAAAATTGTGTCAACCTTAAATGATAAGTTTCAGCATCGTCATGTATGGTTGCTGAAATAAAAACAGATTATTTCTAAACAATAAATACATATTTTTATAAATAAATAAAATGAACTAATAAAACCTTTCCAGTGCACTTCTTATTGTATAAACATCATTTCATTATTGTATATAAACATAATGCTATTCAACAAAGTTAGTTGATTAAATATAAACGTATGGACGAAATAACTCGAATAGGTAGTCAGGCACGTAGCCAGGATTTCGTGAAGGGGGGGGGGTCCGAGGTATGAAATACTGTGGTCATCAAACCAGAGGCTCGATCATTCTAAACTATTTTATTGAAACATATATTGGTTCGTTTAGCCTGGATTTCGTAATGAGGGGGGGAGGGTAACATGAAATACTGAAGGTCCAGGAGCTCGATCAATCTAATTACTTCACTGGCAACATATATTGGTTTGTTAGAAGAATAAATAGGGAATATGTTACTAAGTATTTTAATAAACTATGAAGAAATCTCGAGTAAAATAATTAAAAAAAAAACGCATTTAAAAATATTTTACAATATTTACGTCCTTCTTCTCTTCATCCAAATATAAGAACTTTCCTTTTATTATGACCTCAACTATTACAGGGTGTTTCAAAACAATACCGACAACGTTTGGGAGGTGATTCCTGATATCAAGATGAGACAAAGGGTGCACAAAGGCTTCCTTTCGAAGTTATAGGTTCCCGAAGACATAAAAAACTGAACTTTTAAGGCCTATAGCTCCAAAAGTATGAGACCTATGTGCCCTATGCAAATTTCTGTTTCAGAATCCTACGGTACCTCTGCAACAATTTTTATAGAGGTAGTTGGTGAGTACTTCAAATTATATGCCCGTAACCAGACCCCCTCTATAAAACTTGTTGTGGAAGTACCTCAGGATTCTGAAACATGCATTTTTGGATAGGGCACATAATAGTTCCTAAGTGAAGTTTTCACCCGACTACGATAGGTCCTATAATTGTGAGGCTATGGATCTTTAAAGTTAATTCTTTCATGTTTTCGCAGCCTATAAGTCCGAAAGGAAGCATTTGTGCACCCAGATAGGTCTATACTTTTTGTCTTATCCTAGTGTCAGGATTCACCTCCCAAACATTGTCAATGTTGTTTTGAAACACCCTGTATAAAAATTACATATTCAGTACTATAAAAAGTACATACTCAATAATGTCTTGTAAAATATTTTTCAATGTCTGCATTCCTTTCTCTGTTGAATCAAGTGTTAATAGAACTTTCTTTCCTCATAAATGTTTGTTTTTATTATTCCGTCAACTACTGTCTGTTCCAAATGACAGGATAAAGGAGCAGTAGAAAATTGTTTTTGGAATAACATATTTGATACTGCAGAGAAGCGATAACAAAATATTATTATAAAAAATGTCCACGCTGTTACACAACGGTACTATGCTTTCGGAAGCTTGAAATCTCCCAGACTAGTAGCAGAAATACTGAGAATTCCGTAAGTTTTATAGAAATTTCAAATTCCCTGACTCTGCCAGGATATCTCGCTCACATCACCACCACATTGCAAGTAATACAAATATCCTAATATGAAAGAGTAACCAAAAGCTTCCTGTAGTTTTTTTGTTTTTATTTTTAACGCTGATCCTTCTTTTTCTCATTTTATTTTGTTTCATCCTTCCTTAATTTTTCATTTCTGGTCTCGAAGGGGGGGTCCGGACCCTCCCCCCTTGGCTACGTGCCTGAGGTAGTCCTACTGATTAACGATGAATGAAACAAAATAGTTCAAACATGGCCAGAGAATAGAGGATAGTCATTCATAATTTATTCACAATAAAAATGTTCTGGTTTTAAGATTAAAGTCGCAGCACTTTGGCCAACTCGACTATTGTTTCAAAGTAGAATAAATGTATTAAATTGTTTGCACTAAATAACTTACATCACGGCACAAGTCGCAACCAAAGTGGTTCGGGCATAAACCCGTATCTGCTTGCACTAAATAAATATATTGTTACAAAGTAAATAAGTTGAAATTAATAAATACGTTGATGTCAGGTACATATTCTATTTTCCTTGACATGAACAGGAAAATTATTGGTTTGATTGCACTTGTTTCTTCGTCAAGATTAACTAAAAAGCCCTTTGTTATTGTCAAAAATGTACTTTGCAGTTAACTAAAATCCTGTAACGTTCAGTGCTGCCAACTTACTACAATAGAAATGACGAAGTATTTCAAAAGCTGCGTTTCTTTATGGAACACCCTTTCAGTTGACCAGTTTTGACCGTTCTTTTGGAATTGCTAGGTAGACACTAGATTTAATTGTCGGTAGTACAGGCTCAAACCTGTCGATCTGCGTGGCGGCCGCACCTTGTTGTGCGCGATGAATTCCCAATGCTACCAAACGCAGTGTATAACCTTCCCTGGTGTCAATGTGAGCTTTTTCTCGCTTCAACGATAATCCTTTCATTTTATTGTAGTAGGCTATCCACTTTTCACCATTCGTGATCAAGTGGTTCAGAAATGGGTCAAGTTCGTTACGCTTCAGTAGAGATTCGTAGATAGAAATTAGATCGAATAAAAGTTTCTGAGTCAAATCATGTGGGACCCTTCTTTTTCTAGCTAGCCAGCTTTCTCCAAATGGTTGGACGATGTTTGGTGAAGGCAGGGGCGTCATTTCAGACTTCACTTGAGGGGGGGGGGGGAGAGTACCATTGACATAAGACTTTCATGCTTTGTACTAGTATATCAGTAGACAATCGATTAAAGTATATGCATTCCCCAAACTGTTGGGGGAAGGCAATTGCCTCCTCCTGCCTCCCCCTAAATGACGCCCCTGCGTAAAGGATGTTTAGGTCATTGCGCTTATACATCGGTGTTATTAAACTTTTTCCAGAACATCATCCACATTTGACGTGATTGGTCGCCCACTGCGAAGAGCATCTTGGGAATCGAACGAAAGCGACTGCGCCATCTTTTGGCTGTTGGTTTTGATAACGTGTCCTTCCCACAAACACCACATATTTCTTTATGCATTTGCACCTTAGTCGAAATAAAACTGCAAGAAGCAGAACAGTTTTGCAGAAAGTCAAGAAATGTTCACAGCGGAATACCCTACGTCTTACCCCCAAAGAATTCCATCACTTTTTGCACATCTACTTTAGCTTAAACTATCAAATGACGTTATGTCCGACATGCTGCGACTCTTATATTCTGAGATTTGTGACATTAACGCCATCTCGTGTCCAAAAGGCGCACTACTGTTTACATTGCTTGATATTAGGAATTAGCATTATGCACACATGTTTTTTTCTATTATAAATAGGATTAAAAAATATACGTCACAAAACTGAACTTCCACAAAGGAAGAGACATCTAAATAGATTTAAGGAAAAAATAATAAAATTACAGATCCTTTGAAAGAAAAGAAAATAATAATTTTCCTTATAAATCAATAGGCAAAAAAATTAAAATGGCGTAGGTACTCCATACCCTTAATATTTATCCACTTTTTACCCTAATTATCTCTACGGGATTTCAACACGAAGCAATGGTTTAGTTGAGATTTACAGTATATGACAGTCAACGTGGAACCAATAACAACGTACAGTACAAACACAGGAGAGTACACGTAATTTCAAACGTTCATTATAGGCAATGTCTGTCACGGATAAAAGATTGTGTGTGTCACTGTTACGAGTACACGTGTCACTTTTAGAACTATACAGTATTTGTCACGGCTAGTAGTATGTGTGTCACTGTTAGAAGTGTATGTGTCACAATTAAAAGTGTACGTGTCACAATTAAAAGTGTACGTGTCACAATTAAAAGTGTACGTGTCACTGTTAAGAGTATGTGTCAGATTTAGGAATATCTGTCACTGTTAGGAGTATGTATGCCACTGTTAAGAGTGTGTGTATTATTGTCAGGAGTATAGAATAGAGGAAGGCAAGAGTACGAAATACCAAAATCTCCAAAAGCAATTAGGAATTCTCGTATTTATTTTAACGCTTAACTTTTACATCTCTTCTGATTTACGAATATTTAAATCGCGATTATCCCCTTAAGGTCAATTAGTGATATTTTAAATCATTTCGAACCAACTTTATATATGGTTAGTCTTGTTATATGGGAATAATTGAGACCAGAAGCAGTCTACAGGCTAAGTCCAAAAGAATCTTGGCCGACCTCCTGATAAACCGCGTCTTTCAGGAAGGTGAATTGTGACAATCCGATAACCACATGAGGAAATCTTCGGTTCAGTGTGAAAGCTTAAATAAGAACCAGCACTCTAATCAGTGAAATGTGCTTTGCTAATTTTTATTCAATGTGAAAGTACCTAACTTTATTGCTAAAAAAGCAAAGGCATTTATTTCAAACAAGTCGCCATTACAGTTTTCGTATTTGAACACAACACTCATGAAAAGTCATGTTAAAGCGGAAGGCACTTGCCCCTGAAAAAGAATATTTATCTGTTTTTAGTTTCTTGTGTTCCCCAAAGTACCGGTACATGCGGAATTAGTGCAAGTGCCTTCCGCTCGCATTACCTAGGTAAAACGGCTACGATCTTGGTACTAGCACTTGTTTCGGTGTCCAGATCTCAAATACAGTATTTATCTTTCAGTCTGATTCTATGTATGAATCCGAAATTTCAAATCTAGATAAGGGGCACCAAAATTCATAGTTTATTCTCGGTGCTCATATTGTGATTTACTAAATAATTATTAAATCTAATTGTAAGGTATACATTTGATATTTTGAGCAGACTGAGCAAGATAAATATACATAAAAACTAGTCAATACTTGTCTTAACTGTTTGTTTTCTTAACTGTCAATGAAATAGGTGTATTCAGGAATTTTAAATATTCGAGTTTTGTATTCCAGTTTCAAATATAAATATGTGTGTATTTCATCTCGGTCCTGCAACCGGGTGGACCTAGATTCGACATTCGAACTCTCATCGGGGTCAATTCAGATTATTTTTTAGTAAGGCAAGCATTTGATCTTTAGTGTAGAATGAAGGAGACAAATAGACTTGTCAATATCCGTCTTAATTTTCTGTTTTCTTCTTCACTGTCAGGACTTCGTGAAATTACTTTCGGCGAATTTTTTGATATTCAAGTTTATCACAATTTGGGTGGGATGTGGGTTTGGATAAGAATCAAGATTTGAGATACGGATTTCGGATGCAAATCCGAATTTCGAACCCAGATCTGAGATCCGAATCCAGATCCGAGATCCGGGCCCAGATCCGAGATCCGGATCCACATCCAGATCCGAGATCCGGATCCAGATCCAGATTCGAAATCCGAGATCCGGATCCAGATCCGAAATCCGAGATCCGGACCCAATCAGATCCGGATCTTCGGATCCGACCAGATCCGGATCCGGCCATCCCTACTATAAATATATACCGGTACCGGTAGTTGTAGGAATATATTTTGATAACGAATTCGCCCGGTATTTCTTATAATGTTAGTATGTGTATAATCGGCAGACATGTATGTGGCAAATTTCATGTCAGAAGAGCAATAAATAAGAACAATAAAACGAAAATAAAACTTTTTTGTCCATTTAGCAACATTTTTTTTTTTTTTTTTGCCTGCTAGCAATTGCTAGCAACTACCCGAAGAGGGTTACGCCCTCTGTAGGGGAAGAGAGGTAGATGTACTATTGTAATATATGGAAACAATAGATGGGCTATGGGTGGTTAAAGAAGCATTTTTATTATCAAGCAATTCAGGTCATTATGGTTTTAAGAACCATAATCATGAGGTTGGTTTAAGGTTTAGATGTGAAAGAGCATCAAAGCAGATGGATGAGAGCAGATGAGAATGAAGTGCAGTTGACATCACAACACATAGGTTTTGTTAGTATGACAAATGCGTGTTATCTTCTCGCCTAGGGGCGACGCTAGGCATTGATGAAGACAAGGGTGCCCTGTTAAAACGGTAGGTGTTACGGTGCATATGATGGCCAGATATGAGGGAGATGAGCATCTGAAGAATATGGTTCGTAGTAACGACTGTCAGGGTGGTCAGGGGGAATAGTGTAGCGGTAGAGAGTAAGCAGTAATGAAAGCGGAGGAATGAAAGCAGCAGAGGGGGAGAGATTACGGGCGTGTTCTTCAAATGTTTGCTGTAAAAGTGGATGGTTGGACTGCAGACGGCGGGTAATATATTTTGTGCGAAGTGTTTCCAGATGATAGAGGATGTGTGGAAACGTAAGCCGATCATAGAGGTCCCGAGTTGGACTGGGCAACTTAATTCGAAAGGCGATGCGCAAGGCATGTCGTTCAAGGATTCGTAGTTTCTCATAGTATGATGGTGGTGCAGATAACCAGGCGGTGAAACCATAAACAAGTATGGGTCGCAGAAAAACTTTATAGGTGTTCAGGATAGTAGTCGCAGAGAGTCCCCAGGTTGTTCCAGTAAGACTTTTCAGCAAATTGAGACGACTATATGCCTTTTTTGCGATAGCTTGTAAATGGGCCGACCACGTAAGGCGGTGATCGAAAGTAAGGCCAAGATATTTGACAGCACGAGAAGGTTTGAGAGGTACATCTTGAACAGTAAGATTCAAGAGACGAGGATTACGGTGAATACGAGAACGGTATTTCGGTGATAGGAATACAATAGCTTGCGTTTTCGTCGGATTTATTTTCAAGCGCCAGTGAGAGCACCAGTCGACAAAGGTATTGATAGCATCTTGTAAGGCCAAATTAAGTTGGTGGATAGTTTTACCAGTGGCGAGCAGTGCAGTGTCGTCTGCATACTGAAAGAATTGTACTGTAGCTGGAACAGCAGGAAAGTCGGCAACATATAGAATGTACAGTAAGGGTGACAAAGCCGATCCTTGTGGAACCCCAGAATGAAGAAAAATTGGAAAGGAGTAACTGAAATTAACATAGACGTAGGCCAGGCGACAAGTGAGAAAATTAAAAATGAAGCGGAGATAGGCAATAGGCAATCTGAGTTGCTTCAGTTTATAAATAAGAGCTGGATGCCAGACCTTATCGAATGCCTTTTCCAAGTCAAATAGGACCAAGCAAGATGGATGTCCTGTGTTAAAATGGTTGTAGATGGAATTAGTAAGGCGAAGTAGTTGGTCGTTGATGCTGAAAGAGGGTCTAAAACCAGCTTGTTCAAGAGGAAGACTGTTGTGTAGTGCCAGATAGAAGTGAAGACGTTTGACAACGATACGCTCCAGAATTTTGCAAAATGTTGATGTTAATTGAATGGGACGATAAGAGCTGACAGTGTGAGCAGGTTTGCCTGGTTTGAGAAACATGAGAGTCTTGGATGTTTTCCAGTCGACAGGGACATAGCCAGTACGAAGAATAAATGTATATATAAGAGAAAGCAAATATAAAACAGTATAGGGGCTTTCTCGAACGTGCCTGTATGTATTAGCAACATTTTGTTTTACTCATTCTAATATTCGTATTTATAATTCTTTTCCTGTGAAATTCACCACAAATATACATTTCACGATTATACACATAGTTTCAGTATTAAAAGTACCCTGCAAAATCATTATCAAATTATATTCTTACAAGAAGGCAATTATAGATATGCGACAATCATTTTGGACATGAGTGTACATCGTACGAGGTTCCACCATATTTGTGTGGCTTCTGTTAACATGTCTGTGCGTTCTGCTAGTAGTATATGTGTCACTGTAAGGAGTATGCGTGTCACTGTTAGGAATAAGTCACTGCTAAAAGTATGTTGTCACTGGTAGGAATATGTGTGTCATTGTTAGGAATATATGCGTCATTATTAAGAGTATTTTTCCGAGTTAGGAATATCTCTCACTGTTAGGAGTATGTATGTCACAGTTAAGGGTAGCCTACATGTGTCACTGTTAAAAGTGTATGTATCACTGTTAAAAGTGTATGTTTCATTGTTAGGAGTATATACGTCACAGTTATTGTATGTGTCACTGTTAGGAGCATGTGTGTCACAGTTAAAAATATATGCGTCACAGTTAAGAGCATATGTGTCACATTTAAGAGTATACGTGTCAGTGATAGGTGTATGTGTGTCACTATTAGGAGCATATTTGTCACAATTACGAGTATATGTGTCACTGCGAGGAGTATGTATGTCACTGTTAAAAGAAATGAAGCCAAAAATAGATGTAATCAACTCTATCAGTTAAGTTAACGAACGGTATAATTTTTTAACGCCATGAAAATTTTTCTCGAAAATTACGCATCAGATTTTGGTCTCAAACAGATCATTTTATTCCGCTTGATGTGATTTATCGATTGATTCAGACGGGACTCGTGGGGGAAAGTCACATGACTACAAGGAATATTTTATCGTTTCAACCTAAGTGGGGGGGGATACCCAACGTTCTAATTCTTGCATATAGTATCTACAACAATTAGAACTTTGATTTTCTCTTAATATGTGAAAAATGAAATGAAATCTTTGAGTTTTATGTCCCACGGTTATGCCGGTAGGCTAAAGGAGACGGTGATTATGAGAAATGAATGAAATGGTGGAATGAAGAAATTGGGAGGAAACGGGAGAACCCCGAGAAAACCTACGCACACAGTGTTTGTCCACCACAAAGTTCACTTGGAGGGAGCAGGACCCGGAACCCCAAGCACCAGAGGTGAACGCTCTACCACTGAGCCACCGCGGCCCCTTCTTAATATGTGACTTTCCTCACGAAACGCCTCTGGATTGATCTATGTGTATCATTAGACAATATTATAGTGGAATCTAAATTTTCGGCTACATCTTATGAACCATACAATATTCTGACAGTGTCATAATCAAACGGTTGATTAATCTATACTTCAACACCAGTGTCATCTTGATAGGAGTAGGTTCACGTGTAGCAACCATTTTTACGTTTAAAAGCGAATTCGCTTCTCTCGAAAACTACGCATTGGAATTTTACTCTTAAATAATTTTGTTCAGTTTAATCACTTCTATCAATTGGTATATGTCTCATCAGACTTTTTTCGTTAAATAATAATAATAATAATAATAATAATAATAATAATAATAATAATAATAATAATAATAATAATAATAATAATAATAATAATAATTACAGGCTTTCAAATGAAAATGAAAAAAATATATATAGGAAATTACGTCGAAAAAATATAGGAGAATTCGTGAAGCTGTGAAAAAAGATAATTTCCATTATCCAATAGGTAGAAATAAAAAAAAATCACATGGAAATTACACCAATTGTATATGAACATACATTGTACTCTAGGGGCCGCGGTGGCTCAGTGGAACCCTCCCTAATGGTCTAGTGGCAAGCACGTGCGCCTTTGGTGCACGGCGTCCCGGGTTCGATTCCCGGTGGGAGAGCCTTTGTGATTTTAACTGTCCTTGATGTTTCTGTGTTCATGTCCCTCTCGTTCTAGGTTCCCAGAAAAGCATGTTAAGCGAGCAAAGTTAGCAATTAGTAGTTCAAGTAAGTTACTGAGACACGTTCGGTGAGTCAGTTAAATTTTTTTAAAAAAAAAGTGGTAGAGCGTTCACTTCTAGTCCTAGAGGTCCAGGGTTCGATCCTAGCCCCCGCCAAGTGAACTTTGTGGTAGACAAACACCGTATGCGTGAATTTCCTTTCGATTCTCCCGTTTCCTCCTACTTTCTTCATTCCACCATTTCATTCATTTCTCATCACAGTCTCCTTTAACCTAGCCGGCATAAACGTGCGACATAAAACTCAAAAATTTCATTTCATTTTTAAATATAACTAAATGGGTAATTATCTCGTTGCAAAATTTTATATGAGTTTATCTTAGTGTTTTCGTACGTAACTTACTAATACTAAGCAACGACCATAATGAAAGTGTGAAAAAAGGATATGCAATAGAAAATCAGTGTTTGTAAGTATACGTGTCCAAGCAAAAAAGTATTGATAAACTTAAATAAATTATTTATATGTCTTTAAATTCACTACTCCATAGAACTTTTAAATGAATATGACGAAACTAGTTCATTTTTTGTTCCATTTTGTAGGTGTACGAATACTTTTTGCGCTAACTGTATTTTGTTTGGTGTAATTATCTTTTGACAATAAGCAGGAAAGGACGAAACAAAGAAGAGTCTCCATTCAACCACCCTACTGTCAGGCACGTAGCCAGGATTTCGTAATAGGGGGGGGTCCGAGACATGAAATACTGGGGTTATCCACACCAGAGTTCGATTATTTTAAACTATTTTACTGGTAATATATACTGGTTCGTTTAGTCAGGATTTCGTAATGGGGGGGGGGAGGGCAGTGTGATATGAAATATTGTGGGGCTTGATCACTATTTTACTAGCAACATATATTGGTTTGTTAGGACAATAAAATGAGGACATAATAATAAGTATTTTAGTAACAAACTGTGAAGAAATGTCGAATAAAAGAATATTAAAAAGATTTTAAAAGATTTTACAATATCGAGGTTTCTTCTTCTGTTCATCCAAGTATAACCATTTTCCTTTCATTATGACCTCAACTATTTTTTAAAATGTACGTATCCAATAATGTCTTGTAAAATATTTTACAATACTTGCGCTCCTTTCTCTATTGAATCAAATATTAACGGAACTTTTATCTACATAACTTTTTGTTTTTAATATCTGGCAAATACTGTCTGTGCCAAATGACAAGTTAAAGGAGCAGTTGAAAACGGTTTCTGAAATAACATGTTTAATACTATAGAGAAGCGATGATGAAAAATTATTTTTATTTTTAACGCTGACTCTTCCTATATCTCGTTTCTTTTTCTTTTATCCTACCTTATTTTTTTATATCTGGTCTCGAAGGGGGGGGGGTCCGGACCCCCCGAACCCACCCCTTGGCTACGTGCCTGCTACTGTGGAGACAAAAGCCCCTCCAACCACCCACACCATATATCCTTATGTTATTCTCACAAGTGGAAATAGCAATGCCACAAAAATATACAATGTTTCGTTAAAATGTAGGAAATATAGGAGTTTATAGGAAGACGTAAATATATAGGAAAAATAAGAAATATAGGACATTGGAAACATTATTATTATTATTATTATTATTATTATTATTATTATTATTATTATTATTATTATTATTATTACACTTCATAAATGGGTAAATTTTGTAAATTATGTAGCCACATTCTTGCTGCATAGACTAAATGGACTTTGGTATAACTTGTACACAAAGAAAAAAATAGTAACAACCCTGTAATGAAGCAAGGAAAATAATTGGATGTGCTACCTGTTTAATTAATGGGATGCTTTTCGTCAGTCAGATACTTATGTACTCTCATACAGGATGTTTCAAAACCACACCGACAACCTTTGGGAGTTGCTTCCTGACACGAAGATAAAACAAAAAGTATAGACCAACCTTGGTGCACAAATGCTTCCTTTCGGAGTTAGAGGCTGCCGAAAACACGAAAAAAAAAAACTTTAAAGGTCCATAGCTCCAATACTATGAAACCTACCGTAGTCGGTGCAAAACTTCACTTAGGAATTAGTATGTATCCTATCAAAAAATACATGTTACAGAATCCTGCGGTACTCAAGAGTTTGGCTACAGGCATATAAATTTAAACATTTAGCAACTGCCTCTATAAAAATTGTTGCGGAAGTACCGCAGAACTCTGAAACATGGATATTTGGATAGGGCACATACTACTATCCATTTCATAAAGATAGGCCCCTGACTTCGCGGTGCTGCCGTGACGTCCAGTCAAAACTTATATTTCATTGTCGTACCTCGTTGGAATTGCTGGAATGTTGTCTTTTCAATACTTAAGACATAAAAATTTTCTTTGTACTATGTAGTGAGAAAAAAAATAAAAATTAATGAAAAAGTGCGTATTTTTTCGTACTTTTTTGGTAGATCAATGTTTATAGAGCTATATCTCAGAAAATAGATCACGTGAAATAATTTCCTGTGTACAATATGTAGATGCATCCATTAACTGTAAGTTGTGAAAAGTTCAATTTTCATCACTTGATATTTTTTGTGTAATTAAAACAAATGTACGACGCTCTGATCTCCTTTACCATGGTAAGTAGAGAAACGTACAAAACACTGTTCGAAAATTTGGAAGTCTAGTGTTCCAAATATTTGGAACTATTAACAAAAAAGGGTTTAGTTGGTAGAGTATTTATTTTTTTAAAAAAAGATGTTTACTTCAACATGTTCTCTGCGTTAAGCGGTGAGCCATGTTGCAGCCCAATCTTGAAATTCCCCGCGCTTATATGAAGAAACAGCATACAGTAAATCGAAGTGCGGCAACGCTGTCGTGCAGTGTTGTCGCGTTCAGGAAGCTTGTAGCGCGAAGCCTACTTCATAAGAATGTAATAGGAAAAACTATTTATTATAACCTTTCACATCATAAAAATATTAATGCATGTACACTCATGTCTAAAATTATTGTCGCATGTCTATAAATATGTTATTGTAGGAATATAATTTGATAACGAATTCGCCTGGTATTTCTTATAATGTTAGTATGTGTATAATCGGCAAAGACATGTAGGCTATATGGAAAATTTAATGTCAAAAGAGCAGTAAATAAGAACAATAAAACGAAACTAAAATTTTCTTATCCATTTAGCAACATTTTGTTTTACTCATGCTAATTTTCGTATTCTTTTCCTATGAAATTTACCACAAATATACATTTCCCGACTCTACATATAATATCAGTATTAAAATTACCCTGCAAAATTATCAAATTATATTCTTACAAGAAGACAGTTATAGATATGCGACAATAATTTTGGACATGAGTGTACACATCTCAATGTAATCGAAATAAAACGTTGAAGTAACACATCCAAAAACTCATCTCTTAATCTATTTACTTCATTCACTTTCGTCATGGCTTTGTTTACTCATCGCTGCTCCTGCTATCTTCCTTAATATTTATAAACAATGGCTCTATTTCTACCTCAAGGTCTATCAGTATATACACTCTTCAGTGGCCATCACGTGTTCACCCAAGTTCTGCGATCAATTCCCCTGCCGAATGTACAGTAACACAGAATGGGTCCTTTGTTTTCTTTCATGCAATGAGTAGGTGACGAGGGCTGTATTTGCGTCTAATCACGTCGCACTGATTAAGTCTTGAACACTTCCCTTCGGTTCGTAGGCGTCAAAAACTTACACACGCATTCATATCATATGGGTTCATTGCAATGAGACGAACGAACGGGCATTTATATTTTCGTGAGTATATCTTGTGCTTTTTGATTAAAAAAAAAAGTGGATATTACTTCACGAGTGGCGGTATTACAAAAAGAAGAGGCAAAATGTTTAGCGATAATGAAATTGCAGAACTGATGAATGACTCCGACTCAGACGGTTATGAGTTAGTAATTAATAGTAAGGACATCGATTATTCTGTGCTCAGTGGCGTATCCGGGAGTGAACAAGATAGTAACTATGTTTCAAGTAAACCTGAGGTTGCGCTGAAAAAAAAAAAAAAAAACGCGTCATTCCTATTCAAAGGCAGATTCTAATGTAGCTTGGAGCTCTTAGATCTGAAAACAGATTTTCTGTGAAGTGTAAACTCAATATTACATATCAACTAAGGTTGTATCATATAATAAACTTTGTGCGTGTTTTTGTTTCTGTGCAAGTGTATTTTGTACTGCGTGCAATAAGTGAAGAACTGACAAAAAGCAACAAATTTTCGAGGACCTCACATACAAATCCAAACAAGAGTTCGCTTTGGTATATTTACTGAATATCCTGTTAATTTCTAAGAAATTGGTTTAAAATCTGTGGAGACATTACATTTTAAAAATATCTCTAAAAAGTGCCGGACAGTGTGCGTGACAAATTTAAATACCCGTCCGGCTGAGAGTGTATGCGCGTCAGGAATATGTGGCAACGTAGCACGCCGTATAAACTGCGATAGCGAAGGGCGCAAAAAAGAGAAAATCATAATGTCATATTTGTGATTGTTTATCTTTTAAAACAAGTCAAAACAGTTTGGTTGAAAAAGCTACTTTAAGATCTTTCTAAAAGTTTTTTCAGATTGTTAATACACCGCCGCAATTCAGAGATAATGATGTCTCACTTTTTGCTGAATAACAAGAAAATTACTACGTGTTGAGTAATGAAATTTTCAGAACTTGCAGGTAATATATGCATCTACATATCTTGCACAGGAAATTATTTCATGTTAACTCCTTTCCGAGATATAGTCCTACAAACATTGATATACCAAAAAAATACGAAAAAATACGCACTTTTTTTATTAATTTTTATTTTTTTCTCATTTACAGTACAAAGAAAATTTGTATGTCTTAAGTATTGAAAAGACAACATTCCAACAATTCCAACGAGGTACGACAATGCGGTATAAGTTTTGACTGGACGTCACAGCAGCACCTCGAAGTCAGGGGCCTATCTTTATGAAATGGATAGTAGTTCCTAAGTGAAGTCTTGAACCGAGTACGGTAGGTCCCATAGTATTGGAGCTATGGACCTTTGAAATTATTTATTTTTTTTTCGCGTTTTCGGCAGCCTATAACTCCGAAACGATGAATTTCTGCACCCAGGTTGTCCTATACTTTTTGTCTTATCTTGGTATCAGGAATCCCCTCCCAAACGTCGGTGTTGCTTTGAAACACCCTGTGTACTTTTATTTTTTGACGCCTGGATGTTTTAGGAATAGATATATTAAAGTATATGATAAAGTGTTGTATTTTTGCATTATTATTATTATTATTATTATTATTATTATTATTATTATTATTATTATTATTATTATATAGTTGTAACATATACATATAATCTGGTTTAATTAAACATGTAAGCACTCATTTTTCTCGTTGAAACAATTTAGAAAATTAAATGCATAATTTTGAGCAACTTAACAACTTATTATTACGAAAAGAAAATTATGTAAATTATGTGGCCACATTCTTGCTGCATAAATGGATTTTACTATAGCTTGTACGTAAAGAAAAAAATTAGTAAGCAACCCTGTCCAACATAGGTATTTCCAACAATAATTGTTCATTCCGTCACGTGTACGAGAAATGTGTTGTACGCAATCAAATGAAAATAACACAAAAAGCAGCCTATTCGCATGCACAATCATATGTTAAGGGGCAAGGCTTTATATTCACACAAACCCTGACAGATATTGACGCGGTACAACTTAAACCTGTCTATGCGAATTGCTTGTGAGTGAATGGTGGACGCAGCTAAACTGGATTCATGCCTTTATATAAAATACGATGCTTAGTTATTGCTCAATTCTGCTTTGTGTTACTGCCGACAGATGTCTCTTGCTGTCGTGTGGAATTGCCAGGTCTCGTCGCTGAGGATCAAGGATGGAAATTGTATAGAAATTACCGTGTTTTATTGTCTAAGCAAGAGTGAAAATTTTTCGATTTCTTCTTCCCTTTCGTCTCATTTTTCCTTGTACTAAAATCACATTATTCATTACAGAGTTATGTAATAATAATAATAATCATATAATAACAATCTTATATATAAAAGAGAACGCACAAATCCTTTGTTACCTCATCACGCTAATACGGCTGAACCAATTTCTTTTATTTTTGGGGGGTTATTAGGATTTGGACCCTAGATGGTTTTTATCATATCACTTTAATTTTTAATTACCAGTGTCTTGAGATAATTGACCATTCAAGTGTCCATAACGTACAAATCCTTTGTTAGTTCATCATAGGTAAAAATAAACGTATTTATATGCAACCCGCATGACCGTGTCACTCGGCGGGTTAACATAAATGACAGGCGATATAATGTTAACATTTACTGCAATCTACTATGGTTTTTATCATATCACTTGAAAGCGAAAAAGTAAAAATTATCTAAGTAACAAAGTTTATTGCGTTCCGGGGTGACCGCAGCGAAGCGGGGCGGGTTAACATAAATGACAGGCGATATAATGTTAACATTTACTGCAATCTTCTATGGTTTTTATCATATCACTTGAAAGCGAAAAAGTAAAAATTATCTAAGTAACAAAGTTTATTGCGTTCCGGGGTGACCGCAGCGAAGCGGGGTGAACGCTGCTAGTATTATATAAATGAGTAAATCCTCCTGCGAAATTTTCTAATAAATCTAGAAAAAACTATTTTTTGCGTGTGGCGCTAAGGAGTTTATCGTTCGGTCCCACTGTTCCTAACATACTCCTAACAGGCCGTAACAAACATACTTCTCCCTAAGAGTAGTGGCGTACCCAAGGGGGTTTCGGAGGTTTCAACCTTTTTAAATTATATACTACTTTTAGTATATTGCAGTCTCTTCATTATTCGATTAAAAAAAATCCAATAAAGTTTTTTCACTTCGCTTTTTTGTTGTTTGTTTTTTCAAGCATTGTAGAACACGCTACATATGGTTTCACGCCTTTCTGCGTTGAGACATAGGAGGTGATAACACCATGACTTACAAAAAAAAAAAAAAAAAAAAAAAGTTAGGCCTTTTTCATAATTTTTTGGCGGGTTTACTTTTGCACCTAGAAAAATATTGAAGTTTTTCACACACATTTTAGTGCATCCCTTAGTATTTTTCAGATTTTTCAGATCCCTGCGTGCGTTTATAACAGTAGACTCTGACTGGCCAGGGCAGGAGGGCAGGGGTCCCTGCCGGGGCCTTCTCTCTCTCTCTCTTAGTAAATATTGAATAGCATGGAAAGTAACATAAAACATGTCTACTGTGTTGGAGCTGGAGCATAGTTATTCGTTGTAGTTTGTTCCATTCCCAGAGTTGGGTGGCATTGAATGTAGTCTTGGGGTCCCATTATTGCGATGAAACTAATAGTATTGTAAACTCATGTTTGGGGCCCTTTGTTTGTGGCCTAGTAAGAATATATTTCAACAATATGAAGAATGGGGCCCCAGCATCATATTGTCTATGTATTGGGGCCCCGTCGAAATGAGACAGATTTTTTATAAAGTTCTGTTGGAGGCCTCTGTTAGTCGTTTGACAAGTTATTGCAACACCATAGAGAAACAAACGTAAATGAAGCTGACAGCTTTATAAAGAAAAGTCACCCTCATCGCAAAGGTTTTACAAGACTGTTAAACTTCTTCTTCTTCTTCTTCTTCTTCTTCTACTACTACTACTACTACTACTACTACTACTACTACTACTACTACTACTACTACTACTACTACTACTAATAATAATAATAATAATAATAATAATAATAATAATAATAATAATAATAATAATAATAATGGACCCTCTAAGTGAGGCTCGTGCCGGAGCCCTATAGCCCTCAATCCGAGACTGTATAACAGGGGGATCCAGAGTGGCAAATTTTTTTAAAAAAAGTATATTTTTAACAAAAATACCTTTTCGCGATTTTGTCGTCTCGGATACAAGATGGAGACATGTGAGTGGTATCGTTTAAAAGGCTGTTCTATTCTGAAGAGAATGATGGACGAAAAATTATCCTAGGGTAAATAGGGTGTCTCAAGAAATTGTTACCTGAGATCCTGTTTTATACGGGAATCTGGGATATTATTTTTTGGCGGACTTACTTTTGCACCTAGAAGATTGAAATTTTGCACACAAATTCAGTGCACCCTTTAGTATTTTTCAAACTTTTTTCAGATCTCTGTGTTAACACACAGGAGCGAGTCCAGAGTGAGGAAAAGGTAAAAAAAAAAAAGGATATTTTTTAAAACAAAAATCAATTTTTTCGCGATTTTCTCGCCCCAGATACAAGATGGAGGCATGTGAATTGTACCGTTTGGAAGGATATTCTATTCTGAAGAGAATGAGGTACAAACCATGACTCTAGGGTAAATAAATATGTCTCATGAAATTGTTATATTGCATCTGGGTCTTTTGGAGTAATTTGGGGTATTGTGGGTCTCATTGGTAAATATTTTTTTCCTGTCCTTAGTATTCAAGATGGAAGCTTGAAATTTTATACACACAGTTAGTATGCTATTTACTATTTTTTAAGTTAATTTTGAGATCTGTGCGTTAACATAGGGGGAGTCCAGAAGGGATTTGAATTTGAAAAGAAAAACATTCAGAAAAATTCCAATTTCTCTCAAAATTTCCCACCTCAGGGACATGAGAGGGAATACGAATGATATGGTTTGAAAGGCTGTTCTATTCTGAACAGAATGAGGTACGAACTTTGACCCTAGGATATTAGGGATGATGCTGTAACTGCTTGACTGAAAGTCCATAATTTACCCTTAGAAAGGCTTAACGCCCTTTGAACAAGACATTATCCAAAAATCAACATTTGCCACGCTCACAAATACCTGAAATTATATGAATGTAGGAGCTCGAAACTCCCCTTGACACATCTCTGTGTACACCACTGCCTAACAAATAGTCCTGACAGTGATGCAAATAGAACTTGTAATAATAGTAAAATATGTTTTATTATATGACTACTACTGTTACTACTACTATAATTCAGCATGAGATACTGTAACTTTTTCGTAACTTTCTATGATTTTTTAAAACTGAGTAAGTTTCCAACCCCGGTCAAATGGCAAAACGTTTTCTGGATGTCTTTCTCTTTCGTTCTTTTCGTTGTCCTTTATTTTTTAATGTTGTCGATACTAATATTAATTTAATTCAAGCTAGAATTAGAACAGCTACTGTAACTAGCACCATTAGAGAAACATCTTAATAACAGTTTCAAGTTAAAAGACAGAAGAGGAAAAAAAAATAAGCCTAATAAATAACATAGATAAAGTCGTTTTTCTTAGCGTCCCTGCCACCATGGAGTAAGGTAATTTAGAAGTAACTTTTAACTTGTAACATTATGGAACAGGGCTATTCCGAAAAGTTATGAGAAACCTAAAATGTCGATGCATTTGCAATTTGCCATTAACGCTTGTCGCTATTTTTTGTCCCGTTTTTCCAATGATATTTATCTCTGTCCTCTTTGCAAGAACGAAAGAACAAGATTGGAATATAAGGAAATAGCTGTAATAGCGTAAGTCGATAAATACTTTTAGTATAATTTTATTATTTTTCAAAGCAGGAAATGTGCTGCTACACCACCACTACCTCTACATAATAATAATAATAATAATAATAATAATAATAATAATAATAATAATAATAATAATAATAATAATAATAATAATAATAATAATAATAGGTTACACGGCGACTCAGTGGTAGAACAGTTCCCCCTGCTGCATAGAATCCCTGGTTCGATTCTGCCAAGTAAATTTGTGGTGAACAACACCGTGCCCGCGGGTTTGCTAGGGGTACTTCCGTTTCCTCCCACTTTCGCATTCCATCAATTATTCCACTACCATTCACTTGCTTTGATAATTGTATCCCTTAGCCTAAGAACTCCTCCACCGCTAAGCGGTTAGTGTACGCGTCTTTAGCGTGGGAGACCCGCGTACGATTCCCGGGGGGAGCTCATGTGGTTCGGATTCCATGTTAAAACTGTAGGTCCACATCTCATATAGTCTCGCTGCTGAATGGGATGCTAAACTGAAATCAAATCAAATTCCTTAGGCTAAAGGATATAATCGTGGAATCTTAAACTGAAATATAGTTTAACACTACATAATACTACTAATAATATAATTAGGACCGAAAATAACGTAGAACCTGAAAGCCGCCAGTGGACCCATGCTCTTTAGAAAAACCCATCCTGTTATTATGATCACCTAGGTGGGAATTACAAGATTGTGATATCAGTATTACGTACGTACGTTATTCCACACGAGAACTATTGAATAACGGTAAAACCTAACTTTTAAATTCTGTTTTTTTGGAATACATACCTAGAGCGTTAATGTCACTTCATTTACATCTCCACGAGGTAACGGTGACTTTAACTGTGGTTATTCATATGTCATTATTTAGTATTGAAACAATGATGTACGAGTGATGATCGAAAAAGGTTACAAAGCGTATAAATTTTATGTTATTCACTATGTCTTAACGAAAATGTATTTGTAGATTAATAACATGTCTGTGTTGATGGGGGTTTGAGAAGATTTCGGATTCTGATTATGTATACACGAGAAGCGGACATTAAAAACAATGACTCGCCTGGAAAATTAGTCAAGAGTAAAAGTGAGGCCAGTAGTGCAGTTCCTGTAGACCAAAAAAGACTACACCTGTAGACATTCATAGGTAGATTGTACTGGGAGGGTTAAATTTCAAAGCAACATGTAAGGAAGTGGTGTCGTGCCTTCAAAGAGAGACGGACCAATATTTTAAATGACAACCTTGGATGCAGCAGTAGACCCAGTACTTCAAGCACTGACGTTATGCTTGGAACGACTGAAGCACCCCTTCTACAGACCTGATCTAGCGCCAGTGACTTTCACCTTCTTCCTGTTCTAAAGCTAATAATAATAATAATAATAATAATAATAATAATAATAATAATAATAATAATAATAATAATAATAATAATAACAATAACTGGTCACCCTTATCTGGCAGTGATTATGTCATAACCACTGGCTCACGGTTGCTACGAGAATTTGACGCGGATTTCTATGCAAATGGTACTTATTTTGATTTCATTTTGAGTTTAACGTCCCGTTTAGCAGCGAGGCTATATGAGACGTGAACCTACTGATTACACGTGGAATCCGAACCATATGAGCTCCCGTCGGGAATCGAACCCGGGTCTTCCATCTATGCAAATGGTATAGAAAACTTGATCTGCAATTGTGATAAGCGGTTGAACGAAAACT
Organism: Thermobia domestica; assembly: GCF_964235325.1. Taxonomy (NCBI): domain Eukaryota; kingdom Metazoa; phylum Arthropoda; class Insecta; order Zygentoma; family Lepismatidae; genus Thermobia; species Thermobia domestica. The sequence goes on along the minus strand of NC_137454.1, from coordinate 382,559,638 downwards.
GTGGTTACATCGAGGACTACTGTAAAGTGCCTCTATCATCAGGTGTGTTGATCTTCCAGCTATGTCTCACCCATAAACTATAATAGGCTCTGTAACCTTTCTTTTCGATCAGCCCTCGTATAATTGAAAATAATAAGAACTATTTGATCGATTACAATCAATTTTGGCCAGGATACAGAGGGTGAAAATTTAGGAATCAAGTTCGATTATAGAAATCAAAATTCGGTTCCCCATGCATTCTTGTAAAAGTAATTACGGATATCATCCTTACTCGATAGGCTACCCGCAATGCTGTTGAGATTAGTTGGCCAGTATAATGTTCAGGATACAAATTAATTTAACCTAAAATGAAACTGACTCCAAAAATCCAAACATAAGACGCCTAACCTCTGCGAAATTAAAATAACGCTAATTTTTACTGGTGAGCGCAAGAGTCTTGGTCTTGCAGTTTGTGCAAGAGTCTTGCATGCAAGATAAAGACCAGGAATCCCGATGTAAGACCAAGACCAAGGAATGCAAGACCAAGACCAAGACTCTTGCGAAAGAGTCTTGCACAAGTACCAGTCGTACTTGATTTTTTTATAGAATGTAAAAAGGAAAAAAAAAATCATTACATCTTGCATTTGAATTTCTTGGCTTTAGTAAAAAGGCCACTGGAGTGAATGTGTTCCCAGTAGTTTATGCAATCAGTTTGAGTCGATCTGCCCCTGTAGCATATACGTAGCTACAGTATTTCGTTTTCTGAATCGGTTGTTCACGTTTTCTGTAGTTATACTCGTTTTCAAGCTACACAGGGGGGGCGCGGTGGCTCAGTGGTAGAGCGTTCACCTCATGCTTGGGGTCCCGGGTTCGATCCCAGCCCCCGCCAAGTGAACTTTGTGGTGGACAAACACCGTGCTCGTGGGTTTTCTCGGGGTACTCCCGTTTCCTCCCACTTTCTTCATTCCACCATTTCACTCATCTCTCATTATCACCGTCTCCTTTAGCCTAACCGGCATAACCGTGGGACGTAAAACTCAAAGATTTCATTTTTTCAAGCTACACAGGTGTCATTCTAATCAAAGCTTCTTGCACACAAAGAAATGTGTCATTGGTGCTGAATTACGGTGCATTCCTGCTATTTTTAAACAGTGAGTTTTACTCTATACATGAAACTTTCGTAAAGCGTAAGAAGAAATTTTCAAAATTAAAAACGCAAGTGGCGAACGCAAAAAAAGTAAATTTTATGCGTACTTCGAAGTTGTTGCGGGAAGTGGGGACCATTCCTATGGGTTATGCAAATTATGTAAAAAAATCGAAGAATAAAGTGGCAATAAAAATTAAAAGCAGAAACATTTCAGGACTGAAAAAAAATCTTTTATCAGTGCATAAGAACGAAGCGGCGGAACTATTTCCATCACAACAGCAGCAACTCGAAATATTGAAGATTTCTTTAAAGCTGGTTTCATTATAATCATTATTATTTTAATTTTCTCTCTCTCTTTTTGGGACAATATTGTTAAACATATCATCATCATCGTCATCATCATTATAGCTATTCTGTCATTATCGGCAGGTCCCTTGCTGCAACTGAGAAGCTTTGATGTAGGTGGTCCTCAATCAATTTTCTGTTTCAATACATTCCCTCAACTACAGACTCCTTTGCCCCTTCTCTCTCTTTCCTTCCACCATACCCCTAGCACGTCCCTGATAATACAGTTCCTCTTCAGCCAGTGTCTCAACCAGATCCTCTTCCTCCTCTTAATTACATCTAAAATTATTATTTTCTCTTCTACTTCTACTATTTCTAACACTTTCTCACTTGTTTTTCGTTCAACTCAGTAATTCTCTCTCTCTCTCTCTGTCTCTCTTTTTTTTTTAAATCCATGTCCACGTTTCGAAAGCCTCCATTTTTTTCACCGCTTTTGGGTAATGTCCATATTTCTGCTCGATAGAGTACATATTGGAATCAGTAAAACAAAATCTCAATATCTAATTGGAAGTTTGTTCAATATAAAGATTAGATAATCGGGGTTGAAAAGAAAAAAACATTTGTCTGCTTTAGAGTGTAAAAATAATTTTACAATTCATGGTATTTCAGTAATCTGTGCCGCCTTGATTTTCTTTCATGCGTCTCAAAGGTAGCTTCCCCACTTTGGGAACCACTGGAATATTGGATCTGTTAATGTATATATATATATATATATATATATATATATATATATATATATATATATATATATATATATATATAAGATTACGAAACGTTTTGGATTTATTTTATAAGTAGTGAAGCGTGGACACCCATTGAAAAAGAATAAAGATCATCTCCTATGTTGTACACTATCATCATACTTATACGAAGGTAAACTATATTACATTTAGAAGCATACGTTGTATTTCCGCTATTATTGCCGCTTTGTAGAATTTATTATCCCTTGTATCCACAGTAAAATCTACCTATGAAAACCATTTCTTAAAAGCAAGACTTGCAAGACTCTTGCAAGCAAGACCAAGACCAAGACTGGGTGTGCAATATCAAGACCAAGACCAAGGGTTACAGTGAAAGACCAAGACCAAGATTGTCTTGGTCTTGCATTTGCTCATCACTACTAATTTTACAGTAATTATGTAATATCTTCAAATAGATAAAAGATAACAGAAATATGGAACAAGAGGGAGCTAGACAATATTATTTTGCATGAGGTACCATTATCACGAGTCACGTAGTAGCTTTCCATTTGCAGCTATTTATAAACGCGAAAATAAATGCTAATTTCCTAAATGGCTGGAAATTGAAAGGAAATAAGTGTGTCGTGATAACGGTATCTGATGTAAAATAATATTGTCTAGCGAGCTCTTGTTCCACTTTTCGATTATCTTTTATCTATTTGAAGATATCACATAATTATTGTAAAATTAATGGTATTTTAATTTAGCCGTGATAGGGCCTCTTAAATACTGTACAGTAGTTTCTATTTTCAATTATCGATTCATCTTAAGGCATACTTCATTTAATTTGAGATTACATGTTATATTTAATTCTGGACTTGGTAAAATTTTGCTTGTTAAGAAGTTTGGTTTATCCGAACAAAACTTCTTCACAGGGTGTACATTGGTACATTTCTACCTGTCCTTGACATTATTGCGGTAAATCATTTTATGGTCATATTACCTGTATTATTCTAACTTGCATGTTAGACTGATTTTACCCCTTTTCATCCCGTATGTTTGACTGAATTTATTCCCAAGTAAAAGGACTATTTTATAAGAATCAAAGAAAGAGTATTGCATGGTTTCATTACAATCGGGTATATTTCGTGAAAGCTATAACGAAATAGTCATAAAGACATGTTGATGTATATGGCTTTGAATGGTAGATGTATGCTACTGCCCTGGTAAACAAAAACAGTTTATTGAGAAAGTGTAAAAATGTATGTTGAGTTAGGAACTACATTTTTCTTGGAGGGTGGGGGGAGGTCCGGACCCAGTGGACCCTTCTACACGCTAAAATACTTTTAAAACAATGCACTTACTAGTTGAGTTAAATACACACACGATAGTTGGCGAAAAACCGAGCTAATACAAACCGTCACAATTCTATAGGTAGTAAATGACATCTTTAATGTCGCCAACAATAAGAGGCCATTTTATTGTCGAAGTTTACGACCCGCTGAAACACACAAGATAGCGCATGTTCCTTCTACAACTGATTGGGACAACTAATACAAACTGCAAAGTTTTCACAATCAGATGAAACTGAGAAAGGAAAGTTTTAGACAAAAGAAAGCAATCAAAGTGATATACTACTCAGACCTCGTTACAGTCAAAACTCATAAAAGAACTCTTTAATTTTGTCTCTTTATTATTATTAATATTATTATTCAAACTGTACCTTACAATACTTAAAAAATTTTCCAGATATTTTTAGATGAAGATGCTATATTGGTGTACCGCAAGATATATGTTACCTAACCTAGATGTTATAAAATGAACAATTGTTCTTATTTGCAGAACAAAATCATACTTATTGCAAGGTGTGGCTAGTTTTGAAAGGTTAACAATATAAAATTTTGAACACCAAAGTTACGTGAGAAGTAAAATGAAATGGAATCCTTGAGTTTAACGTCCCACGATTACGCCCTTTTCAGGCTAAGAGAGAAGATGATTACGCTCTTTTTAGGCTAAGAGAGAAGATGATTACGCCCTTTTTAGGCTAAGTGAGAAGATGATTACGCCCATTTTAGGCTAAGAGAGAAGTTGATTACGCCCTTTTTAGGCTAAGAGAGATGATTACGCCCTTTTTAGGCTAAGAGAGAAGATGATTACGCCCTTTTTAGGCTAAGAGAGAAGATGAATACACCCTTTTAAGGCTAAGAGAGAAGTTGATTACGCCCTTTTTAGGCTAAGAGAGATGATTACGCCCTTTTTAGGCTAAGAGAGAAGATGATTACGCCCTTTTTAGGCTAAGAGAGAAGATGATTACGCCCTTTTTAGGCTAAGAGAGAAGATGATTACGCCCTTTTAGGCTAAGAGAGAAGATGATTACGCCCTTTTTAGGCTGAGAGAGAAGATGATTACGCCCTTTTTAGGCTAAGAGAGATGATTACGCCCTTTTTAGGCTAAGAGAGAAGATGATTACGCCCTTTTAGGCTAAGAGAGATGATTACGCCCTTTTTAGGCTAAGAGAGAAGATGATTACGCCCTTTTTAGGCTAAGAGAGAAGATGATTACGCCCTTTTTAGGCTGAGAGAGAAGTTGATTACGCCCTTTTTAGGCTAAGAGAGAAGTTGATTACGCCCTTTTTAGGCTAAGAGAGATGATTACGCCCTTTTTAGGCTAAGAGAGAAGATGATTACGCCCTTTTTAGGCTAAGAGAGAAGATGATTACGCCCTTTTAGGCTAAGAGAGAAGATGATTACGCCCTTTTTAGGCTGAGAGAGAAGATGATTACGCCCTTTTTAGGCTAAGAGAGAAGATAATTACGCCCTTTTTAGGCTAAGAGAGAAGATGAATACACCCTTTTAAGGCTAAGAGAGAAGTTGATTACGCCCTTTTTAGGCTAAGAGAGATGATTACGCCCTTTTTAGGCTAAGAGAGAAGATGATTACGCCCTTTTTAGGCTAAGAGAGAAGATGATTACGCCCTTTTTAGGCTAAGAGAGAAGATGATTACGCCCTTTTAGGCTAAGAGAGAAGATGATTACGCCCTTTTTAGGCTGAGAGAGAAGATGATTACGCCCTTTTTAGGCTAAGAGAGATGATTACGCCCTTTTTAGGCTAAGAGAGAAGATGATTACGCCCTTTTAGGCTAAGAGAGATGATTACGCCCTTTTTAGGCTAAGAGAGAAGATGATTACGCCCTTTTTAGGCTAAGAGAGAAGATGATTACGCCCTTTTTAGGCTGAGAGAGAAGTTGATTACGCCCTTTTTAGGCTAAGAGAGAAGTTGATTACGCCCTTTTTAGGCTAAGAGAGATGATTACGCCCTTTTTAGGCTAAGAGAGAAGATGATTACGCCCTTTTTAGGCTAAGAGAGAAGATGATTACGCCCTTTTAGGCTGAGAGAGAAGATGATTACGCCCTTTTTAGGCTAATAGAGAAGATAATTACGCCCTTTTTAGGCTGAGAGAGAAGTTGATTACGCCCTTTTTAGGCTAAGAGAGATGATTACGCCCTTTTTAGGCTAAGAGAGAAGATGATTACGCCCTTTTTAGGCTAAGAGAGAAGATGATTACGCCCTTTTAGGATAAGAGAGATGATTACGCCCTTTTTAGGCTAAGAGAGAAGATGATTACGCCCTTTTAGGCTAAGAGAGATGATTACGCCCTTTTTAGGCTAAGAGAGAAGATGATTACGCCCTTTTTAGGCTAAGAGAGAAGATAATTACGCCCTTTTTAGGCTAAGAGAGAAGTTGATTACGCCCTTTTTAGGCTAAGAGAGATGATTACGCCCTTTTTAGGCTAAGAGAGAAGATGATTACGCCCTTTTTAGGCTAAGAGAGAAGATGATTACGCCCTTTTAGGCTAAGAGAGATGATTACGCCCTTTTTAGGCTAAGAGAGAAGATGATTACGCCCTTTTTAGGCTAAGAGAGAAGATGATTACGCCCTTTTAGGCTAAGAGAGAAGATGATTACGCCCTTTTTAGGCTGAGAGAGAAGATGATTACGCCCTTTTTAGGCTAAGAGAGAAGATGATTACGCCCTTTTTAGGCTGAGAGAGAAGATGATTACGCCCTTTTTAGGCTAAGAGAGAAGATAATTACGCCCTTTTTAGGCTGAGAGAGAAGTTGATTACGCCCTTTTTAGGCTAAGAGAGATGATTACGCCCTTTTTAGGCTAAGAGAGAAGATGATTACGCCCTTTTTAGGCTAAGAGAGAAGATGATTACGCCCTTTTTAGGCTAAGAGAGAAGATGATTACGCCCTTTTTAGGCTAAGAGAGAAGATGATTACGCCCTTTTAGGCTAAGAGAGATGATTACGCCCTTTTTAGGCTAAGAGAGAAGATGATTACGCCCTTTTTAGGCTAAGAGAGAAGATGATTACGCCCTTTTTAGGCTAAGAGAGAAGATGATTACGCCCTTTTTAGGCTAAGAGAGAAGATGATTACGCTCTTTTTAGGCTAAGAGAGAAGATGATTACGCCCTTTTTAGGCTAAGAGAGAAGATGATTACGCCCTTTTTAGGCTAAGAGAGAAGATGATTACGCCCTTTTTAGGCTAAGAGAGAAGATGATTACGCCCTTTTTAGGCTAAGAGAGAAGTTGATTACGCCCTTTTTAGGCTAAGAGAGAAGATGATTACGTCCTTTTTAGGCTAAGAGAGAAGATGATTACGCCCTTTTAGGCTAAGAGAGAAGATGATTACGCCCTTTTAGGCTAAGAGAGATGATTACGCCCTTTTTAGGCTAAGAGAGAAGATGATTACGCCCTTTTTAGGCTGAGAGAGAAGTTGATTACGCCCTTTTTAGGCTAAGAGAGATGATTACGCCCTTTTTAGGCTAAGAGAGAAGATGGTTACGCCCTTTTTAGGCTAAGAGAGAAGATGATTACGCCCTTTTTACGCTAAGAGAGATGATTACGCCCTTTTTAGGCTAAGAGAGATGATTACGCCCTTTTTAGGCTAAGAGAGAAGATGATTACGCCCTTTTTAGGCTAAGAGAGAAGATGATTACGCCCTTTTTAGGCTAAGAGAGAAGATGATTACGCCCTTTTAGGCTAAGAGAGAAGTTGATTACGCCCTTTTTAGGCTAAGAGAGATGATTACGCCCTTTTTAGGCTGGGAGAGAAGGTGATTAAAGCCAGTGAATGATGGTGATGGAAGAATTGCTGGAATGAAAAAGTGGGAGGAAACGGGAATATCTCGAGGAAATCCACAGACACGATGTTGTGCGCCGAAATTTACTTGTGCGGGGATCGAACCAGGGACCCCACCCACTAGAAGCGCTCTACCACTGAGTCACCGTGGGCCCCCTTCAGTTATGAGAGACGTGTGTAGGTTTACAGTTTAATATAAGTTCCGAATCAAGGCTTTTTTTTTGTTATAGAACAACAAATGAAATTACCGATGAGGAGTGGACTAGTACTCCGGACACCCTTTTCTCTCTCTCTCTCTCTCTCTTTTTTTTTTTTTTAATCAGTAGACTACTGAAAACGTATCCCATCCATTTACATTTTATCGCTATATTTAAGGGTGAAAAACGTTCACACAGCTTCAGAAAACTCTGTACAAGAAGTAACATATATTATATAAATTTCCCCCCTTTGCTAGCAGTGATAACATTAAAACTCATTTCTCACTCAAAAGCCGCCACTGAAATACACGGTAATTACTGTATCTTCTGTCTTTTTCTGTACTTCTGTATCTTCTGTCAAAATAGCTGAAAAAATAATGGTTTTAATATTTTAACTTAAGTTAGCACAACTGATTAACGAATAAAAGCAAAAGTTGTCAAATATTGCTCTCGAAGTGATAAACATTCTTTCCAAATTTTTAAAATGGTGGTTCTTTTGTGTATCTTTTAGGAATGCGCAGGAGTCGAGACATGTCTCAAATTTCGACTCTACTCGACTCCAATTCGAGTCAAGATTCGAGTCGAGACACGAGTCGAGTCGAGACTGCTCGTAAAAATCTCGACTCGACTCGAATGTCTCGAAAATCTTTCTCTATCTATATTTTTAATATTATCTTGAAGAAAGTATTCACTCAGAAACAGCCTAGAAACAAATTCCAACATTTATTAGTTTAGAAAAGTACAGAACGCAAAAACTTAATAGTTAATCTTTCGAGATCAAGATTTAATTTTCAGCTTAATTCAGTTATTTAAAACTAATAATTAATGTCGTGATATTTGATTCTACTTCAAATATAATAATAATGGTAATATTTGATTATCTAGTTTGTATAAAACTATTATCCGTAGTCTATATCTAGTTTGTATAAAACTATTATGATAAAGTGAACATAATAAATTCTCTGAATGTACAATTGGCAGTCTATAGTAATTTAGCATAGTTATAACTATTGTGTTTTCATTTCTATGAACGCAATAGGGCTACATAACTTCTGAACTATTTGCTTCCCCAACTATTTTAAGGATTTAATGTGTTGCAGCATATCGCGAGTTACGGATAATATATAACGTAACATTTGTTGTACATCACATATTATGATACGAGACTATTTTACATAGTATGTTACAATAAATTGACTGCTTGGATGCCAAGAACTAGTACAGATAGGTACTTTTCACTTCTGTAGATAGGTATTTTTTAAAAGGAGTTTTGTAAACACTAAATTATAGAACAATAAACTACATACAGTAGTTATGATTTTGGTTCCCAACATAAAAGAAATATGGATTGTTCACGAGATATTGAAGTTTAACCTTCACTCCTAGATAATTTTAATTTTGAAGTTAGGCCATTTGGCATCAAAGCAGTTCACTGTAAGATAAATACACTCCTCACTTTACTCTAGTCACATAGTTATTCAGGAGCCTGGGATTTCCATCCTCTCAAATGAAAGCTGAACGATTGCTTGATACATGCTTACTACCTAGGAGTATGGTGGAGTGTTTCGAGGAACACAGGGGCAAGTTCCAATGTTCCAAATGATGTGCTAGCCCCCCAACTCGCCGGATCTGAACCCAATAGAACACATCTGGGATGTGATTGAATGTGATGTCAGAGCGCATCGCCGTCCTCCGAAAGAATTTACGGGAATTAGGTGACCCGTGTGTGCACATGTACTGCCAACTCTCTCCAGCGATCTACCAAGGATCATTACGTCCATACCAAGGCGTGTCGCCAATGTTATCCGTGCCAAAGGTAGACATATTTACAATTAGGTAGGTAGTCATAATGTTCTGGCTGATGTGCGCATATATTTTAACTCGTATATTTTGTCTCGACTCGAGTTTCGAGAAGTCTCGTCTCGAATTCGAGTCGAGTCGAGACAGAAACTGTCGAGTCAAGACAAGAGTTGAGACAAAAACATATTTTCGAGGCGAGACATCCTAACAGCAATGAGCAAACATCTCAGTTTGTGCATTATCCTAATACTAAATAATATACAGGGTTTTCATAAAGTTTGGACGGATTTAATTTGCTTATAATTTTCATAAAAATGCTCATAATGAAATCAAATAAAGTGCAAACGGTAGCGGAAGGATTAAATTTTTAGTTGGCAACACTGTTAGATAAGCGGCAACTCTGAACACGTTGAGAGAGGGAGAGGGAGGGCAAGGGTCAGTTTCTTACCAAATTCCATCCATTGTTGTTTCAATGTCGACTGTTAAAAGTAAGTTGTAAGCTGTATTGGTGTGTGTGTGTCTTTTAAAGAAACAAATAAATGAAAAACTCCTCTGAGAAGACTATTTTTTTACTGTATCAAAGATGGCGTCGGTGAAAGAGAAAGCGCAATGTGTTCTGTGGTATGCAGAGCTAAAATCACCAATTCTGGTGTGTCGAAAGTTCACCAAAGAGTTTAAAAAGCCGGCACCGACTGAGAGTGCAATCCCAAAGTGGCATGCTAAGTTCTTGGAGACAGGAAGCGTCCTGGACCGTCCTCGAAGTGGGAGGCCGCCAATATCGCCTGCAACAGTGAGCAGGGTAAGGGAAAGCATCATCAACAGCCTACAGAAGTCGATTCCTAGACGGTCCATGGAACTCGGAATTCCACAGACAACCGTGTTTAAGATAGCCAAGAAGACGATCAAGGCCAAAGGTTACAAAATCAAGATAGTCCAGGATCTGCATGATGAAGATTTGGACATCCGGTTCAACTTCTGTGACGCCATGCTCAAGCAGTTGGAACATGGCGACGTTCTCCTTTCAGCCATCATGTTCTCAGATGAGGCAACCTTCCATGTCTCCGGGAAGGTTACCTCACCTCCTGAACTGAGCTGGTGCAGATTACAGGTAAAAATTTAATCCTTCCGCTACCGTTTGCACTTTATTTGATTTCAATATGAGCATTTTTATGTAAATCATAAGCGAATTAAATCCGTCCATACTTTATGAAAACCCTGTATATGCTATCCTAATACTAAATACCATCTGTGCGGTCGCTTGTCAGAATGACGCTAATAGATGTTGCTACATGTGCTATCGCTTCTCTGCCTAACGCTAATAGATATTGCTACCTGTACTATCGCTTCTCTGCCTGACGTTAATAAATGTTGCTACATGTGCTATCGCTTGTCTGCCTAACGCTAATAGATATTGCTACCTGTACTATCGCTTCTCTGCCTGACGCTAATAGATATTGCTACCAGTGCTATCGCTTGTCTGCCCGACTCTAATAGATGTTGCTACATGTGCTATCGCTTCTCTGCTTGACGCTAATAGATATTGCTACCTGTACTATCGCTTCTCTGCCTGACGCTAATAGATATTACTACCTGGCTATCGCTTGTCTGCTTGACGCTAATAGATGTTGCTACATGTGCTATCGCTTCTCTGCCTGACGCTAATAGATATTGCTACCTGTACTATCGCTTCTCTGCCTGACGCTAATAGATGTTGCTACATGTGCTATCGCTTCTCTGCTTGATGCTAACACATATTGCTACCAGTGCTATCGCTTGTCTGCCTGACTCTAATAGGTGTTGCTACATGTGCTATCGCTTCTCTGCTTGACGCTAATAGATGTTGCTACATGTGCTATCGCTTCTCTGCCTGACGCTAATAGATATTGCTACCTGTACTATCGCTTCTCTGCCTGACGCTAATAGATGTTGCTACATGTGCTATCGCTTCTCTGCTTGATCCTAAAACACATGTTGCTACCAGTGCTATCGCTTGTCTGCCTGACTCTAATAGGTGTTGCTACATGTGCTATCGCTTCTCTGCTTGACGCTAATAGATATTGCTACCAGTGCTATCGCTTGTCTGCCTGACTCTAATAGATGTTGCTACATGTGCTATCGCTTCTCTGCCTAACGCTAATAGATATTGCTACCTGTACTATCGCTTCTCTGCCTGACGCTAATAGATGTTGCTACATGTGCTATCGCTTCTCTGCCTGACGCTAATAGATATTGCTACCTGTACTATCGCTTCTCTGCCTGACGCTAATAGATATTACTACCTGGGTATCGCTTGTCTGCTTGACGCTAATAGATGTTGCTACATGTGCTATCGCTTCTCTGCCTGACGCTAATAGATATTGCTACCTGTACTATCGCTTCTCTGCCTGACGCTAATAGATGTTGCTACATGTGCTATCGCTTCTCTGCTTGATGCTAACACATATTGCTACCAGTGCTATCGCTTGTCTGCCTGACTAATAGGTGTTGCTACATGTGCTATCGCTTCTCTGCTTGACGCTAATATATATTGCTACATGTGCTATCGCTTCTCTGCTTGACGCTAATAGATATTGCTACCAGTGCTATCGCTTCTCTGCTTGACGCTAATAGATATTGCTACATGTGCTATCACTTCTCTGCTTGACGCTAATAGATATTTCTACCAGTGTTATCGCTTGCCTGTAGGACGAAGTCGTTGAATAGTTGAATGAATATGGTATGGAGTTGTAGGTAGTTGATGGGCAAGCTCAAATAAATAAACATTTTCGTTAAATGTATAAAATCAGAGCTTTTATAGTCATGTGAGCATATGAACCGTCCTCCAATCACGTAGCACTACTGTCTAAAGCAAAAGACAGGGAGTGCGCTTGTCATTGGCCGCTGATGACTTCGGATATTGTAATATCAAGCAAAGGTCGTACAGCCGTAACTTATTGGGGAAGGTCAGGAATCTACGCTAAATTGCAATGCAGCATTAACTCCATGTAACTCATCGGAGAGGGTCAGGGATCTGCGCTAAATTGCAATGAAGCATTTTAAACCCACGTGGCTCCAGAGCAACGAAGATAAACAAGTGGGTTGTACGGGATAAACAGTCAGGCAAGCTATAAATCAAATCATAAGCGATTGAAAATTTTATATTGTCGATAGGACAGAAATTAAGCATGAAAGTTATATGATTTTATTTGTAAGTGATTATTAGTTACCTGAGATAGGAACGCCAATAGCAATGGGAATCGCCTGCGAGCATTGCACGAAGCCCCAGGTACGTGCGAAGTTCCTGGCTCTCACCCTCTCGTAGGTGTACATCTTGAGGGAGTAGTGGTAGCCTCCACAGAAGATGCCGTAGATCCACACGAAGAGAACGTAACCATTATAGCCCTGAACCAACGTTAGCGCCAGGATGGATAGTCCACACATAAACACTGCCGCCTGGCACAGATATTGACGTGCGATGCGACACTCTACGCTGTTCTGCAGGACCACCAATCCGAACGCACAGCATCCGAGGGTCCACGCCAAGCCCAGGTACGTCTGCAGAAGCATCGTCGTGTCGCCAAAGCCCTCCTGCTCAGCTTGATGTGCCTAATAAGAAAGAATACATAAACAGTAAGTACACTCACTTTTCATATTAGGCCCTATGCAGAGTAGTTATTAGCATTGTATTAAAGCTTCACTAACGCATGAAGCTTACTTTTGTATGTAGTAATACGTAAGCGAAGTTAACAACGAATTAGACCTATATCGAAAAAAAGGCAAACACAACTTTTCCGTAGGGCTGTCCAAATACAATATAAGGAATCAATATAACAGAGCATAGGACTTACTTATCTTGATTTCTCGTAAAGTGTTTGGGCAACCCTGCGAAAAAGTCGAGGGTGGCCTTTTCCAATATAAATCATTGTTAACTTCACGAACGTGTTTCTAAATTAGGAAGTTAGCATAACGTGTTAATCAAGCTCTTTAATATAACGCAAAAGCGACTCTGCACAGAGCCCATTAGGTTGTTATACTATGACACTAATAGACAAGACTCTGATCCCATAAGAGGAAATAAAAGAGGTTTTAATCAAACAGCAATGGACAAACTAATATATATATATTATTGCTCAGAGGAGAACTTACGGAGCATTTTTGGGAAGGCACTTCTTTATTTTACAGCTCCTATAAAAAGCAGGGAGGGGGAAATTGTGTTGTGAATGGCATAGGAGAAAGCCACGTTACTGTCGGTGACCAGAGTTATATATCAGTATATATACAGGGTGTTTCAAAACAACACACACAACTTTGGGAGGTGATTCCTGACGTCGAGATAAGACAAAAAGTATAGAACAATCGGAGTGCACAAATGCTTCCTATCGGCACTATGAGCAAAATTTGTCGGAAAAATGCAAAGCAGCCATAACTCGAGAACAAAATGTCGGATTGAAGTCGAATGAAGAAAATGTCCATTAGTTTTAGCTGTAGATTCCATTAATACACAAATCGATGTAATGCAAGGGCGGTGCAAGTGTCACACCAAAGAAATTGAAGAATTCCCGGGATACTTTATCAAACGTTGAGTGAGGTTAATTAACTACAATTAAATACGATATTTCCACGAACAAAGATCACAGCACATCGTCCAAAGATAGAAGACCATAGTTAGAATTCAAAAAAGAAAAAAAAAGCTATATTTGATTGATCTACTTTGTCCCAATACAGAATTGGCTATCGGAGGAAGAACTGAAATGATATGAAGTCCATAACGTTTAACTTTTATGCCATCTAGTCTAATGAAGACAGAGAGATCACTCATGGCTATATGGGTAGCGTACGTGACTTTGGCAGACGAGACCTGGCTTCGATTTCAGCCGGGAGTGCATGCAGTTCGGATTCCACGTTAAATCATATTCCAAATCTCATATAGCTTCCTATGGAAGAGATGCTAAACTCAAATCCGATCCAATAATAGAGACAGATAATAGATGAATCCATATTATTGCGAAAGAATTCGTGAAATGAGAATGTAGGAGAAAACAGGATAATTCCGAGAAAATCACAGGTACGATGTCCATCAACTTTTATGGTCTAGGATTGAACAGGTTTTGCCGAACCAGAAGTGAGTATTCTATCAGTAACCCACGGTGTTCCAGCTTTGGAGAAAGAACTATGATTCTGACAATTGTACTGGTCTACTAAATACTGTATGTGATAAACCAACGTACAAAGAATTCCGACGGTCAGAATGTGGAATTGGTAGAGTTTCCTTCGTCCGGAAACGGTAAGTACGTTTTTCTAAGACAGTTATTCTTAATGGTATGCTGTGTCTCTCCAGGGGTTGCGGGGAGCACGCTGGTTTAGTGGTAGAGCGCTTACCGCTGATACGTTGGGTCCTTAGTTCGATTCCCGGCCAAGCAAGTTTGTGGTGAACACTTCGTGTCTGCGAGTTTTGTAGGATTCTCATTTCACCCATTTTTCCATAATTAATCCACTTGCTTAGATCATCGTCTTCCTTATCTTGAAGAGCGTAATAGTGGGACGCTAAACTGAAATATTTCGTTTTCTTTTCCAAGGGTTGCTGCCAGTTTGTCGGTGGTTCACCGTAAACGTAGTTTTAATACGTTGCATTATCGTTATTATTATTTGTAAGGAAGAAGGGGTCGTACGGGGCTTGCAAATTGGGGCCATACTACTGTTGTAGGGAGGCGTGGTGGCTCAGTGGTGGAGCGTTCACCTCTGGTGCTTGTGGTCCTGGGTTCGATCCCAGCCCCCGCCAAGTGAACTTTGTGGTGGACAAACCGTGTGCCTGTATTTCCTCGGGTTTCTCCCGTTTCCTCCTATTTTCTTCATTCCACCATTTCATTCATTACTCATCATTACAGTCTCCTTTAGCCTAACCGGCATAACCGTGGGACGTAAAACTCAAAGATTTCATTTCATTTATACTGTTGTAGGTTGATTGTAAGAAATGCTAAAGTTACGAACTCAGTTCGATTTGTGAGTCTTTTAGCATTATTAGTCGTATTATGGATAACTAGTAGTTCAGACAATTTTTTATTGATGGAAGGACGAACAAAATAATTTACAATGACTACATAAAAAGGCTCATAGCCAGATGGCAAGGAATATGTAGTGGCAGAGAAGTGTGTTGAAAAATAGCATAGATAACTTCAATTCATATTTGAGAAGGTCTACACATTAACATGCGAGGATAGTTGTTAAGCACCCTTCGTATTAGCATATTTCATATTAGCAAGCGTTTTAAGAACATTTCTATAAGACTTATGTGCTCAACAACAGTGAACTAAGTTGCATCGATTGCTTCAATGAGTCAGTAACTATTCTTAACGTGTAAAATATTGAGTAAAAAGTATTTTAAATTCGAAAGAAATTAATACTCGAACTAACTAAAAGGCTCCTAACAGTAACGACGCCAAGTTTAATTTCTTGTGGGGGCAAGTGGAGGGACAGAAAAATTTTGGGAAATAGCAAATTTTTGTATACCGAATAGGAGTAATTTTATATTACTTTCCCTATATTACAATACAATATGTCTGCGGGGAGCAGTCGCCATCACCGAGGGTGGATGCTTGTCGTCCTGTTCCCCTCTCGTGTTGCCACTGATTCTTAAGTATTACACAATTCAGGGCATTGTAAACGTATTAGGGCATGAAAAGTAGGAAGGGTGGTGCGAACGAAACGTGTGTACCAAACTTCTACTAGAACTTTGGAAGAATAAGATGGAAAAGACATTGGATTTTGAGTTCAGCGTTGATTTCAGGAACGAGGCTATATGAGACGTGGACCTATTGATTAACGTGGAATCCAAAGCACATCAGCTCCCGCCGAGAATCGAACCCGGGTCTCTCACGACAAAGGTGCATACGCTAACCACTTAGCTACGAGGGAGTTCACAGAAAAGATAGTTAGGCAACATATGTAATAAAGGAAGTTAAACGGTCATATGATACGGAGTTCAATTGTGAATTAATGGAATCTACTATGAATAAAAATAATGGATTTTCTCTTTTACCCGATTTCGACCCGACATTTTGTTCTCGAGTTATAGCTTTTTTTGAATTCTTCCAACAAACTTTTGGCTAATTATAGTGCCGAAAGGAAGCATTTGTGCACCCAGGTTGGTCTATACTTTATCTAGGAATCAGGAATCATCGCCTAAACGTTGTCGCTGTAGTTTTGAAACACTCTGCATATTACGCATATATTGCACCATAGATCACAAATGGCCTTCGGGGACAAACATCATCGCTGTGACATCCCCATTATACGATATTCATTCATTCATTCACAAATGTACACTCATGTCCAAAATGATTGTTGCATATCTATAACTGTCTTCTTGTAAGAATATAATTTGATAATGATTTTGCAGGGTACTCTTAATACTGATACTATGAGTAGTTTTGAAACACTCTGCATATTACGCATATATTGCACCATAGATCACAAATGGCCTTCGGGGACAAACATCATCGCTGTGACATCCCCATTATACGATATTCATTCATTCATTCACAAATGTACACTCATGTCCAAAATGATTGTTGCATATCTATAACTGTCTTCTTGTAACAATATAATTTGATAATGATTTTGCAGGGTACTCTTAATACTGATACTATGAGTATGATCGGCAAATGTATATTTGTGGTAAATTTAATAGGAAAAGAATTATAAAAACGAAAATTAAAATGAGTAAAACAAAATGTTGCTAAATGGGCAAGAAAGTTTTATTTTCGTTTTATTGTTCTTATTTACTGCTCTTGTGACATGAAATTTGTCACATACATGTCTTTGCCGATTATACACATACTAACATTATAAGAAATACCGGGCGAATTCGTTATGAAATTATATTCCTACAACAACATATTTATAGACATGCGACAATAATTTTGGACATGAGTGTACCTTATTAGCTCTCATTTATTTCAATCAGGAATTATCTCATTTCGTTCTCATTCCAAACTTGTGTGGTCTTTAGAAGCTTATGCTTTCTCTATTGCCAGCTATAATGATAATTTCAACCCCCTCCCGAAACCATACATATTATATATATATGTTCGCGCTCAATCTGTGTTACCAGTATTTTAGATTTACTATATACTTTTCTGCTTTGTGTACTGAAAATGTTTCCGAAGCGAATCCTGAAATCTCCATTGGGCCCTACTACACAAAGTCTGTCCGGAAAGTGATGTCATACTTTTATTGTGAAACGACTATACGTTGCAGCGGGCTCTATCGAGAAAGTGTTTACTCAGTTGTTTCCGAGATCTTGTACGTAGGTGAAGGATGGCGATTTCGTAAACCTCTATTTTATCTCTTGTACAAGTCGCAATGCAGCTACCTGGCCAAATCTAACGTGGTAACGCTGCCCCAGCCACCCTACAATCCCGACTTGGCTCCCACAAATTATTTTTTGTTTTCGCATTTAAAATCCCTATGAAAGGACATCGTTACAGAACAACTAACGACGTGAAAACAGCTTGTGAAATGGCTTTAAACGCACTTGCTGAACAGGTCTCACAGGATGCCTTCGCAGATTGGAAATCCCGCTGGGAAGAATGTATCGACGCAGGAGGATAATATTTTGAAGAATTGTACTGTAACGATATTATTATTCTTATTGCTATGTAAGTAAATGTTTTTGTTTTCATACTTGTAGACTTGGTAGCATTACTTTCCGGACAGACTTTGTAGGTAGGTATCAGAATTGGTAATACCATTAAAATGGGCAGATTATTGTCGAAAACCAGGTTATTAACGCATTTAGAGAGCCGTAATACATTAGATACACTTGCTATTTTGTTAATACGTCTTTGAAAACAGAACAGTAACTTTTATTAAATGCGAAGTTCGCACGTTCGTTTCCTTGTTATGGGTTTAAATGTTCCTATTGAAGAATCTGAAACAGAAAAACTCACTTAAACGGATTGATTTGGAAATCTCTTCTGCGCCACTGTCATCTCCAAGCAATACACGAACTCCATAACCTAGAACACGCTGCGCCATCTAGCGAGTTGAGAGGCTGCAGAAAATTTTCCAAATTTTGTCAACGGGAAAGTAGTTTGCTAGTTTTATAAAGATAAATTTTATCAATTGAGGTCGTGAAACTTTTCTCCCTTCCCAACATCTCTCTTTCAATCTTATCTTCATAATCCTGTGTAGGATTCTTACAACAGAGAAATACGAAGAAAGAGAAAAAGTAGAACTTTTTACTTCTATTTAGACTATTTTCTAGTAACATTGCCTGGCTACAGTGACGATTATATTCTTTCAGCATAAAAAGAGGAAACAGATGAGGACGTTGTTTCACATCGCAGAGAGAAAAAGAAAAAGAGAAAAATATCCGTGAAGAGTTGAATAAACTGAAGTTTGTAGCTCATAAAGTGTTCCAAGGGAACATTTTATCTTCATTTCTCTTCTGTGTATTTTTCTATTTTTATTTTTTTGTTCCCGATTCTGTTTTGTTTGTGCCTCGACAAAATAAGTAAAAAAAAAAAAAAAAAAAGTGAAGTGCCCGAAAGTAGCACTGATTCTTCGAATTCAGACTGGGTTATATTCTTTGTGTGACTTGCAGCCAGCTGCGAACAATATTATTGCTAAACTATGTACACGGTGAGTTAAAAAAAAAATCTTTGCTGCTGTTGGTTGTGGATGTGTTACATACTCCAAACATGGGTGTCTGCAGCGAAGGGGAAAGGGGAGGGCCAATGCATTTCCTTTCGAAAGGGTTAGACTCTTCGAAATACATGTCAACGTTTACTTACTCTCAGTGGCGTATTTTGGATTTTGTTTCGGAGTGGGGGGGGCTGCTATGCACAATACGGGCATGCAAAGTGGGCAACTGCCCACCTGAGTTTGAGACTTAAACATATTTTAATTTATCCATAAATTGAAGTTTTAATAGCAAGAATTGCAGACTAGTCAATCTTATGTGATATGATACACACAAAAAATTAGCAGTGAATTTAACCTTTTATTCTGTTCAGAGAAGAAAAAGGAAACATCCTCTTGACCTACCTATTTCCCGGGTACTTATTCCCCCCTCTTAATTTTCTTTAGTTCAAACATTTTACCTTTCTTTATAGCTAAATGATGTAAACATTCATTTGCTATAATAACTAAAATCCCGTTATCTTGATATCCGTACAAGTTGGTGCGGAACATCAGTTTCGCTTATCAGTTCCTCTTAGTTTTGGTGTTGCTGACGACGGCCGACTTGAATCACAACTAACAACGGTCTAAAGTATGATAGGAGAAACGAAAGAAAGTAACAACTAAGAAAAAGAAACAGAAGAGTAGAATGGACGAAAAAAGGAGAAAAAAGAAGGCAGTTCTTATATGGAATGAAATTTTACGAATACAGTATTATTTCTGAAAAAAGAGCATAAGAAAATGGAAAATTAACGAAATTCTTAGAAATGGATTATTGTTGTACGGAATGTGAAAACTAACAAATTTATTTCGGGGAAGGAGGCTTGATCCCGATAGTTTCCCCTAAATACGCCACTGCGTACACTTAATTTATTTACTTCAATTAATGAAGTTATGAAATGTACGTAAATAATTACTTTTTTAAATATGAAGCTTTAATGCATGAAGATGTATGTATTTGCAACTTCGCTGAAGTGCAGGTCTTTATCTCCCGTGGAAAAAATCCTGAGGATGTTTCTGTCTACAAAGTATTCCTCAGGGGCTCTGAAACTTACAAAGTATTTCTCTGCGCAGTACAGCTAGATCCGTCTGTCTGCTGACAGATATCAGAGCAAAAATGGTAATAGATACAGAGAAACCGTCTTCTGGAATCGATTTCATCGTCCGAAAATAGGACCCATTTTCTCCCTAACTCTGTATTCAAACCGGAACTGGTAGAGATCAATGACGTCCGGTTTCAACGTTGATCACCATAATTGAAAAAAGCTCTTGTTCAAACTGTAGTGGTATTGGAGTACAGTGACACCACCTTCATTGATGCTGATATACATTTACAAAATCGTTTTCAGCGGGTGCAAGATTAAGGTTGACAACCGTCCGGTATTTTACCGGGTAGTTCGGTTTTTGACCTTGTTCAGTATCCTGTACAACATTAAAACCGGATGTTAAATGTCCGGTTTTTTTCCTCTTATAGGGTAATTTGTTCAAAGGCAGCAACCCTAAGAACTTTGTTCCTGAATAACAAGAAAATAACAACAATTTATTATTTACAATTAAAACAATTTAATCATTAATACTATTGTTATTTAGGTTATCGGGAAATAAAGGTTTTATACACTAGCCAGACATTCTCTCTGCACAATAAATCAAAATAGCAGGTAGTGGAAGTAGGCCGTTTTTACAAACATGTGTCAAAGTCGGCCTACCGATTTAAAAAAAGTTGGTTGTGCAACGATG
Source organism: Thermobia domestica (assembly GCF_964235325.1). NCBI lineage: Eukaryota > Metazoa > Arthropoda > Insecta > Zygentoma > Lepismatidae > Thermobia > Thermobia domestica. The sequence goes on along the minus strand of NC_137454.1, from coordinate 382,538,952 downwards.
GATCCCCTTAAATTGTACTCCAATATATATATATAATAAACAAGTGAAAAAAAAACTCTGCATGAGTATTGCATATTCCATGTACTCCACTATAAGCCATCATTAATCAACACTAACACCACATATTCCAATCGGGGCAATATCTCGCCCAAAATAGTCTTCATGGAACCAACCTTTGCAGTCATTATACTTGATCCAATCGTTCCCATGAATTGCACTGTAATAATAACCACAACACTTACGACAATGGTTTGTACTATGTTTCCTCGAGATTCCTTTCCTTCGATCTTAACAACTCTTTTGCTCCTGAGTAACTTCCTTTCTTGACTGTTCATTTCTTTCTCTTGTTTTCTCTATGTATACAAGGGATAGCAACTCTTCAAAAGATGTACATCTGCGTTTTATCATGTGCCCAGCAGTATCAAGACGGGGTACCTCCATTAAATCTGCAAACCGCACCATGCTTGCATTTCCATTCGTTGTCCCTCGAGATGTTGAAGGTATGGGTTTGAAGCTGGGGGTTGAGACAGATGAGTTAGGCCTAGGTTTGGCTGGAGATTGAACAAGGCTAACATCGGCATTGGGACAAGTGGATGGAATGGTGGAGGAGGCTGTAATATCGTCTGCAGTAGCCCTAGGTCCGTCAGTGCAATCAGCAATGTTGAAGTAATGTGGTGAAAGGTCTACATAAAACACAATACAAGAACACAGCATACAAAAGCAACATACAATACAGCAAAAATACAGTTTCCACACTACGAAAGTGTGACTTACGCTAATTTGGACAGTTTTGTTTCTGGTCGCCAGTGCATGCTCCCGACTAAATCATCTAATGGCAGCTAATTACATGTTTATGCAATGTGCATTCATGAAAATGGAACACGGAGGCGAGCCCTGTAACTCTTGTATTGCATATCATTGCAAGACACATATTTATTAATCTAAATTCACGACATATTTAACTAGCATAACAATATTTGTGGGGAACGTCTTACCCTACATGGCTTATGCACAGAAGTGTCCGCCTTACCTTAACGCCTATCACGCAGTGAAAACAATAAAGGACACGCTTGTACGTTATTGCATTCAAACCAGAAACCACCGTTGTGTGCTCAAAACCTCATCTAATACTCCTATACACCTGACTTTTATATAACTACGTATTGGCTTGTTTACCTCGTTTCTCATTAAGCAGAGAGTTATTTCAGTCATTTTGGTAGTGGTAATTTTTATCCCTTACACTTTATATTTAGGAGTAGGCCTATGCAGCTGGATGCTTCCTTTTACCAACATGGTGCTCATGTTACTTAAGGTTGGTTTAAAGGGACAAGTTTTGCCGATAGGTGTCACTACAGTCTTCGTATCACATGTATTTTTTAAAATTTTACGAAAATTCACGATTTCTTTTACAAATTTCAACCTACAGATTTCTAATTTTTAGAGAAGGAACTTCATAACCTATCGAAGACAACAATCCGTGCCGATTTTTTTATTTAGAAATTTCTTCATTGTTGGAACAGTTTCATTTTTAAAGGTTTCGATATCCATTTCAACAATCAAGCCATTGCTACAAAGAAGAAAATTCTAAATAAAAAATCGACACGGATTGTTGTCTTCGATAGGTTAAGAAGTTCCTTCTGTAAAAATTAAAGTCTGTAGGTTGAAATTTGTAAGAGAAATCGTGAATTTTCCTGAAAGGTAAAAAATATATGAGAGAGACACGAAGATTGTAGTGACATCTATCGGCAAAACTTGTCCGATTACACCAATCTTAATTTCAGAAAGCCTCATTGCCTTTTGGAACAGGAACCGTTAAAGCTAAATTTCGCCACGCGCGGCGCTGCGAAACAAACGTTACGGGTAGGCAGTCTTTAACAAGTGGTCGTCTTTGAAGAAATGACCCTAGTCTTATTCTCTATTCTATTCAATTATTTTTGAGTTACGAAAAGAATCGTACGTCGATGAACAGGGCCGGATTAAGGGGGCTGTAGCCCAGGGCCTCGAAGTGGGCAAGGGCCTCCACTCTGATTAAAATCTCAACTGGATTCTAAAAAAAAAAATCATAAAGATACAATCATCATAAAATAAAATATGACCAAAAATATGAAACATATTTCCTTAACTTTGCTATCGTACTTTCACAGAAATGTATTAGGCGACATCAGAAGGGGACATACATATTTTTTTCTAACCCCAGGCTTCCAGATAGGTTAATCCATCCCTGTCGATGAACATTACTAAAATAGAGCTTATAATTCGCTTTGATATCGACTTGTCGTGCGTGGAATTTGCTGAAGAATTGAGCTACATCTAATTAAATAATGCATCCCGATCTAGTAAAAGTATGTAGCCATTATGAGATATTACCAGCTCGAGCGAAGATGTTAAGACTTATTTTTCAAGTATAGTTTGTGCACGCCATATTTATATTACCATTTATATTTGTTTTTCTATTTTAAATACGATGTATTATTGATGGTAGACTGCAAAAATTACATGTACTGATTCAACCAAAACTGGAATAAGTAAGCTTAAGTGTCTTCATCCCGTCGAAATTATAATACCGCTGGTTTTATAGTAATTATGTGATATCTTCAAATAGATAAAAGATAATTGAAATATGGAACAAGAGCGCCCTAGACAATATTATTTTGCGTGAGGTACCGTTATCACAAGTCACCTAGTGGCTTTATGTTTTCAGCTGTTTAGAAAGGCGAAAATAAATGCCGATTTTCAAAATGGCTCGAAATCGAAAGCAGATAAGTGAGTCCTGATAACGGTTTCTCATGTAAAATAATATTGTCTAGGGCGCTCTTGTTCCACATTTCGATTATCTTTTATCTATTTGAAGATATCACATAATTACTGTAAAATTAGCGGTATTTTAATTTCGCCGGAATGAAGACTCTTAATAAATATCTACTTCAAAAGTAACTAAGTTTTTAAATTCGAGTTCCGAATCGCTCCGATACATTTTTTATGAGCGATGACGTCACAATCTTAAGAGTATACGTACTCCAGGAGGGTGTCCGGTATTTCCATTGCCAAACGTTGGCATCTCTTTAACTTAAAATTCTCTGATTATGTGACGCCATTTTTTGAAAAGCTACAATGGCTGAAGATGCAGCAACGGCGTAAATTGTACTCCTTAGAACTGCTTTATAAAATAATTAAATTTACAGAACCTTCTTACCTTCTAAAACACCTTAATTTTTTAAACGATTTCCATGACAGGGACAGAAGATTATTTGTTAACGACCAATTTGCAATTCTTCTCCATAGATCTACTTTTCCCTCGAAATCACACATAACTTAACCTGTTATGAGGGCCGCGGTGCATAGAGTTCTTGGTTCGAATCCATCTCGCGCCAAGTGAATATTGTGGTGGACAAATACCGTGTTCGTGGGGTTTCCTCGGAGTTCTCCCCTTTCCTCCAACTTTCTTCATTCCACCATTTTCATTAATTTTTCACCATCACAGTCTCCTTTAGCCTAGTTGGCATCATAACCGTGGGACGTAAAACTAAAATATTTAATTTCATTTAATCTGTCATGGTTGAAATGCTTTGCTAACTTAGATACGTGAATCAAGCTCTCCAGCGTCTTTCAAAACGGCAGTTTTCAATTTATTGTCATCGAAGCAGGGTTGAATGTACCCAGAGGCAAAAGAGCCAATAGAGAAGCTCGTCATAAGGATATAAAACTGAAGTTATACAACAGGTATGTATACATTATACCATATTTATCGTAGCATTAGCAACGATTACTATATTTATCGTGTGTCTTGTGCGTGTAAGTAAGTGAGGATCTGATTCTTTAAAACATATACCGTATAACAATTTTGTATTTTTTACTTTATAATTTTTCTTATTGTAAAATATTACCTTAGAATTTTGTGTTGTGTTTAGGTGTACACTGAGAAAAATTCGTTATCGAACAGCGGTATATTATACAAATATATGGTATCCTTATGTTTACATCAGAAATCAGTACGGAGCATACGTTATCCCTGTCCTACATATGTATTGCACTTAGATGTTACATCATGCCGTTGCAAGATGTATGACATCTAACAGCCTTCCGTGTATTACATACGTGAGCCATATGTTACATCCATCTGTGTGTGAGATCCTGACCGCCTATATACAGTTGTTTCCTTCGTACTGAAAGTATGTTTATTCGGAACACTTGTACGAAAATATGTATAAAATATACTTTTTTTGGTTATAAGTTTGCTGTACGTTGAGTCCAAAAACTACAGGATTTACCATGTAACCTACGTTTTTAAGAACGCCACATACGATTGTTTTTCTCAATGTAGATAGGGCTTTTTATAGTCTTAACGTCGACATGTAAAACAAGTCAAAATAAAGAAATAATAAAAAAAATAGAGCAGAAACGAAAAGCAATGCTCTACAGTCGATTCAGCATCCCAAGAATAGGCTCCATATCTACCGTTCTTTCTTTACTAAAACCAGAAGACATAGAAAGCCACTACAATTCGCAGTTTCAATATTCGTATTCACAGAGCAAAATCAAAGATAGAGAAAAATGACTTTTTGATATGGTTGTAATGTCCCAGGAATATGTTTCATTTCGCCCTTTATATCTCTATTCAAAATGGAAATGGTTGACCACAATAGTGAACAACTGAGTTTCGTTTCACAGTGTTAAACTACGGTAGACTTCCAAATTATGTGAATTCAATACTCAAACTTCAAGTAATACATCTATAATGACTGACTGCAATAGAAACCTTTGAGTTTAACATCCCGCAATTATGCTGTTTAGACCAGTGATTCTGAAAATGGGGTCCGCAGACCCCTAGGGGTCCGCGGGATCTAGTCAGGGGGTCCGCGAGTTCTAAAAATTGAAATGTGTTGTAATAAAATGGAACTCACAGCTGTTATGTAAGTAGTATTTTTAAGATTAAGAAACTGCAGCTGTGGGCAGTACGAGTACAAAACAATAACTATTCATAATTTCCAGTGCTGAAGGATTTCATTGACTCTTCATGTAAAAAATTTCTGCCGAAATGCACAAAACATTTGAAGGACACTTGAAAGCATATGCTGCAAATTTTCGAGAATATTTCCCTGTCCCACAACCTGGTAACGGTTGAATTGAAAATCCTTTCACTAACGTAGAAATTCATGACATACAAGGTTTGAATCTCTTTGAAACACAATAAGAACAGCTATTGGAACTATCCTTCATGGAAAACGTTTTCAGAGAAAATGAACGTAGTTTTTGGTTGCGTGGTTGCTGTGAGTATGAAGAGTTGTATACGGTAAAAAGGCATTGCAACATCTGATGCATTTTCCTACCTCTTATGTAAGCAAACGTTTTCTGCTCCTTGCAGTATTCGAACCTTAAAGCGAAATCATCTTCATGTGGAATGGAACCTATGATTGGTGGTGACAAAATGTATTCCAGATTTGAATGCAATTATGGAAATACACAAAGAATTTCATACCTCACATTAATGACCCCACATTTAAGAATATATCAAATGGATTTCCTTAAAAAAAAAAAAAAAAAAAAAAAAAAAAAAAAAAAAAAAAACATTGATTTTCATTCTTGAAAGTTACTGTATTTTCAATAGAAATTTCGTTCACTACGAAGCAATCACGTATCTTTAAAATAAATTCCTTATTGCAATATTTTTATTGAACTTTTTATTGCCAATGGTAATTCAAACTAGTACATATTTTTAATACCTTGTGAAATTGCAGATAGCGTTGCAAAGGGTAAAGAGATCACTTTCCGAATGAACAGGGGGTCCGCGTTATCGAAAAGTTTGAGAACCACAGGTTTAGACTAAGGGAGACGATGATCAAGTATGATGGAAGACTTAGTGGAATGAGAAAGTGGGAGGCAACGGGAGTACCCATAGAAAACTCACGGAAACTATGTTCACCGACACAAACTTACTTGGCCGGGGACCGAATCAGAGACCCAAAGTGGCAGAGGGAAGCGCTCTTGCACTGAGCAACCGTGCCCTCCAGCAGAAATTCATATGGTGAGCTCTATTCCTTTCTCAGTCTTGCCTGTCTGATTCTTGCTTCTTGTTTGTTGCCGCTATATGTTGTCTTGAGACACTTAATCGTTTGCAAAAAACCGCTTCTCGCTATCTATTACCGTTTTTATTCTGCTATAAACGTTGAAACCGGTAATGGTTAATTTAAACTATTTGCTAACTGATCCATACTGCCTTTGCTATATTGACTAACTTACACTAAAAATACAAATCGCTGAGGAAATCAACGTTTATTTATAAAATAATAAATGTGTAACAGTTTCGCCAACTAACTGAACATATTGGCTTCATAAGATATTATCTAGACATCATACAATGTCTGATGAAGCCAATATGTTCAGTTAGTTGGCGAAACTGTTACACATTTATTATTTTATAAATAAACGTTGATTTCCTCAGCGATTTGTATTTTTAGTGTATACTATTTGCGTTTTGAATAGAGCCCCAACAGAAAAGATTAGAGCTACTTTTGAAACAGCATTTTGACTTTTTTTTGGGGGGGGGTCGTTTTTGCTGTTATACTTGTCGATAGACGGACGGATCAAGCCGCTCTTATAAGACTTCCGACACTTATGGATAACAAGTTTGGAAGTGAAAAAATATTGTAATAGGTGCTGAAAACAGTATTTGACATGGATCGCATGAATACATTCAATTTCTGATTTTGTTCCTCTATTGGAGCCGGAAGTAGTAGAATCTACCATTTCCGGAACCAAAATTGATTCCCATACGGTAAAAATTGTGGCTATTGTTTAGCTTTGGGAAGTCAGCTTTTTTACCTACTTTTTTGCGATGTTCTATTCCGATTCGATCGTTTTATAGTTTCATACGTTAAATTAGGATCCATAGTATAGGTAGTAGTAGTAGTAGTAGCAGTAGGAGTAGGAGTAGTAGTAGCAGTATAGTAGTAGAAGTAGTAGTAGTAGTAGTAGTAGGAGGAGGAGGAGGAGGAGTAGGAATGGGTTAGAAGCCCCGCAGGGGTTCGTTGGGTTCTGTTCTCGACATAAATTGGACAATCACTTCCACTTACCTTTACCTACTGCCTTTAAAAAAATGTGTACGATATCTTCTTGAATACTTGAACACTACTATCCAGGGGCGGATCCAGAGGGGGACGATAGGGGCGATCGCTCCCCCAGAAGAGGAAACTTTTTTATTTTATATATAAATAAAACCCATCGCCGACTTTGACGCTCTTAAAAGTAGCTCTAAGTACCAGTATTACAACCCACCGCCCCCCCAGAAGTCCGTCCTGGATCCGCCCCTGCTACTATCGACTCATTTCTCCTGTAAATCATACTGATTTTTGCCAGTTTTGGCCCCCCAATACTAAACAATTACCAAAATGGTATTAGGAGACAAACGGCTCTTGTGCTTCTACTGAAATAGAAAAAAAAAAAAAAAAAAAAAAGATTTCCACAATCGCTCTCACAATTTTTTCCATAATCAGCCTCACTAATGTTTACAGGATCAGTCTCAGGAACTGTTTGTTCCATAACCATTTAGAATGCATTTATCATCCGTTCTCTTTAACATATAAAGCATTGTAAACACTTGAACGTTAAATTCAGAAGCTTCTTTCAATTCGATTCGAAATGTTGACTTGTTTGCTACCGTAGTTGGGCGTCCATATGTTTAAAATACAACACGTTAATGTAAGCATGATTATATAGGCCTATATGCCTTCCAGCCACCAAATACTACAAGTCTTTTTCTCTATAATTATACAAAAGAAAAAGCTACGTATTAAATGATTAACTCACTTTACCTTTTGTAAATAGAGCAATTCATCACTATGGTTAACTGATATCCGACAAGAAGATTACAGTAGTACCAGATTAAAGCGTGAACTATAATTTCACAAACATAAAAGACAAGTGACATCTCTAAATACTGATAACGCCAAGGGTTTCTTTATAAATTTGCATGCAGCATAACAAAATGTGTCATTGGAAATGAAAAGCAGAACCCACCATTTGTTAAATCCTTTGTGATTAGTCTCTCTTTAAATACCATTATAAATGTCATAATCAATCATGGTGACCAGGGCCCACCTAAGAGAGACTATAACTTATCTTTTTATAGGATCAGACACAAAACCAGAGGTCACGAATAGAGCATCTTTAAGAGAGGACAACAGATGAAGCGAGATAAATAAACGTCCTGGTTTGTATTTATTCAAAATGCTAATGTAGATGGCATGTCATGTTCAGATTTTCAATTTAGGAATATATAGTACACAACTTTCATAACTTAACAACCAATTTCTTAGGTTTATTCTGTACTTTGCATAATACTAGTATCAATTACCGGCTTCGCTGTGTTAAATTAAGAAAAATGTAGTAATTCGTTTCGTTGGTCAGCGACTTTTTACTATTACCAAAGCACTCTCTGATATTGATAATTTTCAATCATTTTTATATGTCTCCCCCTTTTCCTCCCCATGTTGCGAGGCTGAATTTGGATTTAAACGCCATCGGAAGTGCCACTGTTCATCTCAGCGACCTGGAAAACTATGGATTCGGGACTAATATCGGTCATTTTCGATGATTTCATATATATTTCCCTCCTTCTTGCCCATGTTGCGGGGCAAGGCATCGAAAGTGTCACTATCGATCTCAGCGACCCGAAAAACTATGAGTTCGATACTGATATTGGTCATTTTTGATCACTTTTATGTATCTCTCCCCTCCTCATCCGCCAATTTGCGGGGCTGAGTTCGGATTTAAACATCATCGAAAGTGTCACTATTCATCTCAGCGACCCTGAAAACTATAGATTCGACACTAATATTGATCATTTTTGATCATTTTTTTTTATGTCTCTCTCCTTCCCCTTCCGTAAGTTGCAAAGTCAAAGTGATATGACAAAAACCATTCCAGCTCTGAACCTCGTTTATGTCGAAAATTTAATCGAGATTGGGTGGTTCAAGAGATTAAGAGTTACAAACACAGTCACTTTCAATTTTATAATATAGATCGTGGTTCATGTTTTCCAAAATATTGAAACAATTACCGGTGAGTTTTTAAGTGGCGTATTTAAGAGGGAAGCTTCCGACCTTAAGTTCCCAAACTTTATTTACCTTTTTTTTAAAAAAAATAATTGAAATTATCTTGCAGAATTTTCACATTTCCAGGAATAACGTTAGCAAAGCCCCTCCCGAAACAAAATGGTAAATACGCCACTGTACAGGGTCACAAGTTAGGAATCGAGCTTGCGGATTAGGGATACGTACGAGACGAGTCGAGACAGGATTTTCCTGACAAAATTCGAGTCGAGACACGGCTCTTCCAATAGTGAAATATACATTTTTCGAGTCGAGACATCACTTTTACAGCACATTTTCGAGACGAGACAGCCAAAAATCTTGTCTCGTGCGCATCCCTATTGTGGATGCAGATGCGTGGTTGAAATAAACCATTTTCGCCAGTGGCGGATCTCGTCCGGGGCCGGGGTCTCGTCCCCCCTGTTTTTTGAATGACAAAAATAATTGAAGCTATTACAGTGAAACCTGTCTTCAGCGGCATCGAGCGGGACTCGTAAAAATTTCCGTTAAAGACAGGTTTCCGCTTAATGGAGATAGACCTTTCCGTTATAAAAATATATATGCTTATAACGGACATAATGAGAAAATATATTGATGTACGCAACTTGTTCAATTACAGCACTTTTTCCTTCTACGGATTAATACCCCCAAAAAAACTTAAAATAAACACAAAATATGCTGTGCACAGTTTCCTTTATTTTTCCCAATAGTCAAGCAGGATTTTTTGCATACATTGCTACTACTTGGCTGCGGTATACTTCAGGACACAGAAAACCTTTCTCTGGAATTTTGAACGTCCTCTGAACTCTTTCCTCCTTGTTTTCACGACACGTGATGGAGATATATAACTTCTGCTTTACCTCAATTCCTTTTTTCCAGAGCTTTGTTTTGTGAGTTTTCTTCTCATTTTTGTTGGCTGTCGCTAGTTGCTACACAAGCGGAACAGAAGTACGCCTACAAAGAAGACTGACAGCTGACATGCTACGTAAGACTAGCGAAAAATTGTGGGAGCTGAATATGAGTAGTGATTGACGAAGGTCAACACTGCCCATAAAGATTTAACAAAAGAACGAAGTATTTATCGCAGACAGTATATGTTTACCCTCTCACAGGATGTTTAAAATTTTTTTAAACGATATAGTCTGAAACTCAGAATTTTCCGTTAAAGGTTTATTTTGCTTTCCGTTGTCCGCATAACACAGTTTCCGCTTAATGAAGGGACTTTTACATGTCTTTTACTCCAAAATCCATGGGACTATGAAATATTTCCCTTTAAGACAGTTTTCCGTTTAATAAAGGATCCGTTGAAGGCAGGTTTTACTGTATTTACATATTTTTGAAAGTTTATACTAAGCATTGTCTTTTATTCTTTAATGGACACTTCTAGTATTACATTAATATTAGTGAGTTGTATTTCAACAAATACTTTCTCTGACAATTTCTAACTTGAATGCTAATTACATTTTTTTTTTTTTTTTTGTCATTTAAAGCACAACGTCTTATGACTGATCTGTTTAGCTACAGTACCTGTAAATGTCTACAATTTATTAACTGCTAATTCGTACTTCATGCCTAACTGTAAGTGATGAAAGGAATTATTTATTTTTTTGATTGACTGATTGATTTTGAGTTTAACGCCCCTTTCAGCAGCGATGCTATTATGAGACGGGACCTAGTGATGAACGTGGAATCCGAATCACATGAGCTTCCACCGAGAATCGAACCCAGGCCTCTCAAGCCAAAGACGAGTATGCTAACCGCTTAGCCACGGAGGAGCTCTGATTTTTTTTCTTGGTTTCTGTTAACGAAATGAGTAATCGGGTTTCAAATTAAAATGATTGACGTACATTCATGATATATCTATCATAGTCTTGTGTTATCGCTGCCTCCCCCTCCAGTTTTTACCTTCTAGATCCGACACTGATTTTCGGTTTTTACGTTGATAACCAAAGAGCAAAAAAAAAAAAAAAAAAAAAAAAAAAAAAAAAAAAAAAAAAAAAAAAAAACGGTAATATACACGAGAAATGGTTTCCTGTAATCAATTAAGCGTCCTAAGAATACACATACATCTCTATCCGTAACTCTCTACTAAAACCGAAAATGGTATAAATCTACTAAAACTTCCGGTTTCAATTAGTGTTTCCCTACGAGACGAGACAAGATGAGGTTTTTTCTGGTCTGGTTCTCATAAATTTTGTGGAAGTTCCGCCTCATCTTGTCTCGACTCATTTTGTAAATACATGTACAAACTTTGTGCCCTGATCTTATCCTGTATTTCATGTAGAAGTTATCAGAATTTTTCCTACCAGATGATGTACAAAAAGAGTGTGCTATAACAACATTTAAGGAACTTTTATTAGGAATAGATTGTATAATTACTTGGGTAACTTTAAACGTTCAAAAATTCTCTTCATTATGTTCATAGAATCGCTTTATCAATTTATAGTGCTTATCAGCGATCCTGATTCAACGATGAACCATGACGCCCCCCCCCCCTTTCCCGAAATCAAAAGATGAAAATGAAATCTTTAAGTCGTTCCACAGTTATGCATTGTGGGCTAAAGGAGATGGTGACGATAAGAAATGACTGAAATGGTGGAATGAAGAAAATAGGAGGAAACGGAAAATCCCCAAGAAATCCAACGCACATGGTGTTTATCCACCACAAGGCCTACTTGGCGCAAGCGGTGATCGAACCAGGGATTCCATACTCCAGAAGTGAATGCTATACCACTGAGTCACCACGGTCCTCCTCCTGAAATCAAGTAGTAGCTACCTTTTCTCTGTGAAACATTATACATTCTTACAGAACTTGGAATATCGAGAAAGCTAATTACATTAATTAAGATATGTTCAAATCAATCCCACAGTAAAGTCCGGGTAGGAAAATTTTTGTCTACGAGTTTTCACGTCGAAAATGGCCTAAAACAAGGAGATGTGTTGTCGCCATTATTATTTAACTTCGTTCTGGTATACGCTATAAGGAAAATCAAAGATAGCAACCAGAGCCTAAAGTTGAACGGTATTCACCAGGTTATGGCATATGCTGATGTAAATTTAATAGGGGATGATAAGAGAACAATAGGAAACAGGACGGCATAATCGTGGGACGTAAAACTCAAAGATTTCATTTCATTTTTTACAACTGCATGTGGAGAGTTTAGCAGCGATTTTGTTTTAATTTAGTAAATGAAATGGATATATGAACATCCTCCATGCCTTTCTGCAGTTGCGTACGCAGAAATTCTTTGCAAACACTTCATCTCTTTACTTTGAATCCTTTCTGGTTCTCTGCTAAACACTATTCCCTCATTTCAATTAGCGTTGCTTTCTTGTTTTAACATTTGTGTTAAGTCTGAACGTACTCGGATTAGGTTACCCATGAGACGAGACAATAAATAAGGTATTCTCGTTTCATCTCGGAATTTTTTTTTGTTTCGTCTCAGTTCAAGAAGTACTCTTTCTTTGTCTTCTCGTCTCGAAATTTTTTGTCTCGTCTCAGTTCTAAAAACACTGTTTGTCATCTCGTTTCAGTTCTCGGAGTACTCTTTCTTTCCTATCTCGTCTCGAAAATTTTTCTCTTTTCGTTTTGTCAATTAATGTACAAGTTATGTGCCCTGATTTTTTCTTACTTTCATCTAGAATTTATCAGAATCGTTTCGTGTCACGAGAGATCCACGTAGGGTGTGATATAACAACATTCAAACCATATTTATCATTGGAGTGTATTGTGTAATGACTTACGTATCTTTATAAGTTTATAAATCCTCTTCATTGCGCTCATACAATTATTTTATCTATTTTGAGCTTCCTCGTGGCAAAGAGGTTAGCGTATGTGCCTTTAGCGTGGGAAACCCGGGTTCGATTCCCAGAGAGAGCTCATTTCGGATTTCATGTTAAGCAGTAGGTCCACATCTCATATAGCCTCGCTGCTGAAAGGGACGCTAAACTAAAAATCAAATATTTTATCTATAAAGGTAATCAAGAAAGATCTGTCGCTTTTCCACTCACCACCTTCGAACATCGATATGTCACCTAATACGTACCTGAAAGATCAAAAATAGTTCCCATTAGCATTGGCCACCTTGCCAACGTTCAGAAAGGCAATGGATGCCATCGCGGTAGAACTTGGTGGGTCCTGAAGCGAAGAAGGTATCAAGTGCATTTTGTACCTCTACTACCGATTTGAACTGGCGTCATCTAAGGTGATTGTTCAAGGAATGGAACAGTTGGTAATCTGACGGTGTAATGTTCGGAGACTATGGTGGATGCAATAGTGGTTTTCATCCAAGGCGTAGAATTGTGTCTCGGGTCATCCTAGCCACATGAGGCTTAACGTTGTCCTGTAACAGGAGGATACCTTTGCGATTCAGAAGTGCTGGCTCCAGAGTTTTGATTTTTTTAAAACATGGCTCAACTTCTGACAGTACACAGTTGCATTCAAGCTCTGACCAGCTGGTAGCTCTTCCCAATGCACCCGATACAGTTCCCGAACCACACAGAAGGACCTTCTTCTGGTGCAGTGCTCGTTTCGGCTGTTTTCGAACCGGTTCATTGGATGCTGACTAGACGGCACCGTGGAGCTTCGCACAGGACTCACTTCTCATCGCATGTGAACACCCTGTCAAGAAATGGCTCCTTTCTCTGACAAGACAGCAAAGAAACACAGGTGTCTGCTCACGTTGCCTTCTGGCCAGGAGTCAAATCATACATATCAACCAAATTTGTAGTGCTTCTCAAGTTGATGGAGGTGGTGCCGAATGCTTTCTCCACTCATACTGAATTGTACTCCCAGTTCCTTACATGTCTGGCCACGGTTCGCTTCAATTACTGTCTGAAGATCTTCATTTTGTACATGTGTTGGTCTTCCGGCACGTAGTACGTCTTCGAGTGTTTCGTCACCGTCCTTAAACTTGTTAAACCACCGCTGCACTGTTCGCGTAGTCACGACATCCTTACCAAAGGCCTGGTATATCTTTCGCCCCGCTGCAGCGGCGTTTGACCCAGTTTGAACTCGTACAGCATACACGCCCTTATGACGTTCTGTGCAGGTCCCATGTTCGTTCTGTCCTTACGCAAGTTCACTGTGTAACTTAACTGAACTGCCACAACCAGGTAGTATGTTGGATATACCCATACCAATAACTGACCTTCGCCTTATCTCCATTCGCACTCAATTCACCGTGTGAGGGAGGACCAATTGAACACAGACCTCCACAAAAGGCGACGGAACGTTTTTGGTTACCTTTTTACTTATAGTTCTTATATTAGGAATAAAACGACTATTTAAGATCTATGACTTGGATGAGCTAGTGCTGCCCACGGGATTCGTGAAATTTCTCAAACAGTCTCGAATTTAAAAAAGATACTTTTTGTCTCCCTTTCGTTTTGTTGTCAGAACAAGACAAGAAAATTCTAGTTTCATGGGCATCGTTAACTAGGATCAGAAATTATCTATGATTCTCGTAATTATAGTACTAATGCAGCAGATATTTTAAAATAAAAAATTTCAGTTTATTTAATTTTATTTACATTAATTGGAAAAGTGATGAGTTTTCTATCAAAATTCGAGAAACCAATGTATTTTCCTAAAGCGCAACATTCTTGTTGTGCTTCTTGAAAACGAGGAAAATGAAATTCGGAAGGGCTATTCCCTTTGGATGCACTTATGTAATTGATTTATTGGAGCAGCGGATGGAGACGTTTCTTTATTTGTTGACGCTGTTTTCCAACCACCCACTTGCAACAGCAACTTCCTCGACGTCTGATATTAGTTTTCTCCAAATAATGAAAAAAAGAGCACGTACCGGAAGAAGCTACAGTTAAAGAATATTGGAAATCTAATCTAAGATGTAGCTGGAAAAATAACAATCGAAAGTTGAAAACAATTGTAATAAAAATGGACTTAGCGGAGCGTGGTTTGTGAAATAAACTACCGTAAAACAATATATTTATAAACTTAATTACAAACCTGTTACGGTTTGCCGTTGATGAAATTTAATTAGAAATCATGATTTAATTTCCTCACACGATTTTCTGCGAGATCAAAAGTACTAAAGAAATAGTAATTAGAGAGCAAAGGGTGAAGCAGTGGCGTTGCGGGTGAGCAGGGTCACATTTGTCGGGTCTATGTCTCACGTCTGGCTCGATGACTCTGAAGGTTAATTCATACATAGCGTCTCATTCGTATGTCGTGCACTGTCCGTCCGCGGTGCACAAAGTTCATTTTCAGACTTTGAAAATTCATTGAGTTGTCTTTTTTAATTCACACATGACGAGCCGTGTCCCGACAGACCACTCTAAAGAGAAACCAGCCAGGTCGTAGCTTGTCGGCCGTGACCTTCGGCTTTCATCGGAGCACACGAAGCGACACGAAGTTGACCAGGTCCAAGGGAGATGGTGTAGAAAGCAGTAGCGCCACGGCATACTAAGTGTGAATGGTTGCATGGAGCATGGCAGAGGAATGGCTAGGGATGCGTACGAGACAAGATTTGTGGCTGACTCGTCTCGAAAATGTGAAGTAAAAGTGATGTCTCGACTCGAAAAATGTATATTTCTCTATTGGAAGAGCCGTGTCTCGACTCGAATTTTGTGAGGAAAATCCTATCTCGACTCGACTCGTCTCGTCCGCATCCCTAGGAATGGCATGGGGAAGTACACTATGTGTGAACTTACCATGACAGATCCACTAACCTGCTAGTATTGCTCATGAGACGAGATATAAAATCTTGTCTGGATTGTCGAAGAATTATTTCTCGTCTCGGTTCTAGCAAAGCTTCTCTCGTCTTGTTTTGCAAATTACAAAGTTTATGAATTGACTTTAAAAAAAAGAAAGAAAGAAAATAATCTAGAAGTTGTCAGAAACCTTCTGCACCATGAAAGGTACACAAAAATTGTGATATAATACCATATAAGCTATATTTATTATTGGAGTACTGTGTGTAATGATTTCCATATTTTTAAATGTTCATAAATGCTCTTCATTGTGTTCGTACGATCACATTATCAATTTATAGTTTCCTACTATGAATCCTGTAACTCTAAATACAGTGTTTGAGATATAAGACTTGCGTGAACCAGTGTTGCCCACGAGCTCGAGAAAATTATCACCTGTTTTCGATGACAAAACATGAGTTCAAGTATTGTAAAACCGAACCATTGTGACGGCAATGTAGATGTTGATAGCTTGGTACAAATAATAAACTTATTACAGGATGACATAAAGTCCCTAAAATCAGAAAACGAGGCATTGCAACAAAAAATAAAGACGTTGAAACTCAAAGGAACTCAAGAATCAGATGTTGAAACTCAAAGGAACTCCAACCAGTGGCAGAAAGTGAGTTACAGTAGACCTAGAAAATATTCTGATGTGGTGTCAAGTAGTTCAGTTGTATGTGTAAACAGATATAGTGTGCTAGAAAACGTCGAAAGTGAAGTGGATATGAGGTCAAATGTAAATCAGGCAGGAAACTCACAAAAGAAGACACATAAGAATGCCCATAAACAAAGGACAAACTATAAAGCAATCTCAAGTGCGCAAAGCTTCAATCAATAAGATTGGTACAAGAAGAAAGCTCCAGACAGAGTCGCAAGTGTACATATATGGTGATAGTCATGGTCGAGGACTGTCTATGAAAGTGAGCGATAATTCTAAACACAAGTTGGCAGTACAAGGGAACATCAGGCCTGGAGCGAAAAGTGTTGATGTGTTATCTGGCATCAATCCGAACAATGTAAATAAAGAAGGTAATTGTGTAGTAATGTTAAGTGGAACAAATGATGTGGCTAGCAATGAAGGTTGTGAGGCTGTGAGTAGGATTAGAAATAAACTAGCTGTTTTGAATAAATGTAAGTTAATAGTAGTAAACATTCCTTACCGGTACGACCTTATTAAAGAGTCATGTGTTAATAAAGCTGTACAAGCCACTAACTTAAAACTAAAAGCAGTATGTAATCAATTCACGAATGTTGATATGGTGGATATCAGTAAGTTAGGTAGGGAAATGTATACTCAACATGGTATGCATCTGAATCAAGCAGGGAAGGATCTATTAAGTATAAAGATCTGTGAAATAATTGATAAGAGCATAGACACTACATTAGAAAGTAAAAAGGCAATAGCGATGCCTTGGTCTGTACAGGAAAACCCAAATCACCCGACTCCATGAATGAATTTAAAATTCCGTGGGGCCGGGTGAAAACTTCAAACCTAACAAAGTCGCTTAAAATTAATGATATAAGTAGAAATGTAACTGTTAATAAACGATCAAATGTACAAGATAATATGAGTCAGGGAGTAGAATCGATTTCAGTCAATGCTGTCCACTTAGCCCAACTATCTAATAAAGCTGACGATACACACTCAGTGACCAGCAATGCTCTTAAACTATGCTTTCTTAATGTACAAGGGTTGAAGGACAAATCATTCCTTATTTCAGATTTTGCCTACGAAAATGATTTACATATTTTCTGTGTGAGTGAACATTGGAGTGCAAACAGTGAACTCCAATACAACAATATAGATGGTTTTTCTATGGCAAATAGTTACAGTAGGAGTATATACATACATGGTGGGGTCGCTATCTATGTTAATAGCCAAATAGAATATCGTCAATTAGATATAACTTTTCTTAATACTGAACGTGAATTTGAATCAACTGCAATTTTTCTGGATCAGTACAAGTTAATAATTGTATCTGTTTATAGAACTCCTGATAGTAATCCAAGTATTTTTTTTTTAGAAAAATTGGAGAAGTTATTCGTCTTTCTCAGCAACTGGCATAATTATGAGATAGTAATAGGGGGCGATGTAAATGCACATTTTGATGTGACTACTGACAAACGAACTGTCCATGAGTTACTTAATCTACTCAGACAACATAATCTTCAAGTGGTTAATTGTAAACCGACTAGAGGCAAAGCGTGCTTAGATAATGCATTTACCAATGTAAAAACGGAATATTTAACCAGTAATGTATGTCAATTTCCTTTCTCAGATCATGATGCATTGCTAGTCAATCTAAGTACAACAAAAGTAGAATCCTGCAACTTTAGTTTTCCCACCACCGAACTTATAGCAACTAGGCCCATCACAGAAACTAATTTGCAAAGTTTCATTCAACAATTATCGTGTATAAACTGGAAAGTAAACATTAAGTATGATAATTTAAATGCCAGCGATACATTTGATCTTTTTTTAACAAAGTTTCTAAATATTTTTGATATGTGTGTGCCTAAAAGGATGGTCCGATATAATTCATCAAAGAAAACAAAGTTAGGTAAAAGAACGTGGTATACCCCAGAACTCTCTGCCATGAAAGCTAAAGTAATGCAGTATTATAATATATATAAGAATAAAATGACTAGTAAATCCAGTGATATTTATAAGTCTCAAAGGAGTAAATATAAATCTGCAATAAAGCTAGCGAAAGCAACATACAATGAAAATTGCATTGAATTAGCATCAAATAAGTGCAAAACTGCATGGAAGATAATCAACAAGGTAAGCAATAGTAATAATAATAACAACAATAATGTTACGCTGTCGCCTGATACTCTTAACACGTATTTTGTTACTTCCGTAGAGGAAATCAAGAAAAACAATGCAGATACTAATGTAAATATGTATCAGTATTTAAGTCATCATAGTCCATTTAATAGTTCTTTTGTTATTAACCATGTTAGCCCTGATGATGTCATAAAAGTAGTTAAAAAAATGAAAACTTCGGACAGTAAGGATATATTTGACATATCGAACAACCTTATAAAAGCTATCATTAATCAAATTGCGCAACCCCTTGTAATATGCTTCAATAAATGTTTCTCTCAAGGTATTTTTCCTAAAGCACTTAAAATTGCAAAAGTTATTCCTATATACAAAACGGGAGATCGATCGTGTTCATCTAATTACCGTCCAATATCCCTTATTCCAGTTTTTTCTAAACTTATGGAAACTATTGTTAAAGATCAGCTATATAAATATATGACTGAGCAAAACATAATTCTAGAAGCTCAATTTGGATTCAGATCTGGGAGATCCACAATTGATGCAGTAGAATCACTAACGAAAAAAATATATGAAGTTTTTGAAAATAAGGGTTTTGCTCTAGCTACATTCTGCGATTTAAGTAGAGCATTTGATTGTGTAGATCATAAAATTCTATGTGATAAGTTAGCGTATTACGGATTCCACAGTAGCAGTTTAAACTTTGTAAAATCCTATTTAAAGGAACGTAAACAGATAGTCAGTGTTAACAACATGCATTCAAACATCTTAGAAGTGAAATATGGGGTACCGCAGGGTTCTGTTCTGGGTCCGGTACTATTTTTAATAATGATAAATGATTTGCCTCTAAATACTAATACCACATCAATTCTATACGCGGATGACACTACGCTACTTAACATAAATACAAGCTTTGAAGAAGTGTATATAGAAGCTCAAGCTGCATTAAGAGAGGCAGCGGCCTGGTTTAAAAGAAATGGTTTTGTGCTAAATCAAGATAAAACAAAAAAAGTAACCTTTAGTCTCAATCACTGCAATGATAGAGGAAACTATGATGTATCTGAGGTTAAATTTCTTGGTATACGTATAGACAGCCAACTAACCTGGGAACAACATGTCAAATATGTATGTACAAAGCTCTCCCGAGTGCTCTTTCTGTTAAGAAAATTGAAAGATATAGTTCCTTATGAGTATCTGAGGAATTTATATTTTGCATTTTTCCACAGCATAATTGGATATGGGATTTTGCTTTGGGGTAACAGTAGCCAAGCACATGATGTTCTAGTTTTGCAAAAGAAAGCCATCAGGATTATTGTTGGAACACATGATAAAGAACACTGCAAACCACTATTTGTCAGGCTTAAGATAATGACAGTAGTTAATGTATATATTTATCAAGCGCTACTTTACACTAAGCAAAACCTGGCAAATATGACACTCAGAGATGAAGTACATACATATAATACTAAATTGTGTAAGAAAATTGATATACCCTTCACTAGATTATCGAAGATCAAAAATAGTTATTTAGTTATAGGACCAAAGCTATTTAATAAACTAACATCCTCCATACAACAGCTGCCATTTAAGGTTTTTAAGAAAAAGTTATATGACTGGTTAATAACGAATCCATTTTACTCGATTCAAGAGTTTATTGAATGTCAAGACATTGTGTCCTAGTTTGCAGTATCACTTTATTTCAAATATTATTAGATTGTTCATAATAATATTAACCAATAACTGATTGTCTGTATGTAATGATTATTTTATATATATATCTGTATCTATAGCTATGTATATTTCATTCGGACGTTGTCTATTGCTTGTAAAGCTCAATGACAATAAAATATTCTATTCTATTCTATTCTATTCTATTCTATTCTATTCTATTCTATTCTATTCTATATATAAAAAAACGGCATGTCTCGTCTCAACTCGTGTTGTTCCCGAGACGAGGGCAACGCTATAACCCGAAACCAGCCAAAACATCAATGCTACACCATTCATGCAGAAGTTTATAGTGGGTTAATAATATCCAATATTCAGGTTCCAATATTCAATATTTTTGATTCCCAGTGTGACGTTTCTTAGACAACGTACTCGAATTATGTCTGGAATATTTCTGTAACATTGTTACTGAAATATTCATTTATGAAATAAGAACAAAGTAACTGAATAGTTTGTGAAAAAAAGAATTGAAAGATAATTTTATGTTTATTCATCTCCTCATAATTTCATTCCACAGTGGTTTTAAATACAGACTATACAGAGAGGTTTCAACAAAATACTATTTGGCCTGAAAGATGCCTCTTATATTCTACAAGACAATTTTTACAATTTTGTTCTATTAAAATTTGACGTCTATATCAATTGAAAAACTTTGAAGAACTGTACATTCACTTATGCTCTTCACGTATATGCATACATACACGCCTTTTTTTTTTTTTTAACCTTTCTGTGGTTATTATTTATTTATATACTAACTGAAATGCCCGTTGTTCGAAAGGGGAGTAATACAGATAACGATAAACAACATCCTTGTCTGAAATGCCTCTTCTTCCGTACTGGTAGAATAGGTTTATGGTATGAAAGTGTTTCAACCCCTTACTCTCGTAAGACACGCATTTAAATGAAAGTGTTACTCCGGTTATGTAGGCAACCAACGTTGTATTAAGATACGATGTGTTGCCTAACCTATTACAGATTGTTGAAATGAAATGAAATTTTTGAATTTTACGTCCCACGGTTATGCCGGATAGGCTAAAAGAGACGGTGATTATGAGAAATGAATGAAATGGTGAAGAAAGTTGGAGGAAACGGGAGAACCCCGAGAAAACCCACAAGCACGGTGTTAACATGCGCCAGAGGTGAACGCTCTACCACTGAGCCACCGCGGCCCCTAAAGGGTTATTGTTAAACGTAACTCCCTTCCCAGCCCTTTTCTCCAGGGATACTAGGGATGTCTCATCCTCATACTATTTTTTTTTTTTTTTTAAAGATTGGAAGTTACATGTGTGTCAAATTTGGTTGAAATTGCTCCAGACCTTCTAGAGTTGAGCTGGAACATATTGAAACAATTGTTAATAATTCGTACAGAAATCTTGGCTTTGTTATGAGAATAGGTAAGGAGTTTCAAAATGATGCTACGTTAATGAAACTCTACTTTTGTTTTGTTAGATCGCAATTAGAATATGCGACTCTGTCTTGGTCACCAAAAGCACAAAAACACTTAGATATGATTGAAAGAATACAATCAAAATTCTTGAGATTACTTGCTTATAGAAAAACTATTATGTATCCAAAATACGAGTCATATTCAGAAATAGTACAAAACTTCAATATGAACACGTTGAAACAACGGAGAGAACATACGGATCTTTTATTTTTACACAAATTACTACATGGTAAAATTGACTGTCCCAGTCTTACTTCGAAGGTTCAATTGCATGTCCCATCAGGTAAAACCCGCGTAGGAAATAGCAGTACATTTTACTGCAGAAAGGCAAGAACAAATATCCTCGCTAAGTCTCCTATATGGAGAATGAGTGCTTCCTACAATGCAATTGAAAGGATAACGTCTATAGATGTTTTTGGAATGTCGAAGACAGTATACAAGAATAGCCTTAAAAATATGTAATAATGAAAATATATAAATGTATAACCTTGTTTAAATATATATATATATAACTAAGGGTAAATGTATTTGTAAGGAACAACACTGTAACTGGGCCTAGAGCCTGTTGTGTTGAATAAATAAATAATAAATAATAATTTCCATTTTCATACACGTACAAAAAAAAAAAGAAAGAAAGAAAGAAAAGAAAAAGAAAAAGAAAAGAAACAAGAAAGTATAGTAATAATCATGGAATTAAAATTACGGATTAGATTTCTAAGCTTTTGGCACCTATATCCATGTTAGGTTATCTCGTATGAGCGTTGACGCTCCTGGGCGATTACACTATCCGAGGAAAGGGAAGAAAGAAAGGATTAGGGTACGACGGAAACATGAAACTAGGATAGACTTCCAAATCATGGGAATCAAAAGTCGAAGCAGTAGATCTAGCACCTTGACGACGACAAGCGGGACCTATCTTTGAGACCCCTGGATCCACTTTGCAGAAATTGTTCTATGTTCTATTCACATCAAAGGCGGGTCCAGAGCTCTGCAAGAGGGAAGTCATGTCGGCACTAGTAGCGAAATCGCTCACTCTCTTCCGGCGCAAAACACTCTTCTGCTTTAGAGTTTCCAGTGGTACTTCACTTTATGAAGACGTTCTTTAAATTTTCTTGTGAAGCACAAATACTACAGAAAAATAGCTACTAATTTGCTATTGCGTAACTATATACGGTAACACACATATATAATTAAATATTGCGGTCTCCGTTTATTTAAAATTACTTCAGCAACCACCAAAACTTACCACCATAATTATTTCAATAAATCAGGGGTGCCCACAAGGGGGGGCTATGACGCAAACTGCGTCATTGAAATATTTGGGGGTGGGGTAAAATCTATATAAATATGTTTGAGGGGGTGTAAAAATTAACCGAAAAGATTTTTTTTCATGGAAGAACACCTACGGATAGACAATTGAGGGGGGGGGTTGCGTCATGGACTTGAGGGGGGGTGGACACCACTGAATAAATTAAACTATTTTTATTCCCTTTTAAACTTTGTATTTCCTTAATACTTAACATTCATTTTACAGAATTTCAAAAAATACATTTCAATCAATATGGCTTCCTCACTTATTATATCTTTAAGAGCATAAATAAAACAAGTTTAAACAAGTTTGGCCACAAGATTTCTTATCATAAGGTACAGACTATTATCCTTATTGTCCTATAACTAAATATATATATATAAACATTATCGTTGCAATATTCAGTATATGTCTTACAATAGTGAATTATTGAATTTAATTTTAAATGTTCTATTTCTGTCTGCCACAAGGAGGTAGAGAACGAAAGGTTTATTCAGGCACAGTAAAAGTGTGATTACATTGTACGTAAGAGCAGGCGTTCAAACGGCTGCTCTACAAGGGAGGTGAACGCTAGAAAAAGCCCAGCGAAAACATGTGCCGAAAGTATAACATCAAGCATTGTGACTTACTCTATGTTGCCAGACATCAATCATGAACATCAGAGTTGGAGACTCTATATTAAAATAACTTTATATTAATACATTTTTTGATTAGTTGTTCCTCATTTGCGTACAGAAATAAATGCTAATATTTGTTGGTTTTTTTCTTCAGTAATTATTTTCTTATTAACTGGGAAGGCACGTGACTTTGTGACTGCATTACATAGCCACTCATGATTGTTATGAACGGAAAGTAAGAACTCCCTCGTGGGTATATGGTTAGCATATGCGTCTTTGGTACAGGAAGTCGATGTTCGAATCCCACATTAAGCTATAGGTTCACATCTCATATAGCCTCGTTGCTGAAAGGAACTTGAAATAAACCAACCAATCACTGAAAAGTAGTTGAATTACATATTTAAAATTTACTGTCTTTTGCTATAATTCTCCTCAAGGAATAGGCTGTTTCTAAAAATTACAAATAATTTTCCACATATTTTGCTGATATTTCTGCCTTCTTAATATTTTCTTATTCCAATTTGTTTGTATGTCAATAGCTGTGTTAGTCAAAATGAAGATCTTATTTGTCAATCAATTTCTGCCTCTACAGCACAATTTTGGTGTCAATGTTTCTTGTTTTTCATGTTCTAAGCATCTCTCTTAGTGGAGAACATAGCAAATGTACGAAGGAACGTCAAGTAATAGAATAAAGAAGAATGGCCGAAGAAGATGGAAGAAACTCCGAGAAGTGACCTGACCTCAAGATCTTAGCGCCCAATTCGTTCTTTTGTGATGGAAAAGTGGGTTTCAGCCTTTTGATCAAGCGAAAGTCTTCTTGGACGCTTTGGCCATAAAACACAGAACGGGTTGATAGCAATTACCATTAGAAACGGTCGTAAAGTACAGGCAAAGCCTTCGAGATTTTCTTGCTTAGCTCTTTTGACGCATGATCATCGACATGTACAAAAGAAGTGCAAGGCGTATTTTTTACATTACCAATGACACAAAACACAGCAACAACAAAGCTTTGAAATGACTTACGTACAGCAATAGTTGCACTTAAGTGGAAATTATGTCCTTTTTTTATTTATCTTCTTAGTTAATTCTTTTGTAAATCTCTTTCTCTTTATTTTTTTATTTATTTTTTTTAGTGTCTGGAAAAGTTTTATTTCAATGTGCTGTGACTTCAATTTATTCCTCCCAAGAATCAAACACATTTCTGTCTTGAGTGAGAAGGACAATACACGCTAGCAACGAACAAAGGGGAAGAAAATGCTCGAAGACTTAAAGAGTAGAAAATCAAATGCTTTTTTTTTTCTCTGGTGCAGTTAAATTTTAAGTGAATCAATAGTGCATCCTTTTAAAACATTTTTCTTTTTTTATTTTTCTTTTGTTGAAATTTTTAAGATTTTCTTTTTGTTGTTAGCTCAGAGAGATGTCTCTTAGTAAACATGAACTCCGGGAAAGGTTTTTCAATTGTTTTACGTTTTAGAACTGTTTTGTTCTTAAGAGTCTTCATCCCGGCGAAATTAAAATACCGCTAATTTTACAGTAATTATGTGATATCTTCAAATAGATAAAAGATAATCGAAATGTGGAACAAGAGCGCCCTAGACAATATTATTTTACATGAGAAACCGTTATCACGACTCACTTATCTGCTTTCGATTTCGAGCCATTTTGAAAATCGGCATTTATTTTCGCGTTTCTAAACAGCTGAAAACGGAAAGCCACTAGATGACTTGTGATAACGGTACCTCATGCAAAATAATATTGTCTAGGGCGCTCTTGTTTCATATTTCAATTATCTTTTATCTATTTGAAGATATCACATAATTACTGTAAAATTAGCGGTACTTTAATTTCGCCGGGATGAAGACTTAACATGTTGCTGCGTGAGTGGTCTATTGTGTACAGCTACGATGAAATTAATTGACGTATCTCTTTAATATGACGTTTCTTTCTTTCTTTTTTTTTTTTAATATCTGCGTTTTCTCTATATAATCGAAATTTTGGAAGGTTTCCACAGCAAAAGAAAAAAAAGGTTAATGACTCACAAATTTTTAATATTTGTGTTCAATATTATTTTAAAATAAAGAAATTAGAAGCAAAAAAAAAAAAAAAAAATAGTGGCCGAAATTACGAAAATTACCAACTCTATTGAAAAGGCCATTTTTCTAAACCGACAGGGAATTCTGTAGTTCAACGACCAACTGAGACCTCTACGTCATTAACAGTGAGAACAATATGGATTCATATGCACAAACACAACATTTGATCAAATATTTCTAACATTTCTTATATCTGCAGACTCCATATAAATGAAGCATAAAGTGAAAATTATCTATCAAAAGAGACGACCTGGAACATGATCATAAATGAAACTCATGTCTTGTATCACATAACGGTAACGCACATACTACCTATAATAGATCTGATTGGGTGTGTGAAGAAGAAAAATAAAACATAAGCGACTAAAATAACTCCAGTTACAGTTATCGCCCTTTCGGAAGATTTATAAAGGAAGTCCCAGCCGTAGAGGCTTGTGGACTATTTCACTAAATTTGTTTTAAATCAAATTTGAAGTATGCACTAAAATGGCACGTGTCAAAATGGCCGATTCTGCCTGTTTGAAATATAATTGTTTATCACACTGTTAATGTAATAATAAATGATAAGCGGCACATGACTATATTAAAATTGAAAAACAGTGTATTAAGATTGTCATAAATAGTAAAATTGTCAAAAGTAATGAATTGTAAGTAATAAAAATTGAATAAAAATTAAGAGCAAAGCTCCCCAATACTTAGTATTTACAGCGCCATCTCTTATCCATAAAATAACTTTCAGATCGGTTGTATTTAAAAATAGTTTTTTTTTATTCAAAAGAATATCTCAATGTTAAAAGATAAAAAAAAGTAATAAAGAGCTTGTGAGATAAAAAATATCTTCTATTTTGCTGGAAAGTGTAAACCAGGCTTTTCTCTAACAATACTTTGTTTTGAGTAATAGTAACATCCGAAGACACGCAAGCAATAAGAATAAGAAACGATCTTTATTTCCGGAAAGAAATACTAAAAATGAAAGAAAACAAAATATTTGTTAGAATAAAATGTAAGGAGGAGAATCCATAAACTTTCCTTATAGGTGTTCAGGGAAACATTGCTGAGGTTCATATTATGACGTTACATTGGCAATGCTCATAAAGCCAGTCCATTATGCAACCATTTGATCAGTCCTCAGTGGATTTAACGTCAGTTAATTTTAGTCATATATTCTGGAGAAAATGCAATTCGTACGAGATAGGCAGACAAACGTTAATCTTTGATTTTATTTCTTTGATTGTCACGATTCAGAAACATTATTGCAAGTTGTGAAAACTCGTTTCTACAATCCTTTTTCAACACACGAGGTCATCTATATCTGAATTTAAGAGATCATACTATCGAAACTGTGCGTAGAAATCTTTAATATTTTTAGGCCGCAGTGGCTCAGTGGTAGAGCTTTCACCTCTGGTGCATGAGGTCTCTGGTTCGATCCAAGCTCGCACCAAGTGAACAAACACCGTGTGCGTGGGTTTTCTCGGAGTTTTCCCGTTTCGTCTCACTTTCTTCATTCCATCATTTCATTCATTGCTCATCATCAACGTCTCCTTTAGCCTAGCTGGCATAACTACGTGATGTAAAACTCAAAGATTTTATTTTTTTTTCTTTAATACTTTTGACTTGAAATGGAGGTTTTGATTTACAAACATAATTTCCATTTGTTTGCTTTAAATCCATCTACAAATAAGAATCCAACGGTTTGAAAGAACGACGGATGTTAAGTTTTCTTTTTATAACATGACTGTACATATAACTAGTGGTCGGCGTTCTCGCTCTGCTAAAGTTCGTCCGAACCTTAAAACCTCTTCTCTCCACTCTATGAAAATATCAGACTCTATTATAAATTAAGAAATGCGGCAAAATATTAGTCTTTTCCCCTCTTTTTATTTATTTTTCTTTTATTTTTCTTCTGTGGTTTTCGTGTGGGTACTAAGTATCTCCACAAAAAAATTCTGGACGGGTGCTCGAAGACTGGAACACACCCAGGGTCCGCCCCCTGGTTCATAATATTCGTGTGATTTTTTTTATTTAATCTGTTTTTATTAATCATTGATATTGCACTCAAAAGAATAAGGTCCTCTCTGTTACTCACGTTGGGTCCGCATTGACCTATTATTTAATTAATTCCAGTGCCGTATACTAGTTTGATGACTTGGGCTAGCACTACATTATTACTATTATTATTATTATTATTATTATTTTATTATTATTATTGGAGTTTAGTTTTCTCATTATTATACAGTCTTCAATATATATATATATATATATATATATATATATATATATATATATATATATATATAAACACTATCCTTTTATCAAGTAGATAAATATGACTCTCTCTTCACTAGTAACACTTATCTTATTAGTATTACGGAAAAACGATCGTATATTTCTACCTTCATTTGTTGTACGAAGTATCCCTATATTTCACATTGGATAGGTGGTAACCCTACTCACCAGAGTAAATGGAAGCTGTCCG
Source organism: Thermobia domestica (assembly GCF_964235325.1). Classification (NCBI taxonomy): domain Eukaryota; kingdom Metazoa; phylum Arthropoda; class Insecta; order Zygentoma; family Lepismatidae; genus Thermobia; species Thermobia domestica. The sequence goes on along the minus strand of NC_137454.1, from coordinate 382,510,691 downwards.
AGTAATAAAGAACGATGAAATAGGCGATTAAGCAACGAAGGAGCTTATGTCTCTAAGAGCCTTGGCAACGAAACGCAAATAACGAAACAAGTATTTATAACAGCTATGCCAACTATCGCGAAAATACTATAAAACAACAACAACAACAACAACAAAAATTCGTTGCATTGACGCAAACCACTATGGAAGGAGGTTCAAGATGTCCGAGACGATTTTCAGAGACACCCAAAATGTCTTTTCATTACTCGTATAATATCCTTTACCCTTCGATCACGTCCAAGAAACCGATTTCTCTAGAGGCAACTGCTGTTACCTGGCATTCCGTTCGTACGCTGTGGGTGGAGGTGGAGTGAAAAAGAATGCGCTGAAACGATTCATGCTGTAGTAGCTGGAGAGTGGTTTCTGCTGCGTTGTCATAACAAAGTCCTCTTATGTTCGCGAGATAGACAGCGTGCAAAGGAGTTAGTGGATCTTCCTAAATACATACAGTCCTTAAAAACTTTTATCATTGAAAGAAGATACTAAAATATAAATATAAATTAGTATATATTATAATAACTTTATTTTGTTATATTCTAGGGCTGCCGCCGTTAATCTCGGAATACACAAAATACGTCACTGATTAATTTTGATATTTCGACAAAAAATGAAGTGAATAACTACTCATATAAATTTTTATAGAGTGTCCCGGTTTATTATTCTAGAAATATGGGAGTTCTGCTCCTAGCTAATAACAGTAGTATTCAAGAACTAAAAAAAAAAAAAAAAAAAAAAAAAACTTTCGAACAAAACATGGCTTCCCGGCGAGTAGAGTAAGGACGGTGACGAAAAGCATGCTGTGATTAGAGTAACCAAGAAGACAGGAATAGCAATTAGGTGTACAATTAAAGTTGCAGACTTGAAGGATACAAGTACGCGATACAAATCTAGACGAATCGATGCTGTGACATGAAAACCAACTACTCCAGACATAATCGAGGGATTCTAAGTAAGGAGCTGATATTCATCTATTATTGATATGGTTTTCACTGACACTATACACATAGATTTCTGACCTCAATGCATCCAGGATCTATACTCACACCAGCAAAACACTTGCGCTGTCCTTCACAGCAGTCGTTCTTCTTTCACTCAACACGCATAGATATACAGTGATAACTTTTCAGTGCAAAATGAACGCCATTATAAATAAACTTCTGAAACAGCAGCCTCCTACTCCCCTGATAAACAATAAACATCATGGGATATCGTAAACAACATAATACACCGGACTCTTAATTAATTCAAACTTGGGTAATTCGAACAAAGGTACATATCCTTTAAAAGCTGTATTGAAGTAAATGGTAAAAATTAAATATAAACCGAACTTCTTAACACTCTATTTGGCTTATTCGAAGTAATGCAGTAATAAATAATGAATATATCAAAATATTTCAGATATCATAAATTTGAGTGCATTTACATAAGTCAAAGTCTTCTGAAAGACTTCCAAAGCTGTTACAGCTATATAAACAAACACAAGCCAGTACGCTACATCCAGATAAAAAAGTACTTATGTTGATACCTATCGGGTAGAAAATAAAGTGCAAATAGGGGGAAATTAATTAATGACCACAGAGCTCTTTTCCAAATACCACTTAATGATAATGTAATATTTTAAAATGGCATTTGATTGGTATATTGGTACAGAACAACATACTATGGGCATTACGTCTCACCCACAATATCATAATATCATAAAAAGTTTAAAATTGAGAAAAATTGACTGAAGTGGTATTTGAAAAGGAGCTCTTGCAAGTTTTGTTGTTCTAAATAATTTGTTTTCTCTCTCTTTTTTAGGGTAATATAAAGAAAAACATTTGCAAAATTTAGTGGTGTAACATGGAAAAGTGGAAAATACAAGACAGAGCAGCAATAGTGCCATTTTATTTCGCTAGCAGTTACTCGGTTATCACTACTCAAAGGTTTAGCGTCAGGTTTGGAGTGTGTGCAGCTGTTTCTCGGAAATTAAAGTCTGCGATATGTTGAATCACATATAAAGAGAGGTACAGTAGTGGATGCTAAATGTATGAGTAGGCGTAGATCGGTCCGCAAGAGACTGTTGACACTGTTGACTGAAGAGACTGTTGACAGGAAAAGCGATAACTTTTCACATGAGAGAAAATGGTGTTACTATAACCGTGAATGGCAAACGTCACAAACAAATGCTTAGAGATTTCTTTTATTCATGAGTTACAACGTCCGAACCCCAATGTTAGAGAGATGTTCTCACAGCAAAACGGCGCAACAAGTCACACAGGTTTTGAAACAAGATAATTGCTGCAACAGACATGTCCTAATCAAGATGTCTCTCTTTGGTGATACTGAATGGCCTCCAAGTTCCCCAGACTTAACTGCTTCAGAGTTTTTTTTTTATGGGGCTATTTGCAGTCTAAAGTGTATGTCAATAAACCAAACAACGTAAAGGATCTGAAAACTGCCAAAAGAAATCAAATTCACTTAATAACAAATTAAACTCTTGCAAAATTTATGGGTGACCTGTTAGTTCGTTGTCAGAAATGCATACGATTCAAGAAAGGATACCTAAAATCTTTAATTTTCAAATTATCGGCAATGTTTGTTAATGTCTTGTATTTTCATGTGTCATACTACTCAGTGATTCTTTCAGAAACAATATTCCGGGGGAGCACATTTAGTATTCCGGGGGGACTACTGATACTATTCTATTTATTATTATAATTATTCTATAGACGTATTATTTTGGTCTGCTCCGAGGGTCTCTCAGAGCTCCGAGGGGACAGTGCCCCCCAAAAAAAGAGGTCTGGAAGAAACACTGATACTACTTACTACTTCAATTTTGTAGCTGAAAGTTTCATACGAATTAAATTGTACCAAATATAAATGTGGTCATTAATTAATTGCCGCCCTGTATTTAATTAGGTAGAAATTAAAATGAAAATATTTAATCTGATACAAAATAGACATGTTAATATTTAACCAGACGGAAAATAGATTTAATAAAACTTACCAGATAGAAAATAGGAGTGTTGATACCAAAGGAGCTGAGTCCCGTAGATACCAATAGAATTCGAACAGTCTTGCTCTTGAGCGTGGAGAAATCAAAGAACGGTGGTTTATCGTCCACCTTGTTCTTATCTTTGATCTTTCTCTTCTGGTTCTTGAGGTGGAGGATTGCTCGGCGTTGAGGATGGTAGAGGGACGCCGAGCGATAGAACGTCCCCAAGATAAAAGTTAAAAACACCACGCCAGTCACAGCCTGAAGACCCAAACGCCAACCAATGGAGCTGAAATCACAAATTCAACAAGTTAACGTTTGTTCCCAATAGTTATTTATTTATTCACAAAGTTTCACACAGCACTAGGCTAATTAGCTGAAACCATATAACATATCAATGAACAATGAACAATAGGACGCCGATTTCTCTGTAAATTTGGGGGAGGGGGAATTCAGATACAGGAGGCATATATGAGGATTTTAAGACAAATGATGCATTCAAATTATGTTAAATATTGTATATTCATAAATACAATGTAGGGCCCACATGAGCTTTTTTTTTGGGGGGGGGGGCTCCCCAGGCCCCCTGGAATCGGCGCCCTTATGAACAATATATGAACAATATGAAGCTGAAGTACATATCTATTCGAAAAAAATTGAGAAATAACAATTTTAGAAACATTGTAATTGTCAAATGTATTAAAATGGTGAATATATATATAAATATTTGACTGGGTAGAATGAAGAAAATGAGACAAACAGTAAAAGCACTGAGCACTCTTTCAAAGGTTGAGAGCTAAACAAGGGCGGCTGTGTAATGTAGTCACAAGGTCACGTGCCTTTCCAATGAACACGAATAATAATACTTGTAATTAATAAAAATAATTAAGGACATTATTCTTGTGTAGGAATGAGAAACAACCGAATAAAAATTTGACAGTTTACCCTTTCATCAAAATGTAGGTAGGCAAACTTGAAATTTAAGTGAAACAACTAAAAACTTAAACACGGTGGCTCAGTGGTAGAGTGCCCATCTCTAGTGCGATACAGAACGTGTGGGCTCTGAGTTTGTTGTGGACAACACCATGACGTTGGTTTCTTGAAGTTTTCCCTTTTCTTCCACGTTATCATTCCACGAATTCTCCTTAAAATAATTTATTTTCATTAATCATGTGTCTCCTTCAGACTAAAGGCATATAATAGTGGGATGTTAGATTAAGGATTCATTCATTCATTCAGAAATGTCATAACCCTATAAATTCACAAGTAGTGTGTGCGTAAAGAGTATTGTTATTACCGTTAGGAAAAAGACAAATAACAATAGTTAGAATCTGCTACTTAACATTGTATTGTGCTACATATGCAGAATGTAAGTAAATAATTTTTTTTCCAGCAAAATAAAAAGTTCCAATTATTACCAGCAACGAACGACATAACTGTTTAGCCACCACAAAAAATTTTGTTCTTTCCGCTTTTCTAGAAAATTACACAAGAGAATTTAGCCTCAAGTATGCTTTTCTGTTCAGCGTGATTTCATCTATCGACAGATTTATGTATAAAGCAGGAATTCAAATGATAATTTTAGGTTACCGATAATTTTAACAGAATTAATGATAATTTAAGGCTATTTAATTATATTATGTATTGTCATTTTGTACGTTTGGCAAACATTGTTAGGGTCATCAAGTCTAGAAAGGTAGGTCATGTAGCCAGAATGGAAGAAAGTAGGAACGCTTTCAAAGTCTTAAGAGTCTTCATCCCGGCGAAATTAAAATACCGCTAATTTTACATTAATTATGTGATATCTTCAAATAGATAAAAGATAATCGAAATGTGGAACAAGAGCGCCCTAGACAATATCATTTTACATGAGAAACCGTTATCACGACTCACTTATCTGCTTTCGATTTCGAGCCATTTTGAAAATCGGCATTTATTTTCGCGTTTGTAAACAGCTGAAAACATAAAGCCACTAGGTAACTTGTGATAACGGTACCTCACGCAAAATGATATTGTCTAGAGCGCTCTTGTTCCACATTTCAATTATCTTTTATTTATTTGAAGATATCACATAATTACTGTAAAATTAGCGGTATTTTAATTTCGCCGGGATGAAGAGACTTAACTGGAAGACCAATCGGAAAACGTCCATTACGAAGACCTAGGCGCAGATAGGAGGGCAATATTAAGATGGGCCTTGCAGAAATAGGAATACAAAATAGAAACTGGATCTAATTGCCTAAGGACAGAAGTCAATGGAAGGCTTTTGTGAACGCGGCATTGATCCTCCGGGTTCCATAAACCATACATTTAGTTTCATATTGCCATCTTGTAGTGTCTTAATAAAGAGCTTAATGCACGTATATTTCAATATCACTTCAACAAGTGGCACGGTTCTCACATACTTAAATTTTTAGGTTTAGAAAAATATTAGTTTTTCTCGAAAACTACGCATCAGGTTTTACATTTACACATCTCATTTTTATCAGCTCAGTAAGATCTAATGATTGGTACATGTTTTTATTGAGATAAAGAAAATGATAAATAAGAGTGTAAACGCTCGTTCGTATCGATCTATCGAATGGTATAAAAGACATCGATTGATACAGATTTTTGTTGGGACAAAGAAAACTATAGGCGTGAGTGTAAAAGCTCGTGTCTATCGATTTATCGATTGCTATAAAAGATCTATGGTTTAGCATAAGCTTTTATTGAGATAAAGAAAGTGATATGCATGAGTGTAAAAGCTCGTATGTACCGATCTATCGATTGGTATAAAAGATCTATGGATTGGCATGGGTTTTTATTGAGATAAAAATGATACGCCTGAGTGTGAAAGCTCTTGCGTATCGATCTGTCGATTGATATAAAAGATCTATTCTTGGTATAGATTTTTATTGAGATAAAGGAAATGATAAGTGCGAATGTAAAAATTCGTGCCTATCGATCTATCGATTGGTATAGGTTTTTTTAATTGAGATAAAGAAAATGATAAATGAGAGTATAAAAGCTCGCTCGTATCGATCTATCGATCGGTATAAAAGACTACCGATTGGTATAGGTTTCATCTTTGGACATTTTCTTTCTTTTTTTTCGTTAAATCCTAATAATATTGTAAGTTTTTTCTTCCTGTTACAAGTAGGAATTCTGATGCATTTGAAAATTATTCTTGTGGAAGATGGCTGCTTCGTTCCATTTGAAGAAATTGAGATTTCCTCCTCCCTCTTTCGTTTTCCTATCCGTAGGATTAACTGCATCGTTGACCTATCAGCCAGGGAAGGGTCTCTCTTCCTCCCATATCGTTTTCAAAATTGACAATTTTATGAACACTTTAGTACACAAGAGACTGGCGTGCAATTTGTTTTCCTTTGTGGATATCTTACGTTTGCCAGTATCTATATTCACTTACCTTCCAGACAGGAACGCCAGCAGTAGTTTTTGAAGAGGAAGAAGGCAAAATACCGAAACACAAAGGCAGTTGCAATTTCACATATAGACCTATATACTTTCGTGCACGTGTACACATGATAGTTAATATACGCCTGACTTTCTTAATTATAGTTAAGTATTTAGTACATATGCATTAAGTACATAGTATTTAATACAGGGTTGCTATAAAGTCCTTGCTATAAAACAAATGCTTATAACTTTTTTCTGAAATAATAATATTGCAGTGAAAAAAAAAACGTTAAAATCTTTATTGAGACTTACATTTTGTATTATCATGCATAGATACACCGCCGGCATCATTGTCACACCTCTAGTTGGGATCCGTTGACATCCATACATTCCTGCAACCTTCGGAGTAATCCGTGAATGTTATTCCGCCTGGCGTCGTCAGAAATGTCATGGATTACTTCACTAATCTTAGCCTTCAGGTTCTGCAAGTTGTTTAGTTTTCCGTATACAACTGTGTCTTAACGTGATCAAGTATCCAAAAATACAGGGTGCCAGATCGGGTGACCTGGGGGGCCAAGGGGTGAGTCCTCTAAGCCCAACCCACCTGCCAGATAACTGATGGTGAAGGTAGTTTCTGGCGACTTGTGCAAAATCTGTGTGTGTGGGTGAGGCTCCGTCTTGCTGATAGCGGATGCGATCCTTGATTCCCAATCTAACCATTCAGATATCAGGAAATTTCTATTAATTTGAAGATATGTCTCTCCTGTCACAGTGTTTTCTTCGAAGAAAAACGGGCTTATATGTTGGTTCATAGATACGGCACACCACACATTAATTTTCGGACTGTCTCTTTCATGTGATTCATATTCATGAGGGTTTGCAGTTCCTCATACAAGACCGTTGTACCTGTTTACCACTTGGACCTACAAAATCCTCTCCCCCCATAGAGTCATATCTCCATTCATATTCAGTACAGGCTAATGGTATGCTCAGTACTATTTTTCCCCCTCCGTGTATTAAGAGTTCTACCCAAAGATAGTATTCTGAAATTGCTAATACCACTGTCTCTGGCAACTCTTCAACTTTCATCCAGTCGTAAAAACATTTGAATAAAGAAATAGTAGACTCTAGGTCACGAAGTACAGAAATGATGACATTGAATATTATTTCAGTCCTATTATACAGTAATTATTAAAATAATGTTTTCGTATTATTAGGTACCTCAATCTTGTTCAAAGTAAAATAATAATAATTGTTGAATGGTATAATGGTTAAATTAGCAGCACTGTTTTTGAGATATTAATGGCAACTAAGGAAATCATTTGGTAACTATATTATTTCATTATGCCTCTCAGATAGGAAGCAAGGAAGAAGTTACAAAGTTTTTGGTTAGAGGTAGACCAGAGGTTAATGGAAGTACCTGAGAACAAAAGTTTTAATTCTTGAAGGCGACCTAAATGTACATATAGAAAAAAGCAAAGGAGAGGAAGAAAGAGTGCTAGGGAAGTATGACCCGTTCGGGAGAGTAATGCTCCCGGAAGTACGTTTTTTTCGCGCGCTACTCTAACCAGCTGTTTTAAGTTGGCCACAAAATTTATATCAAGCGGGTGAAGGCGGAACAAAATGAGCCCTGCGGATCTTCTAACCCATTCCTCCTCCTCCTCTTCCTCCTCCTCCTCCTACTACTACCCTTCTCCTCTTCCTCCTACTATTACTATTTATCTGCAAAAAATAAGTAAATCACTTTTTTGAGTATTATTTTCATCTTATATTAATTAAAAGAAGTGTTAAAAAATAATAAAAAAATTTCCTATGTTCGGGTTTGAACCCACACCAAAAGCGATATTCGTTACTAGCACGCTTGGCCACAAGAACCGACAGCAGGAAGCGTTTGATTTCTGGTATTTGAATGTAACGTGGCAAGAAATGGATAACGCCAACCAACCAGAACTGTGTATTTCGTTACTACTTCCGGGAGCATTACTGTCCCGAACTAAACAGCGTGACAAACATCTTGGCATTTGAAGGCGGCGCTCCAAGTTCCATTTAAATGCTGCTAGCAAATGAGAGGCCTGCGGTATTGCCACGTTTATTTTGTGCATAATCACTTCAGTCTATTCCCTACCACCTGATCGCGCTGTAGTTTGTCTGCTTAGCCAAGACATAACCACACCCCTTTATCACTTGGCAACGTCGCGTCAGAGCTTGCGTTTTATTCGTTTAGCTGAAATGCCAAAACGTTTGTCACAGGCAATAGTCCTAGGGAAGTTGCGCTTTGCAAAAAAGAATGAAGGCAAAACGATAGTAGATCAAGCAATTGCATTCGATCTGCCTATATTAGGCTAACAGCTATTTGGAGAAGCAAGTGGCGGCGCTGTGAGCATTCTTATCGTGTGTAAACAACGCATGAAGGTAGTGCGGGTAATCGAAACCAAAAAATGGGTACCAAAATGAAGCAGCGAACGAATATGCTGTTCTGTTTTGAACTTGGAAAATCAGCGAATGAGACTCATGAAATGCTGACAACAGTTTACGAAGATCGTGTTGTCACCTAGAATTAAGTTTATGAGTGGTTTAAACGTTCCCGAAAGGAAGAGACACCTTGGAACACGACCCCAAACTCGCTGGCCTCCAATTGCACGCACCTCGGACAACGTACAGAAAGTGAAGTAACTTTCGGAGCAGGATCGTCGTGTGACAGTGCGTATGATAGAGGAGGAAGTGGGAATTGGTCATGAGACCTCATAGTAACCTGAGATTTCGGTAAACGCAAGCTTTGCTCCTGAGTCGTTCCCCACACTTTGATGCTGGAACAAATGCAACTTTCGCTTGACGCCTGTGGAAACCTCATTGACATAGGAGATCAAGACTCAATTTCCTGAAAACTATCGTCAAGAGCAACGAGACCTGGTGGCTAAGATACACCCTCAAGGCAAGGTGTATCTTCCTTCTATCCTTCATCTCTTCTTATAAAAGTTTCTATTCAGTTTTCGGACACTGAGTCACAAATACGTAATGTCTCTAATAATCCTCTCTCTATAAGTTGGACCTCCCGCCCAGAGCAGCGCGTAGATCTTGTAGTTGGATAGGAACCTCTTGCCCGATGCAACACAGAAGTGGGATAGTATCTCCTGTACAGTGCAGCACGGAATTGGTAAGGAACCTCTATATATATACCGCAACGGCTATAATACACATGTCTCACGGCAATAATATACATTTGTAACTGAACTGCAAAACATCTAACGGTTAATTCACACATAGTGTGCCGTTTCCATGCTTTGCCCCATTCGTGCCTTGGTCCACAAGGTTTTCTTTTAGTCTTTGACACTGAAAATTCATTTAGTTGTCTTTTTTAAATTCACGCATGATGTGCCGTTCCGTTCCTATGCCGCCTTGAAGAGAAACCAGCCCGATCGTGGCTTGTGGGCCGCGATCCTTCAGCTTTATTCGGAGCAGACGAAGCGACACGAAGTTGACCAGAAACCAAGGAAAATAGTGTAGATAGCAGTAGCGGCACGGCATGGTATGTGTGAATGGTTTTGGTACGGGCGTCGTTAGCGGGGTGTCAGGGGGACGCGTTCCCCAGATTTTAGTCAAATATATTTTAAGAAACTATACTACTTTGTGTATACAACTTTTTCCGGAAAGATTATTTTGATTTTGATTTATCCGACCCCCCACCCCCTCCGATTTAAAAAGCTAACGATGCCAGTGCTTCCGGCCGTGTGGCACGAACGGAGTATAGCATGGGAATGCCAGACACGAAACACTTTGTATGAATTAAGCTTAAGACCAACATTTTAAGGAACGACATTCCGGCTCGTTCCGGTCCAAGGAAATCACTAAACAGCATCAGAATGCACCTACACCCATTTAATATACTTAGAACCAGTGATGATTTCAGATGACTTCCCCCGGAGCGGAATTGCAATTGACAGGTGATTAAATTAGTACTGCAAAAATACTGGTATCTCTTGTTGTGCACGTTCGTTCGGAGATCTGTCCCGCGAGGATTTCGTAGCTCTGGCGGGAAATTCTGCCGTGGACCACCCCCTGCAATCATTAGTGGATAGAACAGTTGCTTGACTTACAAAAACTCTGCATTTTTCTACGAATATTCTACAGTTAAACAACAATATATACAACTCCTTCGTGGCTCAACGGTTAGCGTATGCGCCCCTTTGGTGTGGGAGACCGGGTTCGATTCCAGGCGGGAGCTCTTCCACGTTAATCAGTAGATCCCGTCTTATATAGCCTCACTGCTGAAAGGTCGTTAAAATCAAAATCAACTCAACTCAACAGAATATGTAGATGATACAGCACGTGAGTACACAATAAAAAAGGACAAGGCTATATATCTATCTATATTTCCACACAAATAAAAACATCTGTTTGAGAACACATCATACAAGAGCACAGAGTTTTTCTTCTTCCTCCGTTTTCATCTTTTTTTCTTTTCTTTTTTTCTTTTTTTAAACACAGATTCTCACTTACTGAGGTTCCAAATCAGTTTTCCAGTCAAATCACGTTTCTGAATCGATAAAATCTCTGTGCTTTGGAATTGAATGAGGGGAGGAGGCGTGTATTTAGGTGAACACATTCTAGTGGAATGCCTTCTTTCTATATATCTAAAATGTGTTGAGGAGGTGTGGAAGTCTTAAGGGAATTACAAGATATTCTCACCTTATAAAACGTTTCACCCTTCATATTCCCAGAAGCTTTATTCACGCAAGTATTATCAAGTAACATGGGAAGATTTTTTTTCCTTTTTTAAAAAGAGAGAAAAGTAAAAATAACCTTTGTTAACATATCACTATGATTTATTCACGTTAAGCACCAACCAGGGTCGTCTTAACGTAACGACGAATCCAAGGTTCCGTTGTCTTATTACCTTTATTTAATAGAGAAATAAAATCAAATATTAGTGTTCAACAAGGGATCGGATAAAATATTAGGTACAGCTCACAGATGACGAGAAGAAACCTAGCAGAAGTAGTGTGACGTAGGTATGGGCTCGCCCACTTTTCGCACGGGGGTTTCAAATGACACCACGGAATAGCACACAGATAACTACCCGTAGTAGTAGACGACATCTAAGTATAGACCGCACCTCAAAAACCGAAAGTGGACTTGACCGTGTCGTTGACCTTTCCCCGCTTCCCCTGTTTTAGGGTTCTTCTCGTCATCTGTGAGCTGTACGTAGCTCCAATATTGCTTGATACGAATAGAACCGACTCTACCGTATGTATAACATGTGCATTTGCTCAGGGTGGCGAGTTTCGAGGGCAAAATCTATCATAACTATATTATTTAAAATAAATAATTATTGTTGGAAGCAGATGATGATGGTAGTTAAATTTACTAAGCTGATCTTGTATTTGAATACTACATTCATAAATCATGTTTAAATCGCCTAATTTTAAAGTCACACGGGCAGTGTTAAAGCAAATGGTCAAACAAATACCAGCATGAATTGCTTGATGGTTGTCAAATACAAGAACTCAAGTCTCGAACAGTAGCAAACACTTGTTCCATTTAGTTAGTTATTACTAGGGCCCGGAAGTAGAAGAAAAATCATCTTTTTTACCAGTGCCCGAAGACGAGACTTAACATAATATATGTTCATTTTGGGTCATTGTAGGCCAGAAAAGGTGGATTTCATTTGTCCTTTTTTTTGCCTTTTTCGGCGTTTTTTTTATTAGTCTTTTTTAAAGCTTTTCATCGGTCGCAACGTCTTTTTTGCACTTCATCTTTCGACAATAAATTTACTTGTCACTATGGGAGAGGAAGTAAATAGCGATCAGCCCACTTTGCCCTCTTGTGTGACCCGAGAAGTCAAACTAGTGCTGCCATCTGCCTCTTGTAGCAAGGTTTTCTTGTGTATTGTCGAGGAAGTTGTCAGAGAAGACTGAAGTCTACAGCGTGCTGAAACTTGTTTTTGTTGATTTTCTTATATGGATCTGCATATTTCAACTCACGATACGTACAATCTTAAATTGTAAGGTCTTGAAGTTACTAAGATTCATAAAAAGTTATATTTTCGTCTAGTGCACGACACATACAGGTAGTTATATTTCAAATAAACTACGTTTTACATTATAACCAGCTCAATTTTCAAAATGGCGCAATGTTGGGAATGTCGATCAACGTGATCGATTTACCAACATGGTGATCGCCATTCCAAACAAAGATTTGAAATACTTCTCCAGTCAAAAATTATAAAAGAGGCTAGACCTAAGATAAGTAATACGCCTACTTGAGTCAAACACTGAAACTTTGGTATCGGTGTAACCTTTGTGGATCGTGGGTGCATGCTGACTGTACTATTGTGGACTCACCACGTGGATATATCTATGACGTGTCTTTGAAAAAACCTGAATAAAACATTCAGTTGACGTTTCTCAGTCTTTCGAAGGCGCAGTTTAGCAAAAAAAAAAAAAAAAAAAAAAATGCCTGTGGAACTGTGTGTGTTTATTAAGCTTATACTGTGATCGCCATTACCAACATGTGATGGGAATGGCGACCAAAGTAGCAATTTGAGTTTTTTTCCATCGGGTTCCCGAAATGTAAGAATGATCCTCTTTTTATTTTACACACTTATTGTAGAAAGATTGGAGTACGTATTTACAAATTTGATTCAATATATTTTGCAAATGAAACTACGTAATAAACCCATTTTTCTTAGGTGATCGCCATTGCCCATCTCTCCCCTAACTCGAATCACCGCCACCTCTTAAACATCTTTTCTTTAGCAAAGAAAATTCCAATGATAAGACATTCTTTAACGACTGGACAGATAAGGTTAGATCTGCAACAATCACAAGTCAGATAAAGAGGTGTAACAATGTCGTTCAGCAAGGGGGGAGGTGAGGAAGTTTTCTTATTTTAGTTTGTACTTCAGTTTGTGGAAGAAGGACAGACCGTTAATCTACCAGAAGCTTGTATTTCTTGAGCATTATATTCACTAAACATGTAATTCTAATTAAATTGGGTCTTATTTTTACGTCCTTTTTTCCAGTTTTTATGTCCTTATTTTTTTAAAGATATTTTTAGATCTTTTTATAGGTCCCTTTTAGGCAATTTTTAGGTCTTCATCTTCCGAGTCCTAGTTATTACAGTTTTGATATGAAAATTAGTCTTGCCTTTGTCACAAACAAGTTCCTTATCATTGAAGGTCAAGAAACAAAGATAAAAGTGCTAGTTGCACTGGAATTACAAACTGATATGTTGAGATTGAAACTTGATATTTAATTCTATAAAAAGGATTACTATCTTTCCTCTGCACGTGTGTTTGTTTTATCTTTAACTATCATAATAGAATAACGATTAACGATATAACGATTATTTAAAGAAAAAAAAAGCAGACACAACGTGATTGTATTTGCAGTGTTTAGGCCTTTCTCAGTGCTCTTTTCCTTCCGTTCGTTGTTCACGATGGAGTAGGGTAGCATACTTAAAATCGTGGCTTTTGAGATTTATTCTTTCTGGAGAAAGGGGGCGGCAAATGTTGCCATCACATGGGGCGGCAAATTACCTAGGGTGAGCCTTAGGTACAAAGAATTTTACAAAAATATGTGAAAGAAGAACTTAGGATTACGTTTAAACTTTTGATTTAGTTTTGTCTTTCTTGTTTTCAAATTTTTGTTATAAAAGAAAAAAATCCGGTTAAACCAAGAATGTTATAAATAGAGGATCTGGCCATATGTATCTTCATCCTATTAAATCGATGAAGCCAAAAAAACAACCGAGCATCGGCACGTCTGATTGGCTACTCTCGTTTATACCATCGACTGATTGGCTACTTTCGTTTCCGCCATGATTGTTGGCTCAAGACATTGCGATCCTACTGGGAGGAGTGGGCAGAGTAGAGGTGGCGAAACTGTGACGTAGGGCTTCAAGATTTGCTGTAAGGGCAGATCCTCTATTTTATAACATCCTTGGGTTAAACAAAATTTGGTATTGAACCTAGCTTTATTCCGTTGCTAAGTTTGTGAATTACGCAGTCGAATTAAATTGGCCATTATTACTAATGTCTTCACTAAACGTTGATTTTCTAAAACGATATTTCTTTTAACTGCATGACATAATAGCTACTAAACGATCTAAATTTAGTTAATATTGAAAATTAGATATTACACAATATTAACTTTAATGGTGTAGTACATGCTATTCACCATTCCACGAGGTTAATATGTAGAAAATTTATTTTATAACTAGTTGAATATACTAATGCTTCACATGGGGGCTGTATTTGGAAGTCAACGCCTGTGGAAATATCACCATTGATCTCAGCGACCGCGAAAACTATGGATTTGATACTAATATCGATCATTTTTGATTACTTTTACATGTCTCGATATCTCCCCCCCCCCCGGTGACCCCCGGTCCGGAGCCGAATAGCGTGAATTTGGAAGTTAATGCGATCGGAGTTTCACCATTGACTTCAGCGACCGCGAAAACTATGACTTTGACACTAATATCGGTCATTTTCTACTACTTTTACAAATCCCGGTAAACACCCCCCTGGCTCGAATTTTAAAGAAAAGGTTAACTCTGGTCTGGAGCCTGGACCAAGGTATTCGTGACTAAAATTTGGTAACTCTCGGTCAATTTGTCTGGGTCCCAAGCCGGTTCCGATAAACGCCTCCCCTGAGACCCCCCTGGTTCGAAATTTGAAAAAAGGGTTTCGTCTTGATCTGGGGCCTGGGCCAAGATACCCCTGACCAAAATTTGGTAACTCAAGGTCCACTCGTCTGGTCCCCAGGCCGCACACAGACAGACAGACAGAGAGACAGACAAACACACAAAGAAACTCTTTATTTTATTTATATTAGAAGTGTTTTGGTTTGGGAAAAGCGTAGGTGGGAAAGAGTTATTATTATTATTTTTATTATTGAATATTACTAAATAAGATTAAAGCCTTTGTATTCTTACCGGGAATTCAAGGAAACGTCGATTCGGCCCTAAAGCCAAGCCAGCACCAGTTTGAGAACAATTACAGAAGAAACAGGCAAGCTTTAGTCACGCGCACACTCAGAAATGTTTACTGGGAGGGGTAAAAAGTATTAGGGGGGGCAATATGTCTATGCAATATTGAACCTGTCTTATTCTGCTCCCAAAAAGACGATAACTAATTGTTACTTATTGGCACCTATATATTTAGAAAAAAAATGGATGCAAGAAAAGAAAGAGTATAGATGACGTATAAAATCAAATCCTTAGCTTACATCAGTTATTTCTCTGTTAAATAAGTATATTAAATTATTAAAGAAGTCTATAAATGTTAGTAGAGTTACGAAATAGGGGGAGGGCGGACCCGGTGGACGCCCCTGTCTTTAACTTTAATATGACTCTATTAATAATAATAAAACAAAATATCTACAAGACGTTACCATAAACATACAGTAGATCCTCCTGTCTACAAGACGTAAACGGTGTATAAAACTTTCTCTTCCGATACAACTGAAACTACATTAATAGGGAATATAGGATCTATGAAAGACCTAACTGCGAGCTAACCAAGTTTGGCAACTCTGCACTAACTGTAACAGACACCGGTGTACAATAACGCTAGTTGGCTCAATAAACAGAGTGATGTCTCCGTTGGAGCAAGCTATATCTGGTAGGTTATTTGAAGGATATCACTGCTAGGCAATGCCGAGATCTATTAATAATCTCTGAGAACATAAAAATCACCGCCGTAACTTAGATTTTTTTCTGGGGGGGGGGTATGCATTAATACGCGTATTTGGGCCCCCCTATAAAAAATTATTTTTCTAATTCTTGGGCCTCTCTTTTTATCTTTCTCTTACTCTTTATGGGCCCTCTTGCACGGCAAGGTCTGCGGGGCATTTAGTTACCCCCTGGGCCCGTTCCATAAATGACAAATTAATTAAAGGGGCAAAATTGACAAATCTCAAAGCCATAAGAGTAAATATTATTTCTAGGGCCAATAATAGTAGACATTTTTTTAGTGAAATGGATTCACGACTCATTTTTGTTTTATTGGCCTTTTCGTTTGCTGTTTTGGTTATGTAATGTAGTGAACCTGTTTGATGCTTCATTTATAATTTCATGTTCGTATCGTATATGGAGTAAGAAAACTTTGTCTTAAAATGTAGGGCTCCCCTCGAACGGCGGGGAGTTTCCCTGGGAAGGCAGTTGGGCCCTGCCCCCCACAACTTACGGCCCTGATAATTATTCAACTTTCAATCGCATAACCCCTTACATCTCCTGCGTAGGGCCCTATATGTGGAATTGGATTGTGTGGGATTGTACCCATTCTCCCCCGAGTGCTTGAGTGCAATCCTCCCAAATTTCTATTTTATTCATATACCCCAGAAAAAGAGTATATAAAGGAAATCGAAATTACTTGTGAAAAACTAAAATAATTTCCTTTGTATAGCAAATTTTATTCAATTTAGCGTTCTTGAAAACATCATCATGGTGTAAGCAAAGTTCAATTGTGCCACTTTCACTGAAAAATTATGTTTCCTAAAAAAAAATCTCCTGGAACCATCCTCAGCCCTAAAACTCGCTCGTGGGTAGATCATCATTTGGATATAGTAACATAATATCTTGCCCATATCGATATATATATATATCCGGTATCCAAAATGTTCATGCCGTTTTTTGCAGTGATAAGTAACAACCAAGTAATTTCAAAGTAAATGCATTTTTTCATCAAAATAATCTCCTGTAGCTTTAATTACATGTTCTTAATGAGTTAGGAGCATATACACCCTAGGTTTGTTAGTGTCGGTTTGATATCATCTCGGTTTAGAAACTGACGCTCACGTTAACTATTATCCGTGGCTATAATCAGGTGATAGTCAGATGGAGCAACGCCCGTGGAGTAAGAAGGATGGGGCAAAATTTCTCAACTGATTGTAGTGATCAACTGCAAGCTCTTTTTCGGCTTAGAAGGCCTGGCGTTGTCTTAAAGAAGGATCATTCCTTTCCTGTTAACTAGTGCAGGTTGTTTTCGACGCAGTGCAGATACAAACTGGGATGAGTACACTTTCACTATGCAAGTCATAGTACATAGTACCAGCAATGGTCCGCCAACATAGTATTTTCTGTCGTTGAATGTTCATTTGTGTAATATTTATCAGCACAACGAGCAGAAGTCCAATTACAGTATTGAAATATTACAAAATATTGGTGGCTTGTAGCAGAAAACTAGGGAACAACCAATGACGTTTTCTTTTACGGTTATTGTATAACACATTTCTTGTCGCATGTCAATATCTCGTCTAGGAATGAAACTTTCTTGTTACGTGACAGCAATGAAGAGCAAATGGTGAGCCACTGGAGTTTGATTTTCTCGGTCTAAACATGAGGAACCTACTCACTGATCTTACACGTCTTAAGATTGTGCAGAAGCAACTGAATGTTTTTTTCTAATATTCTAAAACATTTCTTACACGTTCTTGATGTCGTTTTTGAGTAGGCCTTTGTCGGTAGTAGATGGACACACAGGTCGGGGCTTTGTCTGGAGGCTCTCGTCTCCCGATGCAAATTGGTTGAACCATTCACTGATGCCTCTGCAAACGCGGAACATATTTCTCGAGCAGCTTCTACAACATTACTGATCAACTTTCACTCATACACCATATACAGCCGTAAAAATCCTTTGGCACTGATATGTTCCCTTGAGGATTGCAGTTCCCACAGCAGTTCTTTCGACCCGGTCTCACAAGTCTCCACTGACAGACAGTTGTCGGGAATGTCAACGTTAGGCGTTTCCTGGGAGAGCTGCTAAATCCTGCCGTATAAATTTTATTTTTCACCACAGCAACACGAACTTTTGTAGATGCTTCATACTGGGTATATTATACAAAATTTTCAGTTCTAGTGTATGTTGTAGGAAAATAAGTCTTTCGCTTTATGTCGTGGTTTCATTTTGCAAGCAACTTGAAATTCTATTCTTTACTTTTGGATACTCTGCATATTTCACAAATATACTTGCCTTTTTGTAGCTAATTGGCTAAAGCACTAGTATTTGGTTCTACTTCCAATGAGGGTTCTTGTCTCAGATCAGTGATTGATGGAAACAGTCATGAACTTCGAATATCATCCTGAATAGCATCGATCAATGAATCGGACTTCGAATATGATCCTGAATAGCGTCGATCAATGAATCATCAACCTATTTATCAGACGAGGGCTCCAGTGTCTGCTGGCGTTTATGCCTAGTGGCGCCAGTAAGCAGCGCCTTCTCTGGCCAACTTTGAATTTGTTTACATGATTATCTGCAAGAGCACATCTCAGCTGTAACTATAACGTTTTCTCGTCTCATTCTGTAAATTTTATAGAAGTCTCATCACGTCTCAATTCACATAGAATTCCTTCTCGCCTCGTCTCGATTCTTGGAAAGCTTTCTTCGTTTCTTTTGTAAATTATGTATAAGATTTTTGCACCGATTTTTCCTAGTTTCATCTAGAAGATAACTGTTTCAGAAGTTTCAGAATCCTTCCACATCACGGAAGGCTCACAAAGCGTGTGATATAAGAACATGTAAACTATATTTATTACTGGAGAATATTTTGTAATGCCTTGGGTTTCTTATAAATATTGATAAATGCTCGTTATTGTGGTCCTGCAATCACGTTATCAATTTATAGTTTTTATTCTATGAATCGTGCAACACTAAAACAACATTTGAGATCTAAAACTTAGGTGAACTAATGTTGGTCATGAGGCTTGAGAATTTTATTGTCTCAACTTTATTCTCGTCCCGTTTTCGAGACGAGTATTGATATATTTTTTGTTTTAGCTCGAATTTAGAAATGTATTTCTCATCTCTGGGCTCGTCTTGTGGGTGTAACCGAACCTTATATAGGTTGTATGACCAACTTCTCTTATAAACTTGAGGGGACGGTGGCTCAGTAGTAGAGCGTTCACCTTTGGTGTTTGGGGTCCCAGGTTCGATCCCAGCCCCCGGCAAGTGAATTTTGTGCTGGACAAACACCGTGTGCGTGGGTTTCCACAGAGTTCTCCCGTACCGGGATAAACGTGGGACGTAAAACTCAAAGATTTCATTTTATTTTCTTATAAATAGAGACCGGATGTTTAGGCACTAAAAACCTAGAAAATAAGCCGGCAAATAGGCACTAAAAATTTAAAAATAGGCACTAAAATGTAGCTGGAAATAATGAAGATAAATACTCAATACCATTAAAAAATAGATTCAAGTCATAAATAATGCTCAAAGAATATAGAAACATACTTCTTTGTCAATATCTTTTATTGTATATATAATAACGAAGCTTGTTATGGATTCCATGTATATTGGGTGAACCTGGAAGATGTGCACATACTTCGGGAGGTGATTCGTGGCATCAAAAGAATACAAAAAGTCCTCTTGCATGTTATGGAATTCCGCGTCGTATACGAGTGACAGGGGGGCCAACTTGGAATCGAAAATCGAATCCTGACAATTGGAGCGAGACATAAAAGTGTGCACGTACTTTGGGGGGTGATTCGTGACATTCAAGAGGACTTTTTGTCTTCTTTTCACATCAAGAATCACCTCCCAACGTATGTGCACATCTATCTGTTTCGCTCCAATTGTCAGGATTCGATTTTCGATTCCAAGTTGGCACCCCTGTCACTCGTACACGACGCAGAATTCCACATGCAACAGGACTTTTTGTCTTCTTTTCATGTCACGAATCACCTCCCAATGTATGTGTACATCTGCTGTTCCATTCCAATTGTCAAGATTCGATTTTCGATTCCAAGTTGGCATCACTATCACTCGCACACGACACGGAATTCGACAAACTACAAGAGAACTTTTTTCTCTTTTTTTGATAGCATTAATCACCTCGGATGTGCACATCTTTGAAGTTCACCCTTTGTATATATATTGTAACGTACCACGTGCTTGTGTTTACAAACACCTAATATACGTATATATGTATGTATTATTTATGTTAATAAAATTATATATTTTCCCAATGAAGTCTTATTTTGAAGAAAATGCATAAAATAGGCAACATTAGGCACTAAAGCAATTATTTAGGCAGTAAAGGTCGAAATAGGCAAAATAGGCAAAATAAAATTGGCTTAAATCGAAGGTATAACCCCCTATATAAACTTTAAAATGTTATTTTTGATCATATCTTTAATGTTACAGAATAGGCATTTTGCCTAACATCCGGTCTCTACTTATAAACTTGGCTGTAGTGACCGTTGGTGTGTGTAAATTATAATCAATGGCGTGTTTGTCCAGTGGTTTCTAATGATTATTTAGGAATTAGGTTTCTGGGCTTTCTGCATCTATGGCCATGTTAGACCGTCATGTACGAGCGATGACGTCCCTCGGCGATCACACTATCCGAGGAAAGGAAAGATATAAAAGATAGGAAGGAAGGAAGCAGTCTGGGACCAGTATGATAAGTACCATCCCCATATTTGTCTAGTATAAATGAGGAAAATCTCACTCAGAATACTGGCCTGAAAAAGCTATTACACTTTTTTGACCGAGCGTCCACAGCGGGAATTGAACCCAGGAGCACTCGCATCAAAGACAAGAGCATTAGCAGCTACACTACGCGGGACCACTCTATGATTGTTTGTGTGACGTGGCGTTTCTGAACTTGATCTGTATTGTATAGCTACTAGAGATGATAAATTATGCCAAATTAAAGGAAAATTCTAGCTATTGGTAGAAAGAGGGGGGGATTTATTACCAAAACTGGGCCAATAGTTCAGAGAAAACTGATATGCCTGTAGAAAAAAAGAAAAAAGAAAAATGGTGATAAAGGAAATATGTAGGCTTTTCAAAAAAGTGTTTAAGGTTATTTAGCTTTCTGTTCGAATACACAAAATCTCGTTCGCATGTCTGCAATTCTGATAGTTTAACCGAAAACCATTAGTCCGCTAAGATATATATATATATATATATATATATATATATATATATATATATATATATATATATATATATATATATATATATATATATATATATATATATAAAGCAAGCAAAAATCAAATGACGAAATAATCTTGCGTTTTCCTAAGTGAGCCGGACCATCTGCAGCTTAACTGAAACAACAACACAGCTCCCAAAAAGCTTTGCTTCCCTATATAAGCAAACAGCCATTAGGAAGACATTGTTTGACTATCAGTTGAGAAAAACAAATGCTGAAGCAATAAGAACCACTAGAATTTTTGGGAAGAAAGAGGAAAAACAAACTTTCTTGTAGAGTAGCCAATTTCACAAGGAAGAACTAAAAAAAAAGAAACGAATAAGAAAAAAACTAGTTCGTCTCAGAAATAGATAAACTCGTCTGATAACAACACAAAAGAAGAAGTTTGTATCAAATCAGAATGTTTGTATCTAACTACTGAAGAATGCAGAGAAAGAATTCATTCACCACAGTTTCCAAAACCAGAGAATTCATACGTTTTTCTTCCTTCTTTGCGTATTTCCTATAAACTCCTTTAAAAAAAACTGTAGTAAAATTATTTATACAAAGTGTATTTTAAGTTTTTGGGCTTATAAAAGAAGAAAGAAGTTAATTTGTTGTTAGTAACTGCATGAAGTAGTACTACTACTTCATTGTCCTAAGTAGTATTATTGTTTATTACATATATTGGGTCTACATTCGAATTTGTATAATTTATATAAGAGTTTGTATTAGAGCTTGTAAAATTATTTAATTAGCAACAAAATGAGAAATTTTATATCTCAAAATGCGACAAAATACGAAATTTTAAATTTCAAATGCGAAATATTTAATTTCAAATTACGAAACACTCCTGCCCCTACTTATCCTCTATAGCAGTTTTCGAGATACATTTGGATTGCGTGCTTTTACCCGGTGCCACTCCAGAAGGGTACAAGGTGAGATGGGAGGGATTTGTAGAGGGAAATTTTTCCGACATTCTCCTAATTTTTCCTGTTAAAGTAAGTTGTTGGTCTCAATACATAGCACCTCTGGAAAGCTTGTTTCATGCTGAAGAGAATGAACTATAAACCATGACTTTCCAATGAATAGTGTTGATGCAATAGCTATTTCATTGCGAGTCTACGATTTTCTACATACTAGGGTTAAAGGGTTCCAGGGACTTACTCCGTTGTCCATGGCACCTACTGTTCTGTGTATGAACATACCTTTGTTATGTTTATCGAATGGACTAGGTTTGATTCGGATGTCCGGATGACACGTTCATGTCCTTTCCTTGTGAGATTGAGGACGATTGAGCTCCAGTTTTGGACTCAGAAGTGATTTTTGATTCCCACGATGACTTTTAATTCTCTCTGAACGAATTTAAAGAAGAAAAGCATGATAAGATTGACTTACGAAAAACATTTAATGTGTGCTACAAGTTCTATGAATATTTTAAATAAGTATTCAGAGATTTACGTCCCTCTATAATCATAATAGAGTTAAAATTTTCAAACATAACTCAGAAGATATTCAGTGTGGAAGACAAGGAAGGAAGAAAATTTTTTCGCATAGTGTAATAATGAACCAGTTTGCGATAACAGATGGCCACTCATTACGTTAGTAATTGCTTCCTCAACTCACAGCAAGTTGGACTCGGACATAAACATTCCTCCACGAAGCAGTATCATTCTTCAACCATAATACCTTAAAACGTGAAAATTCACAGGCTACTGAGAATTGTGTTTTTCGTTTCCTTAAAATACTTCTTCTATGCAGAATACTTCAAGAAGATGTTTCTTTTCAAGTATGTGATTATAAATTACCCATGTTCAAAGGCGGCGCTTCCTTAAGAAATTTTCACAATTTAACATCATTAGGGGAAAAAAGAGAGACTTTTGTAAATGTTAATTCAACGACGGAAGCATTGCCGGAAATAAAGAAAACTTGAAAAACATATTTTAAGATTTTTTGTTACAAAAAGTTAATAGATGGGAACATAACAAATTCTTCTTGCTATTCTTAAGTGCGTCTGGAAACATGGCCGTACAGAATAAACACAAAGAAACCACTTTCATTTCATTCGTTCATTCATTCGTTGTCACCTTTATTGGTATTTTATACATGAGTGTATCAAAAAGGACTTTACAACTTTGAAAACTCTTATTGATTTAATTATTTAACTTGCAGGCAGGGCCGTGCCGTGGGGGGGGGGAAGCAAGCGGGGCGACGGCTCCGGGCGCCGAAGTAAGGGGGAAAATCGGGTGAAAAGGTGGCAAAAGAAAGGAAAAAAATACTTAAAATATAGGTATGAGGGCGCCGTCTTATACTCTCGGCCCGGGCGCTGATTTCACTGTTCAAGAACGAAAATGTAAATTGAACAAAATCAGCTAATTCTTCTTGATTTTGTGGTGCTGATCACGAATTTGAAAGTTATTTTCGAATATTAGCTCTACTTTTCGTTTTACAGGCATGTCTAATAATAACGCTTTAAAAATAAATATATTCGCTTCGTTTGGGGTAAAATGTTACACTGATCCGGCAACAATGGAGAAACTATATGAACGCTTGGTTTCATTGTGTTCCTTATCTCAGTAGTGTTCTGCTATTGTTAGAAAAGACAGGTTTAGTGCAGTTATCAGCGTTTTGGGTGTGACGTTTGTGTAGTGCAGGACATAAAAATACAACTACAAGTACGCAAAAATACTGGTATTTCGAATGTATATTTTAAATAGTTGTCGGAACTATTTCAAGTGACATTTTGAGGATTTCAATAAACAAAAATGTCGCGAAATTGTGTAAACAGTGCGGATAGCTTCTGCTACGAGTGTGGTGAAGTGACATTTTCCTCACAAAAGCAGACTATAACACCACTAATAAGAAAAGCCTATCAATATTACTTTGGTTGTAAAATTGGAGACCAAGATAAATCTTGGGCACCCCACGTTGTCTGTAACACTTGTGCCAGCAATCTAAGAAATTGGATTAATGGGAAGGGGTGCTCAATGCCTTTTGCAGTGCCCATGATTTGGAGGGAGCCAAGCGACCACATTAGAGACTGTTATTTTTGTATGGTTCCTTCCGTCAAGAAGGAAATTTCCACGAAGAAGAAGCGGGCCTTGATCTATCCTAACATTCCTTCTGCAATGCGCCATGTTCCACATGGAGAAGGACTACCTGTTCCTGACCCACCTAAAAAATACAATCTTTTTTCTGATGATAATCAAGAAGTTGAAGCTCCGGAATCAAGTACTTCGAAGGACCCTACGTTTGTTGTAGAAGAACCTCCATGTGAACCACATAGACTTACTCAAGAGGAACTAAGTGATCTAATCAGAGACTTGGACCTCTCGAAAAGCAAAGCCGAAATTTTAGCGTCACGCTTAAAGCAATGGAATTTATTGCAGGAAAAAGTAAATATTTCAGTGTATCGGAATAGGGAGAAGATGTTCACTTCATTTTTTACTATGGAAGACACACTTGTGGCATGTACAGATGTAAATGGTCTCATGAGGGCACTTAAAATTAATTACGAACATACGGAGTGGAGGCTCTTTATAGATTCGTCCAAGGTGAGTTTAGAGGCAGTGCTTTTACATATTGAAAATGAACTTCCTTCAATTCCTGTAGGTTACGCAGTTCATATGAAGGAATCTTATGGAAACTTGAAACGTTTACTTCAAGCCATTAAATATTACGATTTTCAGTGGCTCATTTGTGGTGACCTTAAAGTAATAGCACTGTTGCTAGGTATGCAGTTAGGGTATACAAAGGATTGTTGCTTTATATGTGAATGGGACAGTAGAGATCGTGGATCTCATTACCGCAAAAGTGATTGGAGTACCAGAGAAACTCTTCAGCCGGAAGTGAAAAATGTGCAGCATGAACCACTGGTAGATCGTAACCGAATTTTGCTTCCCCCTCTACATATTAAATTAGGTCTTATGAAAAGTTTTGTTAAGAGCATGAACCAAGAGGATGAGGCCTATAAGTACCTAAGAGGACAATTCCCTCGATTAAGTGATGCCAAAGTAAAAGAGGGTGTTTTCATAGGGCCACAGATTAGGCAACTATTCAAAGATCAGAAGTTCGACGAAATTCTCCAAGGTGAGGAGAAAGCTGCGTGGGAAAGCTTGAAGAGTGTTTGTTCACAGTTCTTGGAAAGACACCGAGCAACAAATTACAAACAACTGGTAGCAAAGTTGTTATTGTCCTACGAAAATCTTGGTTGCAATATGTCTCTGAAACTCCACTTTCTTCATTCACATCTAGACTTCTTTCCCGAAGATTGTGGAGCAGTAAGTGACGAACATCGTGAGCGTTTCCATCAAGATATTGCAGCCATGGAGAAGAGATATGAGGGAAAGTGGAGTTCTAACATATTGGCAGACTACTGTTGGACTATTGCAAGGGATGCTCCAGATGTAACCTACAGAAGGCAAGCCAAGCGAAGACGCTCGAAATCAGTGGCGGCCTCTGAGGCAGTGACGCCGTGACATGTCACTGCCTTGAGAGGTAGAAGATTCAGAATATTAAAAGAAAGCGAGTTAAATATCATAACTGCTTCTGAATTTCTTCCTTTTTTCTGCCCGCTGCCGTATCTATTTAGTCGCAAGACCTAGCGCGAAAGACCTGGCGGTGGCAACTCTGCTTCGGTGACTGTCACCAGGCCCTTGCTTCTGAATACTGCTTGGCATAGTGGTATCACCATATACGCGCCCTATCAGCTGTGTACGAGAAAGGCTTTCCATTGCTTCTAGCTCGTGACAACGAAAGCTTGTCACGCAGAATCCGAAAGCAACCGATATTTCACGATCTCATATACACTGCTTGGGGGTTGCCGCGGGTTTCTCACACCAGGTGGAATTTTCAGTCTCGTGGAGTAAATACAGTTTACGAGTATCGAAAAGATCTAATTGATGTTATGTTAGCAATAGAAAACTGTGAAGATATAACATTACAAACCACTTAACTCAATCTTCCGCGTACAAGATATTATTAAATGAAGAAAATTTCGTATTTTGGTTGACTTTTTTCCACAAGATTATGCCACACGTAGAAACTATTTTCAGCCAACTACAGAAGAAATGTACTGATCCTGTCAAGGTTCGAAAACATCTGCATAATTTTCAACTTGGTATGCAGTCAGTCAGAGAACAAATTGACAACATTATTCAGGAAGTAGAAACCGAATTAGAAACTGCAAGAGAATGTGCAAAAATATGGCCAAGTGAGAAGTTCTATAACGACAAAAAAAAGACAAGCATTAGAAGTTTGTGATGCAACCATAGTGGAGATCAAATCTAGATTTCACTTAACTGAGCACCTTGTAGCTACGAGATTATTTGCTGTAGAAGAATTTGACAATTACAAAAAGGAGTGAGTTTCCCGATAATTATCTCAGTGAGATGGTTAAAAAATATCCCTTCTTGGAAGAAAAGAAATTAAAAAGAAAACTTCAAGTGTGCTATTCGAGACGCGAACTGAGAACGGTGTCTGGCGCGGTGTCATTCTTAATGTTCATTATAGACGATGAATTGTTCGACACGTTTCAAGAAACAGTTAAACTCTTAAAGTTATTGATAACTATGCCAATGTCAACAGCAGAAGCAGAGAGATGTTTCTCGATGTTGAACAGAATAAAAACTTTCCTAAGAAATACCATGAAAGAGGAAAGATTAACTGCGTTAGGCATGTTGTTATGTGAAAAGACATTCGTTAATGAGATAGATAATTTTAACAAAAAAAAAAAAAAAATATCGACGTCTTTTCCAGCAAGAAAAATCGTCGCATGGAGTTTCAGTATCGTGCATCTTAACTAGTCAACCAAACGTGTTCAGTTGAAAGTTCGAAGAGAATAAACAGTGCAAGTGAAGTGTTTCTTTTTAAACAGTGTACTCGTGTTTTATTCAATATCAGTGTATATGTGTCTTGTTTATCAACAAGATAAATAACAAACTTACTTAAATAAGAGCATCTCAAGATTTATTCCCCAAATTTGATTTCTGAATTCAGTTCAATATATAACTGACTGGCATGAAGAAGAATTAAATTTCAGTGAAAGGAGCAAGAGAACCAGTACCTACCTGATTACTGATAATGTAAGCACAATCGATTATAATTAAATTGAAATTCAATATATGTTCTAATAATAATAATAATAATAATAATAATAATAATAATAATAATAATAATAATAATAATAATAATAATAATATAGTTATGTCACTACCTAATAAATTGTCACCAGCCGCCACTGCTCGAAATAAAATAAACATAATCCTGTACAAGGGATCACTTGAAACTTTTGTCTACATTGCAGTGTAGTTCTTGCACAAAAAGGTATTTGTACATATTTTTCATGTTTTGATGTTAATACTGATTTTTATTACGGAATTGTTAATGTTTAACTTGACCACGGTTACTTTATTTTCTGTATCGCTGTGAAACTGGTATTTGCGCAATTTTGAAAAAGGAAGTACAAGGGTATAGAAAGCTATAGGTTAGGGTACTTCTTAACTCCCCAGCTTATCACATCACAGTGAAATAGATAAAAAAAGTGAAATGTAGGTTTTTACAAGGATTTTGCTTAAATGTTCTATAAGTATTAATACATTTGTATATATACAGCTACTGTTGTACAAGGGCGTTTTTTTCACAACCTGAGCTAAGAAAATTCTTCTATTATCATTTCCTTTCATATTATGCTTAAATGAATGTAAAAATCGCAATTTCAAAGAATTTACATACTTTCGATCAAAATTTGTTGAACAGTGTTTTCCACGGTACGGCCCTACTTACAGGCATGGTTTTGGTGTCATTTTATAGCAAAATACACAATTTTTTTAAACCTTATACCTAAAGAAGTTCAATGTGGCTTCCTATGATGACGCGGCACACACAACATCTGAAATCGATTTCTTGTATGTCAGGCGTGACTTCTTTAATTGCGAGGTAGATCCTAGCTCTAAGCTCTGGTACAGAAGCCGGTAAGGGTGAAACCAATGGTCGAAGTGAGACGGTATGCGGTGGTATGCCATACCGCCTCTGGTTTTTCACTGGTGAAGACTTATCGTCTCTGGTTTTTTAATGATTAAATCATACCGTCACTGGAAATTAGATGCTAAATGCCTTTAATAAATTCATTTTTATACACAGTAATTGGTGAATAGCTTTGCAGGTAAAATATATATATATTTCTTATCTAGAAATAATTTCTAAGTTGACTACACTCACATTTTTCTTATGTTTTGTTTTTAAAATGAGGTGTCTTCAAAGAAATTCACCTAGTTTATATTTTGGTGTGTCATATTGAACTGTTTCTTTGTTATATATATATATATATATATATATATATATATATATATATATATATATGTGTGTGTGTGTGTGTGTCTTCTTGCCTTAATGCATATAAATACCGTGTTTTGAGCACGGGCAGATTTAGGGGTTGTTTGCCGTAGAAGCGGATCTTCTGGGTGTTTGGAATACCCCACAGTCGAGTGAGGGGACCTGGAGTTTTCCCGTAGAAAACTGTTAATATCCTCATTCGGTTTTTGAGCATTTTCGTGTAGAATTTTCTTTAGTACAACATAAGGGGATATTTGTTTTCAGAAAAGTTTTTGGAGGGGATCAATGTATCTCCATATCCCTCCCCCCCTAGTGTTACTACAGAGAAGCTCTCCAATAGCTTTTAATCATTATATAAGTAGAAATACAATCTTTTAGGCAACTAACCCTCACTGCGTTTCAACATTTAGGTAGCCGGAATGTCGAGTCAAAATCAATAAAGCATACCGCCTCTGCTTTTTCTCCACTTCGAACACTGGATGGAACAAAACGGTAGCCGTGATGAACCCCAAAAAGAAGATATCAAAAGTGGTTGATTTTCAGTGAAGCCATATCTAGCATCTTGGTGCTAGATCTAGCATAATTCACATGCATTTAGCATCTAGCATCTTGACCAAATCTAGCATAATTTCATTCTTAACCTCTGATGACCAGAAAAAGTACGAAAATTTAGATGGTTCAAGGACCGTCGGGAATTATTCTTCTTAGTTGAAGCGATGGTTGGAACAATGAGACCAGTCAGTATTTCCGCGGTTGTAATTTATTGTTGAATTCAGAGAAATGTTCAAAAACAGCAAAACGTGACTACAAAACATATTTACTTACCCATAGCTTTATTACTGTCAACTGAAACCTGAATGTTTGGTTATCTGGAATGTTTCTGTCCCTTTCAATTTACAACTTGAGAGGGGAGGGGTATGAACATCGGGGAATAGCTAGTAATACACTAAAAGAAATGCTTCAGGCCTGTGTCGGAAGCGGTATGTTGTGTATATATTTCTTAAAATGTTATCAATTCATAAAAAATAAATTCGACCTTCCTCTCCTATAATGTGCCGTTTACCAATTTATTTCATTATCATTCCTGACAGCGTCATATTAGCTTTGTACATGAATACGATTGAAAGACTTCATTGAAATAATGAAGATAAGTACGGGCGGGTCTTTAAAATTAGTAAGGAAAGATAATTTGAAAATCTGGCATAATTTACAAAAATCTAGCATAATTCAGACCCGCGTTTGGCATCATCGCGAGTCTCGAGTATGGCAACCCTGTTGATTTTGTAGGACTGTTCGTATGGCATTGTCTCACTTGCTCTACAACGTCTTCAGACGTACGGGAACGACCTGAAGATTTGTTTTGTCCCACCGAACATCCAGTTTCAATAAAACTTGTGCCACTGATAAATAGTAGGCTTGCTGGGAGGATCTTTACCATACTTTGTAGGAAACTTATGTTGCACAGTTGTCGCAAACTTAGATTCTTCAAACCAAAACACATAGCTTGGGACCAGTCAAGGCAGCCATCTTTGCTCCAACTGCCGCTAGCGCTTATGGTGGCTTGTTTCTGAACTAGTGTACTACGTGAGTCAAAACTTGATGTATTTTGCTACAAAATGACACCAAAACCATGTCTGTAAGATAGTGAATAAATCAATATGAGTTTTCAAAGTTATAAAGTCCTTTTCGATATACCCTTGTAGGTGCACCAGATATATTGTTCCTGTGTGCTACAAATATAAATTATATACAGATGTTAAATATACTTATTTTGAAGTAGTTTTAAAATATATAATGGAAGTTTAACATTTTCAGAGCGACAATAATGAAAGTTTGTTGTTTTTAATCTCAAAATTCCTATAAACTATTTCTATTTCATGTGCTACTCTTTCTAAGAAATTTGATGTGACCGCCGCCATTTTCAAACAAGAATTTAACTATTGAAAATTAATTCAGAGTTGTGATGCATTATTTCTTTCTTTGACACATTATATTCAGAATTGACATGAACAAAAAGTCGTATGTCGTATTGTCTGAACCATTAACAAGCAATTGAATAATGATAAGTTAAACTGAATTGTATATAACTTGCAAAATCGTTAGTTTTGGATATGATAATGAATGATCGTCAATTGAGTTGAGTTGATTTTGAGTTTAACGTCACGTTGAGCAGTGAGGCTATATGAGATGTGGACCTACTGATTAACGTGGAACCCGAACCACTTAGTCACGAAGGAGCTCATGATCGTCAATTGTTTATTTAGATATCTTATTTTAGTGTATTATATGCACGTTTTTAACTGTCAATAGTAAACTTGAATGTTTTTCACTATTAACTGAATCTCTATACGCATTTGATCAAATATGAGAAATAATCATAAAGCCTGCTATACAACATCAAATATTGCATGAAATTCCTGCCATATTTCTTTTCCACTAATATTTCCATAGCCATTAGCTTCCATCGCCCATCCATCTCATTCAGCTTACACAGAGTATTATTGTAGAACTTTCAAAATTTACTTCATTTCATTCCATTAAAAAATAAGAATTTGAATTTCCAAACTCCTGAATTCTTCAACTGCAGGTCCTCTTTTTAACTCGTCTTGCGACGTCCTTAAGCAGCACATTCGTCTCAATGCAATATATGTAGGGGTGTCCATAGACAACTTTTAGATTGAAGGTTGTGCCAGTGGGATTATTTGGGGTGACATAATTGTTAATTAAAAATGGTATAATCAAACTGAAGAGTGGTAAAACATAAATATTTTGGGGCAGATTGGTAAATTTTGAGAGAAGACATGTATGTTTAGGACACGGGAGTACAGAATGATAAATTTGGAGGGGTGTCATGTATATTTAGGGGCGGAATGGTATATTTGAAGGAAAGACATGTTAGTTTGGGGCAGAATGATAAATTTGGAGCAAAGTCATGTACACTCATGTCCACAATTATTGTCGCATGTCTATAAATATGTTGTTGTAGGAATATAATTTGATAACGAATTCGCCCGGTTTTTCTTATAACGTTAGTAGGTGTATAATTGGCAAAGACATCTATGTGACAAATTTCATGTGAAAAGAGCAGTAAATAAGAACAATAAAACGAAAATAAAACTTTCTTGTCCTTTTAGCAACATTTTGTTTTACTCATTCTAATTTTTGTATTTATAATTCTTTTCCTATGAAATTTACCACAAATATACCTTTTCTGATTATACACATACTATCAGTATTAAAAGTACCCTGCAAACAGTTATAGATATGCGACAATCATTTTGGACATGAGTGTATATTTTAAGGGGCAGAATGGTAAATTCTAGTAAAACATACCGTATATATTTGAAGGCAGAATGGTAAATTGGGAGGGAAGGCATGTATATTTGGGGCAGAATGGTAAATTTGGAGGGAAGACGTGTATATTTGGAGCAGAATGGTAAATTTGAAGAGAAAACATGTAACTTTGGGGCAGAATGGTATATTTTGAGGAAGACATGTTTATTTAGATTTGGGGATTATGCCTAAGCACTTGGGGGATAGGCATCCCTGAGTATATGGGTGCAAAGGTGGGTGTACTAACTTTTGTAACACACGGTACATATGCTTAGACAGCACGTCCTCATTATTGGTACCAGTTAGGAAGACAGTGAATTCTAATGACTACTAACAAAAGTTTAAACATTTTAATTGACTCTGGCATGAGGATAGCCTACAAAAACAGACTACCTTCTTCTCAGATCGTAACACGATACACACAGAAAAAAGTATTAAATCTTCTTACTAACGTGTTTCAGTGAATAACATTAATTACTAATTCTTTCAGGTAGCAATAGATATAAGTCAATGTTATCTCTTTTAACTTCTTTCCTCCCAAAGCATTTTACTAAAAGTAAACCGAACACAGAAGTTACAGTAATAAATCAGGATGAAAATATCTTGTCTTAAATACTTATCCAATATATTTACTTCTGTCTATAATTTCTGAATGATAAACTATATATGAAGTACATAAATATTTATATTTTTGTATTTAGTAGTACTACACTGATGAACAAACGAATTAAAAATAAAGAAAAGACAGATAAACGAGTCAGGCACAAAAAGACTTATGAACGAATCAGACAAAAGATTGATGAACGAATCTAATTGAAAGTTAATGATTTTAATTTACCTTCTATAATGCATCCTATGTGAATATTTTAAGTTTCAAATGACGAAATTGGCTACATTTTTTTTTAGAAAATAAATATCAAAGTTACTACAAAATACCATCATTTACCTAGTCAGTGGCTTGCGTTCATGCCTTTGATGAACAAGGTTTCTGTTTGATTCCCTGTGAGAAAGCATCGAATGCATGACAATGGTTAAATTCTACTGTAGATCTCGTCCTACATGGCCTATCTATAAACAAAAGGACGTAAATACCAAGTCAATCAATCAATCAACAAAACATAGGCACTCAATCAGTGTTGGTGTTACACTTCCCGCGCTCTCCGACACACATTAGTATTTCATTCTTTTGGGATGGAGTGCTGTTCCGTAAACGCGTATGAACTTGATCTCGAAAAAGGGCTTAATGATTTACCAGGAGCTAAATAGTTCAGCTAAGCGTCATTTTTACAAAAGCACAATGCTGAAAGTTACTTACTCAGGACACGAATTTACTTAGAAACGACGCTGGAAATTTACTTAAAACATTTATAATCTTCATTACCGCTCTGAGACCCTGAATATGTATTATAGCACAAATAAATCATTAATTCATATAGGCTATCATCCATAAGATAGGAAATACCAAAGAATTAAAAAAAGCAGTATATATATATATATATATATATATATATATATATATATATATATATATATATATATATATATATATATATATATATATATATATATCAAATAAAGAACGGTTGATTCACTTACCTTATAGCTCCTTTAATAAAAGCGGACATAATCGCTATGCCCAGCCCACTCCCCGAGACGATAAATATTTCGACCAGCTCCCTCCTCCTTTTGAAGTACTGAGCAACCATTAACGTTGATGTATCGCGTGTCATCCCAACCCCTACCCCTGAAAAATAATGGAAAGAATATAAAATAAACTTAAGTTAAAATTTAAGCAAACAATTATTCTTGTATAATGCACATTTGAAACGGTTTAAATTTGTTGGAACACTAATATGTATCAGATATAATCAAGTAACTTATGCGCCAACTGTATGCAAAGAGTTATTTATGTGTGATAAACACTTAAAACAGTCATACTTTACTGAAACACTTTTAGTACTTACACCTTTACCGTATTAGAAAGAGTTATTTGTGTATGATGAACACTTAAAACAGTTATATTTTACTGAAACACCTGAAGCAGTGGTACTGAATACAAAGAACTATTTGTGCATGATGAATACTTAAAACAGGTACACTTCACTGAAACACCTGAAGCAATTATACTGAATACAAAGAGTTATTTGTGTATGATGAATACTTAAAACAGTTATACTTTATCGAAACAGTTAAAACAATTATATTTTCTTGGAACACTTGAAACAGTTATACTTTATTCTAGAACTGAAATCTAAGAAATATATTCTAGTCACTCAGGAAAAGTCAGTGTACAGAGTTATTTATGTACGATAAACATTTGAAACAGTTACGATTTGTTGGAACACTTATACTTGAGTAACTCATGCAGAAACAGTATACAAAGAGTTATTTCGTATCAGGAATGTATGTAGGGGGTTGGTCATGAGGCTCAGGACCTTCCCCCGAAATTCCAACTTTTCTATAAATGCAGTCTAATTTTTGGGGTTATTTTACAAATTTTAATTTATCTTTATATTGAATTTGAATCTCCCCTGAAATAAATTCTTGCGTAGGCCTACGTGTCTGTTTCATATGATAAACATTTGGAACAGATATGATCTTACAGTCCAATACATTTGAGTAACTCAGGAAGAAACAATGCATTATTTGTGTAAAACATTCACTTGGAAAATATATATTAAAATAATCCAATTAATGTTTCGAAATGTGTACGTTAGAAAGTACACAGAATGATCTTGTCTCACATATTGAAATAATATTCCAACATGAATTAAGCACAAATGACCATTTCATGATAATTGTTAAAAATATTATTGATGATTGGAAACACTAAATTTCGACAATCGTACGTAGTAATAAATAGCAACCCTGTTGAAAAATGAAATGAATTTTTTTAGTTTTACGTCCAACGCTTATGTCGGCTAGGATAAAGAAGACGCTGATGATGAGAAATGAATGAAATGGTGGGATGAAGAAAGTGGGAGTTA
Source organism: Thermobia domestica (assembly GCF_964235325.1). Classification (NCBI taxonomy): domain Eukaryota; kingdom Metazoa; phylum Arthropoda; class Insecta; order Zygentoma; family Lepismatidae; genus Thermobia; species Thermobia domestica. The sequence goes on along the minus strand of NC_137454.1, from coordinate 382,475,700 downwards.
ACGGGAGAACCCCGAGAAAACCCACGTATCTTGTCTACCTCCAAGCCCACTTAGCGCGAACTGGTATCGAATCAGTTCGATAAGGTCATTGTGACAGTTTTTCCATCCAGGTGACCCCCAGATAGTACCTTTAAATTTGGGTTCTGGCCAACTTTTCTTAAAAATAAACCTCACCTTAACCTATGAGGAATGGAAAGCCGAATAAAAGAGAGAAAGAGAAATGAAATGTAAGTAAATAAGAGAGGTGGGATGAAGGATTACACACAGAAACGTAACACAGAATACAATTTGGCTCACTAAACTGGAGCACGATATGCTGTGTGCTGTGTGACAAGAAGGAAATGCGCAGGTTAACAGACTGTATATACAGGGTGTTTCGAAACAACACCGAGAACGTTTGGGAGGTTATTCCTGACACCAAGATAGGAAAAAAGTATAGACCAATCTGGGTGCAGAAATCCGTCATTTCAGAGTTATAGGCTACTAAGAACATAAAAAGAATGAACTTCAAAGATCCATAGCTCCAATACTATGGGGCCTAACGTAGTTGGGTCAAGACTTCACTTAGGAACTAATATGTGCGGTATCCAAAAATACATGTTTCAGAATCCTGCGGTACTCACGCAACAATTTTTATTGACGGAGTTTGGCTGCGGGCATTTAATTTAAAGTACGGTACGTAACAACTACCTCTTTGTTTAATATATTGCCAAACATGTATTGAGGATGTGGAGTATGGCTCCTTTTAAGTAGTGCAAGCCTTAGCAGGCTGGAGATAAACTACTGGAAACCCGAATAAAATTTTGTTGCGAAACGATTTGATATTAGATCGAAGTAAGTTTGTTTTATGTTCGTTTCAGTTACAATGTCAAACGGCTTTCTTGCAACTGAGTCAACAAATTTTTCATTTCCCAGCAGGTATTTAAAAAAAAATCACGTTTATCTTTAGTAAAGTAGATGTAAATAACACTGCAAATAACAGGACTGTATCCTAGTTATTTTTCTGAGAACAACAAATAGAATATCTAAAATTTATGATGAAACTTACAGAAATAGTTATTCTTCTTACAGAATCTGCTAGAATTACTAAAAGAAAAATTCTCAAGAAAAAGAATCTCTTCCTGCACAGAATTCTCCATCTCGAAAGATTAAGCAGAACGGGAATTTCCGTTCTGTTTAAAGATAAGATCATTGAAAATATTTTCTACAAAGTGCTGGAGGACCTTTACGCATAACGGGAATTAGGCAAAACGGGAAGACACCCCTAAACCAATTTAATATTCAGACTTCATTTACTCGACGCATGGTAGCAGACTTGCTGATTCTCCATAAAATTATCAATAGGAAAATTAATTCCAAATTATTGGTTTCCGTTCTCAAGTTTCGTCGCAGTCACAACTTTACTAACACATGTAACACCAGACTATCAATTATGCTACGTTCTTCACACTTCAGGCTGGAATCGTATAATAGTTTATTGTCACATGTTGAAATTTTTGACTATGAAAATCATTTTAAAAACAAACTGAAGTCTCTGTAAATGTGGTACATATAGTTGTTGTTATTTCTTGTTATTGCTTATACACTTCGTTGCATTATTTCAGTGTAAAATGGACATAAATCGGTATCTGAAACATTTATAAATAAATAAATAGGAAGGGACTGTCCCAGCTAAAATGGGTAATCTGGTCACCTTATATATGAATCGAAATTAGTTTTTATTATTCCATGTATTTTCAAACTGACGAAGAGAATGTATGTTCTCACAGAAAATCAAAGAATTAGATAAATGTTTACTTAGTTTTACTTTTACACTCTTTTTTTTTTCTATGTTGTTGTTATTGTTGTCTTGTTTTTTTTTCTTTCTTTTGTTAGCATGTCCCTGTGTAAAATGGCAAAGTTATGCTGTATCTGGGAAATTGTTCAATAAATAAAAATAAATAAATAAATACTTGTTTTTTCTTATACTATGTAATTCTGATGTTCCACATTATTCAAACCATAAGTGTCTCCCATTAATTTTTTGTTTCAAAAACAAAAGAACCCTAAAAGAAGATCTGCTGAAACCAATAAAAGATGATTCTTCCGCAAACTGAAAAATTAATTACTAGGTTTTTTTAAGTACTAGGTTCATGTCAAGCACAAAGCAAACTTTATTAAACACTGAATACTGCAACTGGCCTATGTAAAAATGATGAAATAATGTCTGTATGCTTACTTACCTATCACAGTTCCATAGCTGAGGAAAAGTTGGTGAAATTGCGAGGCGAAGGAAGTAAATAGGCACCCGAGGGCCGTGACGAGGCCCCCCAGCACTGCCGTCACCCGCGTTGACTTCCTCCGACAGAAGGCGATCGTGATTGGTGAGATCAGCAGCGCCACCGCTGTCGAAAGCGCTCCTAACCACCCTAGGAAACAAAGAAAAAATAACACAAACTATTAATTAAAAAATATATGAACCGCTGAAATAACAAGAATAAATAATGTTCTTGTTTTGTATACAAAATTTACACCTCCATTTCAGGGGCGTCATTTAGGGAGGGCAGGAGGGGGAAATTGCCCCCCCCCCAAGAGTTTGAGGAATACATATACTTTAGTCGATTGTTTACTAATATACTAGTAGAAAAGGTGAAATTCTTATGTCGGTAGTATTCTTGCCCCCCTCAAGCAAAGTCTGAAATGACGCCCCTGCTCCATTTAATGGTAAATGAACCTTGCCAGCACACTAGATAGGACCTTCATTGCCTAGTGGTTGATAGGGCTGGCAATTGCAAAAATAAATTAGAAATACCTATGTTGGTTCGCAAATACTTGACAAAGTGGACAATTACAACGTAGGCCAGCATTGGCAGTTGGTTTGCCTACCGTTTAACGTGATTGAATCTACTGTTTGTGCTGCTAGGGAAGTAATTTCAATGCTTGCTATCTGAACAAAGTGTAAGGTTTCAAAAGTTACATTTTCCGTTCCAAACAGTGTGGTTGGTGGTAAGAAAAGTGTAAACCGGTGCAGTGGCGTACGCAAGCAGAGGTCTCGAGGTTTAACCAGCTTCCGTGAGCAAGATATTATGCATAAACTTTTGCTATATATATAGTCTATATATATCACGCTTGTTCATAAAGGAAATTGAGTGCTTGATTTGTCCCCCTGGCCAAATTCTGCGTATGCCACTGAATTGGTGTGTCTTTCACACTTATTTCCATATATATATATATATATATATATATATATTACTGAACGTTGCTTACCTTTGGTCTGTTTATTACAGTGGCGTATTTACGATTTTGTTTCGGGGGGGGGATTTTCTATCTTTCGGGGAGGTCCCTGAAAATGTGAAAATTCTGCAAGATATTTCATATACTTTACTATAGTAAATAAGATTTCGGGGAGGGCTTAAGCCCGGAAGCCCCCCTAAATACGCCACTGGTTTATTCCATTAAGTTTTGAATCTCAGAAGCTTAAACAAAAACTTTGGCGCAAAGCATAAGTTTGTTTATGGATTGTCAGTCCCTAATATTACATTCTGTTACGTAGGGGTCGGTTAAATATTGACTTGCGTGATCGCAACGCATCTGTGCGATCAAGTTCCGATGGCATCAGTCGTAAGAATTTGCGATTTTGAAGCTAAATTTATCATAAACTTGATTCCGACGAACAAAATTTCTGAATGAACATGCTATCTGTTTTATGATATTTGTTTGTAGAGAGCAAGTAAACAACTAAAACTGATGCATTATGCAATGAAGAACTCCATAAGTGAACACGATGTTTCAGAGATCGTGCAGATTATGAATATCGGGACCACTTCACAAAAGTATTTTGCGTTAATTTTCTTGATTTAAATAATACTTCAATACATTCTAGACTGTTAGTTTTTTTGGTGCATGCCCAAATAACTGTCTACAGTTTGATAACACGCAGACAAATTGATATGCCAAAAGTCGCAAAAACTAGTAAACGAAGAGAAAAATTTTGCGAGACACTGATCGCAAAAGTCCGGAAGAATGATATTCCATTGGTCTCATTGTTTGTCGTAAATTGATAGTAAAGATTGAATTGCGATAATATAAGGCAATATTTAATAGGCTCCATAATCTTCTATTATTATGTTACATTTTTGCGTTAGGAAACGTATCAACAGTTGTTCGAGCTGTCGCAAGAAGAGAAAAAAGTTACAAAATGACAATAAATTGTACCACCTGTCCGCATGTTAAGTTACGAAGATCACAGCGATTCTGTTGGGGTTCAGCGGTGACATTGGTAGTGATACCATCTCCTGGTGTGTTGTAAAGAAGACGAAGTGGTTAAAGTGAAAAGTGTTCATCCTACACATAATTCACACATCCAAATCTAATCACAAACACACTTTCACTCATCCACAATTATACTATCCATCTAGAATTCATTTATTTTCACTTTTTTCCAAATTTTTACACCCCACCTGATCAACTGGGTAGCTGGCCCTCTTCGTCCCGCTGGACCTCCTTCCTAAATCTGACTTTGATACTTCCCTACTATGACAATTTTATGCTTTTCCTGATTTTGACATATTCTTCACTTCTTTCATGAGTATACTGATCTTAATTTTTTTAACTTTTACCAATTTATCAACAATATATTACAGGCACTTCGACTTTCAACTCGGCCAATCATTGCAAATGGCGACGTCCGCCATTTGTAAATTTATATTACAATTCTATACAAATAATTCATTTTTACACAAGTAATTCAATATTTCTGCATTTGTAGCACACAAGACCTTAGATGTCGGTGCACCAAATATTTTAAACACCATTAAAGGTGATGAAGACAAGACAAGATGACAGCTGATTTTGATGTAGATCTACTGCTACTTCTAATAACCCACAGTAGCTAATCTGACTACCTAAGGATAGTCATTGGTGGAACAGTCACAAGCAGTTAGAAGACTAACCTCTTTACGAAGTGTCTAGGTTCAACGTTGACCACACCTTGAAGCACACAAAAACTATACGTCATATCCATTTAAAGGCGGACTTTAAAGCACATAAAGGAATACCTCAAACAGTTTAAATATACTTTGTCAAACTTATGTATGCTGTTAACTGTAGAGCAGCGTAGTGACTTAATACTCCGATTGCCACCGTCTGTGTCTATTCTGCTTATAATAAAGGACATAACTGTTGTAGTAAAGTCATGTGGCAGTCCTTAACTGCTGTCATTTATGTGTCAATCTTCGCGATAGGGAGATAAGTGAGAAATATCGGTGCTGTGGGAAATTCCACTAAAATTCAGTTCTGGCAAGCTGCACGTGTTCAATTTTGCAGCAGGCACTTGACAATACTAGTCAAATGCTTATAGAAAGTGATCATTTTATGGGGTGACCGGATACTTTGATTTCCACCATTTGTGTCTATTCTGCTTATAATAAATATAAAGAACATGACTGTTGTAGCAAAGTCATCTGGCAACCTTTAAGTGCTGCGTCACTTATGTGTGTCAATCTTCACAATAGCGAGATAAGATAAATAAGAAATAATACTGTTGTAAGAAATTCTACTAAAATCAAGTTGTGGCAAACTGCACATGTTCAATTTTACAGTAGGCTCTTTGCCAATAATAGTAAAATACTTATAGAAAGTGATCATTTCATGGGATGTTCCGGGAGCAACTTCTTCCCTGGAGCTATAATACTTTTCACCCTCATGCCGAAGTATATCTCTGATCATCCTCAGCGTGGATTATCTATATTTTCGCAGTACTACTTTCACCATCTGTATATCGAAAGTCCCTTCGAAGAAAATTTTCTGAAATCATGCTTGCTTATAGCAGTGATAACGTATTGTATTTCCGTTCTTCTTCAGAGAGTAAAAGGTAAAATTTAGTCTTACTATGATTTGAGAGAGTTCTGTCTCCTAATATTTTACAGAATGCTCTGCAGGACTCAAAATTAGAAATGACAGGACGAGAAGAAGAATGAAAATAAACTGCGAGACTGGCGCCATTAAAACTTTCGACTTCATTAGAATTCAAAATTTGACCTCGTACAAAAAAAGTAGCTCTTTTTTTTCTTTTTCACTGTGACCTCTCTCTCTTTAATCATCCCCTCTACTCATCACTTCTGGCACCACCACAACAAACAACAACAAAACAAAAAAATCAGAGAGAAAGAAATAAAACAAGACAAGGGAAAAAACAGTGGTGTGGTTCTTTGGATAGATGTAGGCAGCAGCATCGCTGAGTTTTGGAAAACAAAACTTTCGAAAGTAAAATATATATACAGAAACTCTTCGGGGAGTGTTGGGATGAAGTCTGCGGTGGTCTTGATCTAGCCCAACGGAGAACGACTGTTGTGGCTGGCGTCCTAGCGGGAAATCGATGCAACAGAGCAGCAGTAATAATACCCTTGCAGCGTCTCGACGCAGAATTTTTCTCAAAAGCTCATAAAACATCCCTTTATACATACATATACGTAAATAAAATTTAACCCCAGAAGAATGTTATCATAGTTTCTTACTTTACATAAATCTACTTCTATCATTCTTTGAATCACTCAAGAATTTTATGTCTATCTATCTATATATACAGGGTGTTTCAAAACAACACCGATAACGTTTGGGAGGTGATTCCTGACACCAAGATAAGACAAAAAGTATAGACCAACCTGGGTGCAAAAATGCTTCCTTTCGGAGTAATATGCTCCCGAAAACATGAAAAAAATGAACTTGGTTCATAGCTCTAAAACTACGGGATATACCGTAGTCGGATCAAGACTTCACTTAGGAACTAGTATATGCCCTACCCAAATATCCAAGTTTTAGAATTCTGTGGTACTTCCGCAACAATTTTTATAGAGGTAGTTGGTGAGTACTTCAAATTATATGCCCGTAGACACACTCCTGTACAAAAATTGTTCCGCGAGTACTGTAGGATTCCGAAATATGGAGTTTTGGATAGGGCACATATTAGTTCCTAAATGAAGTCTTGACCCGACTACGGTAGATCTCATAGTTTTGGAGCTATGGACCTTTAAAGTTTATGTTTTCGGCAGCCTATAACTCCGAAAGGAAGCATTTGTGCACCCAGGTTGGTCTATGCTTTTTGTCTTATTTTGGTGTCAGGAATCACTTCCCACACATTGTCGGTGTTGTTTTGAAACACCCTGTATAATATAGTTGGCAGTATACTACAGTACAGTAGTAGTATATGTATTTAGGAAATCATTAAGTTTAACGTCCCACGATTATGCCCTTTAGGCTAAAGAAGAGGCATGATTAAGGCAAGTGAATAATGATGGAAGAATTGGTGGAATGAGAATGTGAAAGGAAATGGAGAACACCGAGAAAACCCACGTACACTATGTTGTCCACCATATATGTACATGACCGGGGATCGAATCAGGGACACCACGTACCAGAGGTAAGTGCTCTACCATTGAGTTACAGTGCTCCCATATGTGTTTGGTTTATACCCTTTAAATTGCGCCATAATAAACCTGTTTTGTTCCTATCAACAGCCATAGTGCGTTTTCTACTGATCTTTTAGGTTATTTCCACTTGTGGTGAATTCATCCTCCATTGAGTCCGGATTAACGAGGGTTTACTGTAATATCTTGCCAATAATTAAAAGTCTAATCAGAGAATTTATATTTCACTTTAATTACGACGCTGCTGCCTCTCGCCAACACTACTTAATGTCTATCTAGAAGAAATAGTGAAAAAGAGCCTACATGATGATGATGGCATTTCGGTAGAATGATTAGATGCATAAGATTTGCAGACGATATGGCGCTTGTTACAGAATCTGAAAAGAAAATCAATAAAATGTTAGAAAAAAATGAGAAAGGGTTTTGAAGAATATGGGATGAAAATAAATGTTAGAAAGACAAAAGCCATGGTGATTGGAACGAAGGGTGTCAAATATAAAAGTAGGAGGAGAGGAAATAGAACAAGTGAATAGTTTTCGATATCTGGGTAGTATTCTTAGTAATAACATGAAGTGAGAACGTGAAATAAAAGCAAGGATAGAAATGGCAAAAGAAGCCTTTAGGAGGAAGAAAAGTCTGTTTTGTGGGACCTTGAATAAAGAGTTGAGAAAAAGACTCATAAAATGCTTCGTGTGGAGTGTTGTACTGTATGGGGCGGAAACGTGAACATTACGTAAAGGTGACGAAAATCGACTGGAAGCCTTCGAAATGTGGGTGTGGAGAAGAATGGAAAAAATTAGTTGGGTCGAGCGGGCGGAAAACGAATGAGAGAGTGTTAGAAATGGTGGGTGAGAAAAGAACACTTTTAGATATTATTAGGAAGAGGAAGAGAAACTGGTTGGGACATTGCCTAAGAAGAGACTAGGGTATGGGGACGTCCTAGAGGGTATGGTGGCGGGAAAGAGAGGGAGGGGGCGAAGGAGACAACAATTAATGGATGACTAGCTGAACCTGCGCTCTCTACACAGCGCATCATTCGCATATGAGCATAAATCTCCTTCTCATTCCTTACAACATCTATACATGTCCCTTTACAGACACAAGTGAAAGACGTATTCATTAAAAAAAGCCCAGGGGTATCATAAAGGGGAGACTTTCGATTAATTTTTCTCAATATCTCGCACCGTTTGCAAGATTAGAGCCTACTTCCGGTTGGAGTTTCTAATTCATGTATGACCAGTGTTTTCTTTCTTCTTGCATGCAGCATGTAATAATCAAATACATTACATACACAATTAATTATAATGTCAGTTATATATGATGTTCATTGGGCAAAACACTCAAAAAAAAAAAAGGTTCATCTTAGACTGGAGAAATGGTTATCCTTCCTTTTCCATGGGGCATGAAGCAAATGCCTGAGATATATACAACCCCTATATACAACAGTGTGGTGTTGGAATGTATAATGGTTAGGATGTGATGCTTTAGTTTTTTTAATTTCAACACTTCCAATGTACCCGCAAAAATGTAATAAAGATATAGTGCCTATGTTTTTTAAATATTCAATTAGAACTGGATAATCTACATGAAATTTGCAATCGATCAGTGAAAACGTCATCTTTCTAGAGCCTGTAGTTTCCGAGATCTCATTGTCGAAAGAATTGTCCGCAAACATATAAATGTAATTTAAAACAGCTCCAAAGATGGCAGCATAATTCATTTGCATTTATTTTCGGAGAAGGCTTATTAAAGGCAAAGACCTTTGAACAACAATTAAAAAGGGTAAACTTTGTGAAAAATATTTCTTTAAGTACTTTGTTTAAAGTACACTCTTTTAAAAATATTTGTCTTTGTTATAAACATGAAATCACAAATAACCGTAAATCAAAAGTTTAAAGCTAAGGTTATAGGTTAGAGCTTGGGCGCTCTTAATCATACTTTCCCAGAGCTCCGCTCTGAAGCGTCGCTGAGTATATGGTGACGATTTTTGGAAAAACCTTCCTGTTCCTTATCCTGGGTCTCACCTTCTGTCTCTGTCTTACGAACCGTCTGTCAGACTTATCTAGCCAAGGGCAGCCGGATCTACAGATCGAGCCAGGGGAGTTACCCCACCTGGACAACTATCCAAACGGGTTGTCCCACCTTGCTCATATTCTTCATCTCTCATTTCATACATCAGTGCTTCATTGCTTAGGCTCACGGCTTTCCATTATGGCTGATCCTGCTAGTACTACTGGATCCTCGGTGGATGGACGCCATCATGGCCTTCCTCCTGTGTTTGCCATTCCCTCTGCTTCGGCTGCGAAAGTGGCCAAGCGGAAGGATATGAGCAACAGACAGCGTACGCAGTCAGGCAGTTCTACTGCCTCTACCAATTCTAACGTATCCACGAGATCCAGATCTCCACGCGGTCAACAACTCTATGCTGACTCTGTTAAGCAGTCTCGCCAGCCGGCGAAAAAACAACACCGTGAAAATGTTTCAGATACTTCAGACATGGAAGCCCAGCCAACAGTCATCAATGACTCATCTAATCTCTCATCTTCCTCATCAACTGTTCCGGTAGTTCATTCTTTTCTCCTTCAAAATTTTGATACCAAATATAGTAACGAGAAATTCATAACTATCCAGCTCCGAAAGTATCTGCCAAACGCCCCTCTGTCTCAAGTCATCAAAACACGCAACGGCATGATACTCAAATCACCGGATCCTAACTTCGCGATCTTAGTTCGGAATAAAGCATCTTTTGAAATATTTGGGAAACAAGCTACCCTTACATCCCTTAACTCTGTTAAACGGAAACAAGCGCCTCCACCGAAACGGCCTCCGCTTCTTTCTGTTGTCATTCGCGGGGTTGACCCGACGTATACTGATGAGGAGGTTCAGGAAGAGCTCCAGTTCGAAGGGCATACCATTCATAAAGCTGTCCGCATAAACAACAATGCTGGTGCCACCTATATGGTGCGCATACTCACGCCCTCTCAAGACACGATCAACAATTTATTATCTAAAGGAGCATATATTTATAAACGTAGACACCGTGTTGAACCTTCCCGGTCGTCCTCACCTTTACCAATACGTTGTGAAAAATGCCAACAATATAATTCACATCATACCACGGCCTGTAAAAATCCTACCGTATGCGGCTTTTGTTCTGGACCTCATCAAACTCGTGCCTGCACAAACATGACTCAGCCCCCGAAATGCCCTACTTGCACCGAACCTCATCCAGCTTATAGTTATAAGTGTAAAGGCAAACCTTCCGCTCAAGAAACCCATCCCGAACTTGTTGTTCCTTTGAGAACCGCTGAATCATCCACTTCCACTGATCACTCCGTTGACGATCCTGTCACCGTTAGTAAGTTACTAGAATTCCTTTCTCTTACTCTGCAAAATATTCACCCTTTTCACCGCCAGCATATCTTACAACAAATTATTGCCGCAGCTAAATCCACGTTTCATGTATCATTATACGCAACGTACACTAATAACTATGTTCATTTTCATACCACTCGCCTCGAAACATCAGTATAATTGTACTCAATATGGATATAGTTTTTTTGTTTCTCAACATTCGATCTCTTCCTAAACACAAAGTCGTTTTTGAAACCCTCTTACTAGAAGAACAAGTCACCGCTTTCCTCCTGAATGAAACCTTTCTGAAACCCACTTCATCTTGTTCCCTATCACGTTACACATTACTTCGCCACGATAGCCCTATGCCAGCCCTCAGAGCCAATGGTGGAGTTGCAATAGGTTTCCGTCACACCATTCCGTTCCGCTCTCACAACTGTCCCCTCTTACATCTCCCTGAATATCTCATCACCACATTGTATTTCCGTAATATTGCCATCACTCTTGCCACTATATATGTGCGCCCCGGCCTTCCTATACCTCACACGTTCTTCTCATACATCTCAAATACGTATAAACACTTCATTATTTTGGCCGATGTCAACTTTCATAGCCGTTCAAATGCCGATCAATCATCCTTTACTGACTACATTACAGTTCACACTACAGGTAGTCTTCTCAATCTTCCTCGCTGTACTCGTCCTATCAGCAACACCACTCCCGATATTGCAATAGTCTCAAATACCATCATTAATCACTGCACTATTGATGTTTTAGACTTAATGGGCAGTGATCATGCACCCATCAAGCTAATCTATCATTCAGGTCTCGCTTCTGTCAAATCCACACTTTCACCACGCATTTCACTCCGTTACGATAAAGCCAACTGGCCACAATATCGTACGTATCTCGAAAACACTTTGGTTGATTCCGAAGCTCCTACTACCCCAGAAGAACTTTCACATCAGGTCAATCTCATCACCACATCTATTCAACAGGCATCTGCACTTCATATCCCTCAATCTGAATCAATCCCATACCGCCCAAAACTACCACCACAATATCTAGCATTAGTCCGTCGATCACGACAATCTTACCGCGAATTTCTTCACACCAGGAATCCAGAAGCTCTAAGACTTCATCATCAACTGCAACGAACGGTCCGCAACTATATTTCCGCTTACAAATTACGCCAATGGGTTAAAACTTGTAATCAACTCTCCGATACAACTCATCCTACTCGCTACTGGAAACGCTTCAATGCTCTTTGTGGCAAACACTCTAAGACTCCATATCCGATTCTCTTACACGACACACCAGTACATTCCGACAGCGAGAAAGCAAATGCATTTGCTGACTATCTTCAAACTATATTCACACCCTCAGAGTCCGACAACATTGCTCATCCAGTCGATCAAGTCGATATTAACCGCCCTTCATTTCAACCTCATATCTCTCATACAGTCCCCAACCATGCTCTTACCAACCCCATCACAGTCTCAGAAATCACCAGTGTCATTCAGCGCAAACGCAACACCTCACCAGGTTTCGATTTGATCACCTATCGGCATATAAAAGAAAGCCCCGCTATATTACTCTCCCTTCTGGCACTCATTTATACTTTCATCTTACGCACAGGGTTTTTTCCAACGGACTGGAAAGTATCGAAGACACTCATGTTTCCCAAACCTGGTAAACCGCAGTCAGATGTTTCTTCATATCGACCTATCCAGTTGACATCCACACTGAGCAAAATATTCGAGCGCATTCTGGTGAAACGCCTCCATCCATATTTACAAGACCGCCAACTTCTTCCGACTCACCAGGCAGGTTTCCGTCCCTCATTCTCCATTACTGATCAGCTCCTTCGCCTAACCACGCTCATAACCAACCATTACAACTCCATTCAACCCTCGTGTCTCGTCCTTTTCGACCTTGAGAAAGCCTTTGACAAGGTTTGGCATCTGGCGCTAATTTATAAGCTCATTAAATTTCAGTTTCCGATGGCATACATTCGCCTCATTTATCATTTTCTTGTCTGTCGTATATCTTATATTTCTATTAACGAACAACTCTCACATCCCATTTTTCCCATGTGCGGTGTTCCTCAAGGTTCCGCCCTTTCCCCGCTATTGTATATTCTTTTTGTTGCAGACCTTCCACATCTTCCTCCTGACGTCCATCTATTCCAGTACGCTGATGATACAGCTTTTCTCGCACTTGGCAAAACTATACACAACATCAATCATTCATTACAAAAAGCCATCAATCGCTTCACGCACTGGTGTTCTAAGTGGAAACTTAAGATTAATGCCACCAAAACCCAAGCTATTGTTTTCATACCGCCCCGTAAACGTACCAAGGTCCACCGAAACCCATCTCTTTTGTCACTCCATGTTCATAATGCAGCCATCGTTCCAACCCGAACCGTTACATACTTAGGCATACTATTCGATCATCATTTAACGTGGAAACCACATCTCAACCGTGTGAAAACTAAAGCTTACAACCGCCTCAACCTCTTGAAACGACTAACTGGCACAACCTGGGGTCTCTCATCACACATAGTTCTCAACACATACAAGGCCTTCCTCCGCCCAGTTCTTACTTACGGTTTTCCAGCTTGGATTTTCGCTCCTTACTCACATTATCAGAAATTAGCCATTCTTGAGAGACATGCTTTCCGCATCGCCTTCCGTATTTCTCTCCCGAGTCCAACTCGAGACCTGTATTCTTTAATATCATTTCCTACTCTTACCTACCATCTCGAAACTCTCCGCTTAAAATTCATTACTCAACGCTACACACATCACCATCCCCTATTGTTTGAGACTATGCATCATCTTGCACTCCACTCATCACCTCCACGGTACTATCATACTCCACTTCACCTTCTCTTTACTTTATATTGCTACACAGTCCCTCCCGACCATCTCGATCTACAGATTCTCCAAGATTATCGTTTGCATATTCATTTACCGCATATCTTCCCATCATATGCACAGTAATTTCATTTCACTAACAGGGTTCACCACGTCTCCATTGGCCTAGAGCAGCCCCTAGGCAGAAGATAACCGCATTCGTCTTTCTAACACTTCTTGTGTTGTGCTGTGGCGTCAAGTGCACTTCATCTCATCTCTCATTTTCATCATGACTTCTACACGTCGCTTATTAATACCTTCACTTTATATTTTGTTGTTTGATTTCTGCTGCTTGCCATATTATGTGTGTTCTTCAGATTTCTTGCTATATTATATGTTGTATTATATATCCTATATTTCGTATATTATATATGTAGTATTTTGTTTTCACGTATAACCATGATTTATGTTCCAGTACGCCTATAAGTATGTTTATGATCGCAAAGATCATAATGTCCTTCCAATAACATGTTAATAATAAAGAATATAATAATAAATAATAGCCCATAGCCCAACCACCCATACCTTTTCCCATAATGGTCCTCTCAACTCCCTTTCCTAAAAGAGGGTGTAGCCCTCTCAAAGGATGCTAGCCTTCGGCTGGCCTAAAAAAAAAAAAAAAAAAAAAAAAAACGCTCTTAATTGGTACTGTAGCATTTTAATAGATAGATGATATAAAAACAGAAAGATCATACGCAAAGACGAAAAAGTTAGCGGAGGACTGTGGAGCATGGAAGCTTCTCAGCTGCGAAAAGTGACCTGCCATACCTATGATGATGATAATAATTAATTACGACAATGATATTGTCTTATTTTTACTTCAAGTACTGTGGAAACTTTTTCAGCACTGCTCAGTAAGCAAGTGAATCATCACATATTCCGTAAGTTCTATTTTGTGGAAGAATGTAGATACAAAACTTTCTTCCGTGAAACGTACCTTTTGTTAGTATCATCTTTGGTGTAGCCTTAAATTCCCTCTTTATCCAGTGAAATTCCCTCGCTGCCCACACTCCATTCCACGGCTAATGCTGCTAAATAAGGGGGTAATTGAAATGGACTGGCAACATGTCTAAAGAGGCAGAACAGAGCGTGTAAACTAATCCTGGATTAATACTACTAACTCCCTCTCGCGTTCAATCTCGGAAGCAGGGTGTAATCAGTCACGGAACTACATTACCTTCTAATCTGCATTGCAAGAGACTATCAATTAAAGCTTTTAGTTTCAAACACATTTGCCAGGGGAAATATTAATCTTCCTAAAGGCATGTTACATGTTGCTGGGCACTTACCTTTTATATTCTGCTTTAATGTAACTTTCTAATATCATAATAGTCATCACTTCAAATTTCAGTCTTTTCTATAACTGTTTAAATGCAATACAACTAAGTACAAAAAAAGGGGGGGAACTACGGTAAACTTCCAAACTACGAGGGCCAATCAATAAGTAGCTGCAATATTTCTTTTGTTTCTTTTCAGTTTGGCTCTACAGCATTGTGTGCACACTAGACGCCAGATGTCACTGGTGGCTTCGTCTGTGGTAGGTTACAGCCAAGGATGCTTGAAATGTCATTTCAAGCAACTTTGGGTTGCAGCGTTATCATGGCAGTCCATTTTGCACTGTTGCGAAGTAAAGATGGCGCGCCACACTCTGTATGCACCAATGTAGAACAGCGTTCTGTCTTCCCCCTTTTTTTGTGGTTTGAAGGTGTACCTGGCGCAGATGGGAGGACAATATTAAGATGGATCTTGCAGAAATAGGAATACAAAGTAGAAACTGGATCCAGTTAGCTAAGGATAGAAGTCAGTGGAGAGCTTTTGTGAACGCGGCATTGAACCTTCGGGTTCCATAGGGCATAGAGTTAATTAGAAAGTGTACCTGGAGCTGAAATTCACAGAAGACTTTCAGCACAATACGGGGAAAAATGAAATGAAATCTTTAAGTTTTACGTCCCACGGTTATGCCGGTTAGGCTAAAGGAGACGGTGATGATGAGAGATGAGTGAAATGGTGGAATTAAGAAAGTGGGAGGAAACGGGAGAACCCCGAGAAAACCCACGAGCACGGTGTTTGTCCACCACAAAGTCCACAGGGCGCGAGCTGTGATCGAATCAGGGACCCCAAGCACCGGAGGTGAACGCTCTACCACTGAGCCACCGCTCCCCCCCCACAATACGGGGACAATGTGTTGCCCAACAAATGGTTTACTAGTGGATTGAACAGTTCAAAAGTGATAAAATGGTCAAACGAGTATGAAGGATGTGGAAAGAGCAGCAAGTGTCCAGCTACAGCAACAAACGATACCATTATTTAACGAGTCTGTGCCTTGAATAACAGACAAGTGACTGTTGATAAAGTGGCAACCCATATGCAGATTAGTCATGGTTCTGCATGTGACATCATGCATAATAGGTTCAACTTTCACAAAGTCTGCGCGAGATGGGTTCCGGAAAAGCTCGATGAAGAGCGCGAGCAAAACCATGTAAGAATCTGTCAGCGCCTACTGGACCGTTATGCTAACGATGGTGAAGCGTGTTTAGGTGGATCATCACTGGGGATGAAACGTGGATTCATCACTTTGAATCAGAGAGCAAACGACAGAGCTGGAATGGAAGCACCCTGGATCTCCCGTCAAGAAGAAATTCAAGAGTCAACCTTCTGCAGGGAAAGTTACGCTCACATTGCTTTGGGACTCACAAGGGCCAATCCTGGAACATTACCTGGAAAAGAGTTTAACAATAAACAGTAAAATGTACAGTGATATCTGGTACGCAAGTTGAAACTTGCAATTCGTAATAAACGCAGAGGTTGATTATCGTAAAGCGTTCATGTGTTCCACGAGAATGCGCGTTCACATGCCATCACCCACAATGCTCAAACTCTTCAGACGCCGCGTTTCGAGATTTTGGAGCATCCTGCATACAGTTCCGATTTCGCCCCATGGAATTACCACGTGTTTGGTCCACTGAAAGATACTCTTAGAGGCCGTCCATTCAGCTTCGATCAACAGACAAAGGAAGCGGTGCATTCATTGCTTACTGCGCAACCATTTTTTTTCTGCAAAGGCTATCGGAAAGCTTGTGCAACGGTAGACCAGGTGTATTAAAAAGGAGGGTGACCATATTGAAAAAAGATATGAATAAAAGTACTCTTGTGGCAACAAATAATAAAAATTTACTTATTGATATATGCTCGTATAAGAGTGCAATGTTCTAACAGGATGGTAGATTATCAGTGCTAGTGTCAACAAACTAATAAGGAGAGAAATGAACGTAGTCTTGAGATGCTGAATCTACAGTATATCTTAAAAAAAAAAAAAAAAAAAAAATTCCTATCTCCTACCAGAGACGTACGCAGGTGGTGAGTTCTGAGGGTCTGGTAGTTGACAATCCAGGAATCCCGATTTTTCTATAAATATAGACTAATTTTAAGGGCGACTCTTACAGATGTATCCTCGCATTGAATCTGAACTCCCTCGAAAACTTTTGGACTCCGTCCCGAAATAAATTTCTGCCTACGTCCTGGTCTCCTACTGTTTTAATTTGTCACTATCCATTACCGCTTCCTCTCTAAGGAGATCAATATTGAAACTGGAAGTTGTAATAAAGAAATAATGCTAATGCCATCGGTGGAAAAAGTGTCCACACTTGGGTACTTTCTTTTATTTATTGCGCTTTAAGCTAATTTGAGAACACTGAATCCGGCGACACTATTTCTGAACGTATCAGTCCACTGGGTCACAAGATAAATAACCTTAAAGTTGGGATCGTCGAAGTACCACTTGAGTCAATGGTGAAAATGTCAGGGTTGGATACATTTCTAACTGGCTTTTTATACTAATGTGAGAATGCTTTACTCTGAGGGAAGAACATAGACTGAAAGTATCTGAGAACAAGATCCTGAGACGAATATTCGGACCCAAGAGGAACGGGAATGGGGAATGGCGGAAACTTCATAACGAGGAACTACATAATTTATACGGTTTACCCAACATTGTTAGGGTCGTCAAGTCTAGGAGGCTTAGGTGGGCAGGCCATGTAGCTAGAATGGAAGAAAGTAGAAATGCTTTCAAAGTCTTGACTGGAAGATAAATCGGAAAACGACCATTAGGAAGACCTAGGCACAGATGGGAGGACAATATTAAGATGGATCTCGCAGAGATAGGAATATAAAGTAGAAACTGGATCCAATTGGCTAAGGATATAAGTCAATGGAGAGCTTTTCTGAACGCTCCGGGTTCAATAGGTCACAGACTTAGTTGGTTAGTTAGAATCCAATAATAAAACGCTACGATACATTTCTAACTTCGCTTTTTATACTAGTCTGATGATGCTGAAACCAATAATAAAACGCTTCGATACATTTCTAACTGCGCTTTTTATACTAATTTGAAGATGCTGAATCTAATGATAAAACGGTTGGGTACATTTCTTAACTGCGCTTTTTATACTAATGTGAGAACAGAGAATCCAATGGATTTATTTCTAAGCATATCCGTTCATTCAGTCACAGAAAAAATGATGTCCAATGTCCCAGCTTTGAGACAATTTTTCTCAGGATTCCACGAAAGGATGTTTGAAAGTAGTTCCATTGGATTCAGCGTTTGAGACAGTTTTCCTCGTTACCCCCAAGAAAGGTAAGCTTAAAAATAGTTCCATTGGATTCAGCATCTGAGACAATTTTTCTCGTGACCCCACGAAAAGATAAGTTTGAAAGTAGTTCCATTGGATTCAGCGTTTGAGACAGTTTTCCTCGTTACCCCCACGAAAGGATAAGCTTAAAATTAGTTCCATTGGATTCAGCATCTGAGACAATTTTTCTCGTGACCCCACGAAAAGATAAGTTTGAAAGTAGTTCCATTGGATTCAGCATCTGAGACAATTTTTCAAGTGACCTTACGAAAGTATAAGCTTGAAAATAGTTCCATTGGATTCAGCATCTGAGACAATTTTTCTCGTGACCCCACGAAAGGATAAGTTTAAAAATAGTTCCATTGGATTCAGCATCTGAGACAATTTTTCAAGTGACCCCACGAAAAGATAAGTTTGAAAGTAGTTCCATTGGATTCAGCATCTGAGACAATTTTTCTCGTGACCTTACGAAAGTATAAGCTTGAAAATAGTTCCATTGGATTCAGCATCTGAGACAATTTTTCTCGTGACCCCACGAAAGGATAAGCTTAAAAATAGTTCCATTGGATTCAGCATCTGAGACAATTTATCTCGTAACCCCACGAAAGGATAAGCTTGAAAGTAGTTCCATTGGATTCAGCATCTTTAAATTAGTATAAAAAAGCATATGTAAGTATGGAAACATTTACAATTGGCATATGGGTTACTTCAAAGATCCTAACTTTACTCCATAGACGGATATATTTTAAAATAGCTAAATTGGATTCAACATGCATTTGTTCTTTCTAGTACTTCCGAAAGTATTTTAGAACAAAATTCCTGAGAGGGATATTCAGACTAAAAAAGAACGGGAATATGGAATGGTTGAAACTTTATACCGAGGAACTGCATAATTTACACAGTTTACAAGACGTTGTTAGGGTCATCAAGTCTAGGAAGCTCAGGTGGACAGATCATGTAGCCAGAATGGAAAAAAGTAGGAGCGCTTTCAGAGTTTTAACTGGAAGTCCAATTGGAAAACGATCATCAGGAAGACCTAGGTGCAGATGGGAGGAACAATTAGTACTGTTAAATTATAGTATATTACATTATTGAATTGCCCAATTAAAAAAACAATTAGGTAAAACTTCATGGGGTTGCAGTGGCTCACTGATTCATCTCTGGTGTGTGGGATCACTGGTTCGACTCCAGCTCACGCCAAGTGAACTTTATGGTGGCCAAACATCGTGCGCATGGGTTTCTTCGGGGTTCTCTCGTCTCCTAACACTTTTTTCATTCCACCATTTCATTGATTTCTCGTCATTATTGTATGCTTTAGCCTACGCGACATAAGCGTGGGACGTAAAACAAAGACTTCATTTCATTTTTTCACATGTATAAAAATTAGTAACCTGAAAAACTTTAAAAATGTATAAATAAACATTATAATTAGCTGAAATGTCCGTTCTTCGCACAGAATAATATTTATGGAAAATATTTGAAAATTAAAAAAAAACGAATAGAATAAGTAACGACGAGAAATGCCTCTGGCGTTGTTCCAATCGGAATAACCGTTCTTTGCATGGGAAGAATAGGTTTATGGGAAATATTTGAATCCCTTCCCCCAGTAGAATATGGTTGTCAATGAAAGTATTACCCCCTCCCGTGTAGGCAACCAACATTGTTCTAAGTTACAAAGTGTTGCCTAATCCGTTAGGGGTCATCGTAAAGATGTAAGCTCCTTCGCAACCCACCCCTAGGAGTGTCTTACTTCCACATTTTTTTTTTTCAGTTTTAAGTCTTATGTATATTACATTTGCTTGAAATTGCTTCTAACGTTCCAGAGCTTTACTGAAAATACACACATACGCCTATTTTTAGGCATATTCTTAGAGTTTTCAGATTTTACGTTTTCTCTGTTTCTTTTTATTTTTTTCTGTGATAAGAATATATATATATATCTGATAATTTGGAAAGGTACGAAATATGGAAAAAAATATTTAAAGGATAGGAACGGTAAAATAAGCGTTTAGGAAGAAGAACAGACTCTTTTGTGGAACCTTGAATAAAGCGTTGAGAAGAAGACTCCTAAAATGCTTTGTGTACTGTATTGGTTAGAAACAAAAATGATAAGAAACGACTTGAAGCTTTCGAAATGTAGGCGTGAAGAAGAATGGTGAGAATTCGGTGTGTGAAGCGGAAAACGAATGAAGGATCTTAGAAATGGCGGGAGAGGTAATTTTAGATATTATTCAGAGTAAGATGGGGAAAACTGGTTGGGACATTGGCTGAGAAAGAACTCTATCATGAAGGATGTGCTAGAGAGTATGGTGGCAGGAAAGAGAGGGAGAGAGCGAAGAAGACTACACTTAATGGACGATATCAAAACAGAAAAATAGTACGTGAAGACAAAGAAACCAGCGGAAGACCGTGGAACATGGAAGCTTCTCAGTTGCGGCTAATACCTGTCAATACTGACAGAACACCTATGATTATTATTATTATTATTTAAAAGTTTACACACAAACTGGATATTATTAAATTAAGACCTGATCTAGTTCTAATTATTTCTTCCTGCAATTTCAACATAAGGTTCTTGTTTCCGCTTGTATTTTTCAGTCACAAATAGAAATGGTAACACTTAGCAGCTATTAAATAATTTTAAAATTAAGCAAACGTGAAGGGTGATGAAAAACGTTAGTTAAATTTTTGGCTAAGAAAGAAGCCCGACTTTTTTTTTTTTTAAAAAAAAAAAGCATAGAAAAGTTATTGATGCACATGGCGTTACAGATCATTAGTGTTGTAACTCTGATTTTTTTTCTCCCTTTTGTAAGGTTGTGACTCTGAAATCTTGGAGATAGAGGCCTTCATGACTAACAAGTTCCCGAAAGACTGCAAGCAGGGAGTGATAAAGATGTAAGAAACAAGTCGTGAGCTTGCTTTTTAGCTCGTTTCCAAAAGTGAAGAGTGGTTTCGTGACCTTTTTTTAAGGAAGGAGAGAGGGCATATCCCATGGGAATTCGCTGATTCGCCAAAGCCTTCGAAAAAGAGAGCAAAAAGAAAGTAAAAGTTGGTGGCGCCCTCAATCTCTCTCGTGTTGAAATGAGAAATCGACGGTGGCTGACGACGGCACAGCATAGCATTTCAGCTAGTCTTCTTCTTCTTCTTCTTCATTTTTTCGGTTTTAGTGTTGGGTTGTAGTATATAAAGACCTTTTATATTCCTGCAGTTTCATGAATAACAGAACGCAAAAATAAGGCGTTTCAATGCATTTTCTCGCAAAGCAGTTTGCAAAGATGATAGCTTCCGTGTGTTGTTGTTTCGCCGGATTAGAATTTATGATGTATGTAAAAGCAAAGCCACTTTCAAAGTTTATAGCCTTGGTGGTTTTTATTGAATCATATGCAATTAAAAAAAAAAAAAAAAAAAAAAAAGAAAAAAAAGCAGCTTTTGCTTAGTAAACAAAAATGTATCAGTATAAACAATGCTACATTCCATGATATTTGGCTATCCACAAATGTTACTTGTTTAAAAGTGTATAATATATACAGGGTGTTTTCAAGTATATACAGGTCAATGCCATAAGCACGCACGAAAACCCATGTTTTGAAGCTTCGGTACTTGAAAACAGGGGCGTCATTTGGGGGCAGGAGGGGGCATTTGCCCCACCCCCCAAGAGTTTGAGGAACACATATACTTTAATCAATTGTATACTAATATACTACTACAAAACATGAAAGTTTTATGTCGGTGGTGCTCTTGCCCTCCCCCCCCCCCCAAAAGCGAAGTCTGAAATGACGCCCCTGCTTGAAAAGGACGTACAACCTTAATCAACAAACAAACCAATAAATTTACTTCTTAGTTTAATAACTTATCCTATTATATTCTACTTAGTATAATAGTGTTTCTAAAAAAAAATCGTATAGACGCAAGTCAGTAATAAACGAAGATGTTTTAAAACAGATAGGGGAGAAGAGGACGCTTCTAGTCACCATCCTTCATAGAAAGGCCAATTGGATTGGACACATCATGCGAAGAAATTGTCTTCTTCATATGGTTATAGAAGGAAAGATGGAAGGAAAACTAGGAGTAGGAAGAAGAACACAACTAATCTATGATTTGAAAAGTAAAAGAAAATATTGGAAGTTAAAAGGGGAAGCTGAAGATCGAGAAACGTGGAAAAAACATTTCCAGGCCCAAATCTAAAATTGAAAGAAAAAATCCTCATTAGGCCCAGGACCTGCCTAAAGGCAGAATACATAATAATAATAATAATAATAATAATAATAATAATAATAATAATAATAATAATAATAATAATAACGATACACGCGACAGTAGAATGTCTTCATTATGTCTTCCCGGGTTCGATTCCCGGTGGGGTCACTCGGTCGAAAAAGTGTAACAGCTTTTTTAAAGCCAGCCACCCTGAATGAGGTTTTCCTGGGTTTTCTTCATTCCCACCAGGCAAATGCCGAGGTAGTACCTAACTCATAGGTCCCAGGCTGCTTCCTTCCTTCCCTTTCCCGGATTGTGTGCTCGCCGAAGGACGTCATCCCTCAAATCGTGAAGGGCTAAATGGACTTAGATACCGACAGCCCAGAAATCCAAATCCTAAATCCTAGCTCTTCATTATGTCTTTCGTCACTTCTCTAAAGATTATCTGATCATGTCAATAGAAAAAAAAAAAAAAGTCCCTACACTTGAATAAAGGTTTAATTGCCGTTTTTATATAGTTTGACGACGTTGAATGCAAAGAAACTACTTTCAAACTTTCTCGTCCATGGCATCGAGAGAAAAATGATCTCACAGTTGGCATATTTGAAGTATCGTTTATGCTCCTAGTGAATGTGCCCACGCTTTGATACGTTTCTAATTGGGTTTTCTTTTTAAATACTAATTTGAGCGTGCTAAATCGATTGTAACTATTTTTGAACCTTATCTGTCCATGGGAGCATCAAGCAAGAAATTACCTCAAGTTCTGGATATTTGAACAATCGCTTATGCCAATTATAATATATTTTGATTTGCACTTTTAATTTCTAAATTGAGGATGTTCAACCCTGTGAAAGAAGCATCTTAGGACTTATTCATTCATAGAGTCATGGAAAATATTACTTCAAACTTAGGATATGCATATTATTGATCACAATTCATCGAATATGTCCAACTAGTGTGATATAAATTAGTAGAAACCTATGTATATTAAACATTTTAGATTTATTGTAAATATGATGTAAAAGTATCAATTTCCAGAGAAAGAATAATCAAATTTTCTTTAAAAGGAAGATATAAACAGAAAGTTTAAAATTGAAAGTGAAAGTGTCAAAAAAATGAACGAACAAAATAAAATAAAATAAAATAAAATAAAATAAAATAAAATAAAATAAAATAAAATAAAATAAAAAATAAAATAAAATATAAAATAAAATAAAAAAATAAAATAAAATAAAATAAAAAAATAAAATAAAATAAAATAAAATAAAATAAAATAAAAAATAAAATAAAATAAAAAATAAAATAAAATAAAATAAAATTTAAGAATGATCAAAAAATGGATCAAAAGATTGCGATCTTGACCAATAATTAGTTTTTGGATCAGGGACCACAAAATTTTTGAACACCCCCTAAATCGAGTCTTCGTATTCTTTTTTACGGAATAAGCACATCATACTGAGTTAAGTGAAAGTTTGGGTTTGGCTACACTATATGTAGTTCTCTAGACGTAAGAGCTACAATAACATTTTTGATTGAAATCGAGTTTCGTTTAAAGTTACGAGACACTATAAACCGTATATACATTTAGTATACATACCGTATCTTTACAGTACACACTGTGTAAAAAGTGTAATTTGATTTGTATTTCCGTTCTTTGTCAGAAACGAGGTTTTAGAGGGTGAGACCTAACTAACTAACTAACTCTATGGTCTATGGAACCCAGAAGTTCAATGCCGCGTTCACAAAAGCTCTCCACTGACTTCTATCCTTAGCCAACTGGATCCAGTTTTTATTTTGTATTCCTATCTGTGGGAGATTCCTCTTAATATTGTCCTCCCATCTGCGCCTAGATCTTCCTAAGGGTCGTTTTCCGATTGGTCTTCCAGTCAAGACTTTGAAAGCGTTCCTACTTTCTTCAATTCTATCTACATGACCTGCCCACCTAAGCCTCCTAGACTTGACCCTAACAATGTTGGGTAAACCGTATAAATTATGTAGTTCCTTGTTATGAAGTTTCCGCCATTCCCCATTCCCGTTCCTCTTGGGTCCGAATATTCTTCTCAGGATTTTGTTCTCAAATACTTTCAGTCTATGTTCTTCCCTGAGAGTACGCGACCATGTTTCGCAACCATACAGAACAACAGGCATGATTATCGTTTTATATATTTTAAGTTTTAAAGTCTTCGACAGAATTCCCGACGACAAGAGATTTTGAACCGAATAGTAACACGAATTCCCTGCTTTTAGTCGACATTTAATTTCTTCGTGAATATGATTTTCGTCTGTTAATATTGATCCTAGATATTTAAAATTATCCACTTTATCAAAAGTATTATTTAATATTTTAAGAGAGTGAGACCTACGGTTTAAAAAAAGATTTAAACCACTGTAGGGATTTCATGCTCACTAGAAATCAAATCCGGAATCTTATGCACCAAAAGTACGTACGCAAGCCACTTTACAAATATAGTTCCCCTCCAAACGGTACTCTGGGCCGCAGTGGCTCATTGGTAGAGCTTTTACCTCTGGTGTATGTGGTCCTTGATTTGTTCCCAGCTCGCACCAAGTGAGCTTTTTGGTGGACAAGCACCCTATGCGTGGGTTTTCTTGGGGTTCACCCTTTCCTCCCACTTTCTTTATTCCACCATTTCATTCATTTCTCATCATCATCGCTCCTTTAGCCTAGCCGGCATAACCGTGGGACGTAAAACTTAAAGATTTCATTTCATTTTTTAAAAATGTTACTCTTTCCAGTTCATTGTATCTTACAAGTCAACTTTGTGCGAAATTCTACATAATGCAGGGGGCACAGTGGTTTAGTGATAGAGTGCTTACCTCTGGTGCGTGGGCTCCCTGGTTCGATCCCGGCCAAGTATGTTTGTGGTGGACAACATCGTGTCCCTGGGTTTGCTCAGGGTGTTTCTATTTCCTCCCACTTTCTCATTCCACTAGTTCTTCCATCATCATTCACTTGCCTTAATCATCCGTCTCCCTTAGGACCCTAAAGAGCATAATCGTGGGACGTTAAACTGAAAGATTTCATTTAGAATTTTAGATTTCCAGAGAAATCCAAAGCATTGCATTCCCCTCTTCTTTCTTTCTCTCTCTCTCCCTGTGCAGAAACATACGGAACCACACCGATGTGAAGAACCATGAGTCTTGTTAAAACTGCAGGTAATGAATTCAAAATATTTTTATGCAGTTCACGACTACAGTGCATCCTGTTTACGGTGCTACACCCAAAATTCCTGAATGTGTAAATTACAGGCTAATGTTTTCTTTCTTTCTTTTTTTTTTAAATATTACCCTTAACAT
Source organism: Thermobia domestica (assembly GCF_964235325.1). Classification (NCBI taxonomy): domain Eukaryota; kingdom Metazoa; phylum Arthropoda; class Insecta; order Zygentoma; family Lepismatidae; genus Thermobia; species Thermobia domestica. Next base: position 382,449,882 of record NC_137454.1, on the reverse strand, counting down.
CGCCCATTATTACCTGAAGAGAGAATATAGGTTTAAGTAATAAGCTCCGCCCCTCTGGTAACTAAATGACTATTATTTGTCTCTCATCTAACAGCAAATTTACGTATTAACATCAAAGATTAAAAAAAGAAAAAAAACATTATATTACAACACCTGCTTATAGAACTATAAGATTTATGAGTATCCTGAATCCTGTAACGGGAAAGTTTAAGTGTTTGTAGAGTAATTACATCATATACTTATATTTTTCAAATTTTGGGGATAATTACACATATCTATCTCATGTAATGAAGGCATAAGGTTGGTAGAAATTCTCAAGTGTATAACAACTCAATCAGGTAACAACTGTACAGGGGCGCATCCAGATATTTTTGTTGGGAGGGTTCCAATCAGGGACGTACGCAGGGGGTGGGTCCTGGAGATCCGGACCATCCTCAAATCCGGACTTTATTTTGTAAATTTAGTCTAATTTTAGCGGCAATTTTACAACTTTTAATATAATTTAGCCTGAAATTGTGTTTAGAACCCCCCGAAAAGATTTGGACCCCTCCCGAAATAAATTCCTACGTACGTCCCTGGGTCCAAGGTTTAGGGGCTACAATAATACAAGACACTATGTTTATGTAATATTGAATGGGTATTATTCTACAGCCGAAAAACAAAGAGTAGTAATTTTTAAGTACTGATATCTATATTCTCACGAAAATGAGAAAATTAGATTGTTTCTTTTTTTTAATCAGAAATGAAATAGTAGGTCTACAGATGATGAGTAAGGCCAAATCTTCATACGTACTAGTCTAGATCAAGTCTAGTCTAGACCTATTTCTCTGCTAAACAAGTATAGTTTTATGAACAAAGTATGCAAATGTATATCGATTTACGAAATGTGAGGAGGTTCGGATTCGGTGAACAGGGGTGTACGCAGGGGGTGGGTCCTGGGGGTCCGAACCCCCTAACATCTCGACTTTTCTGTAAATTTAACCTAATTTTAGGGGCAATTTTATGAATTTTAATATAAAATACCCTCATATGGACCCCTCTCGAAATCAGTTCCTGCGTCCGCTACTACCTGTGGACCTCCCTCAAGGGCGCCCATTAGTGGAGGGCAAGGTGGGGCCATTTCCCCCCTAGAGGAAATTGTACTTCGGAAAATCGAAAACCCAACAGAATTTTTAGAATAGTTACAGCAAAATTTGAAACTATATTTGATATGTCGCTTATACTTGCCCCCTTTGGAAACCACAACATGGGCACCCTTGACCTCCCGTGGATGCGTTCCTGCAATTGTACTGTATGTTTCGGACACAATTTCAGAAGTGGGCTAAGAAGTACAAACACACAGTTCAGGTCCCTTTTTTGTGCAACCACGAAAAGCAATATAGATACAGGAAAACACGATTATTAAAATGTGAAATCGCTCCAGAAGTTGAGATAAGTACAGGATCAGCCCATCGTATCTTCCATGAAGTACTCAGGTTCAGTAAAGCGTACATGAGGTGAGTATCGCCGTATCAAGTGTTCTATTTTAGCAATGTTGATTTTCGTAATTGCGATGAAAGAATATGGACGTAGAGAATCTTGGCTTAAATATGGACGTGGAGGGCTTGACATGCCCTGTTTAAATTTTTCAGTGTACTTATAAACTTGAGCTGAGTTGATTTTGAGTTTAACGTCCCGTTCAGCAGCAAGGCTATATGAGACGTGGACCTACTGATTAACGTGGAATTCGAACCACATCAGCTCCTGCCGGGAATCGAACCCGGGTCACTTATAAACTTGTATTCGATTCATATAGTTCTCATTGTACTGAACCGTTATGCAGCATAAATTTCTATTGGTCTATTGGCTTTTACTCAGCAGAATTCTAATGGCATTTCGGTGCCCCAACTTACGATTCTGTGACGGTGCTGCAATATTCCGGAACTTTTCCAACTTCCAAGCGCGATGCATGCATACCAGCCCTAGCTATGAATAGCTCTAGGATACCACTTCAAAATGGCAAACATAACAATAACGGCCATACTTTAGGTTCTTTACATACACCTTTCTCCCTTAGTTATTGAACGAATCCTATATAAGAAGGGCACTTTCTCCAAAAATATAACTTAAATATTTTGACTTGCAAATGATCTCCAAAAATATCAAAAATTAAACTTTTAGCATGAGAATCTTAAAAATACGCAGCATAGTAACACTTACTTGAAACATGTTTACTTGAGCTTCGTCGAAACTATGTGAGTAGCATATGGCCCGGGATCGATTCCCGGCGGGAGGTCATCTGGTTCGAATCCGACGTTAAGCTGTAGATCCACGTTTCATATAGCCTCGCTGCTGAACGAGTCGCTAAACTCAAAATCAATTCAAATCAGAAATACATGCGTACTTAAAGGATGAATATTTTTTTTTCAAATTCTAGTTGAAGGTGCAACTTACTCTACGAAATAACACGGTACTTTAAAAATTCATTAGGGAGAGCGATGGCTCAGTGGTAGAGCGCTTATGTCTGCTTCTTGGGATCCTTAGTTCGATACTAGCTCTCACAAATGAGCTTTATGGTGCACAAACACAGTGTGCGCGTCCGTTTCCTCCACTACCTTCATTCCACCATTGTCATCTATATCATTGTTACCGTCTGCTCTAGCCTCAGGTATAAGCGTGGGACGTTAAATTCTCCTTTAAAAAATGAAAATTCAAAAAGCGATTTACTGCTCTACTCGGCAATAAAAATAATGTTGACACTTCAACCAAAACATGAGTATCTGAAACCCAGGGTAAATTTTAAAACAATCGTGGCACCACTGGTTCCTCGTGAAAGTTTATCTGGTTCTTTTATTTTGTACTTTCATATACCATGTAGCCTATATAGAAAAACCCTAAATACAAATCAAAGTAAATACTGTATATTCAGTGGCATATTTACGATTTTGTTTCGGGAAGGCTTTGCTAACTTTCAGGGGGTGGGGCTTTGCCTGAAAATGTGAAAATTCTTCAAGATATTTAATTTACTTTACTATAGTAAGATTTCGGGGGGGGGCTTAAGCCCGGAAGTCCCTCCCTAAATACGCCACTGTGTATATTACAGGATTCACTTATGGGTCTTTGAGACCTTGTGTTTCTTATAGCTAACGTTTCGGAAACTCGTGTTTCGGTTAAAGTATTAAATATCAAATTATGGAACGTTTCATTCCCCATTCTTCCTATTTATACCGTTTTGAGATTACTCAATTCCCAAAGAGTTAAGAGAAACTATTGTCAGGAGAGATGGGTGGTTATGATCCTTGAGAAATGGCGTCGGAAAAGCACCTCATATGCTTTTGGTGGTTGAACGCATGCTTCGTATTTACGTGTATGATTGAACTAATCTGAGATTGCTTAAACTAGATTGAGCAACCATTACACAATCGTTAATAGTTACGCGCATTATAACTTATCGATATTTCAGGAAATCTCGCTGAGAGAGAAAAAAAAGTACCGTTGCAAAACTCAACATTTATAAAATACCATCCTACATAACACGTATTTTCATAAGAGGCTATATTAATATTTCTTTCAAAATATTAGGTTATTTTTTTTTTTTTTAAAAAAAGAGTAATGCAACAGATGGAACCGTTTTAAATTAAATAAGCATTTAGCGAAAGAACTTCTTACAATGACTTTTAATATCTATTCACTTTATGTTAGAAAAGAGAACATTTTTATAAACATCTTGTGTGCAATAATTTTGCGCATTTTAACTGAAGAACAAGTGTGCTTTCTTTTTTCTTTCTTTTTAATGGATATATTCCAACAACTTGACAACATTTCATCAGCACGTATTTTCGAGCTAACCTTCACGAAACATGTGGTATTCATGCGACGCCTAGTTTTAGTTTTTATTTATGTGTCTCTGTTTTCCTGCTTTAGTTTTTTATATCCTTCTACAAGCGTTCCATCTGTTACTCAATGAAGCGCCACCCGTGTTTGAAAATGAAATCACTTCCACCACACCACCACCACGAAAATTTCATTCCCGATTTGCATTGAGTTGACATACTAAAAAGCACATTTTTATTACCTGTTGCAACAAAAACTGACACACTGCAGATTGCATAAACAGAATAGTTTCTGCATTTGCTGGCCTCTGTTGCAGTAAATTTGTGCAGTTGTTTACTTTCGTCTTCGATTAACTGGCGAGGTTTTTGGCAATTGACCAGATTGGATGGAATATGCATGTGTTTGCAGATGTATATAGGCGATTGTGTGGAAATACGGGAATTCATGATTCACTATAAATGCAGTAGAGCAAAACAGAAAAGGAAATTGAATCGTTAATAGTACGAGAAGATTGTAGTTACATATACGCATACGAAGGCATTAACATTACAGATGTGGTCTATCCAAGGTATGAGAATTATTAATGATACGGAAGAAGAGTTACGAAATGGTCACATTTTTTTAAAAGCATAAAGTTGTTGAAAAAAAATGAAGTGGAATTTTTTAAAAGCATAAAGTTATTGAAAACATGAAATGGAAATTAAAAAAAAAACAGTTATTGAAAAAAATGAAATGGAATTTTTTAAAAGTATACAGTTATTGGAAAAAATGAAATGGAATTTTTTAAAAGCATAAAGTTATTGAAAGAAATGAAATGGAATTTTTTTAAAAGCATAAAGTTATTTGAAAAAATGAAATGGATTATTTTTAAAAGCATAAAGTTATTGAAAAAAATGAAATGGATTTTTTTAAAAGCATAAAGTTATTGAAAGAAATGAAATGGAAATTTTTTAAAAGCATAAAGTTACTGAAAAAAATGAAATGGAATTTTTTTAAAAGCATAAAGTTATTGAAAAAATGAAATGGAATTTTTTAAAAGCATAAAGTTATTGAAAAAAATGAAATGGAAATTTTTTAAAAGCATAAAATTATTGAAAAAATGAAATGGAATTTTTTTAAAAGCATAAAGTTATTGGAAAAAAAGAAATGGAATCTTTGATTTTACATCCCTTTAGGTTAAAGCAGAGGAATGATCAGGTACGCACGTAGAATTTTTTGTTGGGGGGAATCCAATATCAGAAGTCACTACATCTATGTATAGTCGTATTGAACGGGTATTATTCTGCATCCTAAAAGACGATAAGTAATTGTAAAATGCTTCCACCTATATATATATATATATATATATATATATATATATATATATATATATATATATATATATATATATATATATATATACAGTGGCGGATACAAGGGGAGGGCTATAGGGGCTATAGCCCCCCCCTTGACGCTCAGGTATACATTGGATAAAATGGGCTTCAATCCTGCTTTACATTGGATAAAACGGCAAAATTAGGTTTAGCCCCTCCCTTGATCATATCCTGGATCCGCCCCTGTATATATATATATATATATATATATATATATATATATATATATATATATATATATATATATTTTAAAGAACTAGAATGTTTATGTAAGAGAAAGAAAATGAAATGAAATCTTTAAGTCTAACGTAACACGTTTATGGCTGTCAGGCTAAGGGAGATGATGATTAAAGCAATTGAATGATGAAAGAATTGGTGGAATGCGAAAGTGGGAGGAAACTAAGTGCCCGAGGAGACCCAGGTGCCGTGGTGGCTCAGTGGTAGAGGGTTCACATCTGGTGCATGGGGTCCCAGCTCGCACCAAGTAAACTTTGTGGTGGACAAACACCGTGTAAGTGGGTTTAATGGAGGTTCTTACGTTTCCTCTTACTTTCTTCATTCCACAATTTCATTCATTTCTCATCATCACAGTCTCCTTTAGCCTAGTCGGCGTAACTGTGGGAGGTAAAACTCAAAGATTTTAAGAAGAAAACCCATAAGCACGATGTTGTCCACCACAAACTTATTTAGCCGGGGATCGAGCCAGGGACCCACGCACCATAGGTAAGTGTTCTACCACTGAGCTACCGTGTCCCCCTTATAAGAAAAAGAGAACAGATGAAGTATAAGGTCAAATTTCTACGCTCTATCAATCATTACCTTGTTAAACCAGCATACTTTTATTGAGAAAGTTTTACAAATGTATGTTCAGTTAGGAAGTTTTGCGAAGGTCCGTAACCCGGGATGCGCCCCTGCAAACGATTAATGAAAGTGTAAAGTTATGAAAGAATTCGTGGATGAGAGTGTGGGAGGAGAAACAAGAGCATATCATAAAAACCCACGGGACAATATATTGTGTAGCATAAACACCCAGGAAATTACTTGTGATCGTACCAAGAGACCTTCCCCACCAGAGGGGAGCACTTCACCAATTTGTTTAGTTTCGAACAAGAACAGGAGAGAAGAAAATACGATGATAATGAAAAAAAAAACGAGTTCGAGATTTTAACAGATTTACACGTTTTCATGACCCCTGAATGACGAAAATTGATTTTTGAATACGATACCTGTTCTGATCGCCATTCCCCATATTCGTTCTTCTTGGGTCAAAATATTCGTCCGAGGATTTTATTCTCAAATACAGTGTGTCTATAAAAGAACTCCGGGGTTTTGAGGCAAAATATTTTAATTAAGTGAAAAACGTACATACATGTGTTATACATGATTGGAAAGCTTACATTTTCTCGTTTGTTTTAACAATTTAATAAAGTTCAATATGAGCCCCGTGAGTGGCACAGCACACAACAGACTTAGTTTTTATGAGCCAAATAACACATTGAGCCTTTTGTTGTGGCGTCACCATAGAGCGAAGCGTAACAATCCACACGGCACGGCACTGATTCACTGACTACGCAGCCGCTACGTCGTCTCAAGGTCAACGCTCCGCAGCGCTGCCACCTGTTCATAAAAACATTTCCACTTAGTATGACTAAAACTTTTTGAGCTAGTCGTTTCAGAGAAATTAAGTAAATTTTGCTCCCTTTTATCGTTAATAAGATATGAATTTTTAAAACCCCGGAGTTCTTTTATAAACACCCTGTACTTTGTCTACGTTCTTCCCTCAAAGTAAGCGATCATTTTTTGCAACCGTACAGCAGAACAAGCATAATTATCGTTTTATATATTTTAAGTTTAAAATTCCTCGATAGAATTCGCGACGACAAAAGATTTTGAACTGAATAATAACAGGAGTCTCCTGCTTTTAGTTCACATTTAATTTCTTCGTGGATATGATTTTTGTCCGTTCACATTGAATCCAAGATATTTGAAAGTACCTTCATTATCGAAAGTAGGCGCTCACTCATATATATATATATATTGAGAGAAGTTCAGGCTTTGGGAAGGGCCCAATATTACAAGCAATTACCAGGGACGTACGCAGGAATGTATCCACAGCTTTTCGGGGGGAGTTCAAACACAATTTCAGGCTAAATTATATTAAAAATTGTAAAATTAGACTAAAATTAGAAAAAAGTCCGGATTTCGGAGGGGGGGTCCGGACCCCCAGGACCCACCCCCTGCGTACGTCCCTGGGTCTATGTAGTATTGAAAGGGTGTTATTCTGCATCCGAAAAGACGATAAGTAATTGTAAAATACTTCTACATATATTTTCAGATAAAAAAAAATAATAATATAGAACTAGATTGTTTCATAAGGGAAATCAGTGGCGGAACCAGGTGGGGCTATTGCCCCCCCAGAAAAGGAAACTTTTCTTAATTTTATATATAAATAAAACCCATCCCAGAGCTTGGAGCTCTTAAAAGTAGCTCTAAGTATAAGTATCACAACCCAGAGTTTGGAGCTCTTAAAAGTAGCTCTAAGTATAAGTATCACAACCGACCGGCCCCCCCAAGAGGTCCTTCCTGGATCCACCCCTGAGGGAAATGATACAGATAAGTGTAAGATCAAATTTTTATGCTACATAAAACATTTCCATGTTAAAAAAACGGTGTAATTTTATTGAGAAAGTGTACAAATGTATGTTGAGTTAGGAAGTTTTGGGGGGAGGATTCGGACCTGGTGGACCCCTGTCCGCATTATTTGCTATTTTTGACGCTTGCACTTTTACGATTCCGGCGGACTTTCGCGTATTTAGTTTTCTTTGCATTTACTTGCTAACTTTTAAAAAACGGTAGTTTACTGAAAGGTGAAAATAAAAAAAAAAATAGCTATTTTCTCGTAAACGACTCCAACAATTTTGTTCATAATTCATGGACATACTAAGAATTTTAAACAAAAATCTTGCAACATGGTTATTTTCTAAAGATATCAGTATTGTTTCTAAAACGCATAATGCTTATTATTCTTCGAACAGATAGGAAATATGGAGATCACTTTATTTAGTTATTTTACCTTAAATAATGCTCTAATACGTTCTAGAGTATTAGAAACTACGTCCATATTGATAATATGCCGGAAAACTAATATGCCATAAAAACTGTTGTTCATTAAAAAAAAAAAAAAAAGACATTTGTTCCGTTAACCCCCGCCAGATTTTCAGTGTAATAAAAACGTGCAAAAAACACAAACCAACTTGTGCTATGTTGCCCTTAAATAAGCACGAATGCAATCAGTTTGCTGCAGTAGTACCCTAAAGGGGCGATACGTTATTCGCCATTTCCTCAAATCAGAAGTTGGAAAGAACAAGTTAAATAGTTATAAAGACATTTTTGTCATAATGAATCATGTATAAATGTATATTTCTATTACTAATATTTCACATAGTACAAGATCATGGTAATAGAGGTAACTTTGTAATGCTGTTTCTACAGTAATTTGAAGTAGAGGTTGGTTGCCTACATACATGGATTCCTTGAATATTATTCGTCTTTTATGAATTAACATATTTTACTTGTAAATTTTCCAAAAAATAGTTTGTAATTTCCTATCTGCTCCTTATTGCAAACTATAATCATTATTTTATAATACACTAAAGCTATGTTCTTTTGCATAGCGAACAAAACTAAATATTAAGATGTAAGACAATTTGTTTTTAGAAATTACTGGGATTCCGAACAGAAAGAAGAAAATAAACTGCACATTCTTCTGTAGTTATTAATCTTTGGGCTTAAGTTCTATTTCACTTGCTTCAAAATTAAATTTGTTCAGAACATCTTTTCTATAAGTATTTTCAAATTTCAAGTATTGTTTCTACACAATGGTCAAACCAAAGGTAACCGTAAAGATAATGCTTTATGCCCTATTAATATTCATAATGCAGTTCAAATTGTAATATTACTTTTCGAAACGAACCATATTGGTTACGACAATCTTTATGTTCTCTTATGTAATATTATCAATTCCTGTTCTCGAATTGATCATATTTTTAAAACTAATTTCAACAGCAAATAATTGAAAAACTTGCATGCGCACTTTTGCGTTCCTCATATTTGTTTATATACCTACAGTACAGAAAGGCACAACTTTTCAGTGATACTGCTCGTAACTGTATCGATGAGCAAGCGTTACGATATCTAATAGTCTATAGTTAATAGTACACTTTAGTAAATTAGCACTTATTCTGAAGTTGGTCGTCCCCTAATTTGGCTAATAGCGTAATAATTGGTTCCTTTCTGTACCAAAGTTTAATATTTAAATCACATAGTATTGCTGAGCGAGCGCTAGCGACTGAAGGCTCGTTATAGCTCGCAGAGCACGTTGTTTTCTGTCTTTACTACAGTTAAATGGGAAGGGGGACCTGTGTTCTAGAACCTTGCAGCCATGTTGTTTATGTTACCTACCGTTACATTGAAAAGTATAACTTTCTCCACCTTTCTCTACAGTTATTTGCTTATTACATTTTATGCAATTTAGTTTTAGACTCACTAAGCCATGACTTTTAGGTCTACTTACTTTTAATAGATCTTCCTGATTATCACCTTATTGTTTCACAAACGGTAATAACGTTACTTCATATCCAGAGCTGCATGTTACAAAAGAAATGCTCATTACATTCTCACAATGCTATCATGCAGTGACCTTGCGCCAAGTAGTTCCCTCCGCTTGTCAAATAGTCCCATATTTAGAACCGCTTATATGAGAAAATAAACACAACTTTCATTCTCCTTATCATTATCAACCTCACAAACATGCAAATTATTCATTTCTTGCCGGTAAAGTTTCAAATTTTTGCTAGAAACGGACGACCAACTTTGGAACTTAACCCGTAAATTAATTCTATAGGCATTATTAGTCACGAATCTGTTTCGTATAATAGTATTCGTGCAGTTTTACAAAGTGTCGTCAATTTTTTTTTAAATAAAATCACTTTTCTTGCTTTAAATAATACCCAAATACATTCTACAGTTTTTTTTTGGCACATGTCCAAATGATAACGTACAGATTTGTAATACGCGTGCAAACTGATATGACATGAAAACTATTATTCATATTATTCACGTGAAGAACACATCAACCTCTGTTACATGGCTACTACAACCAAATATTTGTATCTATCCGGTTCAGGGCCGAGGGCGAAGCAAGTGGGTCTGGTTGTGAGCGCGTACGTAGGGAGCAAGCACGAAGCGACAGTGGTATAATCAATTATTCGCAATTAAACAAAATGAACCAACAAGTGCTAGGTTACTACAAATAGTTTTGTAACTATTCTCACTGCCCAAACTTACTTTGTTGTTAGAGCGTTAGCACTTATTTCTTTGCATAATTTGAAGGTTCCAAATAGATTTAATGGTATTTAGGACATTTGTATTGCGAATTATTCTGTCAAGATGATCGTTATTTTAACATGAGAATTTTCCGCAATGTAAAAGTGTGCCCTTGCCCTGAAAGATCGCCGTTCTCATAACATTGTCTCCATCCAGAAGGCCATAACCAAATCTTTAAAAGTTCGGAAGCTGATTTCCAGGGAGCGTATGAATAATGGAAATCGCATGGAAGCGGTGCATCGACGCCCAAGGGGACTATGTTTGAAGAATTTTAAGGAGTTGTTAAAATCGGATCAATAAATTCCTGTTTATAGTCTGATTACTTCTTGGACAAATCCTGTAGGCAGGTGGGTGTAAATGAAATGTATATTTTGACTCTGGTGAGAAACTCACTTCAGCAACACAATACAAGAATGAATTGTGGTCATGCATCTAACGTCACAAACCATACACGTGCAGAAAACAGGCTGGGGTACCCAGTCAATTAGGATGCAGCGCATTGTTGAACAGTGACATGACAGTAAGGACAGTAAGCATTATGAGCGATAACAGAAATGACATCGGGGTCAATCCATACGAAGTGGTCCAGAGGCGGTTGCTCGACCATCTTCGAAACTTCTAAAAATTTGAATGTATATGAAAAGGTCAATAACATCATTCACGTTGTCATATGTGGAAGTATTCCTGAATGGCGGCCATTTTTGTTGATGGTGGAGTGCCAATTTTTGTATTTGCAAACGTTTACGAAAACTACAGTTGCTAGGACGTACGAATCAGACGAACACCAAACAAAAACGAATGTTTACAGGAAAGACTGAGGTATACGGAGAATATAAACTTTTGCGTCTAAATAAATATGCAGGGTTGCAACCCAATACATGAAATCACCAGTAAAAACTACATAAAATTACATTTTTAAAGGGGCTGTATTTTGGGATGGCATTAAGTGGGGGCTGGTAAGTTTTGTGCTGAATACTATTACATGTAAGGAGTCTGCAGAAGTATCTACGGCTATGATACTACTGAATGAGGGTCCGAAACTTGAAGTTTGTGGTTTTGATGCCATTTTGGGGGCGTAATATCTCAGGAGGGCAAAGATATTCTAGATCTCAGGAGGGTATAGATATTCTGTACATAAATAAACTATTGCAAAACAAAAAAAAAAAAAATCATGACATATTATACGGAGGGAAAAGTGAGAACATGGTAAAAACGTGAAGAAAGCACGTACGTGACAATGGTTGTAGTCCGGGAAAATATAAATGTTTGGATATGTTTCATGCTACATCTCAAAAACTACGCATGGTGCAGCAATTAGACCCGCTTTTGTTTGTATTCAGTTGTGTAAAAGCTTCCGAGTGGCATTTGTTTCATCTTTCTAGGTCCATGATTATTGCCACGTCTATATGGGAAGGGGGTTAGCTCCCCCTTGCATCCAGGACACATATCGTAAAGGTCTGTTCTCTTTCACTTTTTCGTCAACTTTCTGCAGCAAGTATTCAGTGATGACAGAAGATCTCAAACTTCGTTCCCCATCATTAACATTCGTGCGGCCATCTTTAAAAGCTCTAATCAATTTCCGTATCATTCCATTGCTCAATAACATTTTCTCCATACGCTTCACTAATCTGGTGATGTATTTCAGCGGCATTCACGCCTTTAGCACTAAGAAAACGAATCATAACATATATTTCACAGTTCGCAGGATTCTCAACTGGTGGAAGCCTTTTTATCTACACACGGTTAAATGTACCCGGAGTGGAGTCTGTGGCTTGCCAAAAGATATAGGTACACAGCGCGCATGCGCAGGATGCTAAAAGCAGCGGTCGAATTATAAAGCGGTACTTCTGAAACACACACACACACACACTTCGTAATATATGAAAAATAAATTACTGAGTTTATTAGTAAACTGGAGTGTTGTATTACAAATTTAATACAGAATACAACTATGCTATTTAAAATTTTACGTATCATGTAAGGAATCATCGCGTATCTACAGGGATACACATACTCAAGATACCACTGATCTAGCTTCTTTTTTTTTTTCTTTCTTTTATAGCAGCCCACTCTTAGAGCCAAACCAACTGCGTGTATTGCGGAACCCTCTGTAAACGACCCCCACCCAGAAGACGCCAAAGAGACAGCGACCCAAGTGTGGTCCATGATGCAGCCCCCGACAGGCTTTTCAGAACATCTGCCTACAGTTTCGGCTGCTTTGATTGAAGAGGTCCGAATGGAAATGAACGGTGCTCCATCAACCGCCAGCCACACCACCACTTCAGATGTCTCTATGAATGAGGGTAGGCCACCAAAACAGTACCATCTTATTTACTTTGACTAATGTTGTAAGAACAGAATTGGAAAATAGAAGATAATTTGATGGCTTCTAATATTATTCAATGCACTCCCAAACTTCTGGTTTGTCATAGATTCCAATTAACCATCTGGATTTGTAATTAGATTGATTATTACGTATAAATTACTTACAATATTAGATAGATGGAATTCAAACTATAAATGAACATCTGAATTGGACAATGTGATTTGTAAATTCTACCACCGAATATTTTCTTACGGTAGTAAGAAACTAATTTCAATGTACAAATGAATAGAAATATATCACTTTGAAATGTGTATTCATTGTTATACGTTATACAAATTTAGGATTTAGTTAGTTTGCTTCTAGCTTTTGATATCACATATATAATTTTATGTGCCTATCTGTTACAGTTTATTATCTGTAGAAACTAAATTTTGGTAAAATTTGGTGAAGCTTCACATTGGAACCTTTCCAATCAAGCTCATTTGTTACTGGTACAATAGGAAAAGTAGAAAGGTAAGTTCAAATCCAATTTGAGCCTACAAGTAATGTGAAAATTACCCGATCTTTATTGAACTTGGCACGAATTTTTCTCAAAGCATTGAAATACGCCATATTACTTGAGGTTGAGAACGATTAAGAGAATGAATTTATACCAATTAAAAACAAAAAGAAACACATCTGTATTATTTTTCCACTTGTATAACCCATGTGTATTTTCTTTAAGATTATTGAATACTGTAAAATCCTTCCTGTAAAGGGGAAGGTAGAGCTTGCTAGGGTAGAATTATACGCCAGGAATCACTTTCCCACTGCCGTTTTTTTTTTTTTTTTTTAAATTATAAACAGTATTTACAGAAATACTACAATATAACTTTCTCTAACATGAGGTAGAGAAAAGGTTTCCCAAGACCCGTGCAGCCTAGGGAAGGATCTACACAGAGCTCCGTAACAAGCTAAGTTGAGTGAATTAAGAATTCCCAAAGCTCCGGAGCAAGCAGAGAGGAGGTATGAAAGTCACTCGCATAACTCCAAAGCAAGCTAAGTGATTGAGGTTGGGAATCCCGACAGAGCTCCGAAGCAAGCTAAGCGAGAGGAAAGAAAGCCCAGAGTTCGTAAGCAAACTAGAAGTTTTGGATTGAGTATCTCCTAGAACTCCAGGGAAGCTAAAGGAGAAGTGATCAATCGCAAACTTGTGACTATCATGGAATATTCTTCGTTATATAGGCACTTCGGTAGGTGGTGGCGCTGCTGTTCCTTCGTCACCATATGATTGTAGGCCTCTGATGTCTCCGTCGTTTACAACTTGTAGTACTCCAACGTAAGGTGTACTATTCCATCATAAAGTGCAGGTATTTGTTGTTTATAAATAAGAGCGAGTGTAGAATGTTTGTAAACACAAGCACATGTTGGGTGTTTGTAAACATAATAAACGCGAGGTACATTACAATATGCTTGATATCGAAATTGGTCAGAGATAATCGTTGAAAGATACTCATCAACTTACGTAAATCTTGTGGACAATTAACTAGAGAAGACAGCTCGCCCTTACCTAGAAAGCTCGTCCTGGAAAAGCAAGTCCCCAACCTATATCTACGTGGCTTTCCTACATATCTGACGAAAAAATTTCATTAAGGTTTTTATCAGAAGACATTGTCAGATGCTACCAGTGTTAGATAAAGGAAGAGGGGTAAAATAGAAGGTAAGAAACTGTGTGGACCTTGAAGAAAACTTATACAAGAATTCAAAAAAAATCCCACCTTGTCTTTCATGCTCATATATTTACCTGGCAGAGCCACTTTGGATGAGGTGGCAAAAATTCAGACAAAAGTAGTAGTTACTGTGTAATTATAAACTAACTTTTAAAAATTAGATGTACTGTTAAATTGCCTCGAATTGAAATGATGTTTCGTTAGCGGTACTTTTATTATTTTACGAATACGCAGTCGCTTTGTCGACCTGGGTGACGTTTGATCACTAAGTTAGCTTCCCCGCTTATCTTCTCCTCCTTCCTGACTTGGTCATTCCTGGCCTGACTTGGTCAAAGAAACGAAGTGGATGTATACTGCACTATTCCAAAAAATATTCTGTATTGGTGAACAGAAAGCACGTCCTATTGAAACAGGATAACGCAAAACCACACTCAACTCGAAAACTGCAGCGAAAATGTCAGGAACTTAATTGCCATACCCAGCATAAAGTCCTGGCATTGTCCCTTTGGGTTACTGTTTCAGTAGATGATGCACTTCCTGAAACCTCGGTGCTTCACCAACTAGTAGGAAATGGAAACAACAGCAAATACGGGCTTCTTTGCTTCAAGGAGAAGGCCAGCACGAGAGACTAGACTTTAAATGTGAACCGTAATAAATATAGGTATATTGTGTGCCACAATATTGTAAGACTTATGACTCATTTGTTATATAAGCATGAGGGCAAATTTCAGTTAGGTTGTCGAGCATGTGGTCAAGGAAAGCTTCGATGAAATATACTACTCTGCATCAGCGTTGCCAGGTTTGAAAGCCAAAATACCTATAGATTTACCATGAAATATCTGGAACTATTCGTATTTTCTTTATAACATCTGGATGATTTTTGTACTTACTTGTAGTGTTTGTTAATTCTTTAACACAGTTGATCCATTTAATAGACAATCTCCAAACGGAACAAGTGAAACAATTCTTTCTTGCAGCGTTCAGAGACATCATATGTAAAAATCGGTGTCATAGAAGAAAATTAAACACTTGAAAACAAGTATAAGGTGACCCGAAACAGGTCTCGAGGACGATCTACTAGTGACAAAATGAGAGATAAAGAAATAAAGAGAAAGGCAAAGTTGGAAACTGTTCTGTAGCTCAACATCCAGGCACTTTTTTTTTTTTTGTTTGTTTGGCAGCAACTAAGCCACCAAATGAAAGTTTATTGAAATAAAAAATGCTTGTTCTCAGCTTGTTCCTTATTTTAGCAGCGTTGATTGGAACTGTAACGTACGTATTGGACCATGTACTCGTCAACAAGAAACCATCTGTAGATCATACAAATAATTCGTATTTTCCGTATTGTTATGAAAAGTCTGTGAATCAGCAGATAAATTTGTAGCATTGGCAACGCTGCTCTGCAACTTTCCTCACAACCGTTGCGATTATTTAAAAAAAAAAATTGGAAAAAGATAAAATTGGGATATTTTTTAGAAGATTAATGAACATTTTCTTTAATTAAGGTTATAAGATTGAGAATGATTACATTTTGACATTACTTGATTCTAGTAAACATAAAACAAATATACGTAAAGGTTGTCACATAAAGAAGGCAACTTTTGAAATACCAGCCATTTCTCTTCTATTGTGCTGCCAAAATGTCTTGAGCCCTGGCAAAAATGCGAACTAATACTCACACCCACGCGTTGAGCCAATAAGTGTTCAGCTGTTGCTAAGCGAGAAAAAGCGAGTGGAATTCTTTCAGCCTATAGCAGCGTTTGCAACGGAAGACTAAGGATCAAGTCAATGTGGTATATATTTAGTAAGTTGGCAGCACTGAATGTTACACGATTTCAATCCGTTGTCTTCGTGGTTAGTAGTCAGAGCAAGATTGTAATCTGTTTTCTGTATGGGTAAGAATGAAGCGCTTCACAACGGAACAGCGTGTTATCATAGTGAAAACTTATTAAAAATGTAGTGAATATTGTACAGAGACTGTTGGCAAACTCCGTGGAATGTTTGGTCAGCGTAATGCACCGAATAAGTCGACTGTGACTACAACAGCAATGGCGGGCACTTCAAAAGTTGTGTTCTTTATGGGATAGTCTTTACTACAGATTTCGCTGAATATTAACCCTGGTTGAGCTGATTACAAGAAACGTGTGTGTACCACAGCTAGTGTGTTTTATCAATTCACATAGCAAAGATTGAAAGTGCTTAATGGGACAATCTTTACCATCCTTGCTTTATTATGCGTCAAATATCCCGAGAGTGTCTGAATGTGTTTAATGTCAGTTGTGCGTGGTAGTCATATTCAAAACACACTAAACATTTAACCAGGCTCAGATTTAGGGACCAAGAGCGCCCCATGACAGTTAAAAGAGTCGGCGACCCCTTTTTGATATTTACGAAGGTGTTTTGAAAAGCTTCCAGTCCGATACTGAAATATAGCGCCACTGGTAGTAATCATTCATGTCATTTAGTGCCCTCTATGGGAGGAATAATGTATTAACTGCAACTGCGTCAGTTCGTTGGAGGCAGTCATTTCAATCCGTCGTTATGTGTTGAGCTCGCATTTTGCATGACAATGCTCCACTTCATACGGCTGTGCTAAATCTGGGCTGTAGGGTGGCTGCTGTATCTCCTCAAAGCTACGGTTTTTCATCAATCGTGTGTACTAAAGCATGGTAAGACATGTCAATATGTAGACTTCCTTTTTTAAAATATAAGTTTTATGTATAGTAATTTGTTCCAGTAAACTAATACAATCATAGAGTTTATCTACTAATATACGACTAAAGCAACGATCAATCTTTCTGCAATTTCTTCCCATAACCAAACCACGACAGACAGCCCTGAGGAAATAATTCACGCCACCTAGCAATGTCTCTGTATCCAATCGGTAACACCAGGCATGTGTTAACCATAACACCGAACTCCTAGTATTGATATAACATGCTAAAGTGGTAGCCATACTGGCACCAATGGCCAGTGTTAAAATTTATTTAAACTAAGACCATCACTTTTGATGTACATTGACGAAATGCACTATTGCTCTACGCGTTCGTGTTAGCAACGTTGATAACTACACGCCAACTTACTAAAATAGTGTTATTTTTCCTGTATATTATCATTACAACATAGATTTTTATATAACAAGGTTTTGTAGACGACCATCGTATAGCAAAGCAGGGCTTTACTAATATACGGGATACGTGGTCTGTCCAATAAATAAGCGAACAGCTAGTAGGATGACCTTGAGTTGATGTTAGGCCATACGTACTTGCTGCTGTTGGTAGAAGACAAACTGGTACGGCAGTAACCGCCTATCCGTCGAGGCGAGCGTACAGTTAGAAGTGACATTGGTTTTGTGCTGTCCCGTTTTTGTTCGTATCAACTATGGATATTAATGAACAAATGGAACAACGAATCAACATGAAATAGTTAGTGAAACTTGGAAAAAGCTCAGGAAATTCATGGAATGTTGAGAGCTGTTTAAGAAATAACGCACTGAAGAAAACATGTCTTTCAAAGTGGATCAAGCGTTTCAGTGAGGGCTGTGAATATTGCAAGGATGAGGCAAGGTCAAAAAGACTTTGACCTCCTGTCTTGAAGATAAAATTGATCCGTAATTCAATAACAATGGTAGATCATCCTCCCTACTCATCAGAATTAGCCCCCTGCGACTTCTTTGTTTCTGAAATGTAAAATGGTCATGGGGGGGGGGGCGATACTGAGACAACGTGGAAACGAGAAAGCACCTGAAGACTGTGACTTCTGAAGACTTCCAGGGATGTTTTCAACAATGGACACGGAGGTGGGACAAGTGTATTGCCATAAATAGGGATTATTTCGAAGGGAATAAGATTGATGTGTACTAATTCTGTAACACACAGTGTTTATGTCACCACTACACGTATTTATTGGGCAGACCATGTACATTGGGTTCTGTAGGAGTTGGTGCAGTGGGAGGTAAGTACCTAAACGAACAAACATCTATTTTCTCAGGTGCTCACCTCAAGAATCTACGCAGAGTTCATCGACGGGGAATTTCGTCAAGCCCCTAAGCTCATATCATTCTAGTTTTTTTTTTATTGTCTTAATACGTTAACGGTTTACTTTTTCATAATATTTTGTTCAAAGAAGGGTTGAAACCCGAAACCTCACTTGTATACGCCACTGACATACTTATTCCGTATTTCCTCTTTACTCTTAAATTCGCTGTCAAAAGTAAATTTAGATTAGGCAGCTTTAAGATCAGTGATTCACACATGAAACAATCATAGGTCTAGGCTATTACTGCCAATAACGGGGAAATGACGCTAAATGTAGAGAATTCCACTTCTAGAATGGATACAAAAAATTATTTTTAGCGGGTTTCTTCCAACTCTAGCGACTTTTGTGTTGTGAAGTTGTTCTGTAATAGAGCGCTATTAGTTCAAAGCAATTTTCATACACGTTCTTATGTCTTTTTGTTTGCTTGTTTTAATCAGCGAAAACGCTCAGGAGTTGCGGAAGCATACAACTTAACCATCCTCCCATAATTCCGTTTTGCTTTGTTACCCCTTATCAACTAATGGAAAACAATTCAAAACTTTAATGTCTTTTTAGTTTGCACAGTTTCGTTGTGAGGCATAAGTAATAGGCCTGTTTGTAGAAGTACGAGTTGAGTTGAGTTGATTTTGAATTTACTTTCTTTCAGCAGCGAGGCTGTAAAATGAAGTAAGGTTAGTATAATTATATACTAAGGAAAAGTATGAAATTCTATTTACATCTGTAGAGTTTCGCCCTCACACCCCTGCCTCAAGCAAAACCTAAAATTACTTTATTGCTTCAAACTACGAACAAAAGCACACACAAACACAAGGAAAATGATCTCCGAATTCAAGGATCCGTTGTGTATTCAAGGACCTATAGACAAAGACTTTAACTACAGCATATCCTCTCCTGTCCAAAAACCACTAACGGTTAAAATTGTCTCGGACGTAATTCCTGTAGGCTACAAATGTAAAGATGTCTTATGTATACCTCAGAAACAGCAGTGACGTAGCTAAAGGAGGACAAACGGAAGTTGTGCCCCGGGCGCCGGATTTGGGACGCAAAACTGAGCAAATATTTATTTTCACTATAAGGAAAGAAAAAAGTTTTAGCAAGCTAAAGATCGTTAAAAAAAAATACCTCAGAATCTTAACAGCACAACCATGTATCACCAACCTCAGGATTATATACATAGAGCATAAGTTACCTTCAAAGCTGTCTTTTGAGGCCATTGTAAAAACCTTTCGAGCCAACAGAGATCGCAAAATTAAGTTTTAGTTCCAGTTTTTAGCGTTTTCATTTAACTTACATCGATTTAAGAGATTATGAAAATGTCCGAGCAGTGGCGGATATAGTCCGGGGCGGAGTGGCCTGGGCCTCACCTGTTTTTAAGTGACAAAAATAATTTAAGTTATTATTTATATATTTTGAAAGTTTATAGTAAACTCATGATATACCTATCATAGTCTGGGTTCTGGTTGGCCCCCACAATTTTTACCTTTTTAGATCCATCACTGTATTCGAGTATAATACTCGAGACAACAACTTGACTGTCATAATTAAATATTCTATTCTAAAGCAACAGACTGTTGATTCATTCTACACATATTCACATCCCGATATAATTTCAAAAACATTGTGATTTTCAGTTATTATGATAAGACTATAAGAATATGTCAAGCATGCTACTAACTCCCAGGTTATTTGGCAATCAAATACTAATTAGTTTTGTGTTTTATCTTGTACTAAACATTAGATAATGTACTGCAATTTTGAAATCAAGCTTTACCATTTGAAGAAAAAAGGAACAGTAGAATTACCGTGTGATGCCAATATTAGGTGTAGTCGGGGAGCGTTTTGGTTTTGTTGGTTAGAAGAGCACGCTAAGGCAATTTATGACCCAGACGACAACCAGCCTAGGGTGTGTCGCTGGGAAAGAGAAGTTTTGGAATCAAAATTAAATTGTCCAAAAGTATAGTCACGCTCAGGAAAATAAAACGTGAATATTGCAAAAAGATCAAAAACAAGAGAAAAGTTCAGACAGTGAAAGAGTACTAAGTATCCAGATTGACAGATCGAAAAAAGTGGAGAAATGTATAATGAGAGAAAGGTGTAACGGAAGAAATGGATGTATGAATAAGTAAATACAAAACAAAATGATACGTAAGTGTAGTGTATATGTGATGAAAATCCGACCTGACTTTCTTCTCCATAGCACTATGGCAATACTACATGCACTCGAAGGCTATCACCGACGAACTCCGACTACAGCATATTATAGGACTGTGTATTTATAATCGTCATTGACGATACTTAGAGGGCGTAAAGGGTGATGATCCCCTGCCTGGTGATGACGCCTGCTTCAGAGCCATGTACAGCTCACAGATGACGAGAAGAACCCTAAAACAAGGGTAGCGGGGAAAGGTCAACGACACGGTCAAGTCCATTTTTGGTTTTTGAGGTGTGGTCTACACTTAGATGTCGTCTGCTACTCCGAGTAAAGTTACATGTGTGCTATTCCGTAGTGTCATTTGAAACCCCCATGCGAAAAGTGGGCGAGCCCATACCTACGTCACACTACTTCTGCTAGGGTTATTCTCGTCATCTGTGAGCTGTACTGTTATGTAGGCTAAGTAATATGAAAATATCTGCGGTATACAAAAATAAATAAATAAATAAATAAATAAAATAAAGCTCTCTCCAAAAAGGTATCTTCCTTCCGCTTCCCCCTTTCCTGATAGCAGCAGACAGACCTTGAACTTGTTGAAAACATGGTGAATTACAGAAATTAAATTTGATGGTACATACAGTATTCTTTCAAATCCTACATATAGAGAAGGAATTTTATGGATACTTTTTAGACTGACTCGGTTAGAGAGCATTTGTGCTTTTTAGTGGGCATCTAGCACAGGCTGCTTTGTACTTTTTGCACTGTAGTTTTTTGTGTATACATCCGGATGTCGTATTTATACCCAAACCGTAAAAGAATTGTAATTTTTCAACAACTACTTATGATGGCCCCCTTGAATTTTAACTATACCATGTGAGATATTTTCATGTCGCCCAGCGCAAATCATTTAGGTAACAATAAAAAGAAAATTAGTGAAATAATTAAAATTTTTCAACAATTATTTCGAATGGTGTACCAAAAGTAAACCTACACGGTTGATATACATCTGTCGCACATTTGTTTGTCATACCTATTTCACTTCTAACAAATTACTTTTATTTGATTGATTGATTGATTTTTTTAAAAAAAAATCATGACTGGGACAACTTAACCACCACAATTACTTTCTGACACTTAAAAGAAAAAAAAAGAAATAAAAAAAGGTAAGATTTTGCAGTTAAACATATTAACGCAGAATCTGAAATTTTATTGACGACAAATTGAGAACGAAAATGAAAATGAAAATGTATGAATGAAGAAATTCTGAAAAGAAAGAGAAAATCATATCACTCGCTAATTTGTGTGCTGCACACTTTCTTCTTTCTCTTTGCATTATACATAATATGGCCAAATAAAGTGTAAACGTAGAAAATTTTCGTCGCTTTTCATGGTTTTCGTAATGACATCAGAAAATTATACTCTAATCTGAATGAGTATTAAAGGCGTCGGTGTGCAGATCTACTAAAGAGGTAAATTGACAGTTCAAAGAAGTTTAAAATATTATTAAGTAGTAGGTATAAAGTTGTTCCTTAGTATTGGTTAATTCAATGTGGTATTATTCTATGTGAAATGTTACAGTAATTTTTGATCAAAAAGCCTTCTTTACACAGCACACAGTTTCAAGTATATTCGTTTAATCCCAGTTTAGGTATACATACTTACATTCACAACAAATTCACTTCCTTCAGCAGGAATTTCTTCTTACTACCTTAGAAAGTGTTTCTTAAAGATGATGTTGCACTAGTGGGTGCAGATTCAGTACAAGAGAGCTTATCCATTATGGGTATAAGTACAGCGTGGTGATTTATGACATAAACGCTAGAGCTAAAAAAGCTAACCAACTTGTGTTAGGTGAATATCATAATCATCATAATCATCATCGCTCGACCCAACTAATTGTTTCCATTCTTCTTCGCACTCACATTTCGAAGGCTTCCAGTCGTTTTTCATCACTTTTACGTAATGTCTACGTTTCTGCCCCATACAGTACAACACTTCACACGAAGTATTTTATGAGTCTTTTCCTCAACTCTTTATTATTCAAGGTTCCACAAAACAGACTTTTCTTCCTCCTAAAGGCTTCTTTCGCCATTCCTATCCTTGCTTTTATTTCACGTTCACACTTCATGTCATTACTAAGAATACTACCCAGACATCGAAAACTATTCACTTATTCTATTTTCTCCCCCCCCCCACTTTTATATTTGACAAAAACCGCTTCGTTCCAATCACTATGGTTTTTTGTCTTTCTAACAATTATTTTCATCTCATATTTTTCAAAACCCTTCCTAATTTTTTCTAACATCCTATTGATTTTCTTTTCAGATTCTGCACGCGCCATATCGTCTGCAAATCTTATGCATCTAATCATTCTACTTCCTACAGAAATGCCGTTTTGATCATGTAGGCTCTTTTTCACTATATCTTCTAGATAGATATTAAATGGTGTTGGCGAGAGACGACATCCTTGTCGAACTCCCCTTCCAATTGCACTCTCCTCCGTCAGTTCTTCCCCTATCCTAACACTTTCTTGTTGGTTCATATTGGTTAGTCGGTTGGTCACATACTTGTTAGGTGACCATCAAAAAGCATAAATTCTCTCTAACCTAATCAGGGTAGGAGCGCAGCAGGGAGGTGTGCACGGGAGCAGGAGAGTGAGTGGCTATGGGTAAAACCCATAAATGAGAATAGTATTAAAATGTCATATAATAAAGGCATATGCCTTGCGAAAGGCACAGCTTAGCGACACTTCTATGATCATTTCGCACACTGTTTTCTCATAGTACTTCTCTTCATCAGTTGTTCCTTATTTAGTATGATGTAAAGAGCACACTTTGCATTTCATATTTCTACGTTATTATACATATATTCTTGTATTTCTACAGTATATATTCTTGTATTCTCGATTGCGTTTTTCCTGAAAGGAGAATGTAAATATTCTGTCTTAGTTCTACTAATTCTAAGATTTTTGCTCTCCAATGCCTGTTTCGAATTATCTAATTTCTCTTGTAGAGCTGCCTTAATCTCTCATCAGCAAGATGCCATCCGCAAATAGCACATTCCTAGGTGCTAGCTCTTGGTAAAATGTCCAAATATAATGTATAGACTAAGACTATCGAGAAACACTGCTGCATTGTAAACATTTTGTCCTATATGAACTGCGATAAACACATTCAGATTTTCAGGATTTCAAAATTCAGCTAATCAATCAAAATCCACCCCCAATTGCCCAATTACTTTTACTCTGGTATGAATTGGACCTGCCTACCCCAGGCTGTAAAATTACTTTTCCATGCTGGTCTAATCTTTAGACTTTAGCCTTCTCTGCTGGTCTAGATGCAGACTTTAGCCTTCTTATTGCCATACAAAGCAGGACCATATTGGTGTGGATGGGATGTAAGGCGTGTCGTATACACTGAGCAGCATTTACCTTTACATTAAATACCACTCTCTGTGTGTAGGAAGCTTCCCTTTGGTACAGCAACCACCACTACCTTAAACCCTTTAGGAAACTCCTTGCATGTACGTGCTCCTTTCTATCCATAGGACGGTAGCAAACCGCACGCATTTGTTTTGTCCTGGTCAAATTGACTCATGCCGCACGTAGGGTGATATGATGACAACAACGCAATCTATCATTCGCTAGATAGCACTCATACGGACGTTTAAATGACACTCTCCGTTGCGTAATATGCGTTGCTTAGAACATGAACTTGGCGTTTGTGCGTCATTTTCAGGCCTAACTTTTGTTAGATGATCCGAAAAGCGGTTGCTGGTGATCGTCAGACAATTGGCGTTATTTCACGTTGTAAGGTGGATTCTGTTTGGTCACATATTTAGCAATGACGTGTTAAGTGCGTTGCGGAGCTGGCTGCTGCTTCTGTTTCTTTCTTCACACGTGACGTACACGATATGGTACTGGAGAAAATACCTTTGGCGGTGCATACAGTTCACTACCATAAGAATTAAACGACTTCTTGTATTTCCTTCACAGTCTATTCATCTCTAATCTAAAAATACGTTTTTCCTTTTTAAATAAACATGTAGCTTTATATGTATGCAGACTTATTCTAATTTATGCTGATGTGGTACATTTCTTCCTACTCTCTAGCTCAAACTTCGTAACGTTTAAGGTGTGTCATCTTTACCACAATGCAATGAAAGTTACGTAAGGTTGTCTAGTACTTGATGCCAGTGATGTCAACCTCAAACAATATGAAAGCCCATGTCGAGAAGCAAAAAAATCCCATTTTAAGTGTGAATTTCCCACGTTACACTAATTAAAAGTATGCTGTAATATTAAAAATTAAATTTCTCTGTGTTAGTCACTTTTTACAACATCTAAATTAATAAGGCGTATATTTCGATCTTGAAAAATCCCATATATGCTTCTTATTATCTCTTTCCGAGAAAATAAGGTCAAAAATTCCCACGATATGAGATTTTTTCCACAGGTTGGCATCACTGCTTGATGTTTGGTAGAAATTAGTGGTGGGCACAAAAACCGGTTTTTTGGTTTTCGGTTTTTTAGAAAAACCGAAACCGGTTTTTGAAAATTTTCAAAAAAATTGTTTCGGTTTTTCACCGAAACCGGTTTCGGTTTTCTTCAAAACCGGTTCGGTTTTTCACTGAAACCGGTTATCGGTTTTCTCCAAAACCGGTTCGGTCTTTTACCTGGTCCAGTTTCGGTTTTCTTCAAAACCAATTCCGGTTTTTTTTCCAAAATTTGTTCTATTTCTGACCAGAATGGTGTTTCGTTGTTCTCCGGAAACCGAATCCATTTCCACAGAAATAGTTTTGTGTTTTTTCGAAAAGTTTTCACCGAAACCAGTTTCGGTGAAAACCGAACCGGTTTTGGAGAAAAACCGAAACCGGTTTCGGTGAAAAACCGAACCGGTTTGGAGAAAACCGAACCGGTTTTTGGAGAAAACCGAAATATCGGTGTTTCGGGTTTCGGTTTTTATAGAAACCGGTTTTCGGTTTTTATAAAAACCGGTTTTGCCCATCCCTAGTAGAAATATTATTTGCGATCAAAAATGCCTTTGTTAATAGAATTTTAGTGTATGTTTAGGAAAATTTAAAAAAAGAAACGTTTCTAAATATTTAGGAAAGGAAAGCATATTCTACGTACAGTGGTTCATTATTTTATTATAAGATTGCTTCTTTATATACAAGTCAAATTAAACCATTGTTTATTCTTTCGCCTTGTCGATTTGAAGCGTTTTACTTTGTTCTCCCATCTGTGTTTCACGAAAGAAACGTTTGACGTTATACTTCTACTATACATTGTTCGGTGTAAGCTCTAAACTGCGATAAACAAAGCCACGTGAAAGTAAATCTCGCTGATTTGCTGTTGTCCTTCCGACGCTTGTACTCTTCCGCAAAATAGTTCATGTGATTGCATTGTTACTTTTACTATGAAGCTCCATATAAAACTGCTACATTATTATAAATGATGAAAATATAATACGTATTATCTAATAATACTGCAATTGAGTGTGGCTAATGAAACAATAGAAATAAACACTAAGGATGCGCAGTAATTATGGCGCCAACTCAACTGTGGACGGGTGTTCTGCTGTTAAAGTCTGAAAGATGACTCGCGTGAATCCCGGTTCCGCAAGTGTTGCGGTGAAACACCAACAAGGCAAAGCAAACCTTTACTCACTAAGCAACAACTGTTTACGAGCGAAATTTAAATACTTTAAAAAAAAATCTTTCGAGTTTCTTTTCTTTCTTTTCTGCTGCTGCTGTAAGTACCTGGACAACACGAGATAGTATTGTCAAAATGCACGTGCATAATTTGCTCCTCCCCGTGGGGAGTGGGAGTGATACATCATTAGCCAATCGTATTTGTGACAAGCGGAAGGATACAAATATTTTGTTTATCGGAGTTTAGAGCTTACGCTGAACAATCTTTAGAAAGGAAATGATATCCGACAGCCTCGCTCTTAAGCGCCATTGCCTTTCGCTAAACATCGAGAAATTTAAGCCTGACAGTAATGTAGATTTATTTGTAAAGTTTAAGTATCGATTATAAACAATTCTTTTTATAAACCATTTTGCTTTTATTATTTTAAAGGCAGAAATGTTTACGAACTAACATCTTCTCTGGATGACCGTATTAACCTGTCTCGTTCTCAACTCCTAAATTTATAGAAGATTTGAAAAATTAGACGCTAAATAAATCGGTATTGACTTTCGTTAAGTGAGCTAATAGAATTTCAGCAATACGAAAAGAATGTCATCATATAAGCAACGCTCTCTGCTAAAATCGCCATTCTCAGAAACTCAGATAGAATTGAAGACACGCCTCCCAGCTTCAAAATCTTCCCAGAAATGGCCAAGCATGGAAAATTTAACGTCAAGATCACACAGCTGGTCTCTTCTTGATAAACCCAAAGGAATTCAACGTGCAGGAACATCCTACAAGAAGACGAAACAGAATCCAATCGTAACAATTCTAGAAAACGTCCTCCAGACTATAATGTCCTTAGCTGAGGACAAGAAAGAGATTTCAGATGAAGATTTGCAGTGTACGTTGGGCTACTTGTCCTCAGTTAAGAATAACTTCGGGAATTCGCCACCAAATATAGCAGCCATAATGAAGTATATCTATTTGAAGTTACAATCGCAGAAGTAAGAAACCAACGATAAAGCATACAAAATAAAAAGCCATTAGGTCCTCATATATTTCTGATCATTGTGACTATGTAGTTCAACTGTTTTTGAGCTAATTTTAGTTGTAATATTATACATTAGGATGTAATATTTAAGATAATATTACTGATATATGTATGTGAAGTACATTAAATATATGAATAAATTTTATAAGTAAATTTACTCATGCGTCATATTTCTAGCAAATCTTTTATGTATTTTATTAACCGTGGAACAATTGTAAAAGACAGCATGTGTATCGGAACGTGCAAATTTTGTGAAATACCTGTAAGTTTATAAACTAGGATAAAGCTAACTTTTATTCGCTTATTATTTTGCATAGTATGGTTCACATGATTATCACAGGGTGTATGAGAATGAGGTTTACTTCTTCAGGTTGCTCCCGAAATGAAATTATGATATAGAACAAAGAATTTGTATTCACTTAACCATCAATTAGCCCACTGCCGGATTTACGTATAAGCTAAACAAGCTTTAGCTTAGAGCCCCACTCTCTTGGGACCGCCAAAATTAAAGAAAACACTGGATTTACGTTTCTAAAATATAAGAGAAACAGTAAATAAGATAAAATCTATATAACAACAGTGCTTCGTGTTCTGTAAGTCCTATGATGTAAGTAATGGGGCCCCCCTTCTTAAAATATCAATAGTTTCTTCATTACTGTATATAGGGCGCCTACGTTCATCAGAACACATAAAGGGCCCCATTACCTTCAATAGCTTAGGGCCCCACCAAACCTAAATCCAGCTCTGAACTGGCCGCGGTGGCTCAGTGGAAGAGCGTTCAATATTGGTGCACGGGGTTCGATACCAGCTCGGGCCAAGTGAGCTTTGTGGTGGACAAACACCATGTGGAGTTATCCCGTTTCTCACTTCCTTCATTACACCATTTCACTCATTTCTCGTCATCACCAGACGTCTCGTTTAGCCTAGCTGGCATAAGCTGGGACGCAAAACTTAAAGATTTGGTTTCATTTTAACCAGCAGATGTGAAGACTTTAAACAACATACTCGGTATCAGTGGCGCAACCAGCTGTGAGCTCGGGCCCGAAACTAACCTGGCCTATCTTATACAGCAGTGTTGCAGACAAATTTTGGTGAAATCTCGAAAAAAATCATTATTGCTTGAGACTTGTCCAGTATCCTTAAAAATATGCCACACACACACCGTGCATGACGAGTGCTCTTAATCTGCATTGAAGCGTGAGACATCACGTACGAAATATCGTCTTAATAATTGTGAATTTGAATTTTTATTTTAAGGCCTTAACATGGTAATAATAGGGATAACTATATTTCTTGTGATAGGGAGAATTCAAACTTTCAATTTTGTCCATATCAAATGGTGCAGCATGTCGTTTGCAGACTACTGTACTAGGTGCTGTTGGCCCCTCCCGAAAGAAAATCCTGGTTACACACTGCTCAGTATGTTTCTTCATCAACACCAGTTGTTGCTCGTGGGATGCTCTAACCATAGTCCAAATTCTGACAAGCCTCTTCAACACATTTATCCAAAATGAACGATCTGACACTGTTCCTATCTTTTATAACACTTCCTTTGAGCTTATTCATTCTCTGATAGATCCTTCATCGTGTTGGAGATTTTAGGTAATAAACTGTTCAGAACTTTCACTGTTTCCAAATGAAGTAAGGTAACTGCAGGTATATACGCCAGTGCAGCTAAATACGCCAAGTGTTCAGTACTGGAACGCTTTCGACGAAAGCCGCTAGAATGCGCCTCCAATATGTGCCACGGCCTTGGAAAAGACCGATTTAACCAATACTTTGGGAGACAGCGCTGAGGCCGCTATGCCGTGCAGTATTATTTGCTTCGGGAAGGTTCCGTGGAATGATGTTATTGTTTCAATAGAGGCAAGAATCTGTTATTAGTCCCATGCTAACTCGGAACATTGCCGATTGTTTACATCAATGTAAGCCTTATTTCGTGTTCGTCTATGAACACCTTGTTTTGGAAGTGTAATTTCAGTATTTGTGATTCCATGGCTACTAAATCAATACCAAGCATGGTGCAACGAAATACGCCAGTGCTTGTGCAGGACTAACTGCAGAAGGCAAAGATGTTTTAATTTGTTCCCAGGGATGGCGCCAGAAACGCTTGATGGGGTGGGCAGAAAGAGACGGACCTAGTTGCTGGGTGGGCGGACAATGAAAAATGAGAACTGGACAATATAGACATGTTTTTGACAATAATTAAGTTTCATCTTTTATACTCTTTAGTTAGTTAAGGGTCAGACCGAAATAGGGAAGGAACAAGGATGTGGAAAACAGCTGTCTTGGCCTTACAGAAGGTACAGTACTGGCATTCGCCTGGTGGAACTGAAGAAATGCAGGACTTAGGATGGGCTGCGGGAGTTCGTGGCTATATGCTCGACCTACCGAATTCCGCGTGGCAGACACACTACCTCTATTTAGAGTTTTTTTCTTAACAATAATAACAGAGTGTACCATGTAGTCGATGAAGTTCAAGACAGCTTTACCTCCTCTCCTCTTCCTTCAAGAATGCACATGAATGCATAGAAATAAAAGAAGGTTCAAACAACACAGACTAACAGATAATCCTCTAGCTTTCGTTAATAACATAAAATACACAATAAGTAGGTAAAGTACGTGATCTCCATATGCAGCAGCAAAGACCTATGTTACTAAAAGAATAGGAAAATTCGACAGCATGATTGTTTGATCATAGCTTACATAGATATCTTTGAAACTGAAGCTCAAGTTAGCAAAAGAAATACTAAAACAATTATAAATTGGATAAAGAAGTAAATAGCAATTAAAAAAACATCATCATGATCCACAGAGAGAATAATGTATTTTAAACTATGAAGGGCTGATTACATGGTACGAACAAACTTAAAATAAACTTTTATACCTGCACCTTAATGAAGAGCAATCAGCAGTTGCAGAAACTGAACCGCAACACAATGAATGTCGAATATATTACAAAATCATAAAAAAAGGAGAATATGTATTAGTGGAAAATGAGCGCTGCAAAATTAAACCTCTAGTTGTTGTAAATAAAAATATAATTTTGTTTTAATAATTAAGTTTCTAATTTGGGCTTATTTCGGATTCATTTGATTATCACATGGGCTCTGACTCAGTTCAGGCTTCATATTATAAATTCACGAGCCAGGTCGAGCCTGGGCTAAAAATTCGGGCCCGTGCAGACCTCTAACATACATACACAGGTCAAACTGAAAATTCCTTTTTTTCTTGAAGTCTGTCAAAAAGTGACCAATGTGACTTCCCTCAACAGCCGCCAATGCATCTATCCTTCCGTTTTGAATATAGAATTCCATAGAGGAAAAGAGGCCCACGGTGGCTCAGTGGTACAGCGTTCACTTCTGGTGCATGGAGTCTTTAGTTTGATTCCAGCTCGCACCAAGTGAGCTTTGTAGGTGACAAATACCATGTGGAGGGTTTTCTCGAGGTCCTCCGTTTTCCTCCCACTTTCTTCATTAAACAATTTCATTCATTTCTCATCATTACCTTCTCCTTTAGCCTAGCTGGCGGTAAAACTTAAAGGTTTCATTTCATTTTTTTTTTTCATAGAGAGAAAACACTTATAGATAACGGGAAGCTGTTCATTTGATGTGGGTTCTGCGTCTCAATATTGTATTTCATCTTATCTTCCTATTGAATCCGGTAGTGGAAAAACGAAAACACTTCCAGTTTCAATATCGACTGCCATTGAGCAAATAACTTCATAGACAGCGATAAACTGTTTCATGGCATTTATTCAGCGTCCCAAAATACAACCCATCTCTGATTTTACAGTTACATTGAAACAGTAAGCGACAAATCAATATCGAATTCCCATAGTTTGGAAGTCAATCGAGGTTTCAAGATGCAAAACGAATCCCTTACTCACAGATTACTTGACCAAGAGCTACAACCAGGAAATATTGCATTTTTATTTTGCATAAACCGACTCTAAGCTAGAATGTTATTTAATTAATCCCAAATAATGTTCGTCTGGAATGTCATTCATATATGCAACTAAATTTGGAACGTTATGAATGCAATTAAACTGCCAGTATGTGATATGTAGGTTCGTTGTTGTAAATTCCATCCAGGGGCGGATCCAGGACGGACTTCTGGGGAAGGGGGCGGTGAGTTGTAATACTGCTACTTAGAGTTACTTTTAAGAGCTCCAAACTCTCGGATGGGTTTTATTTATATATACTAAAATAAGAAAGTTTCCTCTCCTGCGAGGGGAAGGGGGCGATCGGGGCAGTCCCCCTGGATCCGCCACTGATTTCATCTAATGTTCTTCCTTATTAGAAATTGGAAATATTCACATTATTATTATTTTCTAGTTTTAAGAGAATGTGATTGTTCGGAATCGTTATTAAAAACAACACTATACTTTCCATTTTATAATAAAAAAATATGGATATATTCCTACAATACACATATGGTTACTAAATTTTATTTTTCTAAAAAAGAATAGAAAAATTGATTCATTTGAATTTGATATCCCGTTTTTTTATCATGTTGATTATATGAGGAAGGACAGGCTCTTTAAAGTTCAATTCGAATCACTAGTAAGGTTTGTATCTAAAGCATGTACCCGCACCTGGGATAGAACTCAGGAGTATACGCACAAAAGGCACACGCATTCCTGAAAAAGTTAGAAGTACCAGGAAATATGCGAAAACTACGTTATAAGACTTATTTGTCCAAAATCTCTAAATATTGTAATGCTATACTTGGACTACAACGAAAGAACACGAACGCATATATCGAAGACAGTTAAAACTCCTGGGCTCTACAGTAGGACTCAAACGCATAAAGGGTTGTGCCTTAAGATCCGAAATAAGACGCGTGGCCTCACGTAACGTCGTCGCTGACGCTCCCGTCGTTTCCGCAAGCGGTCCCGGGATCGATTCCCGGTAGGGACACTCGGTTGGAAAAAGTATCAAAGATTCTTCAGGCCAGCATTTCTGATTAAGGTTTCCCTCATTCATACCAGGCAAATGCTGAGATGGTACCTAACATATAGGTCCCAGGCCGCTTCCTTCCTTCCCTTTCCCCGGATAGTGTGGTCACCGAGAAACATCAACCCTCATACATGACGGGCTAACATGGCCATAGATGCCGAAAGCCCAGAAATCTAATTCCTATTCTTAAACTTAGTGATGTTCTAACATGGCCATAAATGCAGATGCCCAGAAATCTAATTAATAATCCTAATCCTAGTGACGGGCTAACATGGCCATAGATGCCGAAAGCCCAGAAATCTAATTCCTATTCTTAACCTTAGTGACGTTCTAACATGGCCATAAATGCAGAATGCCCAGAAATCTAATTAATAATCCTAATCCTAGTGACGGGCTAACATGGCCATAGATGCCGAGAGCCAAGAAATATAATTCCTATTCTCTATTTTAGAGACGTTCTAACATGGCCATAAATGCAGATGCCCAGAAATCTAATTAATAATCCTAATCCTAGTGACGGACTAACATGTCCATAGATGCCGAAAGCCCAGAAATCTAGTGCCTAATCCTAATCCTAGTGACGGACTAACATGACCACAGATGCCGAAAGGCCAGAAATCTAATTCCTAATCCTAATCCTAGTGACGGGCTAACATGGCCATAGATGCCGAAAGCCCAGAAATCTAATTCCTATTCTTAATCAGTGACGTTCTAACATGGCCATAAATGCAGAATGCCAAGAAATATAATTCCTAATCCTAGTGACGGGCTAACATGACCACAGATGCCGAAACCCCAGAAATCTAATTCCTAATCCTAATCCTAGTGACGGACTAACATGACCATAGATGCCGAAAGCCAAGAAATATAATTCCTAATCCTAATTCTAGTAACGGGCTAACATGGCCATAGATGCCGAAAGCCAAGAAATCTAATTCCTATTCTTAATCTTAGTGACGTTCTAACATGGCCATAAATGAAGAATGCCCAGAAATCTAATTAATAATCCTAATCCTAGTGACGGGCTAACATGACCACATATGCCGAAAGCCCATAAATCTAATTTCTAATCCTAATCCTAGTAACGGGCTAATATGGCCATAGATGCCGAAAGCCCAGAAATCTAATTCCTATTCTTAATCTTAGTGACGTTCTAACATGGCCATAAATGCAGAATGCCCAGAAATCTAATTAATAATTTTAATCCTAGTGACGGGCTAACATGACCACAGATGCCGAAAGCCCAGAAATCTAATTCCTAATCTTAATCTTAGTGACGGACTAACATGACCAAAGATGCCGAAAGCCCAGAAATCTAATGCCTAATCCTAATCCTAGTGACGGACTAACATGACCATAGATGCCGAAAGCCCAGAAATCTAATTCCTAATCCTAATCCTAGTGACGGACTAACATAACCACAGATGCCGAAAGCCCAAGTGACAGGCTAACATGATCATAGATGCCGAAAACCCAGAAATCTAATTCCTATTCTTAATCTAAGTGACGTACTAACCTGGCCATAAATGCAGAATGCCCATAAATCTAATTAATAATCCTAATCCTAGTAACGGGCTAACATGACCACAGATGCCGAAAGTCCATAAATCTAATTCCTAATCCTAATCCTAGTGACGGACTAACATGACCATAGATGCCGAAAGCCCAGAAATCTAATTCCTAATCCTAATCCTAGTAACGGGCTAACATGACCATAGATGCCGTAAGCCCAGAAATCTAATTCCTATTCTTAATCTTAGTGACGTTCTAACATGGCCATAAATGCAGAATGCCTAGAAATCTAATTCCTATTCTTAATCTTAGTGACGTTCTAACATGGCCATAAATGCAGAATGCCCAGAAATCTAATTAATAATCCTAATCCTAGTGACGGGCTAACATGACCACAGATGCCGAAAGCCCATAAATCTAATTCGTAATCCTAATCCTAGTGACGGGCTAACATGACCACATATACCAAAAGCCCATAAATATAATTTCTAAGCCTAATCCTAGTAACGGGCTAATATGGCCATAGATGCCGAAAGCCCAGAAATCTAATTCCTATTCTTAATCTTAGTGACGTTCTAACATGGCCATAAATGCAGAATGCCCAGAAATCTAATTAATAATTTTAATCCTAGTGACGGGCTAACATGACCACAGATGCCGAAAGCCCAGAAATCTAATTCCTAATCTTAATCCTAGTGACGGACTAACATGACCAAAGATGCCGAAAGCCCAGAAATCTAATGCCTAATCCTAATCCTAGTGACGGACTTACATGACCACAGATGCCGAAAGCCCAGAAATCTAATTCCTAATCCTAATCCTAGTGACGGACTAACATGACCACAGATGCCGAAAGCCTAAGTGACAGGCTAACATGATCATAGATGCCGAAAACACAGAAATCTAATTCCGATTCTTAATCTAAGTGACGTTCTAACATGGCCATAAATGCAGAATGCCCAGAAATCTTTTTAATAATCCTACTCCTAGTGACGGGCTAACATGACCATAGATGCCGAAAGCCAAGAAATATAATTCCTAATCCTAATCCTAGCGACGTACTAACATGACCATAAATGCCGAAAGCCCAGAAATCTAATTGCTAATCCTAATCCTAGTAACGGGCTAACATGGCCATAGATGCCGAAAGCTGAGAAATCTAATTCCTATTCTTAATCTTAGTGACGTACTAACATGGCCATAAATGCAGAATGCCCATAAATCTAATTAATAATCCTAATCCTAGTGACGGGCTAACATGACCACAGATGCCGAAAGTCCATAAATCTAATTCCTAATCCTAATCCTAGTGACGGACTAACATGACCATAGATGCCGAAAGCCCAGAAATCTAATTCCTATTCTTAATCTTAGTGACGTTCTAACATGTCCATAAATGCAGAATGCCCAGAAATCTAATTAATAATCCTAATCCTAGTGACGGGCTAACATGACCACAGATGCCGAAAGCCCATAAATCTAATTCGTAATCCTAATCCTAGTGACGGGCGAACATGGCCATAGATGCCGAAAGCCCAGAAATATAATTCCTAATCCTAATCCTAGTGACGGGCTTACATGACCACAGATGCCGAAAGCCCAGAAATCTAATTTCTAATCCTAATCCTAGTGACGGGCTAACATGGCCATAGATGCCGAAAGCCCAGAAATATAATTCCTAATCCTAGTGACGGGCTAACATGGCCATAGATGCCGAAAGCCCAGAAATCTAATTCCTAATCCTAATCCTAGTGAAGGACTAACATGGCCATAGATGCCGAAAGCCCAGAAATCTAATTCCTAATCTTAATCCTAGTGACGGGCTTACATGACCATAGATGCCGAAAGCCCAGAAATCGAATTCCTAATTACTGAAACCCGACGCCTCAAACCACTTTTGTATTGACATAAGCAACAAGTGTTGGCCATGAGACGAGAGAAAGTTTTTTTTAATTCGAGACGAGACGAGACGAGAATTGTTCGAGCCGTGTGGACAATATTAGTCCACCCAAGCCTTAGTTCTCGAAGACTGCTTTAGTGTTACGTAATCTATAATATAAAACTCTAAATTTACAACGTATTTGTACGAACACACAAAAGAGTATTTATCAACGTTTTAAAAGATAACTAAGTCATTAGACAACACACTCCAATAATAAATATTATGGTTTATATGTTGTTATTTCACACCTTTTGTGGACCTCCCGTCATGTGCAAGGACTCTGATAACTTTTAGTTGAAATTAAGAAAATATCAAGGTATAAATTTCGTACTGAAATTCACAAACTGAGGCGAAAAAAAGCTTTAGTAAAGTCGAGACGTGACTAGAAAGAATTCTTCAAGAATCGAGACGAGATTTCTACAAACTTTACAAGTCGACAGGGCCGGATCCAGGACCGAATTCTCGGGAGGTGTCATACTGCTACTTTTAAGGGCTCCAAACTTTGGGATGGGTTTTATTTATATGTATAAAATAAGAAAGTTTCCTCTTCTGGGGAGGGACGATTTCCCCGATCGCCCCCCCCCCCTGGATCCGCCCCTGCAAGTCGAGACGAGAAAACCTTTCTCTCGTCTCGCCTTCTTTCGTGAGTAATACGTTTCCTGTTTTCCTACGTCGTCAATCTATTCATCCACACAAATTCAGCTATTATTCAGCTACCATGCCCTTGCTATAAAGTAATAGGTTATTTATCATTTGATAGGCATGTTTCAACATGTATGCCTCTACTCAAATGTTGTATAGAAAATTGTTGTTTAATTGATATTGATTTTTAAAAAGCTTCATGCATATTGTTTCCAAAGTAACGCTGACCACTTAATAACAATCGTATTAGAAATAATTTACGGATGCCAAATGTAGAATATGACTAATCATATAAGCATTAACAACCATCTATCTAGTCTCTATGACTACTGCCACAGTAATTCGTTACTCATTTCCACGGTCACTTTGCACACAACCGTCTACATTCTGCGTTTCCCGATTCAGCCAATGAGTTTCTGATTGGCAACGTCAAAATTCGTTGTCATCCATCTCTGTCAAAATTGAGAGAATACCGAAGAGATATATTGTTGCGTCATGTACATCGCATTGTAACTTTGGATTGCTCCGTAACGTGAGCCTCAGTTGAATGGAGGTTCCGCATGTCTAGTTACGGTCTCCATCCATCTTCTCCCAGCGCTTCCTGTTAACAGCCAAGGAGCGAACGAAAAAATAAATAGCTGAGAGTGTAAACACAACTGTCTTTCCTTGTATCAAAAAAACATTAAACGAAAGAAAGTTATATATAAAGTGGGACACAGTTGTTTACATACATATTGGAACTGCTCATGGTTACATTTTTTTTTTTTTTTTTTTACTTTTGGTTGTAGTTCTTACTACGTAGAATACACTCCCATATCGTACACATGTTGACAAAACAAACAGAAAAACATACCATAACCACATTTAAAGTTAGATTTTTTTTTTTTTTTTTTTTGTTCTCAGTTAAATAGAACCATTTCCTTTTAAACTACATCAAAGCATTCAAAGTTTAAATTTAATTAACTGTATGATTTAGCGTATACTTATTTCATAGGCGCCGACTTTTGATGATTTTTTTTTCAGTGAATGTTCACACTTTGGTACTTGAAAGATAAACAGCCAGTGGCGTATTTACGGTTTTTGTTTCGGGGAGGGCTTTGATAACTTTCGGATCGGGGGGACTTTGCCTGAAAATGTGAAAATTCTGCCAGATATTTCATATACTTTACTATTGTAAGTAAGATTTCGGGGGTGGGGCTTAAGCCCGGAAGCCCCTCCTCTAAATAAGCCACTGTAAACTGCAATGTCTCTTTTTTTTTTAAATCAAACGATTCAATGTATTTCAGTCAAAAATTTTCTTGTACGCCTTATATATCTGAAGAACTACCTATATAAAGTGCAGTCAAACCCAAATTATCACTTAACTCAGTATGATGTCCTTATTCCGTAAAAAGCACGAAAACTCAATTTAGGGGCCATTCAAAAATTTTGTTGCCCGTGATAAAACTTTGGATGGAAAGATAAATTATATTTCAATGAAAAATGTTATTGTAGGTCTTGTATCTGGAGAACTACATATAGTGTAGCCAAACTGAAACTATCACGTAACTCAGTATGACGTACTTATTCCGTAAAAAATACGAAAACTCGATTTCGGGGCCATTCAAAAATTTTGTTGCCCCTGATCCAACTTTGGATGGAAAGATCCATTACATTACAATGAAGAATGTTCTTGTAGACCTTATATCCGGAGAACTACATATAGTGTAGCCAAACCGAAACTATCACGTAACTCAGTATGATGTACTTATTCCGTAAACAAAATACGAAAACTCGATTTCGGGGCCGATCAAAAATTTTGTGGCCCCTGATCCAAAAACTAATTATTGGCTAAGATCACAGTCTTTTGATCCATTTTTGGATCATTCCTAAAATTCATGAAAAAGATCGCAATCTTTTTATTATTTTTTCGGGGGTTATCCCTAAAATTCTTGTTAACAGATTCAATAGACGTAGTTCCAAACTGAGGGACTAGCCTTGAGAATTCATCAAAGGGGCACATCCTAATGAAACAAAACAAACTGTGAAAATAAGAGCTCAAATTAATGCTAGTTTAGAGGTTTTGAGATTTAGTTGGAGAATGTTAGTTTTTCCAATGTGTTTACCTACATTAGCCAAAGGAAAATTACAGGAGAATATTAAAATAATAATGATTATATTCAAATTTCAAAAACATTTCAGAATGTCTTCAATGAAAAGTGAAAATTAATCAACTGTCTTGTAATTTATATAAACCCCGTTTATATAAATGCGTTTTATATTTAAGAAAAACACAAAATAACACAATCAAATCTCAACTTCTCTAAAGAAATAGATTCTCTCAAAATCACACTTACTCTTGAATATGTATTATTATTATTATTATTATTATTATTATTATTATTATTATTATTATTATTATTATTATAGCGCACAGAGTTGAAAAAATAAGCTGCTCGATTGATTGATGTCAGTTTTAAAATTGCACAGTGTAAGTAGATGATATTCCTTCGTAAATCTCACACTAGATGATTTACTTTATTGTCTCACGGTATAGAAGTCTAATTTCGAAATTACTTCCAACACAAAAGTCCAACAGGCGCTGAACATCTATTAACAGTTTCCAAAAGATGCTTCTGGTACGGAGCACCCATGTAATCTTCGCCTATGACTTGCTTGCTTAATGGAGTCAAGTCATATTTCTGAAACAATTGAAGCTAACTTTTTTTTTTTTTTTTTTTTTTTACATAAGGCGTAAAAGTTAAAAGAAGATTAGCGGAATCTATCCTGGGACCCTACACACCAAATGTGAGAGCTCTATTACTTTTATGTGTAAAAGATTTCTCGACATTTCCCTTTTGCGAATAAGTATTTGATGTCAAACACATTTTTTTTAAAAGACTGTACGTATTAATACAACAAAAACAAAACAATTCGGAAACACCGAAGACAATAAAAACACTCTTACCAAAGATAAGGTTTGAACTCAAGGTGCTCACTGTAAAATCACTATTCCTAATTCTTTTGTTCCCACTGATGTCCATGCTCTCTGATGATAGTAATAATAATAATAATAATAATAATAATAATAATAATAATAATAATAATAATAATAATAATAATAATAATAATAATAATAATAAAATAATAATAATAATAATAATACCACAATTTAATATTTGTGACATTCTATGAGACATAAGTGCGTTTACGGAATAATTAGAAGTAGTACCGGTATGAAATTGAAAGTATGCGTAGAATGTAGTATGTATTAGAAGTGTGTGTGTCACTTTAATGTTTCGTAACAGCATGTTTTACATATACAGTAAATCAATCAATAAATAAATAACTCCGTTCCAACAAATTAAAAGCTATCAACCATTACTGACAAACAACGATATACGAGTACTTATTGTTTCTTTTTCTAGATTTTGTCGAAAACTACGCATGAAAATTCACTCTTAAACATGTTCTCATATAATCTATCGATTAATAGGTATCTCCTATTCAGATAGTATTACAATTAAATATAGAAATTGAAATGTTTGCGACTTAATAATATTATAATTTTGGGCAATATATCATAAGGCAAACTTACTGTCTGAATGTAGAGCTTCATTAGCAAGGATATTATAAAATAGAGAATCTGCCCATACGTATATTCACCTTATGAATTCAGTGAAGCCAAAAGACAACCGAGCATCGTCTGAACCGGCACGTCTGATTGGCTACTCTCGTTTCCGCCATGATTGTTGGCTCGAAACATTGTGATCTTAGTGGCGCGGAGCGGGCAGAGTAGGTGTGACGCAACTGTGACGTATGGCTTCATGATTTTGTTGTATCGGTAGATCCTCTACTTTAGAATATCCTTGTTCATGAGGGTATACTTTAGTATCAGTTTCATATCAATAGATGGCGTGGTTGTCGTAAACCATCAATTTTTTAAGTTCGCAAAAAAATAGTTTTTCTCGAAAACTACGCATGAGAATTTACACTCATCCAGATCATTTTGTTCAGCCCGATAAGAGCCATCTATTGGTATATGTGTTTTCTACTTTTTCACTTTGAATTTTAATATACAATGTTAAAAATGTATGATCAAGGCATACACACAAAATATTGGTGAGTCAAGTAACAGAGTTGTCTCCAACACTGCATCTGACAATGATAACTTGCAAGTGAGTCTCTTGTGGCGCCAACACAGTTGCATTTAATAAGACGAGTGCTAAATAGAGGACTTCCTCTCCTCTGCTCCATGCATACAACCATCTGTGTGTGTGTGTGTGAGAGAGAGAGAGAAGAGGTCTCATGAAGATTGCATATACGACATATTAATCTTGAAAATAATAATCATTCTGGCGCCTGGCTACAATGACGTTCTGAATAAATAGTTTCTGTCTGTTCTCTATGCTTCGTTTCGTTAAATAAGTTCTTCGCTTCCTACACTCAGACACAGACAATCAGAATTTCCAACATGCAATATAGTCTCACAAGGAACGCTATCCAACTCCTCGACGAGTATTGCATTGAAACTTGCACAAGTGGAAGGACATATTGAAAGATAGAAATGTGCTTACTCTTACGATTCGCAACGTCCTGGAGCAGAAAGTAGAATGATCTTTTCCCATAGCCCTTGAAAATTATGTACTCTGGTCATACATGCCAGAATGTGATACACTGGAACTTGTTTTCTCACGAAGACACATATTGCAAACTCAAGATGATAAGAGTCGGTGGTGATTGGGGTCTCTAGTACGTCATTGATGTGAATCGATGTCAAATGGAACACGATATGATACACCGATCATAAGTTTCAAACAAACACGTTTACCCGGTGGAGAAAAGGGACGCGCTGAAACCACAACGCAAAAATGGCTTTCTATGCTAGTATTGTTAGTAGTATGACTATTATTATTATTATTATTATTATTATTATTATTATTATTAGTAGTAGTAGTAGTAGTAGTAGTAGTAGTATGATTATATTAATATGAGCAGTATGGTGAGTATAAATAATAATGAAAAGAAGACAACAAATGTATTGTTAAGCCCATTAAGTAACGAAGGACTTCGGTCCGTCTTCAGTGTCCTCTAGCACTGCTATGAAGGTTTTAAAATCCACAAACCCAACCATACCCCAGCTGGGATTCGAAGTCGGGACCCTTGAGCCGCTAACCGGACGCCTCAATCAACACGAACATGAGGTCGGCAATAAAATGAAGAAGACGACAAAGAAATAATAATAATAATCCTATACCAGTGGTTCTTAATCTAATTCCGATCACGACCCCCATATTATCACATCCTCTTGCCAGCGACCTCCCTTCTGGCTTGTAATAAACTTGTGTCGGATTTTTAATATACTTATTGCAGAGATCACACTATATACATTTATTTCTAGTATAATAGTAGAATCCATTTCTTGTATATAGTGGATACAGTAACTTCCTTAAAAGCGAATGAATTAAAGTCAAAGTTAGTCCGTTCATTCATATTACAAATATCGAATCCGATCCGTCCTACTGTTTCAAAATGGAGGCCGTTTCAAAATTTTCAAACTTCATTATTCCCTCAATTTTGGGTCGTATGATAAAATGAATAAAGTGCATTTGCATTCTTCTGGTATTTCAATATTCAGTTCTCATTAGTTTCATATCGTACCTATTTCATTTAAACTGATTTTTAACCAACTGTGCACTTGTTGAAAATGTTTAGTAGACCAATTTTTTGTTGTTCTTTACATTTTTTTGTTGTATACAAATAAAAATTGTCTATCAGAATAAAATTCAAAATAATAATTATTTAAAAATATTCTCTGGTATTAGATTCTAATTATACTTATCCCCTTCGTTTATCTACGCGACCCTCAGGTTGAGAGACCCTGTCAACAATACTAACATAGAAAGCCATTTTTGCATTATGGTTTCAGCGCGTCCCTTTTCTCCACCGGGTAAACGTATTTGTTTGAAACTTATGATCGGTGTATCGTATCGTGTTCCATTTGACATCGATTCACATCAATGGCGTACCAGAGACCCCAATCATCACCGACTCTTTATCATCTTGACTTTGCAATATGTGTCTTCGTGAGAAAACAGATTCCAGTGTATCACACTCTGGCATGTATCACCAGAGTACATAACTTTCAGGGGCTATGGAGACACGATCATTCTACTTCCGGTTTGAGGACGTTGCGAATCGTAGGAGTACACATATTTCCATCTTTCAATATGTCCTTCCACTCGTGCAAGTTTCAATGCGATACTCGTCGAGGAGTTGGATAGCTTTCCTTGTCAGTTAGTAAGTTTTTTTCTTTTTAAATACAATCTAAACAAGGATTCGTTCCGCTGAATCAATTTTTTTCGTTACACTGTTTTGTGATATGCGAAGTTCATTTGGTTTCAAAGTCTTAATTCCCTTCAATTTCTGGCCGAAGGTGTGCCTTGCGAGAAAGCGAATGGCTACATTTCCATTTACCTACTGTGCTAGCCATAAGTATGAGTATTCTTACAGAACGACTAAGAATGTTCATCCGTATGCCAACAGCTATCAAAGCAAAAATCAGTATTCGTTTGTTTCCTTAGGAAAATTTCCCTCGACCGACACAAAATTTAGATCGTCATTTTGGGGGCTCTATTAAAATAATAATAATAATAATAATAATAATAATAATAATAATAATAATAATAATAATAATAATAATAATAATAATAATAATAATAATAATAATAATAATAAAGGATTAATTGCAAATTTTATTGTTTAAATTCTTTGAACATTATATTTGTTGGTTAACTAAATAGGAACGCTATTGCGTTGCAAAATCCTTTCATCTGACTAGTGGACTCCAAGTGGCAAGATAATTTTCCTAAACTACGCAGGTCAAACAATAGAGCTTTTGTTCTTTTCTCGTGAGAAAGATCCGTTCCCATGTTGTTGCAGGATTTTTCAGGAGTAGACCTCAGTGAAGTGACAAGTTTGGAATATCTCTATTCTCAAGTGGACATTTCCAAGCAGGGGCGGATTTGGGGAGGGGGGCGATCGGGGCGATTGCACCCTCCACAAGAGGAAACTTTCTTATTTTATATATATATAAATAAAACCCATCCCAAAGTTTGGAGCCCTTAAAAGTAGCAGTATGAGAACCCAACGCCCCCCCAGAAGTCGGTCCTGGATCCGCCCCTGTTTCCAACAATCGCAAGTGAGCATCTTAGGCAGGTTCATTATGGCTGAATCTGACGAAGTCAGTAGGTCTCGGACGAAAAGGAAAGCCACCACGTAGCGACTTATAGGCCGTAACTAAGCTTCAGCCCCTATTAGCGGCTGTTGCTTGTGTAAATCCGCTGTTCAGATTATGCTAAATGTAGGCAAGTTTGCCCTTCCTATAAACGTGTAATGGCCAATATTTTTTTAACAGCCACTTTATGCTAGCATCAACCAATTGTGGTTCAATGAAAATTTATCGTTAGTAATAATGCTTTTATTAAAGGCGGTTGTCACACAATTGAAGAATGAGAAATATTGTTGTTGATTTTAGTTTAGCGTCCCTTTCAGCAGCGAGGCTATATGAGACGTGAACCTACTGATTAACGTGGAATCCGAACCACATGAGCTCCCGCCGGGAATCGAACCCGGGTCTCCCACGCCAAAG
This sequence comes from Thermobia domestica, assembly GCF_964235325.1. Classification (NCBI taxonomy): domain Eukaryota; kingdom Metazoa; phylum Arthropoda; class Insecta; order Zygentoma; family Lepismatidae; genus Thermobia; species Thermobia domestica. Next base: position 382,405,713 of record NC_137454.1, on the reverse strand, counting down.
GCGCGTACGCTAACCACTTAGCCACGAAGGAGCTCTGAAGAATGAGAAATATATGACAGCGTTAATGCTGGAGTGTATCCTAAGCAGTTACTGTAATTGTGCCAGTGGACGGTAATCGAATTCTACCAGGAAGCTGACAGGAGATCTGGATGTAATCGTGGAGAAGAAATGGAACTGCAGCTATTAGTTGTCACTTTCCTCTCAAAAGTGAAGTGCGGCAATATTATTCGTGAGTGAATATTAGTTAATCGTTGAATCACTAAAACCTGCACATACGACCAAAAACCTTAAGTGCAGATATCAGTATAGAATACTAGGCCACCTGAAGAAACAAAAAAAAAGTACACTACATTACAAAAATTTTAGTTGTGTGAGCTCACTAGCAAATGGTAAATTAGTTACATGTTTATATTTTAAAATCAGTTGCTAATACTCATTCGTGTAAATATAAATGTAAGGTACATGTACCGATTTTGGCCCGGATCCCCAATATGGCCAATCCACCTTATCTATACAGACTTACGTTTGAGCTACTAGATGACAATATAAACTATACCCTCGTAACAAGTGAAAACATATTTGCGCGGCTAAGTTGTTTTCGATTGATTGATCGATGTGGAGTTTTACATCCCGTTCAGCAGCGAGGCTATATGAGACGTGGACCTACTGATTAACGTGGAATCCGAACCACATGAACTCCCGCCGGGAATCGAACCCGGGTCTCCCACGCCAAAGGCGCGTATGCTAACCGCTTAGCCACGGAGGAGCTCTAAGTTGTTTTCGAATGGCGTGTCCGGCAGTAACTCCTGATATAGCGTTAGCTGGAAGAAGAAATTATTTTTTGTTTATTTTACCAAGGAAAGTAATGTTTTGTTTCAGTGTCTACTGTTGAGACCCTAATCAGTGTTATTCTTAGATAATGCAGCTATGTGTTCAAATGTGAACATAAAATGCGTGTGATGCAATGCATTGCATTGTGTAAGTAGCAAGTGACCACTAAGTGAAGAGGTCAAGTACCTCGCAATATGGCCCGGTGGGCCATTTTGGGCAGCACGCAGGCAAGATGGGCCACGTTGAGAAACATGCAATCATAACTGACCAAAGTGAGAGAGTTGTGTATTTGAAATGTTTGCATTGAACGTTTATCAACATAATAATGATTAGTAATTAAAACGAAGATAATTTCACTTCATAAGTTGGAAATTTTGTCGTAGACTGGAAACCAATATCAACGTAATTTGATCAGAAACTTTTCAAGAATTATACAGATAGGAATATTATAAAACAAAGATTTGGGGGAATATTTGGTAAAGTGTGGGACAAGACTGCTTCTCCAGTAAACGTAAAATCAGGATCTGCTGCAACAGGAATCTTGCCATTTGATGCCAACATTATCCCAGACATAGCACTTACACCTAGTACACTACATATAAAGCTGTCGCCGATCATCTTCCTTGCGAGCAGTCAGTGAACTTGCAAACACATCTATTTCCAAACCAAGTTCATCTATCCGAATTTTAGAAACACAAAAGGATAACCAGCACATAGATTTTTTATTTTTTTAAGTGACGATTCTGAGGATGTTGATGAAGGAATCCATTATTCACCAATCTTTTCCCACTCCAAAGAAAAAGGCGGTTCGTTGTATCAGGAAACCTTCAGTCAATTCATAGGCCATTATTCAACGAAAAGAACTGTTCCTTAAGGAAGCTAGTAATTCTAATGCGAAGAATAAGGAGATTAAAACAAAAACAAATGAAATGCCGTCACGTTTAAAGAGCCCGAGCTCCTCCGTGGCTAAGCGGTTAGCGTACGCGCCTTTGGCGTGGGAGACCTGGGTTCGATTCCCGGCGGGAGCTCATGTAGTTCGGATTCCACGTTAATCAGTAGGTCCACGTCTCATATAGCCTCGCTGCTGAAAGGGACGCTAAACTAAAATCAACAACAACAACGACGTTTAAAGAGCCCAAAATTCGAGAAGTATGCTTCAAATAGTGCTGATGAACCGACAGCAGCTTGTTCGAAGTCTTCTGAATCTTGGTTTTGTCACATTTGTGAGGAAGACAGGCAGGAAGACAGGAAGATTGCAGACATGTGTCTTTGTGCGTTGTGTGGCAAATACGTTCATGAAGAGTGTGTTGCAGTCATCGCTCAAGATCGTGGACCATTTCTTTGTCTTACATGTGATACGTGAATTCTTTGTTAGTTATCCGTGAATTCTTTGCTGGTGCTCTACTTTATAAATATTGACATTCTAAATATTCGTGGAGAAATTGAAACTTACAAGAGGATAAACGACAAAGTTCATTTCAACAGATTTTCACGGCATGTTAAATAAAAGATGAACGTACGGTAACATGGGGTGTCTTTAGTCCTGGGTGTAACGAGCCCAAAACGGGTAAAAAGTTTCAAGTGTAAGTTTCTTTGTCTAAATATTTGACGAGTTGTCTTATGTTTATATCAGGATATTTTGTAACTTGTTAAGAAACAAGAAATATTGATATTCTGATACTAAGACCAGAAAGGCATATACTATTTCCAATATTTTTGGCATCAATTCTGCATCTTTTGGATTGTGTCGTTTTTCCCTGTACCCTTCTATTTCAATCGTTAATATTTCTTGCACCTTGCACTGGTTTTGTACTTTTCAATAGCACTTTCTTGCACTTCACAAATTTTAGCATTAAACTTATGAATTAACATAATATTATTGTTTTTTATAGCGGGCTATGTTGCGAATATCCTGTGGGCCATATTGAGAATATCCTGTTCATAATATGGCCCACGTGGCAACATTTTATTTTTTTAATTATTAAAGTGTTATATGTCATTTCTCGGAATCAGACTTTTTATTTTATTTTGCCCAAATAAACATTCAACTTGATAGTTCAGTTAATTCGCACGAAGAAATAGTTTCTCTTATGGAAAAAAATGAACAAAGTTAAGGTGGGCCATATTCGGGCCCCTTACTATACAACGTAATATCGTGCTTCGTTAGTTAAGAATTCTAATACAACTTACTCATCTAATTACAAACCAATTTATACCACCTTGTTTAAGGTTAAGTGACTTAATATATTACAGAGTTAACTAACAATTTTTCTCACGGTGATATCGTTTCGTTTATAGGGGTTCCAGCACTTGATGAGGGAAATGTAATCATTGGTTATGATACTAACTGTTGTGGTTAGCTGCAACGTCTCGCACGTATTTTAAGAATTAAGAGAAAGAAAGAAAGAAAGAAAGAAAGAAAGAGAGAGAGAGAGAGAGAGAGAGAGAGAGAGAGAGAGAGAGAGAGAGAAATCATTTAAAAGTATTTGGGATTTATTTCGAGAACTGTGTCTATTCCTGGAAGACACAAAGAACCACAATAGGCGGTTTCAAAATTTCCCCTCTTATCAAATTTTCCATAGCTTGTTGAGAGTTCATTTCCTATGACAGAAGTTATGTGATAAAGCTAAGTTAGCTACAGTACAGGAAGTGCCAATATAATTTATTTTTGCTTCTATCATTTTTTAACTTTTAGAATGTTCGCCGAGTTCCAATAGGATTGCTTTCAAATGGTCTCCAAGGGTTGCTTGTGTCCGTGCATGTTTTCTCTCTTTCCCACACTACTTGTCATATGATTTAATTGCATATTCTTTCCATCACGTGCATTTTATTTAACTGTTTCTACACTTTTGGACCACCCTCTAAGTTAAACCGAGAATAATGAGGAATGTCGTATTTCTACTAGGGATGGGCAAAACCGGTTCCTAGAAAAACCGAAATCCGGAAAACCGACATTTCGATTTTCACCAAAACCGGCTTCATTTTTCTCCAACCGGTTAGGTTTTCTCCAGAACCCGTTCGGTTTTAACCGAAACTATATCTGTGGAAACGGAACCAATTTCCAGAGATCAACGAAACACTATTCTGGTCAGAATAGAAGAAATTAAAAAAAAACGGAACCGGTTCTGCACAAAATCGAAACCGGATCCGATGAAAAACCGAACCGCTTTTGAAGAAAACCGATAACCGGTTTCGGTGAAAACCGAAACTGTTTTGAAGTAAACCGAAACTGTTTTGAAGAAAACCGAAACCGGTTTCGATGAAAAACCGAAAACGGTTTTTTAAAAATTTTCAAAAACCGGTTTCGCTTTACCTAAAACCGAAAAACCTGTTTTTGTGCCCACTACTAATTTCTACTGTATAAATGGGCATAGGTGTTATGTAGAAGTGTGCGGTATCCATATTTAGATATCAAAAATTGATATTGATAAAAAAAATTGATCGATTAAAATATTTAAAATATCGAAAATTATCGATATATTGAAAAATATTAAAATATTATCCCAATATTACTAAAATATCGATTATTAATCGAATGAAATATCTAAAAATGTCGAAATATTGAAAATTATCGATATATTGAAAAATATCAAAATATTATCTCAATACTACAAATTATCAAATACTCTCAATATTACTAAATTCTCAATTTAGTAATCTCAATATTACTAAAATATCGAATATTGAACGACTGAAATATCTAAAAATGTAGATATCGAAAATTACCGATACATTAAAAGTATCCAAATATTATCTCAATTTTACAAAATATCGATTATCGATTGGTCGAAATACCTAAAAATATCGACAATGATCGAAACCATTAAAAATTATAAAAGTATCGAAAAATATTATCGTAATAACACAAAAATCGAATATTCATTTATCGATGCGTAATTTATTTTGATATTGATTTCTTAATATTTGAAAATGTTGATAGATTTATTCAAATATCACACAGGACTAATTAAGTGAGTATAGGCCTATTTCATTTTTCCCTCGCACTCTCTGTCATTATGTAAGGCTTCAGATGCATTCCGACTTTTTACTGTAAAAAGTTGGCAACTATAGATGCAGTCCGCTGCACCGTAAGTAATTTTTTTATTCAAAGTTTGTAAGGAAATAATAGAAAAAAGATTACGTTTTTTTTGTTGTTGTTGTCTCGTCCCAAAGAAAATGCGTCACTAAAGAAGTTTAATTGTTTAATCAAGTATTTAGTCCATCTGGGCCTGAATAAACAGAAGAGAACAAAGCTCCCGTGATTACAAGTCAGGGTTGCATCAAAGACATAAAGAGAAATGGGAGAACTGGTCTTCCAGAAACTTCTATTTCACAATAAAAGAGAAACTTGGCTCTTGTAATTAATTCCTGAACCCAAGAGAATCCATTCATTTTATTATGAGGGAGACTGTTCGGAGAGAACATGGAATCTGTGTTCAACATAAGCTAAAGAGAGAATGCTGGTGTCAAATAACTTTTTATAGGCTCCCAATCTATTCTATATATAATATAGACAGTCTCAGAGAACGGTTATTTAATAGAGATGGCCAGAACCGGTTCCTAGTGGAACCGGTTTTCGGGTCTGAACGGATCCGGTTCTTAAAGATCCGGTTCCGGAACCGGTTTTTCGGATCCAGGCCTGGAACCGGTTCTTCGGATCCAGGTCTGGAACCGGTTCCTAAGATCCGGTTCTGGAACCGAGTTTTCAGATCCAGATCTGAACCGGTTCTTAAGATCCGGTTCTGGAACCGGGTTTTCGGATCCAAACCTGGAACTGGTTCCTAAGATCCGATCCTAAAACCGGATCTCCGAGAACCGGAACTTTGTGGCCATCCCTATTATTTAAGTCTATCTGTCCATCAGTCGGCAGGTCTCAGAGCAAAAGAACGGTGCTCGATACCAAGAAATGATATTGTTGATGGGCCAGTGTTTTAACAATAGTTTCACTGTTCTCTTTTCCAGTGTCCATATTTAGATATCAAAAATCGATATTGATACTGATAAAATATCGATCGATCGAAATATCTAAAATATCGAGATATCGAAAATTATCGATATATTGAAAAATATCAAAATATTATCTCAAAATTACACAATATCGAATACTAAAATATCGACTATTGATCGATCGAAATATCTAAAACCATTCAGTTATCGAAAATTATCGATTCAAACCGGAACAAGCAATCGATTATCCGGAAAATTATCAATTCAAACAATCTATTCAAACCGAAAGTAGCATTCATGTTTACTATGAAGGATAAATTGTCATGGCCAATGAGCACATCTAAAAGAATTGCTATTTTGATATAACACCGGCACTCCAAATCATATTACTATGTTTCTGATCACTCTGCTTTCTGATCAACTCGGTATCTCAGGAATGAAGTCTCCATCGGCTATGACTCTTACAGATTCCTATAGGATACGACAGATCTCGTAAAATCGTATAATGGACCGGTCTTAATTTCAAAAGGAAAATTTTGAGATACACATAATGGGTATGTCAAAGACGAAATAATAAGACACAATGTAGATAGTGAGAAACAGCTTTTTCATATAGAGTTATTCCAAGGACGAAATAATAACACACAACGTAGATAGTGAGAAACAGCTTTTTGGTATGGAGTTATTCCAAGGACGAAATAATAACATACAATGTAGATAGTGATAAACAGCTTTTTGATACAGAGTTATTCCAAGGACAAAATAATAACACACAATGTAGATAGTGAAAAACAGCTTTTTGCTATGGACTTATTCCAAGGACGAAATAATAACACACAATGTAGATAGTGAAAAACAGCTTTTTGTTACGGAGTTATTCTAAAAACGACATAGTAACACACAATGTAGATATAGACGAAATAATAACACAGATGTAGATAGTGAGAAACGGCTTCTTGATATACATTCATCACCCTTTCCCTAAGAATATCTATTGTAGCCACCGTTATCTCTCTACTAAAGGAACGTTACTCTCCTTTTTCTGACTGCATACTATTGCATAACATCAGTGGCGTATTTACGATTTTGTTTCGGGGGGCTTTTCTAACTTTCGGGGGAGGCTTTGCCTGAAAATGTGAAAATTCTGCAAGATATTTCATATGCTTTACTATAGTAAGAAAGATTTCGGGGGGAGGGGCTTAAGCCCGGAATCCCCTTCTCTAAATACGCACTGCATAACAGTGAACATCTTATTTTCTCTTCGACTTTTTAAAACAATTTCTACTGACATAAAAAGGAAAATTAAGGAAGTTAAGTTGCATGAAAAAATGTGATGAACACTTTATTGGTACATTTGCTACTGCTTCATATTCTAACTTCCCATTGTGTCAAAACACATGCTTCAATAAAGTAGTGAGAGGCACAGTGGCTCAGTGGTAGAGCGAGTACCTTTGGTGTGTGGGGTTCCTGGTTCGATCCCAGGACAAGTACGTTTGTGTTGAACAACAACGTATCCTTAGGTTATCTCTTGGTACTCCTGTTCAGACCGGTAGCCAGCCCAAAAGTATAGGGCGGACTGAAGTTGGGATGGCCCGATCCAACCATATATAATTCACCACCATATTATAGTTCATTTGCAAGCCTACCGTGAAAATTTTAGGGGGGGACAGCAAATATTTAAGGGGGCCCGGCCTCCCTAGACCCTCTGGATACGGGCCTGCTCCTGTTTCCTCCCACTTTATCATTCCACTAATTCTTCCATCATCATTCACTTGCATTAATGATCGTCTCCCTTAGTCTAAAGGACATGATCGTGGGAGGTTAAACCGAAACATTTCACTTCAATAAGGCACATATTAGAAATATTATTATAATAATTATAACTATAAAAAGCAAACGGAAGGTTTATGCGTCACGCTATTCTGGAATGTTATACAACCCTGTTAAGAGATTTGTAATGTTGGTTGCAGATAGATCGGGGCACAATGAGATCATCCTCATAAACGGAAAAAAAATGAAATCTTCAAGTTTTACGTCCCGCGATTATGCCGTGTAGGCTAGAGGAGATGGTGATGATGAGAAATGAATAAAATGCTGGAACGAAGAAAACAGGAGAAAACGTGAGAACTCGGAGAAAACCCCGCACACGGGGATCGAACCGGGACACTTGGCGTGAGCGGTGATCGAACCAGGGACACCATGCACCTCAGAAACGGCAAAGATTGGTTAGTTAGATTGGTGTTGTTGTTCCTGTCTGCCAGAGGCGGATCCAGGGGGGAAGGCGATTGGGGCGATGGCTTCCCCCCAGAAGAGGAAACTTTCTTATTTTAGGCCTATATATATAGGGTCTAAATAAGACCCATCCCAAAGTTTGGAGCCCTTAAAAGTAGCAGTATGACAACCCACCGCCCTCCCAGAAGTTGTTCCTGGATCCGCCCCTGCTGTCAGCACCGTGACTATATGAGACGCGGACTTACAGCGTAAATCCATATATTTTACACCGAAGACCCGTGTACTAACTATATAGCCACAAAGGCGCTCAAACGGCAAATATCTAAGCGTGTTAAGTTAATCTCTAATTTCAATAGATGTCGCTACAAGAGGTTTCACTTTGTCTTCCAGGTCCTAATAAATGCCTGTACCTGCGGGATCGTTGTATGTAACGAAGTGCATGCCTGAACAACTACATGAAAATACGTATATAGAATAGAGTTGAGGGTAGTTGGTGGGAAAACTCGTACAATAAATAAATATACAAATAAGTTAAATGTTTACAAGACTTTTGGTTTGGTTTTAGTATCTAAAAATCCGTTTCCCCTAAAAAAAACACGGTCCCAGTGTAGAAAAACGTGCTTCATATATACCGCTGTTCAGTGGCGGATCTAAGGGGGGGCTATAGGGGCTATAGCCCCCCCTTGACGCTCAGGTATACACTGGATAAAATGGGCTTCAATTCTGCTTTACACTGGATAAAACGGCAAAATATGGTTTAGCCCCTCCCTTGATCATATCCTGGATCCGCCCCTGCCGCTGTTTATCTATGAAAACTATCGAGATTTTCTGGTAAGCAGTAATGAAATTTGAATGCTTACCATACAACAAAGCTTTCCAGTTCGAAGAAATTTCTGTGTAGGTGTGTGTCTGAAATAGAAAGGCGTTTCCTGATAGTAATTGGAGTTCTCTGCACTAAAGAGACGAAGTTTTCTAGGTCCATGAGCGTATGTTTAACTTATCTTTATAGATGAAGTGGAAACTTTCCAGAAAAAAAATGCACAGTAGTTCAAGACATATTGTGAAATGAAGAATAAAGATACTTTTACGTATTTATCCACAAGCTGAACATAACTAGTTTTTCTGAAGATAGTATAGACTATATATATTAAAATGAGGCTAGATCTAAATCCTCAAGGGCATTAAATCCGTAAGCAAGAGTCCCTTGAAAATTTTCAAAATTAAATTTTGTATTTTATTATGTACAGGAGTTGATCCTGCATAAAAATATTGAAGTAAAAAAAAAACACACATTTCCGCCTCTGACACGTTATGAATTGATATAATAAAAACAGAATTCAGTGTGGACATATGAAAAGAAGTTCCTGTTATGTTTTATTTTACTATTCCACTTGGTGGTTTCATTCAAATTATAGTATATATATATACATAACATAACATAACATAAAATAACACACACACATATATATAAGAAACTTAGGAAGTCAGAGTTTCGCATCCAGAGCTGGGCACACTACTAACAACAATTTGTTGTAAGATTTGGATGTTTTCCAGACAGGAATCTTTATCCTTGGCAGAAACAAGCTGTTTTATAGTAGTTTCTATATCTCTTCCTCTGATCCCAATGAATAAGTTCTAACGCGGTTGACAATTTATTTTCTCTACCTAAAGATATTCCTTTGGTGGGCGTATTTAGTTTTACGGTCAGAAAGGATACAATGCTTCAGAAAGTCACCACAAAGACAGTACTAAGAGTAACTATCGTTAAATCTGTACAAGTAATAAGTAAGGAAAGGGCAATATTAATCGAGATAAGGAAGGTCTAAAAGTTAGGGCGCAGAAGGCACTGTGGCGTGCTGTATTTACAGTCAATGTGACAAAAAAAAAAAAAATCTTAATTTGGTCAGTCTAAGCGAAGACCAAGAGTTAAGGCGCTAAGAGGAGATAAATTTACAGTGAATGTAGTGTTGCCGACGAGACGAGACTCGAGATGAAATTTAAATTCGAAACAAGACGAACAATATGAGAAATTGTGTGTCGTGTATCGAGACGCGAGAAATTTCCCGATCTTCGTGAACAATACTAGTTCATCCAAGTCTCAGATCTTAAACATTGTTCTAGGTTCCATGATTCATAGTATAAAAAAAACTATAAATAGATAAAGTGAATTGAGTTGATTTTGAGTTTAACGTCCCGTTCAGCAGCGAGGCTATATGAGACGTGGACCTACTGATTAACGTGGAATCCGAACCACATGAGCTCCCGCCGGGAATCGAACCCGGGTCTCCCGCAATAGATAAAGTGACTTGCACGAACATAATGAAGGGCATATATCAACGTTTGAAGATATTCAAGTCATTACACCAATATACTCCAACAATTAATATGGTTTAAATGTTGTTAGTCTATATCACACTCTTCATAGACGTCTTGTGATGCGGAAAGATTTGATAACTTCTGGATGAAATTAAGATCCACTGTGGCTCAGTGGTAGGGTGCTTAAATCTGGTGCGTGGGGTTCCTCGATCGGTACCCGGGCAAGTAAATTTCTGATGGAGAACATCGTGTCCATGAGTTTTCTCAGGGTACTCCCATTTCCTCCCACACTCTCACTCCACCAATTCTTCCATTATCATTTACTTGCATTAGTCACCCGTCTTTTTTACCCCAAGGGGCATAATCGTCGGACGTTAAACTAAAAGATTTCATTTCATTTTATTTTTACATTTTAAGTTGGTGATTTGTATTATAGTTTATCGCGCTTGGATTTAAGACTATTTACTGTGATTTAAAATAATTATGTATCAATTCATGTAATTTGGAGCTGAGGAACAAAGCTATGTCAGGGGATCGAATTGAGGAACTGCTACACCTATTTCGTAAATGTATTTTCATTATAAGGCCATTACTGAGTGACTAACATTAAAGTAAAGAATACGTTACAGAAATATTACATAGATGATATCTCGCAATGAAACACACACACAACTGAACGCATCCCCCCCTCAAAGTTATAAAGAAATCGGCGCCACTGTTTATGCATCATAACATAGTCTAACAATCAGATTTATTTAAACCCGTATTGAATGGAATCACCTCAATTTGCTGCAAATGATGGGAGTGTACTTGTAATACGGTAACGACGACGTATTTAAGAAATCTCTTTGAACTCACGAACCACAGTTTGAGCACAAAGAAATAAATTGAAACCCGTAAATAAAGCTCAACGCATGTGGTGCCCTCTTTTTACATTAATATTAAGCTATTATCAAGGGCGGCGGCAAAAGATTTGGAAGATCCTGGGTGGTGAAGACATGTTATTACACGAAGCAACTACTGCGACTCGCCTCCACATCCCATGTAACAATAATTTTAAATTATCTTTGTTATATACATATATTTTAGCTCATCACCAGCAAAATGAGAACACACATGATAGATCGTATACATTTTCTTTTCTTTTCATTTATTTATTTATATGAATATAACAGTGTGTGTGACGAGGTGATACCGCAAAAGGCGCCAGAGTTGAATAACCTATGCCGCGCTGACAAAATGACCTTGTCCTGTGATTGGTTGCAAAAAAAAAAAAAAGAAGAAGAAGAAGGCATAACCACTCTAAGCTGCGACACAAATCATCCCGCCACGCCTACCAAACGGTGTATGCACAGTAGGGCAAAAATTAATAGAACTTGTCTTGGAAAATATTGTCGCAACCTACTGATACATAAATATTACATAAATCCGTCAAATGGAGCAAAATCGTTTTGGTAACTTATTTCTTCTTCTTCTTCTTCTCTTTTTATCTCTTTCTTAAACTTCCTTACTTGATGTATATTTTTCTCTTCTTTCTTTCCACTGACTTTTTAAATAATATATTCCCGTAAATTTTCCCCACAATGACAGTTGCAGTTTGATCTAATAAAAAGGATTATGATATACGTCCGTCATCAGCTCATTCGGTTAGATTTTATAAATTGAAAAATAGATAGATATTCAACGTGTACCAAAAAAATTAGCTACCTTTTCTTCTTCTTCCTTAAAGCTTACATTTATTTATTTGCTACCTACATCCCTCTTTGATGAAAAGAGAAATATATAATTCCTTAATACAAGGTGTAGTTTATATAGACTCTCTTCCCCTATTTCTAGATTACCAGAGCCATTACAAAGTCAGTACTTGCTTATAATGTATCTTTATAAATACAAGTTTCAGTGTTGCCAATATCTTAAGTTGTTCATTTCCCTTTATTAACGAAGATTTCGAACAAATTAACAAATGTTCACAGGTAGTTCAGTGGAAGTTAGGTTGCTACTGGTACATTTAAATTTACACTGCGAGCAGATTTTTATCTATTTATTTTTATTATTTTTAATAAGAAACCTGAGATTTATTTTTGATCTCATCCTGTGGGCTTCAAACCTTGTTAGAAAGGTCATAAAAAATCGTTGGATAGATACAATTAAAGATTTATAGGGCATAGTATTATCTTATATACAATATATATATATATATATATATATATATATATATATATATATATATATATATATATATATATATATATAATGTATGCTGTGATTAATTTCCAGTTTATATTAAAGAAACAAAGGATAGTTTTCGACAACATTGATCCACTAGTTGTTGCTTTAGAAATACGTGGATTATATTTTAATAAAATAAGTACCAGGTACAGAAGAATTATTGTCTACATATGAAATGAGTGGAAAGTATATAAATTAGCTTTTAATTTATAAAACTCATTAAAAACTATTAGTTTCTGAACTAATGGTTTTGGCGCAGATTGGACAAGTTTCCTACGTCTAATGTAGAAGAAGCTATGTTAAATATGTAACTTTGAGAATTTGTTGTAGCTATTACGTTGTAGGTCGAAAATAGTTCGAATTGCTCATTGATACAGTAGCTGTAATCTCAACTTTTAGTGCGATTTATGGCTTAGTACAAAGCCTTACGAAGGTCCGGTAAAAAAAAAAAAAAAAAAAAAAAAAAATGCCGACGGATCGTACATACAAATCACTGACCAGATAGCATGAGTAGTACATTTAAATTTGCCGCTTACAATATTGGAGAGATGTGAGGCGTCTCCAATTTCGGAAAGAAACTGGTTAGATAGTATGGTATGGAGAAAATCAATGGCTGATTTGTTTCTTACCCACCAAATGTCAGAACTGTCACAAGTTAGCAGAGAAACCAAAGCTACTGCTTAAACAAATAAATAAATTATAACAGTTTACGGAGTCTATAAGTTTTCCTATTAAAGGGTACAGGGTTCGTATACCGATCAAGCAAGCTACAACACCAATTTTCAGAAATGCGTACGATATTCCATACTCGTTAACAGAATAAGTCCAAAAAGAAGTCGATTAGTTAGATATTTCAGTTTGGCATCTTAAACAAGGGTGAATACGCCGACTGGGCTATGCCCATGACAGTGGTAAGGTAAAAGAATGGAAATTTGAGACTTTGTTTTGATTTTAAAAAGGGGGCGCGGTGGCTCAGTGGTAGAGCGTTCACCTCTGGTGTTTGGGGTCCCGGGTTCAATCCCAGCCCGCGCCAAGTGAACTTTGTGGTGGACAAACACCGTGCTCGTGGGTTTTTTCGGGGTTCTCCCGTTTCCTTCCACTTTTTTCATTTCACCATTTCACTCATCTCTCATCATCACCGTCTCCTTTAGCATAACCGTGGGACGTAAAACTTAAATATTTCATTTCATTTCATTTTTGATTTTAAAAGGTCATTAAATCTGGTGACTGAACGGGTCAGTTTTATTTTGTGACGTATCGAAAGATCTATTTAATACGATTAAATCAGCCAATTGGTTTGTTTCATTGGATTTGAAGTAGATTAATTTACAAATAGAGGTTGAGGAAGAGGTACAAAAATATCTTGAATTAATATGCCTTAGCGATTATTCAAACAAATAAGGTTACCATTTGGAATCAACTGTGCCACGGAAATTTTTCAGCGCCTCATGGATTTTAAGTTTCGTGTTATCTAAACGATGTCACTGTATGAGGAAACAAATTACAATAATGCTTTGACCGCACAGTTAACGTAACGTCCACATTCATATGGATAGAAGTGTTTTTCTTCGTGAATTTTTAGGTAATGAGATTTTCAATGAGGGCATTTCCCCAACTTCGGATAAACTGGATTCTAGTTTGTCTGCAAGACCACCCGAAAATAATATGTGACAATTACAATCGTTCATGAATATGGTGAATTTTTATTTCTGTTATCTTTCTGCGCTGTCTTCATCGATACCAGAACTGTATATAAACTGTTGTGGAAAACACCAAGTTGGGAATGAAACGAAATTCATCGTCATTAATTCGAATTAGTAAAGAAACTAACCAGAAAGGTAAATCCTATATCCGTTCAATGAACAGAAAGAAGTAATAATAATAATTACGGATATGTCACCAGTTGTCGTTGGAAGATATTTATTTAATGAAGGCCAGAATCAATTAAAAGGAGTTTCTTGTGCATCAATTACCTTGTCGCCGGTCGGGAGAAATTATTCACAACTTGAGCAGGAAGCTTTAATTGTGCTTTTCACTGTGAAAAAAAAAATCATAAATTTGTTCGGCTGACATTTCATCAAAACAGTAACGAATTCCGCACCAGTTAGGTGAATTTTTGGCATACCGGATACAGCCTCCCCGGGTATTTAACATTAGCAAAATATGACTTTGAGACCATACACAGCAACGATGTTAGTGTGACGGATTTTCTATCCTGCTTCCCTCAGCTCAAACCCATAGGAGAGCGAGACTAGCAGTATGCTACACATATAACAACTGACATTTTATCTAATGATGAAATTTCTTATGAATCACAAAATAATACAACAAAATTACGCGCTGAATGACCAATGGATGCCTAAATAAACTACCTGATCATCTTAAAGACAACAACTATACGGCAATTATTTAAAAAAGAAAAAAAACTGTTCGATTTAAAACTTAGGAGTTGCTTCTTATCACCCAGAAAACTAAGGAGTCGTTTACTTTTAGAATTTCATTCAGAGCATTTAGGTTTACATGCAAGATGCAATGTCTAATACAGACACTCCGGAAGTTTGGGCAAATGGTCTATGACAGTAACGTGTGTTAGGCAGTTAGTTGCCAATAACTCGCCCAGGACTCATTTTCGGGTATGACCTTTATCAGAGTCTCCATTTCGTACAGTGCTCCTAGATCATTTTCAATTCTTTTGGTGATGGATACATGTTCTAGATGGTTAAAGGTTTGAAGAGTGAACTCAAATAATGCTAGTAACACACTTTGGAGGAGATATTTCAGATTATGGGTTTTCCTAGTATACTTATCTCAAACAACGGTCCTCCCTTTCAATTTGATTAATTTCATTTTGAGTTTAGGAGTGGGCCTCTAGCTTAACGTGGGATCCAAACTACAAGAGCTCCCGCCGGGATTTGAACCCGAGTTTCTCAGGCTAAAGGTTCCTCTCTCTTTCAAAACACTGAGTTCAATTATTGTAAAGCAGGAGATATACAGCAGTTCTCCACCCCCCACCCCTTATTGATCGTTCACCAACGAAGCTAAAGAGAGGGGAGCACAAATTCCTAAAAGATGATTAAGGACGAATTTCCCACAAAATAACGGTAGCGTCAATGTACAGCTAATAAATTCATTGGTGCTACAAGTCTCCTACATACATCAAACAAAGTGTCCAATAGTTCAACAAGCTCTATTTTACTTACTTTTAAACCTTGGACATTGTACAATGTACCATCACTAAAATAAACAAAAAAGTCTGTGATGTGGCTAATAGTCAGGTGGGATCACCTGCTAAAGCTATCGTAAACGTCTCTTTGTCTATCGCAGTTGCAAATTCCCTTTAGATGTTTGCATCTGTTCTTAGCTTGATTGTGTTCCATCTTTTGTTTGGTGCTATCACTCGTTTCCTCTTTAGTCGGAGTTCGCTCTTCATCAAAATTAAATTATGGTCTGAGTCAACGTCTGCTCCTGGGTAACTCTTACTGTTCTTCACTTGATTTCTAAATGCTTGTCGGACCAGTAATAGTCTATTTGATATCTTTCTTTGTCTACTGGTCTTGTCCATGTGTATCTTCTTCTTAGTGGTTGTTCGAAGAGAGTCTTCGTTACAGTCAGATTATGGCTTTTGCAGAACTCAATTAATCTTGTACCTCTCGCATTCCTTTCTCCTAGGCCGAAATTCCCAGTTACATTCTCTTCTTTACCTTCGCCGACAATGCGTTCCAGTCACTCATGATGATTAAATTGTTCTGGTCTTCAACTTTCATCAATACTTCTTCTGTTTGCTCATAGATTTCTTCTACTTCCTCATCTATGTAGCTTGATGTAGGCATATATACTTGGATTATTGTCATATTTCTCGGTTCGGTTGCTATCTTCAACATTATTATCCTTTCAGTGTATGTCCAACTGTCTATAACATTCTGTCCTATGTTCTTATTCAAGACAAAACCGACTCCTGTTGTACCTTTACAGCTCCTGAGTAAATCATTCTGAAGTCTCCGCTCCACATGTCTCCTCCATTAGGCCATCTAACTTCGCTGATTCCCAAGATAACTATCTTCCATTTCTTTCTTCTGATTTTCCAGTTTTTAACGCTGTAACAGCGATCGCATATTCCAGGTTCCTATCCTGCAGGGGTTTCGTTTGATGACGACTGAGGAGGCCATGTTGTGTTTCCCTCCACTGCCGTGGACGACCCTTTGTGAAACAGTAGTGTCGTATTCCCTAATATTGCATTCTCTTATTTCTCTTTTTATGTTGTTTTCTAGGGACTGAGTGAAGTGGTGGTGTCCTAGGTCCTTCCACCTCGCAGTGACACAGCCATAGAGGACCTGGGACACCCTGCTTGTTTTTGTCCACATCTCAGCCTTGCCGATGTCAATCATCTTCAGCCTCACTATGGTAATGGTAGAGCTGCTGCCCACTACCATAATATCTCTTTTCGTCTGACTTCTACCCCTAAAGACCTGTCCGGCATGGGAAGCCCATTGATAGCAAAGCTATCTCCGGCATAGCTCTTGGGATCATTAGAGTACGTAAGCCCCCCTCCCCCCGCCGCGGAAAGGTAGAGATATTGAGGGAGGGTGTGAAAATATAGGTGCCATTATTTAAAGTTGTTTATAATTTTTTGTGGCATTATTCAAAATTTGTTTATATTTTTTTTAGGATATGGAATAGCAACTGTTCGATAAACTACATAAACACACCTAGGTAGTGTTTTGTATTATTGGAAGCATTTCAACAAAAAATATTCAGGGAGCGCTCCTGCCTCCCTGTGTATTGAAATTCTCCCCCGGAGGAGATTGTCTGAAATCGTCACTAGTTACAAATCAATACTGTAACCACACACAGGTCAAAACAGAGAATGAACCAGGGCGGCAACATTTGGGGAGCGGTAAAATTTTCTCGAACCAGTGTTTTCTTATACTCCAACTCTGGAAATTACAGAAATTTGGCAGCAAAATATTGATATCGAGGGAAAATCCTTTTCTAGTAGCCCGGAAACGATATAAAGCGTTAAATACGGCCCTGGTTACAAAGAAAATCTTTCAGTTTAACATGCCACAATCATCCCTGTTTCGTTAAGATAGAGATAAATAAGGCAAGTAAATTATGCCTGTTTGGTTAAGATAGAAATAAATAAGGCAAGTAAATTATGCCTGTTTGGTTAAGATAGAGATAAATAAGGCAATTAAATTATGCCTGTTTGGTTAAGATAAAGATAAATAAGGCAAGTAAATTATGCCTGTTTGGTTAAGATAGAGATAAATAAGGCAAGTAAATTATGCCTGTTTGGTTAAGATAGAAATAAATAAGGCAAGTGAATTATGCCTGTTTGGTTAACATAGAAATAAATAAGGCAAGTGAATTATGC
The DNA here is from genome assembly GCF_964235325.1 of Thermobia domestica. Taxonomy (NCBI): domain Eukaryota; kingdom Metazoa; phylum Arthropoda; class Insecta; order Zygentoma; family Lepismatidae; genus Thermobia; species Thermobia domestica. The sequence goes on along the minus strand of NC_137454.1, from coordinate 382,387,784 downwards.
CTGTTTGGTTAAGATAGAAATAAACAAGGCAAGTGAATTATGCCTGTTTGGTTAAGATAGAAATAAATAAGGCAAGTGAATTATGCCTGTTTGGTTAAGATAGAGATAAATAAGGCAAATGAATTATGCCTGTTTGGTTAAGATAGAGATAAATAAGGCAAGTAAGTTATGCCTGTTTGGTTAAGATCGAGATAAATAAGGCAAGTGAATTATGCCTGTTTGGTTAAGATAGAAATAAATAAGGCAAGTGAATTATGCCTGTTTGGTTAAGATAGAGATAAATAAGGCAAGTAAATTATGCCTGTTTGGTTAAGATAGAAATAAATAAGGCAAGTGAATTATGCCTGTTTGGTTAAGATAGAAATAAATAATGCAAGTGAATTATGCCTGTTTGGTTAAGATAGAAATAAATAATGCAAGTGAATTATGCCTGTTTGGTTAAGATAGAGATGAATAAGGCAAGTGAATCATGACTGTTTGGTTAAGATAGAGATAAATAAGGCAAGTGAATTATACCTGTTTGGTTAAGATAGAGATGAATAAGGCAAGTGAATTATGCCTGTTTGGTTAAGATAGAGATGAATAAGGCAAGTGAATCATGACTGTTTGGTTAAGATAGAGATAAATAAGGCAAGTGAATTATGCCTGTTTGGTTAAGATAGAGATAAATAAGGCAAGTGAATTATGTGTGTTTGGTTAAGGTAGAGATAAATAAGGCAAGTGAATTATGCCTGTTACCCGAGAAAGCCTACAGACACATGTTGTTCACCACAAACTTACTTGGCCAGGGAACCCATGCACCACAGGTAAAAGCTGTACCACTGAGCCACCGAGTCCCGCCTGGTTACAATAAAAAGCTTGATAAAGATTTACATGTGTATCAGTTCATCTTAACAAGCTGTGTAGTTATTGCATATATGTAAATTTCAGATTTTAAAAAAAAATCGTTTAAAATCGTTTTTCTCGAGAACTGCGCATGAGGATTTAAAGTCATCCATACCATTTGGTTCAGTCGATTGAGACCTATTGCTTCGTATATTTCTCACCTTTCGCTATTCTTTTTTCGGTAAATGAAAAAAAATGAAATGAAATATTTCAGTTTTACGTCCCACGTAATGCCGGCTAAGCTAAAGGAGACTGTGATGATGAGAAATGAAGAAAATAGTGGAATGAATAAATAAAGAGAGAGGAAACGGGAGACTCCCGAGAAAACCCACGCACACGATGTTTGTCCACCTCAAAGCTCACTTGGCGGCGAGCTGGAATCGAACCAGGGACCTTATGCACCAGAGGTGAACGCTCTACCGCACTTTTTTCCTCTATTTTCTACTCTTTTATACTCGTTTTACAGTTATTTCCAGTCAGTGTTTCTTCCAGACATGTTTCGTTGGGGGCACTGCCCCCTCGGGGCTCTGAGAGTGCCCCCCCCGCGGACGAGACCAAAATAATACGTCTATATAATATAATAATAAATAAAATAGTACCAAAAGTGCCCCCCCCCGGAGCTCTGAGATTGCCCTCCCGGACGAGACCAAAATAATACCGGTACTATATAGCCTAATATAATAATAAATAAAGTAGTACCAGAAGTGCCACCCGGAATATACGTGTGCCCCCCGGAACATTTTTTCTGAAAGAACGACTGTTTCCAGTAATCTGGAATGAGAGGGACACGAACACAGACACATCGAGGGCAGTTAAAATTCCAAAGGCTCTCCCACCGGGAATCGAAACCGGTACTCCGTACATCAAAGGTGCACATGCTGGCCACTAGACCAGCAGGAAGGGCACCACTGAGCCACCGCGGCTCTTTCGGTAAATTCTAATAATACTGAAGAATATATCAAAATTTCCCTTCAACTACAACATTCCATCAAGACTGGCAATATTGCGTAAACCTCGTTAAGGAAACTTCTCGTAAACATGTACTTACATAAAACACACATTATATGGAGCTCATAAAATGGAATGTTTAACAAATATTAGCTAGAACTATATATATAAGTTAAAAAATTGATTAAATACATTTATTCTATATATAAATATGTCTTTACAGTAAATGGTCTTTTGTGTTAATACTCAATAACTTGACCTGAACAAAATAATGATGGCCTTCCAACAATTATTATGCATGCATATGTAATCTTTGATGTCTTATGTTTAAAAGCTTCATCTTTGTCTTTTTCTTTGTTTTTTTTTATTTTTTCAAGTACTGGTTTTCAATCCCAACCGTATTTTAATATGTTAAGTGCATAAATTCAGATTTGTCGTTTTAACGAGATTCTTGCAGTTAATGGTCCCTCATGAGTTATTGAATGCAATTTATTACATTGTTAGAAAATAAACTCGGTTAAGATATTTTTATATGGTTGTTTACAAATCTGATTATTATGTGGTTTAGTTCTGTAATTTGTCTTTTCAGTTGTCTTATAGCCTTAGTGTGTAGACCTCATGAATGAAAATGGAAAGTGGTAACTTCCCATACAAGTTTATTTCTAAGATAATGTTTTGCAAAATGCTCAATGCTTAAGAAGCTCCATCACGGCGAAATTAAAATACCGCTAATTTTATAGTCGTTACGTGATATCTTCAAATAGATAAGAGATAATCGAAAAGTGGAACAAGAGCTTCCTAGAGAATATTACTTTACATGAGATAACGTTGTCACGACTTTACTTATCTACTTGCGATTTCCAGCCATTTAGAAAATCAGCATTTATTTTCGCGTTTCTAAATGGCTGCAAACGGAAAGCTACTAGGTGCCATGTAGTACCTCATGCATGTAGGTACCTCATGCAAAATAATGTCTAGGGCGCTCTTGTTCCATATTTCGATTATCTTTTATCTATTTAAAGATATCACATAATTACTGTAAAATTAGCGGTATTTTAATTTCGCAGCGGTATTTCAATTGTGACTCTTAATGGTATCAGTTAGTAGTTCTGTCAGGAAGAAAGGTAGCAATACTAGGCCCAGATTAGCGCCTATATAGAGTGGGTTGTTCCATAACCGTGCGCCTGCTGGAAGGAGGACTATTTCACATAACAGTGATATTCCAATGCATTTTTGTGTGCACATCTCAAAACCAATATGAACTATACAGCTCACGTCCTACAACAATGGCTGAAGTGAAACAGAAAAAGAAATGGAAGATTGCCGAAGAAATCACACTGTCGGTTACCCTGAAGAAGTAAAGCAATACTGCAGTGCCATAGTTCAAACCATTTTTAATGCCACACATGCATTTTTTTTTAATCATTAAATGTACTTTTCCCCCCTGTGGTTATTCTTGCATTTTATGTCAGTTGAAATTTTCCCGTCTCTCTGTGCCACCCTGTACTTATGAAGCGTGACTTCCAAAGTAAGAAATCTTTAAAATACAACAGGGTCATTCTTTTCTGACAACCAGGATTAACGACCCAGAGTGGCGTATCCATCCACGAAAACATTTCCAGAACCTTTTGGGCGAATTTTTCCAATAGCAACCTGTCCCACATGATGTGTTGTAGATTGATGAACTCTGAATATGAGAACGTACAGGGGAAAAGAGAGACAGAATAAAAGTGAAGAAAGAAGAAAAAAACAAGAGGGGATATGTGATTAACGGAAATGGTCACAAGAAAGGAAAGAGATAGCATAAAGAAAAAAAGAACAAGAAGAAAAATGTAGAAGAATACCGTTTCATAATGATGTAGACATCAATCACAGTGTTGCTATGACAGCCCTCGAGAAATTACGCCCCTGAGACACTCCTAAGAAGAACATCGGCCTTCTCTGACATTCGATTACTGCGAATCAATTACCTCCTTATTTCAGCGACAACTTCTTCCAAAGAATAAGACAGACATCTCTGGTTCATGGATGGAGTTCACTATATTTTCTATTCTACTTTTACGGACAGTGGCGTATTTAAGGGGGGCTTAAGCCCCCCCCCCGAAATTTTATTTACTATATTAAAGTAAATGAAATATTTGCAGAATTTTCACATTTCCAGGAACAAAGTTAGCCAAGCCCCCCCCCCTTCCGAAACAAAATCGTAAATACGCCACTGCTTACGAATAACATCTTTCTCTCCCAGAACCGGATTAACACTTTCGAAATTATTTATGATGGCTACATCATCAAATGTCGAAAAGTAGTATTGCCCTCGAGACGAGACGAGACGAGACACGGAAAAGGTTTTCCAGCCTTGTAAAATTTGTAGATGTCTGGTCTAGCCTTGACTTTCGAAAAGAAAAATTCGTCTCGCTTTCTAAATATATGTACAAAATTTATGCTTTGATTTGTTGAGGGAAAAGTGTGGCTTAAACTTGCTAAAACAGGTTAACAGAGATAGAAATAGAATTTATACTCACGTTACTGGATCTGAACACTTTTCTTTTCTCATATTTATGTTAAAAACTATTTGTGACATGCCATCCCCGTAACTGCTCCTTACCTAAAAAGAAAAAAGAGTTTTCACTTTGTTTTAAATGAAATAAAGACAACGATCATTGTAGGTTTTATACTTCAACAAAGAAATGTGACTATATGGCCTCCATAATTGAATTCCGTCACTTTATACATTTTGTCATCTCACAACCAGAGATGGAGTGGGACAAGTGGGGTCAAGATTTGGGAGTGGGACAAGTGGAGTCAAGATTTGGGAGTGGGTCGTGGGTCAGTAGGACGCGACCCACTACCCACCCTGACCCACTCTGCCCAGTACATTGTAGACAGCCTGAACACTGTCTATTTACTTACCTGAGATGAGTGTATTTAAATGAAGAACAACTTCAGGCACTTTTGGATATTGACATTTGTAATTGTTATAACAGCAATAGGATTTAGTACTTGGCTTTCGAGACAGCCAAATTTTACAGTTTCTCTCCTTTTACGTTGGCCTAATTTAAATTGATTTGAGACTTTAAATTTCATTCTATTTTTCACTGTGAGCTCCTCTGTGGCTAAGCGGTTAGCGTACGCACCTTTGGCGCGGGAGACCCGGGTTCGATTCCTGGCGGGAGCTCATGTGGTTCGGATGCCACGTTAATCAGTAGGTCCACGTCTCATATAGCTTCGCTGCTGAAAAGGGACGCTAAACTGAAATTCAACTCAACTCTGTTTTTCACTGAAAAGTATCTGTAATTCAACAAGGAAATAATTTATACGAAAATTAAATTGCAATTCATTGTAACATGGCCCATGGCAAACACTTTATCATTTTATATCATAAAGGCCAGATCCACCGGTATTATAACAGCGATGTTTGAGCGATCGACCGTAGAAATTCAAACTCCGATTAGTGATAATTTCATAGCCTTGTTTTATTACAAGTATAAACTCTTTAGTCAGTAGAGAGGAGAGTATGGATTATGGATCAGAGCAGGCCCGCAACCAGCCACAGAGGTTTGGGGGGCCATGAATATGTTAGGGGGGGCAAGTAATTAAAAATTCTCTTACAATTAGCTAAATTGTGTTTTTTGTATTAATAATAGCATTTTGTGTTAAGGTCTGGAGGAGCCACGAAAAGTTTAGGGAGGCCAGGCCCCCCTCTGGTTGCGGGCCTGGGTCAGAGTTGATAATGATGAGTTTTGGTGAGTGGTAGGTCAGAGTGAGTCATGGTGAGCCGTGGGTCAGAGTGAATCACAGTGGATGGTGGGTTAGTGAGTCATGAGTCAAGTTTTCATTGCCCCACGTCGTCGTCTTTGCTTACAACCTTTCCTTATCTTTTCAGGTTAGAAACAAAGACCTTTTAGAGTCATGGATCAGAGATATGAGGAAGGAGTTGGCCAGGGTCTATTTGGAAGGTATACTCTCTGTAGCTACCTGGTGGAGATGAGACAAAACCCTGTGAAACGTCGATCATGATGATGGCCAGATTTTGTACCCATGGCCAAATAAATCAACGATGTACTAACTGAAGTCCTCGATATACAGTATTGTAAAGTTCTGCGGAAGCAGGTAGAAAATAGTGGGAATCGTTTTCTCCCACTACCTATTTTATTACAAAACTTTCAGGTATAACACAGTATGATACAACTGCACTAAATAAGTATGAAAGTTCTCTAATTATTAGGTTAAGTAGATATCAAAAGACCAGTTGTCCAAGGAAAGGATTCCCCACGAAGTTCTGCAAGCTATGTGAGGTAGAATTGGATTTTCAACGCTCCGCTGCAAGCTAAGGGAGGTTAGAGTCCTGCAGAGTTCCACTGCAAAGTAAGCGGGAAAAGAAGAACCACAAAACCCCATTACAGACAGGTGGTTTTGCGTTACGGAATCTCTCAAAGTTTCGCTGAAAGCTAAGAGAGAGCTCTACTGCAAGCTACGTGGGAGAGAAAGGCCTTAGAGTTCTACGGCAAGCTAAAAGACTTGGGCTATTTCAAAATTCTCCCAGTGCTCCACTGCAAGCTAAGGGAGGGGACTTGACCAGCCAAGTACTGACTGATGCCTGTAGCGATGAGCCTCTGAATTTTATAGCTGTTCCAGTGTAACGGTGGCGCTGCTGTTCCTCGTCCATCACGTGATGAGTAGTGGTGCTGACGGTATGTCGTCTGTATCTCGTAGTGGCTTGTAGTAAATGCACGTGGTGTTGTTTGTAAATGAGGGTACATGTTAGTGTTTACAAATAGATCCATGTGTGGGTTATTACAGTATATATAAAGTAGCTCAAATGGCCAGTCTCAAAGGGACTCTTGAAATAATATATATTTAGGAAACACACTGTTGAGTAAATAGAACATACCTAGATATAATCGTTTCAACTACGAAAAACATTACACAGTAAATGTTCAGTTGCAAAGGGATTACTTTTCATTTTTGTCGAACAGTGTTTAAGCATGAATGACTCCTTCACAAACCCCCCCCCTTTAAAAAGCTAGCTCCGCCACTGATGTCTAGGTTCTAAACCGTAGTACACGTTAGATCTAGAGTGCAGCTGCTGAGTTGCAATAACGGTGAAACATACATTAAAACAAACAATGACAGTAAGAAAATAAAACGTTTACTGTAGTGAGACAGGGCCGTGGGGGCTCAGTGGTAGCGCGTTCAACTCTGGTGCATGGGGTCTTTGATTCGATCCCAGTTCGCGGTAAGTGAGCTTTGTGGTGGACAAACATCGTCTGTGTGGATTTTCTTGGGGATTTTCTCCCATTTTCTTCCACTTTCTTCATTCCACTATTTCATTCATTTCTCATCGTCTGTTTTAGCCTAACTGGCATAACCGTGACACGTAAAACTTAGAGATTTCATTTCAATTCATTTTTCATTTGTAGTGAGCCATCTCCAATATAAATAGTCAATCAACTTCACAACACAGAACTATTTATTGCACTGCTCATCACTTAAATAGACAAACTTTTGTTAATAACGCCACGGTCACCCCTGACCTTAATTTTTCCAAAAATAAATAAACAAATAAATAGTTTGTAAATCAGAGTAACTTGTAACAGTAGAAAGATCAAAATTAAGAGTGATACCTTATCCTCTTAAGCTATATAAGAAACTATTTTTCCCCTTTTATTTTGAAATAAAAAGAAAGTGAAGGAAGAAAAAAAAGGAGAGAAGATAAAAACGTAGAGAAGTTAAACAGAATTAAAAGCTTCTCCATTTACTGTAAAGAAAGGTGATTTACTCCCCCTCTCTCTCCTCCCCCGTCCCCAAATCCTCCGAGTTTCTGCGAAAGTAATCTCTAGAAACAGCTGATGAATCCCTTCCTCGTCTACTGCGAAACTTCTTTAAGCTTTCCTAGACGAAACCTGTCTTTTTCTACAAGTTTCCAAATCTATAAACTTACACACACTTACACATATTCTCACACCACTCTTCTACATCTAAGCTGGCTTTCTTAGATGATCCTTACAAGAAGAAAAACGGTGTGGATTCTTTCTACAAGATGCAGTCGACAAATCACTACGACGAAAATGTTTTACGAGTGACAATGATAAGGTGGTCTCGTAATCCGGACTCTGAAGTTCGATGTTGTAATTGGTCATGCTTTTGCTGATTTTTCTTGATTTTCTTGTAGTTCTACTTGCATAGTCCTACGTTTAATCTTCAAATAGAAACTTTAATGTCCAACTTCATAAGAATATTTGATAAGGGTGCCATGGCTCAGTGATAGCCGGCTAGTATGGTTGGAGCACAGAGAAAATAACAATTTCTCTGTTATTTTTTCTGTGGCTGGAGGCAGGAGTGACCATTAGACCCAAGGGCTTGGGCGCAACTTTTAAAATTTACCATTAGCCTCCCTAAAATATATTATTCCTTCTTCCAAATTTATCATTTTTCCACCAACTTTACCTTTCCCCTAAAATTATCAACTTTCCCCCAAATTTACTTTTTCTCCCTAAAATGTATCATTCTTCCCCCAATTTTACCCATCTCCCCTAAAATTTATCATTATTCTCCAACTTTACCTGTCTCTCCTAAAGTATTTCATTCTTTCCCAACTTTATATTTCTCTCCTAAAATTTATCATTCTTCCCCCAAATCTACCTTTCTTCCCTATAATTTATCATTCTTCACCCAAATTTACCTTTCTCTTATAAAAGTTATCACCTTTCACCAACTTTACCTATCTCTCTTAAAATTTCTCTCTCTCTTAAATTATCATTTTTCTCCCAACTTTACCTATCTTTTCTAAAATTTATAATTCTTCCCCAACTTTACTTTTCTCCTCTACAATTTATCATTCTTCCCCAGCTTTACCTTTCTCTAAAATTTATCATTATTCCCCCAAAGTTACCTATCTCCCATATATTTATCATTCTTTCCCCAAAGTTACCTTTTCCTGTAAAATTTACCATTGCTTCCCCAACTTTATCTACATGTCCTAGAATTTATCATTCTTTCCCCAACTTTACCTACATGTTCTAAAATTTATAATTCTTCCCCCAACTTTACATTTGCTCCCTAAAATGTATCATTCTTTTCCAAATTTAGCTTTCTCCCTAAAATTTATAATTCTTCTCCTAAATTTGCTTATCTCTTCTAAAAATTTATGTCTTCCCCAACTTTACCTTTCTCTTCTAAAATTTATCATTCTGCTCCTAGATTTATCATTCTGCTGCTAAATTTACCTTTCTTCTCTCAACATTTATAATTCTTCCCTCAACTTAACGCATCTCTTCTAGAATTTATCCTAAAATTTATCGTTCTTCCTCCAAATTTCTTTCTTCCCTAACATTTATCATTCTCTTACCAAATATAGATTTCTCCCCTAAAATTGATCAAATTTACCCTTTCCCTCCAAATTTATCATTCCCAAATTAATTTGTACCATATTAAATAAAAAAAATGTCCCCCAAGTAATCTCATTGGAGCAACCTGCACTTTAAATCCCATCTAAGACCGTGGTCGCTGAGTCTAAGGCATTGGGCTGATGATTGCAAGACCTGTTTAGTCGTGGGTTCGAAAGCCGCTCAGGGCATAATTTATCGATAGCCTTAGACGTTCGGCTGCAAATCATGAGGCGCAAGTTATCATGGATTTCAATCCAACTGAAAAGCATTTTTAACTATGCACAATGTTTCTGTGTTCGTTGAATTTGAGTTTTTGTGTCTTGTATTTTACGTTATGATAGAAGAGGGACTTATTATTAACGTGAATTTCGAACCAAGACCAGTTGGCGGTTGTAGCCTCCATAATTACTATGATTATGCCCTTTGGACTAAAAAGGGACGGTTGATTAACGCTATTTACGAGACTAGACGAGACGAGAAATCCGGTTCTCTCGTAACGTATCGTAAATTTTGTAGGTCTCGCCTCTTCTCGATTCCCGAAAGACCCTTCTCGTCTCGTGTCGATTCCAGGAAATTTTGTTATCGTCTGGTCTCGATTTATGAAGAAAGAAAAAGAAACTAGTTTCGTTTCATAAATATATGTACCCCATGAGTAAAGATGCTGAAACAATCAATGGACTCAATGATAAACAAATGACTTCCAAACAATGAAACTATGATAGACTTCCGAACTATGAAACTATGATAGACTTCCGAACAATGAAACTATGATAGACTTCCGAACAATGAAACTATGATAGACTTCCGAACTATGAAACTATGATAGACTTCCGAACAATGAAACTGTGATAGACTTCCGAACTATGAAACTATGATAGACTTCCAAACAATGAAACTATGATAGATTTCCGAACTCTGAAACTATGATAGACTTCCGAACAATGAAACTATGATAGACTTCCGAACTATGAAACTATTATAGACTTTCGAACAATGAAACTATGATAGACTTCCGAACTATAAAACTATGATAGACTTCCGAACTATGAAACTATGATAGACGTCCGAACTATGAAACTATAATAGATTTCCGAACTATGAAACTATTATAGACTTCCGAACTATGAAACTATTATAGACTTCCGAACTATGAAACTATTATAGACTTCCGAACTATGAAATTATGATAGACTTCCGAACTATAAAACTATGATAGACTTTCGAACTATGAAACTATTATAGACTTCCGAACTATGAAACTATGATAGAGTTCCGAACTATGAAACTATGATAGATGTCTTCTTCGGTGTTCTTGATTCTTTATCCACAAATGTTGCTGACTTCGTTAATCATGGTTAGTTGACTATCGTTGACGATGGTTGATGATAGTCTTCTTTGTGGTTGTCGTCTGAAGTTTGTTCACAGCAGTACATGGTGTTGGGAGCATGGGTTGGGGGGTCTACAGAATCTTGCAATATTCTTGGGGCACTGAATCAATTCCAGAAAAAAAAATCAGTTCTCGCTATCTATTGCCGTTTTTGCTAAATTCTGAAACTAGAAGTGGTTAATTTTTACAGCTTCCGGCTTGAATGGAGGGCCAAGCGGAACCTATCTTGGGACGTTTAATTGATTTTTAAAAAGCAAGTTTCTCGTTATTACGGTATCTTTTACTGTAATACCTGCCGACAGATGGGTGATCGGACAGTTAGACAGAAGGACACAGCCATTATTTAAGATGTCCTATTCTTACGTCTCCATAGTTTACCAGTTTAAAACTAGTGATGTTGAATATGAAATGAAATCTTTAAGTTTTACGTCCCACGTTTATCCCGACTAGGCTAAAGGAGACGGTGACGATGAGAAATGAATGGCATGATGGAATGAAGAAAGTGGAAGGAAACGGGAGAATCTCGAGAACTCCCCCACACGGTGTTTGTCCACCACAAAGCTCAATTAGCGCGAGCTAGGATCCATCAAAGGACCCCACGCACCAGAGGTGAACGGTCTACCATTGAGCCACCGCGGCCGCAAACTACTGACGTTTGGCAACGATTGAGTTTAGTGAATTTTAAGGAGATGTCACGTTTATGTTTTCAGGAATTTTTTTCTCCTTGCCTCACTGCAATCTGAAGTTTTCATCAGAAATAATTTCCTCGTTGTGGAAAGAGACCCGTTCCCTCCCCCCCCCAAAAAAACAGGATATTTGCATTTGAATACCAGGGAGTTTTTGGTGCTATTTGGAAGATGCAAACGATTCACGGAGTTTTTTTCCTATCTATTGCCTCCACTTAATACCAGAATTATGTGAGACCTGGAGGATTTTTTTTTTAATTTTATTTTCCTGGACCAAAAAAAAAAAAAAAGTATTCCCATTAAAGTCATTTTCTCCTCACCACAGTCTCCAAGAAAACTATTCATAGTAACTCATCCACGGTGCATTTCTAATAGGTCTCTTTGGGATTTCTTGAACGCGTAATTTGTCACGGGGAACTAGAACGGAAAAGTATAACTGTGTAGGCACTACCAGCGTAGAGGTAAAGGAGATGAAGCCTCCCAAGTTGCTTTTGATGACAAAGTTAGTAGTTTTTTTCTTACCAAAGACGTGAATAGTGTTGCATACTAGACGAGACGAGACGATAAACAATGTTGTCTCGTCTCGTCTCATTTTTATAAATTTATGTGCAAAATTTACGCCTGATTTCTTAATTTCATATACAGGATGTTGCAAAAATTGTGTCACAATAGTTTGGCAACAGGTTCCTCACATTAAAATAAGAAAAAAAGTTAATATGGACCTGTGCTCAAAAGTGGATAGTTTCGGAGTTATAGGGTGCCGAAAATGTGAAACAAGTGAACTTTAGAAGTTCATAGCTCCACTACTATGGGATCTATCGTAGTCGGATCAAAACATCACTAAGGAACTGGTATGTGAACTATCCAAATATCCATGTTTAAGAATGCTCCAGTACTTGCACACCAGTTTTTAGAGAGGTAGGTGGAGAGTGATCAAGTAGCCCCTACTCCCAAGCAGCCTCTCTAAAAATTATTGTGCAAATACCAGAGGTTCTGAAAGATGGGTATTTGGAGAAATCTCTCTGTAAAACGTGTAGAGATTCAGTCCATTAAGTTGCGACTCTGTCTTGTGTTGTAAAAAGTGCGATTTTTATGTGTGTTTATACTGGTGCTTAGAGTGTTTTCTATAATTTCTTTTATGAAATTATATAGAAATGGCTGGTACAATAAAGATGATAAAAGGTGAAGGATTTCGTGCATCAGAGGAAGATTAAGAGAAAGTTTTAAGGCAATTGGTCAAGTATAAACAACAGGTGTGTCTGGAAAAAATAAACACAGGTGGGAGGGTAATTGAGTCAGAGCAGGTGGCCGAAAGATGACGCCCGGGAAAATACGACCCAGGTGGCTTCCCATGCACACAAGGACTTTCACTTTTAGTATAAATATCTACCCTCTAAGATATCTCTTTCAGTTAGTGTCTGATGAAGATAACGTTAAGTTGTCGAAACTGTTACACTGGAATTTAGTTTTTCATAAACAAGTGTATATACTCTGGTCAGAAGTGTTTATTATTTCTTTAGTGAGTTCCAGAGTCGTGATGGATACAGTTGGATAGTTCACATTCTATTTCCTCAGTGATATCTTGATCCGACTACAATCGGTCCTATAGTAGTGGAACTATGGACCTCTAAAGTTCATTTTTTGACGTTTTCGGCATCATATAACTACAACACTATGCATTTCCGACCACAAGTCCATATGAACTTTTTTTCTTATTTTGATCTGAGGACTCTATTTCCAAAATATTTTGACAAACTTTTGTAACACCCTGTAGAAGTTATCATAAATCCTTCCTCGCCACAAGGGGTCCACAAAGGGTGTGGTATAACAATATTTAAACCATATTTATTAATAAACGCTCTTCATTGTGTTCGTACAATCACTTTTTCAATTTATAGTGTTATACTGTGTATCATATATAACACTAAAACAGCGTTTGAGGTCTTAAGAGTTGGGTGAACTAGTGTCGCCTATGAGACTTGTAAAATTTCTCATCTCGTCTCAAAAACGAGATGAGAATTGTCATTTTCTCGTCTCGTCTCGACTCTCGGTTGTTTTCGAGACGAGATATTTTTTTCCTTTTTGTGAACAACATTACATGCGAGGGACACAGTGGCTTATTAATATAGCTCTTTTCTTTATCACAAATCGTATCAGGTTCTATCTCAGATCATTTGGGTTTCCGCTAATGGAATATGAATTATGTCGTTAGTTACCGATTACAAATTCACAGCTACGCGCCTTTGGCGTGGGAGACCCGGGTTCGATTCCCGGCGGAGCTCATGTGGTTCGGATTCCACGTTAATCAGTAGGTCCACGTCTCATATAGCCTCGCTGCTGAAAGGGTAGATAAACTAAAATCAACTCAACCAAATGGGCTAACGGTTCGGCAAATTGTATCAGTTTTCATTTGCTTTCTCCTAACGATGACTCAAACTTCTAAAGGTTACTCAGATACTTCTAACCATTACGCACACATTACTTGTAACAGTAACAAATTATAAAGGGTATTCAATAAAAAACGCAACATTTGAAACGCCCGCTTTTCTCTTCTGAAGTCCAGAAGGTATAACGTCGTTAGCTTCCCGCGCTTGGACCTGCTCGTCACTGGGGTTGTGGTAAGAGGATATCCAATCACCACCGGCCAATCTCTGCGCTCAGCAAGCCACGAGTAACCAAGCTGTCAACTCCCCATAAACGTCACTAGAACCTTTTGCGGGAAGCCAACGAGGTTATACGACGCTACGACGCTACTGAGAGAATTAGGGAAGTTCTGCTAGCGCATGCGCCATGTTAGGACCTTACTCTCTCACATACACGCAATCGCTTCGCGCAACATACGATTTCCTAGCTATGGGACGCGTGGGAAACTTACTTTCTGGATGTGCCTCGTACTTTCCGTACTATAGTAAGTAGACAACACTTAAGGTAACACGATTTTCATCTTTTGTCTTTGTGATTAGTAGTCACAGAACGCCCATTAGCGCATGATCGTCATCTGTTTTCTGTACGGGTAGGAATTGAGCACTTCACGACGAGACAACGTGTTGTCATAGTGAAACCTTCTTACAAATGTGATGAATGTGACTACTAACCACGAAGACAATAGATGATACTCGTGTAACGTTCAGTGCTGCCAACTTAGTAGAACAGAAATATCGGGCATTTCAAAAGTTGCATTCTTATGGGATACTCATTATAATGAAGAGGTGTACACGCAATTTCAGTTAGTGATACTAGATGGCTCCGAGGGCTAAAAGCATGTCAATGTAACGAAAATCGGCAAAAGTTAAACAAGTGTTTTATGTTTTAATAAAAGTGTTTATAGAAATAATTATCCAATCCTAGTTACTTAGAGGTGACTTCTCAGTATATTTTCTTACGTTTTTTTTCTGAAATAAGCATTACTTCTCCAAACCGGAAATTTTGCAAATACAGTACATTTACGCACTTCGGCAGGTACATAGAGTGTGGTGGTATCATCATCTATTATTTTTATTCTGAAATCTCACTTTGCTCTCGTAGTTCCATGTTTTCACGTTATTTGTTCCGAGGATTTGTCGTTCATAGAAACAAGAGGGAGTATAGTCAACTTTATCCATGTTATGATTAGGAAAATCAACTGATGTTATAGATTTAGGAATTCTGTTACATAAGAAATAGGTACAGACAAGATGTAAAACGAAGAATAGCTTAGCGCACACACGACAGGAGTCCAATGGATCTGTACCTCCACAATATTTTGTAACTTTTTTTTAAAAAAATAATACAGTTTTTGTTTAGTTTGCACCAGCGGCGCACTCAAGGGAGATCCAGTCGGCAGTGGCGGATCCAGACCCGTAGTAGTAGTCCCCGACGTATATGCAACTGAGTCAGCAAAAATTTTTGTGACGTCATAGGTCAAAGGTCAATGACCTTGGCCCGGGGTCAATGACCTAGGGGTACCTAGGACCACCCCCTCTAAATTTTGGCAGGGGTACCATGGCCCACCCCCTAAATTTTGGCAGGGGTGCCTAGGACCACCCCCCTTAAATTTTGGAAATTGCCAAATCTAAAAATTGGGTGTGGTAGCCTAGGACCATAGTATGTACCTCTATCAGTATTGGGTGTCTATGTCGTTCCCTTTCATGGGTAAAAAATTGCCAAAAAGTCAAATTTCGGGGGTTTTTGACCTAATTTATCCCCTTGGATGAGGTGTTATTACCCTATATGGTTATATGGGCGTATACAGGGGTTCATTACCTTTCATAAGACATGGGTATATTAATGCACCCCTTGAGAAATTTGGGAGGGGTACCTTGGCCCACCCCTTCAATTTTGGAAATTGCCCAATTTCAACATTTGGTATTATAGTACAGGACCCTAATATGTATTATGATAAATTTGGATGGTCCACCTCGTTTCCTTTTAGGGGTACCAAATTGCCAAAATATAAACGTAAGCAATACGTTGTACCACGTGTTTGGTTTTTGGCTCAATTTATCCCCTTTGATGAGATGTTATTACCTTATATGGTTATATGGTCATGTATAGGGGTCCATTACCTTTCATAAGACATGGGTATATTAATGCACCCCGGGAGGGGGTACCATGGCCCACCCCTTAAATTTTGGAAATTGCCCAATTTCAACATTGGGTATTATAGTATTGGACCCTAACATGTATTATGATAAATTTGGGTGGTCCACATCGTTCCCTTTTAGGGGTACAAAATTGCCAAATTTTAGTACAACCACATGTTTGGTTTTTTGGCTCATTTTATTCCCTTGGATGAGGTCCTATTACCTTATATGGTTATATGGTCATGTATAGGGGTCCATTATCTATTATAAGACATGGGTACATTGGTGCACCCCGGGAGGGGTACCTTGGCCCACCCCTTAAATTTTGGAAATTGCCCAATTTCAACATTTGGTATTATAGTACAGGACCTCAATATGTATCATGATAAATTTGGATGGTCCACATCGTTCCCTTTTAGGGGTACAAAAATTGCCAAAATATAAACGTTGTACCACGTGTTTGTTTTTTGGTCCATTTTATCCCCTTTGATGAGATCCTATGATTACAGGGGTTCATTTCCTATCATAAGATATGGGCACCCTTCTTAAATTTTGGCAATGGGGGTCCACTGAAATTGTCCAATTGAAGCATAGTACAGGACCTCAATATGTTTCGGTGGTCCTATTACCAAATTTTTTAGTACAATCACGTGTTTGGTTATTGACTCAATGTATCCTATTTGATAAGGTATTATACCCCTTTCAATTTGGTAGGACCCTTCGGGTGTAGTACAGTCACGTGATCGATGATTTGGTTTTGATGCGCGACGAGGTCCCTGGTCAATGTTCTCTAGGAATTAGGCGGAAACTTTGAACAAGATTCTTGGCATTTAAAACTTTTTTTTTTCAACTTTTCAAACTTAAAAAAAATCAAAACAAAAATTGAAACGAAAACTTTTAAACAAAAATCTTGAAACTAAAAATTTTTCAAAACAAAAATTTGAAACGAAAAATTTAAAACAAAAATTTCGAAACAAAAATTTTCAACAAAAATTTTGAAACAATAAATTTACAAACAAAAAAAAATTTGAAACGAAAAAATTTTTAAACAAAATTTGAAACAAAAATTTTGAAACAAAAAAATTTTTAAACAAAATTTTTGAAACAAAAATTACAAAACAAATTTCAAACGAAAAATTTTCAAATAGAATTTAAATCAAACAGTGATCAGCTTTCACGGTTAACCGTTAAACTTTATCCGGTTTTTAACTATTCGATTAACAAATAAACGGTTTTCAACTATTCGATTAACAAATAAACGGTTTTCAACTATTCAATAAACAGATGAACTGTTTCTTTCCTTTTCACACCAGTGAGTGCAAGAATTGTTGTACTCGCTTTAAATACGCATCATTTTTGAAACAAGGTGTTAGTGTTCATCATGGATACACAGTGGAAACATCCATTTACCTGTATTCTCGCAGGGCCTAGTGGGTGTGGAAAAACGTATTTTGTGAAGCGATTACTGTCACATCTCCCAACCATGATCAATGCAAAATTTCGTAAGATATACTGGTATTATGCAGAATGGCAAGACGTGTATTCAACAATGCCAGTTCCAGTAGAATTTCACGAAGGACTTCCACGAATGAAAGATTTTCAGCCTCAAGATGGACCACATTTGATTATTATTGATGACCATATGCGAGAAGTGAATAGTGATATTGTTGATATGTTCACAAAAGGATCACATCATCGAAATATTAGTGTGATTTTTATAACACAAAATGTATTTCATCAAAGTAAAGCAAATAGAAATATGAGTTTAAATTGTTCGTATTTGGTGTTGTTTAAAAATCCACGTGACAAGTCACAAATCAAGCATATGAGTTATCAAATCATGCCTGAGCATCCACTGTTTCTACAAGAAAGTTATGCAGACGCAACAAGAAATCCACATGGTTATTTACTGATGGATCTTAAACAAGATACACCCGATGAAATGCGATTTCGTACAAATATTTTTCCTGACGATTTGCATCATTATGTTTACGTACCAACAAAACATGTTTAAATTATTGTGCATGTGAAAAGAATGACTTAGTCTGTCACGATGTCTCCTACAGTGAAACACGTTTATCTGCTATGTGCTCTGCACAAAGCTAAACCAAGATTGCGTAAAGCTATTATTGCCAATGCAGACGCTTCATTAATTCATAGTATTTGTGAATGTTGTTATAATGTCTTAAAAGGCAATGTTCCACTGACAAGTGCGCAGAAGTCAAGATTAAAGCGTTACAAGAACACGCTCCGCTATCTCGTAGACAATACAAAATCATTGGATAAAAAGAAGAAACATTTAGCCGTACAACAAGGAGGATTCTTACCTGCATTACTTGCACCTATTGTAGGAAGTGTGTTATCCAGTATTTTGTTTAAACAATAAACTTCATGGAACATAGCAAGAAGATGGTTTTAGTGCCACCAGAAATGCTTCAACGAATGCATGCATCATCATCCCGTGTGAGTGAAAATCGAGAATCTAATCTCGATCGTGAAATGCAATCTATATTGAATACATCGTATCCAAGTGATGAAGAAAAATGGAATCAGTACAATAGAATATTACAGAAATATCTTTATGTGATACGTAAACAAGAAGAACCAATACCACTTACAATTACATCAATGAAACCTGATGGTGACGTCCCGAATGTTGACGATAGCACGAAACAAGAAATTTTAGCCGCAATACCACAAATGTATCGTAAGAAAGCCGAACTACTATTCCGTCGTTTAAAACAAGATGACGCAATTACGTGGGATCATAAAGGAACAGTGTACATCAACGACAATAAACTACATGGATCCAATATTGTAGATTTAATGTGCGATGTGACTCGACCGAGGAAACATTCTAATCCTCAAGGCTGGGAATTGTTTTGCAACTACCTTGCATCGTCAAACACACCTCAAGAATTGATTGGTAATCCACGAAGATTAAACTATATTGTCAAGCATAATAGTACAACAGCATCTGAAGGATCTGCACCACCAAAACCGGCACCAGAATTATTTTCTTCCGGAGAAGAAGAAGAAGAAGAAGACGATGATAATGTTTTAGAAGTCCGACCAAAAAGAAAACGTATCATTCCACAATGGTCAACGTACAAACCATGAACAAAAAGTTGAAATCCATTTATTACAATCCAGCACATCCTGCATCGTTTTCTACTGCAAAGAAATTATGGCAAGCCACAGGAAAATCTATACCTCTAGCCAAAATAAAACTTTGGTTAAACAAACAACCTACCTACACGTTACATCGTCCTGTACGTCGTCGTTTCCGTAGAGATTTTTATCTTGTCAACAATATTGATGATCAATGGGAATGTGATTTAAATGATTTACAATCCCTTCAAAACTATAATGACAATTACCGCTATATTCTTACAGTGATTGATGTGTTTAGTCGGTACGGGTGGGCTGTACCACTAAAATCAAAAAGTGCCGAGGATATAGTGAATGCATTTGAAATGATTTTCCAGGACAGGAAACCAATTGTACTACGTAGTGATCAAGGAACTGAATTTACCAACAAGACAGTACAAAAGTTTCTCAGAAAACACAACGTGCAACATGTTACAACAAAGGATCCAGATATTAAAGCCAGCATCGCAGAAAGATTTAATCAGACATTGAAACATCGTATGTGGAAATACTTTACCAAATATCAAACATACAATTACATCAAAGTATTGCCTTTACTTGTAAAAGCATACAATGAAAGTCGGCATTCCAGTATTAAAATGGCACCTGCAAACGTTTCTCAGGACAATTTACTGGAGGTGTGGTATAACTTATACGACAAAAAGCTACAACGTTCAAAACAAGATACGGATTTGTCTGTTGGTGATACTGTTCGTATAAGTAAAACAAAACGTATCTTTGACAAGGGTTACCTCGAGAACTGGACTTGGGAAATATTCAGAGTAAAAGCCATTGTACCAAGAAACCCACCAGTGTATCGACTAGAGGATTTAAATCATCAACTTATCGATGGTGTTTTCTACAGAGAAGAATTACAAACAGTGCCGCTCCCTTCGACGTTCCTCATCGATAAAATATTACGTACAAGAACAAAAGGTCGCAGAAAGGAGTATCTCGTCCAGTGGAAAGGATATCCTTCCTCATTCAATTCGTGGATCCCTGCAACTTCATTGAAGAAGAAGAAGAAGAATGGAACCTGATCAAGATTTTTACGTTACACTTCCCAGTAATAGTTCCATGGATTATTTTCCAGAAAATACATTGACTTCATATATTACGAAATTACAACGACGTGTAGAGTTTCGCCAGAAATGGGATGTGGCAATTGTAGAGATTCATTATCCACATTCTTTGCTGAACATTAACAGTAAAAACAATAAAATATATTAC
This sequence comes from Thermobia domestica, assembly GCF_964235325.1. Lineage (NCBI taxonomy): Eukaryota > Metazoa > Arthropoda > Insecta > Zygentoma > Lepismatidae > Thermobia > Thermobia domestica. The sequence continues at coordinate 382,367,548 of NC_137454.1, read as the reverse complement.
AAATCATCAAGTAGTAATGATCAGGAACCGTGGAAGGTTGTAACGATCCCTGTACGCTATTATAACAATATACGGGATCTTATTCATGCAATTAATATACATCATAAAGAAACCAATTTATTTATATCTCATGACGCAACTAATAATATATGCCTCATAAGACATCCCAAAAAGGAAATCCATACTTCTGTACAATTGTCACCAAGTGTTAGTTTAATGCTTGGATTTGACCCGAAAAGTGATTTAAAAGATATGGAAAAGGGACAATATACACCGGATGTACGATTAGGCTTACCATCACAAATGTACGTCTATTGTGACATTATTGAATCTGAAATTGTTGGAGAAACAATGGTACCCTTGCTACGAATTGTCAACATGGATCCTGTGAATCATACTTTTGGAAGTCATGCAGTACAAATCTTTAATCCTGCACATTATGTTCCGGTGGAAAAAATGAATTTTGAGCAAATACAAATCGATATAAGGGATAGCACAGGTCATCCTATGCCATTCACCTTTGGAACGGTGTGTACAAAACTACATTTCCGTCGTCGTCGTCATGACTGATCCGTATTTGCAATACTACCAAAAACAAGCGTTATCCGGTATCGGCAACGTCTATGTGGGAAGTCCCTATCAAGCAGGACATGGCATTGGAAGTTTCCTTGGTGGCTTATTTCGTTCAGTGTTACCACTTGTGAAGCAAGGCGCTAAAACTGTGGGAAAAGAATTATTAAAATCAGGTGCCAATATGATTAATGATGTTGTGATCTCGAATCAACCGCTGGAAGAATCGTTTCATCAACGGATGCAAGAGGCAAAAACGAATTTACAAGAAAAAGCTAAAAACAAGTTGAAAACTATGCTGGGAAGTGGATATCATAAACGAAAATGGGATGACTGCTCTCAGTTTGAGGTTGACCTTCCAACGATCAACAACACCATCAATCCTACAAAGAGACGTAAATTATCACATAAGAAGAAGAAGAGATCATTGGCATCGTCACCAGATATTTTTGATTAATTCAACGATGGCTTTCTTACATCATCAATCCTGTGAATGTGTAAAAAGTGAATTGGACATTTTTTCAACATTACCCACGCAAACCAGTGTTCTGGACAATCGTATTATTGGCTACAAACCAATTAGTTCAATAGCTGAAAATTCACCAATAGAATTTGTAGTGAGTGGTAGCAGTGATGAATACATTGATTTGCCACAAACCTTATTATACATCCAAGCACAAATTGTGAAACCAGATGGTTCCCCCTTCATCAATACGGATAAAGCAATTGCACCTGTCAATGATTTTCTAAATGCTATGTTTAGTGAAGTACAAATCTACTTGAACAATAAACTGATTTCATTTCCGTCACATAATCATCCATATCGTTCGTACCTGGAAAAACTGCTCAATTATAGTGATGGAGCTAAAAATACACATTTACAAACAGCAATGTGGTTTCAAGATACGGCTGGTCATATGAACGCAACCACAAGTGAGAACAAAGGATTTCAACAACGCTATGAACTGACAAAACAAAGTATGAAATTCGATATGATTGGACATCTTCATTGTGACATTTTTAATCAAGATAAATTTTTAATTCATGGAGTGGAATTACGTGTGAAACTTATTCCTGCAAAGCCAAACTTTTGTCTCATGGCCGGTGAAAGTGGTGTCAATGCAAAAATCAATATTCTAGATGCATCGTTGCAGGTGAAAAAAGTCAGCATCAGCCCTAGTGTCAAATTGGCACACAATAAAATTTTACAATCTACACCGGCAAAGTATCCTCTGACAAGGGTTCAAATGAAATCATTTACCATCCCGAAGGATATACAATCCAAAACTATTGATAACCTGTTTATGGGAACATTGCCAAATCGTATTATTGTAGGATTTACATCGAATGAAGCATCCAGTGGAACTATTACCACCAATCCATTTGAATTTCAACATCTAAACATTAATTTCTTTACATTGTACGTGGATGGAAAAGCTGTACCTTCAAAACCGTTGCAACCCAACTTTGAAGAAAATCTCTACATTTCATCGTACCACACATTGTTCTCAGGCTCTGGCATACATTTTACCAATACTGGAAATACAATTTCAAGAGCCGACTACAAGAATGGATATACACTGTTTGTATTTGACCTAACTCCCGATTCTTCTGCTGGAGATTGTCACTATTGGAATTTACAACGACATGGAGCCATCCGATTGGAAGTTCATTTCCAAGAGAAATTAGCAGCACCTGCAAACTGTATTGTGTATGGAGAGTTTTCCTCACTCCTAGAGATAGACCACCAGCGCAACATTATCCTGGACTTTTAAATTACAAGGTACGTATACGTTATGTATCATTTCCATTCACGATGTTGAATACATTACAATTAGCTAGTGCTTTAAACGGTAGTCCATTATTCAGAAATCATTTTACCGGGGTATTTGCAAGCGATGAGTTGCCCTCACGGATTTCTCTTCCTCTGGCAATCATTGTAAATACAGATCCATCCACAAAACTAGGAAGTCATTGGATTGCAATTTATATTGATCATCGCGGTGTTGGAGAATATTTTGACAGCTATGGCCTTCCTCCTTATGTACCACAACATGTTGCATTCTTAAAACTTCATTGTATATACTATAAATATAATAATAGCCAAATGCAAAGTCTTGGTTCATCCGTATGTGGCTATTATGTTTATTTTTATTTGTGCTGTAAAGCCCAAGGAAAATCTCTGCGTGAAATTCAATATTTGTTCACAACAGTACCCACGGTTAATGATCGTAGACTGTTGCAATATACCTTCCAGGTAATTTTATCATATTTATCACTGTAAGTGTATTTGTTTTATCATCATCTATTTCTATACTAATCATCTTTTTCCTCGTTCTTTTTTTACAGAATTCACAATACGAAGCTTTGCAAACGGGTGCTATGCTGCAAAACATGGAAACAAATCATCGCAATCAAGAAGAGGAGGCAGTCTAATGAAGAAACCCAGCTCAATATACAAACATTGTCAATAAGAAAGAAAAAGAAGAAACCAGAAAAATGAATAAAATACAATTTATGCTTATTTATGTGTTTTTATTGTCCATTCCATATACAACGTTATCAGATTCTCCTAAAGAACTGTGCGATATAAGACGAGAATCTTGTTCAAAGTTTCCGCCTAATTCCTAGAGAACATTGACCAGGGACCTCGTCGCGCATCAAAACCAAATCATCGATCACGTGACTGTACTACACCCGAAGGGTCCTACCAAATTGAAAGGGGTATAATACCTTATCAAATAGGATACATTGAGTCAATAACCAAACACGTGATTGTACTAAAAAATTTGGTAATAGGACCACCGAAACATATTGAGGTCCTGTACTATGCTTCAATTGGACAATTTCAGTGGACCCCCATTGCCAAAATTTAAGAAGGGTGCCCATATCTTATGATAGGAAATGAACCCCTGTAATCATAGGATCTCATCAAAGGGGATAAAATGGACCAAAAAACAAACACGTGGTACAACGTTTATATTTTGGCAATTTTTGTACCCCTAAAAGGGAACGATGTGGACCATCCAAATTTATCATGATACATATTGAGGTCCTGTACTATAATACCAAATGTTGAAATTGGGCAATTTCCAAAATTTAAGGGGTGGGCCAAGGTACCCCTCCCGGGGTGCACCAATGTACCCATGTCTTATAATAGATAATGGACCCCTATACATGACCATATAACCATATAAGGTAATAGGACCTCATCCAAGGGAATAAAATGAGCCAAAAAACCAAACATGTGGTTGTACTAAAATTTGGCAATTTTGTACCCCTAAAAGGGAACGATGTGGACCACCCAAATTTATCATAATACATGTTAGGGTCCAATACTATAATACCCAATGTTGAAATTGGGCAATTTCCAAAATTTAAGGGGTGGGCCATGGTACCCCCTCCCGGGGTGCATTAATATACCCATGTCTTATGAAAGGTAATGGACCCCTATACATGACCATATAACCATATAAGGTAATAACATCTCATCAAAGGGGATAAATTGAGCCAAAAACCAAACACGTGGTACAACGTATTGCTTACGTTTATATTTTGGCAATTTGGTACCCCTAAAAGGAAACGAGGTGGACCATCCAAATTTATCATAATACATATTAGGGTCCTGTACTATAATACCAAATGTTGAAATTGGGCAATTTCCAAAATTGAAGGGGTGGGCCAAGGTACCCCTCCCAAATTTCTCAAGGGGTGCACAAATATACCCATGTCTTATGAAAGGTAATGAACCCCTGTATACGCCCATATAACTATATAAGGTAATAACACCTCATCAAAGGGGATAAATTAGGTCAAAAACCTCCGAAATTTCAATTTTTGGCAATTTTTTACCCATGAAAGGGAACGACATAGACACCCAATACTGATAGAGGTACATACTATGGTCCTAGGCTACCACACCAAATTTTTAGATTTGGCAATTTCCAAAATTTAAGGGGGGTGGTCCTAGGCACCCCTGCCAAAATTTAAGGGGTGGGCCAAGGTACCCCTGCCAAAATTTAGAGGGGTGGTCCTAGGTACCCCTAGGTCATTGACCCCGGGCCAAGGTCATTGACCTTTGACCTATGACGTCACAAAAATTTTTGCTGACTCGGCGAGATATAACGGGGTCCCTACTACTCCCGTAGCCAGCCCAAAAATTTGGGGGGGCCCGGTCGAAGTTTGTGGGTGCGATCCAACCACATTATAGTTCATCACCATATTATAGTTCACTTGTAAGTCTACCGTGAAAATTTGTAGGAGGGTCCAGTAAAAAAATTAGAGGGGCGGCCTCCTAGACCCCCTGGATACGGGCCTGGGCTTTCCAGTTTTTTCTTAGTAACAAAGCTAATTTAAGCTATTATTTATATATTTATGAACGTTTACTGTAAACTCATGATATACGTGTCAAATCATACTCTGGATGCAGGCTACCCCCCAGTTTTTAACCTTCTAGATCCGCCACTGCCACTCGGTCAGATTCCCTACAATCTTTGGACTTCAGTATCCCCAAACTAAAATTTCTGTATATACCCACTTGTGCTCAATGTTTGTTTAAACAGCATCACTTCTCACTTTCACGAAAGAAAAAGGGTTCAATGATGAGACACGTTGACACTGGTGACTGGCCACCTATTTTCACTAACTATCGTGAAAAATATGAGGCTTTTCAGTTCCTTAGATTCTGCAGTTCTTAGTGTTTTCGTAACCAGGTAAACCAATTTACATACACTGAGAAAAAAAGAACTAGGATTTCCGTATGGATACATCGTATTTAGGCGGGTGCGCTCCTTAAGTAATGTAACTTCATGTATAAAAGTACAGCAAGTGGGAACACCATGCCAAGTCTGGAGTTCGGCGTCGAACTAGACTCGCTGTGATTGGAAAATTTTATTCACATGATTGGTTTCGTGTTGAAAACTATTACTCTCGTAAGGTAGGGAGTCACAGATTTAGAAAGAAGCAGGACGGAACAATCGTAGGAAGGAGGTAACAACATTATATACGTAAGTTACCACCGTCGGAATGGGTATGGTGTTAATTCTAGATTTGAAATGGTGGTCCTACAATACAAAATTTTCGCTGGACGGTGGTGTAGACAGTACTACGGATGAAACAACATTACTTAATGAGGTGACGCGCGTAACCTGGTAAAAACAGCATTTACATGCCGACTGGAGTATGCATTTCTCTCAGTGTACGTTTCATCAGAAATGTGAGCCTTGTTAAGTCTGTTTTGTATTGTGATTGTTTCACGAAAGCACCAGTAAAATCGTAATTTTTTCTCCATATACAGTTCTTTCAGTTTGTGTGAGACATGAACACAGTAAACGTGAAATTTAAACGTACGAAGTGCTTTATGTAAGTAAATTTTGGTTTGTGTTGTTCTCTCGATAAATAACGGAACGATTTCCTAGGTTAACGTATTGGTAAAATGAAACGAAATCTTTAAATTTCACGTCCCATGATTATGTCGCCTAGGGTAAAGGAGACTGTGATGATGAGAAATGAATGAAATGGTAGAATGAAGAAAGTGGGAGGAAACAGGAGAGCCCCGAGAAAACCCACGCACACAGTGTCTGTCCACCACACAACTCATTTGGCGCGAGCTGGGATCAAACCGACGACTCCATGTGCGCGCCAGAAGTGAAAGTTCTACCACTGAGCCACCGCGGTCCCGAAATGAAATGAAATCTTTAAGTTTTACGCCCCACGGCTATGCCGGCTAGGTTAAAGAAGACAGTGATGATGAGAAATGAATGAAATGTTGGAAAGCAGAAAGTTGAGTTGAGTTGATTTTGAGTTTAACGTCCGTTTTCAGCAGCGAGGCTATATGAGACGTGAACCTCCTGATTAACGTGGAATCCGAACCACATGAGCTCCCACCGGGAATCGAACCCGGGTCTCCCGCGCCAAAGGCGCGTACGCTAACCGCTTAGCCACGGAGGACCTATATTGGAAAGCAGAAAGTGTGAGGAAACAGGAAAACTCTGAGAAAACCCACGCACACTGTATTTGTCTACCACAAAGTTCACTTGGCGCAAGGTGTAATCGAGCCAGGGACCCCATGTACCAGAGGTGAACGCTCCACCACTGAACCACCGCCGCCGCATAACATTTTGGCATAACTAGAGTATTTTGCTAGGGGGAATTGATACCTCTCCCCCCTTAGTTCTGGTAATTGAAATTACCTTGATCTGGCGGATAACCCTAATAATATTTGAGAGATTTTTCAATTTTAGTTCTACTAAGGATAAGAATAGAACGCAGCGGGAGGTGAAATTGTCAGGATCAGTAAATCTACGCAATTGAGTTGAGCATACAGAAGTATGCTATCAATTCCAAATTGTGTGAGGTGAGCAAAATGCTCACTTTCCAAATTCTACAATATTTTTAGCCTTTAACAAGGAAATAAACTCCGGTAGAAATGGGAGAAGAATAACGCACTTAGAAGTTTCAACTTCATCTAGTAGTGACGCCAAAATAAAATCTTTGAGTTTTACATCCTACGATAATGCCGGTTAGGGTAAAGGAAACGGTGATTATGAGAAATGAATGAAATGGTGGAATGAAGAAAGTGGGAGGAAACGGGAGAACCTCGAGAAAATCCACGCACACGGTGTTTGTCCACCACAAAGTTCACTTGGCGGGAGCAGGGTTTGAACCCGGAACCCCAAGCACCAGAGGTGAACACTCTACCACTGAGCCACCGCGGGCCCCAATAGTGACGCCAACCTGAAACATTGTAAATTCCCATGTCAGGAGACAGAAATTCCCATTTTGTTTTTGAATTTCCCACGATATACTAATTACAAAATTAAGAAATAAAAGAAAAACAAAAACAAATGAAACTATTCTATGTCACAAAAATTTTCTTCAATGTTATAGCCCTAAACTTTGATGTTCTATATTTATCAGGTAGTTGATGAATAACTGTTTTTTCTTAATGGAAAGACAGTTGAAAATGTTTGTGAAAACAAGTACATTTTATGGTCAGGGTTTAGTATTTATGTTATTCCTTTGTATCATGATATTGTATTGAACACAAGGAAACTAGAAGAACTTTATTTTTCAGTCGTTTTGTGCAGAACGATTTCGAAGTTAGATATTTCTCATTTCGCATTCTACTTTTTCCCGTTAAGAGCCTGCCTTACTAAAAATAATACGAAATTTACCATTTTCTTTTGCTTGATTATTCATCAGTGAAAGGAGATAATGAAATGCAAGTTACCACAATCATAGATAATGCTGTTCTACAACAGAAGATATGAACCTGAAGAATGTTCAGTGTTGCCATCCATAGAAATTACAGTGTTGCCAGAAAAACAATTTCCCTAAAAATCTAAGTTAAGACAGCGAGTAAAGGAATGAACAATTGCATTTGATACGTATGATGTTGTTTTGGTTTCTTGTGAACTACTTTTAATTTAACATTATTATTTAGTTTTAATAACTATGTTAAAACTATTTTGTTTATTAGAAACTAAATACAACTATTATTTAAAAAGTAGTTCACAGGAAACCAAAACAATATAATACGCAACCAAATGCAGTTGAGTTTGCTCCTCTACTCGCTGCCTTAACTTAGATTTTAGGGAAATTGTTTTTCTGGCAACACTGTAATTTCTACGGATGGCAACATTGAACATTCTTCAGGTTCATATTTTCTGTTGTAGAATAGTATTATCTATGATTGTGGTAACTTCTATTTCATTATCTCCTTTCACTGATGAATGAACAAGCAAAAGAAAAACGGTAAATTGTGTATTATTTTTAGTAATGCAGGCTCTTAATTATATTCTTTGTATTTAAAGAATACCAGAGCACAATTTACATTTGTTGGAGCTTATTTTGAGAGAATCACGAGTTATTTCTTTCTGCATTAACATGCATTTTCCGGTAACAAAATTTTAATAAGTAACACCGTTTTCAAAATTATTGAGGAGTTATTGGTTTACTTTCCACCAACAGAGAATTTTCTTGCTGTCGATAAAAAAAATACCGTATTTACTGCTAAATTTGACGAAAATTCTGTTTATCCCTTTTCGAGAAATTAATGTAAAAAAAATCTCACAAAATGGGATTTTCCCCACTAGTTGACATCATTGTTAAGATGTCAGCCGCTACAGAATGTCTGTTGCCATCTAGCGGCGAGATGAGTAAGCATCTACTGATTTTGTTTCAATAATATAAAATGAGATATGGACTGCTACCGTTAAAGTCACTGCAACCAGTTAACATGTTAATGGATTGTTTGCCACTAATGAACTCGGCCGAAATAATGGATCTAACTGTCTATTGCAGAAAACTCAAAAATTCGCTTTCGTTAAAGAATTATTGTGTGGACTAACGGACAAACGTAAAGTCATGGTCAAAAGCTTAAGATTTTAACTGATTGACTCCATTAACAATTTTGACCGAGACAATTGCAATAAGAAAATCTAGTTATTCTTGTATTATAGGCAACCAAGATTTCTTTGCTATTGTGTAGGTTGCATAGAAACCAGGGAATATTATGGATTTTAAAAGGAATAAGAATAACCAACGTTATTCGTGAAGATGTTAATGGATTGCCTACATTAACAAACTCAAACGAGATAATTGCAGTAAGAAAAGCTGCATATCCTTTTATTATAGGCAACCAACATTTCTTTGCTATTGTGAGGGTTGCATAGAAGCTAGGGGATGATAGGATTTTAAAGGGAATAAGAATAGCCACCGTTATTCTGAAGATGTTAACGGATTGACTACATTAACAAACTCAACCGAGATAATTGCAGTAAGAAAAGCTGCATATCCTTTTATTATAGGCAACCAACATTTCTTTGCTATTGTGAGGGTTGCATAGAAGCTAGGGGATGATAGGATTTTAAAGGGAATAAGAATAGCCACCGTTATTCTGAAGATGTTAACGGATTGACTACATTAACAAACTCAACCGAGATAATTGCAGTAAGAAAAGCTGCATATCCTTTTATTATAGGCAACCAACATTTCTTTGCTATTGTGAGGGTTGCATAGAAGCTAGGGGATGATAGGATTTTAAAGGGAATAAGAATAGCCACCGTTATTCTGAAGATGTTAACGGATTGACTACATTAACAAACTCAACCGAGATAATTGCAGTAAGAAAAGCTGCATATCCTTTTATTATAGGCAACCAACATTTCTTTGCTATTGTGAGGGTTGCATAGAAGCTAGGGGATGATAGGATTTTAAAGGGAATAAGAATAGCCACCGTTATTCTGAAGATGTTAACGGATTGACTACATTAACAAACTCAACCGAGATAATTGCAGTAAGAAAAGCTGCATATCCTTTTATTATAGACAACCAACATTTCTTTGCTATTGTGAGGGTTGCATAGAAGCTAGGGGATGATAGGATTTTAAAGGGAATAAGAATAGCCACCGTTATTCTGAAGATGTTAACGGATTGACTACATTAACAAACTCAACCGAGATAATTGCAGTAAGAAAAGCTGCATATCCTTTTATTATAGGCAACCAACATTTCTTTGCTATTGTGAGGGTTACATAGAAGCTAGGGGATGATAGGATTTTAAAGGGAATAAGAATAGCCACCGTTATTCTGAAGATGTTAACGGATTGACTACATTAACAAACTCAACCGAGATAATTGCAGTAAGAAAAGCTGCATATCCTTTTATTATAGGCAACCAACATTTGTTTGCTATTGTGAGGGTTACATAGAAGCTAGGGGATGATAGGATTTTAAAGGGAATAAGAATAGCCACCGTTATTCTGAAGATGTTAACGGATTGACTACATTAACAAACTCAACCGAGATAATTGCAGTAAGAAAAGCTGCATATCCTTTTATTATAGGCAACCAACATTTCTTTGCTATTGTGAGGGTTGCATAGAAGCTAGGGGATGATAGGATTTTAAAGGGAATAAGAATAGCCACCGTTATTCTGAAGATGTTAACGGATTGACTACATTAACAAACTCAACCGAGATAATTGCAGTAAGAAAAGCTGCATATCCTTTTATTATAGGCAACCAACATTTCTTTGCTATTGTGAGGGTTGCATAGAAGCTAGGGGATGATAGGATTTTAAAGGGAATAAGAATAGCCACCGTTATTCTGAAGATGTTAACGGATTGACTACATTAACAAACTCAACCGAGATAATTGCAGTAAGAAAAGCTGCATATCCTTTTATTATAGGCAACCAACATTTCTTTGCTATTGTGAGGGTTGCATAGAAGCTAGGGGATGATAGGATTTTAAAGGGAATAAGAATAGCCACCGTTATTCTGAAGATGTTAACGGATTGACTACATTAACAAACTCAACCGAGATAATTGCAGTAAGAAAAGCTGCATATCCTTTTATTATAGACAACCAACATTTCTTTGCTATTGTGAGGGTTGCATAGAAGCTAGGGGATGATAGGATTTTAAAGGGAATAAGAATAGCCACCGTTATTCTGAAGATGTTAACGGATTGACTACATTAACAAACTCAACCGAGATAATTGCAGTAAGAAAAGCTGCATATCCTTTTATTATAGGCAACCAACATTTCTTTGCTATTGTGAGGGTTACATAGAAGCTAGGGGATGATAGGATTTTAAAGGGAATAAGAATAGCCACCGTTATTCTGAAGATGTTAACGGATTGACTACATTAACAAACTCAACCGAGATAATTGCAGTAAGAAAAGCTGCATATCCTTTTATTATAGGCAACCAACATTTGTTTGCTATTGTGAGGGTTACATAGAAGCTAGGGGATGATAGGATTTTAAAGGGAATAAGAATAGCCACCGTTATTCTGAAGATGTTAACGGATTGACTACATTAACAAACTCAACCGAGATAATTGCAGTAAGAAAAGCTGCATATCCTTTTATTATAGGCAACCAACATTTCTTTGCTATTGTGAGGGTTGCATAGAAGCTAGGGGATGATAGGATTTTAAAGGGAATAAGAATAGCCACCGTTATTCTGAAGATGTTAACGGATTGACTACATTAACAAACTCAACCGAGATAATTGCAGTAAGAAAAGTTGCATATCCTTTTATAATAGGCAACCACCATGTGTATGCTACTGTGCAGGTTGCATAGAAGCTAGGGATGTTATAGATTTTAAAGGGAATAAGAAAAACCACCGTTATTCATGATGATGTCAACGGATTGACTACATTAACAAACTCAACCGAGATAATTGCAGTAAGAAAAGCTGCATATCCTTTTATTATAGACAACCAACATTTCCTTGCTATTGTGAGGGTTACATAGAAGCTAGGGGATGATAGGATTTTAAAGGGAATAAGAATAGCCACCGTTATTCTGAAGATGTTAACGGATTGACTACATTAACAAACTCAACCGAGATAATTGCAGTAAGAAAAGCTGCACATCCTTTTATTATAGGCAACCAACATTTCTTTGCTATTGTGAGGGTTACATAGAAGCTAGGGGATGATAGGATTTTAAAGGGAATAAGAATAGCCACCGTTATTCTGAAGATGTTAACGGATTGACTACATTAACAAACTCAACCGAGATAATTGCAGTAAGAAAAGCTGCACATCCTTTTATTATAGGCAACCAACATTTCTTTGCTATTGTGAGGGTTACATAGAAGCTAGGGGATGATAGGATTTTAAAGGGAATAAGAATAGCCACCGTTATTCTGAAGATGTTAACGGATTGACTACATTAACAAACTCAACCGAGATAATTGCAGTAAGAAAAGCTGCATATCCTTTTATTATAGGCAACCAACATTTCTTTGCTATTGTGAGGGTTACATAGAAGCTAGGGGATGATAGGATTTTAAAGGGAATAAGAATAGCCACCGTTATTCTGAAGATGTCAACGGATTGACTACATTAACAAACTCAACCGAGATAATTGCAGTATGAAAAGCTGCATATCCTTTTATTATAGGCAACCAACATTTCTTTGCTATTGTGAGGGTTACATAGAAGCTAGGGGATGATAGGATTTTAAAGGGAATAAGAATAGCCACCGTTATTCTGAAGATGTTAACGGATTGACTACATTAACAAACTCAACCGAGATAATTGCAGTAAGAAAAGCTGCACATCCTTTTATTATAGGCAACCAACATTTCTTTGCTATTGTGAGGGTTACATAGAAGCTAGGGGATGATAGGATTTTAAAGGGAATAAGAATAGCCACCGTTATTCTGAAGATGTTAACGGATTGACTACATTAACAAACTCAACCGAGATAATTGCAGTAAGAAAAGCTGCATATCCTTTTATTATAGGCAACCAAAATTTCTTTGCTATTGTGAGGGTTACATAGAAGCTAGGGGATGATAGGATTTTAAAGGGAATAAGAATAGCCACCGTTATTCTGAAGATGTTAACGGATTGACTACATTAACAAACTCAACCGAGATAATTGCAGTAAGAAAAGCTGCATATCCTTTTATTATAGGCAACCAACATTTCTTTGCTATTGTGAGGGTTACATAGAAGCTAGGGGATGATAGGATTTTAAAGGGAATAAGAATAGCCACCGTTATTCTGAAGATGTTAACGGATTGACTACATTAACAAACTCAACCGAAATAATTGCAGTAAGAAAAGCTGCATATCCTTTTATTATAGGCAACCAACATTTCTTTGCTATTATGAGGGTTACATAGAAGCTAGGGGATGATAGGATTTTAAAGGGAATAAGAATAGCCACCGTTATTCTGAAGATGTTAACGGATTGACTACATTAACAAACTCAACCGAGATAATTGCAGTAAGAAAAGCTGCATATCCTTTTATTGTAGGCAACCAACATTTCTTTGCTATTGTGAGGGTTACATAGAAGCTAGGGGATGATAGGATTTTAAAGGGAATAAGAATAGCCACCGTTATTCTGAAGATGTTAACGGATTGACTACATTAACAAACTCAACCGAGATAATTGCAGTAAGAAAAGCTGCATATCCTTTTATTATAGGCAACCAACATTTCTTTGCTATTGTGAGGGTTGCATAGAAGCTAGGGGATGATAGGATTTTAAAGGGAATAAGAATAGCCACCGTTATTCTGAAGATGTTAACGGATTGACTACATTAACAAACTCAACCGAGATAATTGCAGTAAGAAAAGTTGCATATCCTTTTATAATAGGCAACCACCATGTGTATGCTACTGTGCAGGTTGCATAGAAGCTAGGGATGTTATAGATTTTAAAGGGAATAAGAAAAACCACCGTTATTCATGATGATGTCAACGGATTGACTACATTAACAAACTCAACCGAGATAATTGCAGTTAGAAAAGTTGCATATCCGTTTATAATAGGCAACCACCATGTGTATGCTACTGTGCAGGTTGCATAGAAGCTAGGGATGTTATAGATTTTAAAGGGAATAAGAAAAACCACCGTTATTCATGATTATGTCAACGGATTGACTACCTTAACAAACTCAACCGAGATAATTGCAGTAAGAAAAGCTGCATATCCTTTTATTATAGACAACCAACATTTCCTTGCTATTGTGAGGGTTACATAGAAGCTAGGGGATGATAGGATTTTAAAGGGAATAAGAATAGCCACCGTTATTCTGAAGATGTCAACGGATTGACTACATTAACAAACTCAACCGAGATAATTGCAGTATGAAAAGCTGCATATCCTTTTATTATAGGCAACCAACATTTCTTTGCTATTGTGAGGGTTACATAGAAGCTAGGGGATGATAGGATTTTAAAGGGAATAAGAATAGCCACCGTTATTCTGAAGATATTAACGGATTGACTACATTAACAAACTCAACCGAGATAATTGCAGTAAGAAAAGCTGCACATCCTTTTATTATAGGCAACCAACATTTCTTTGCTATTGTGAGGGTTACATAGAAGCTAGGGGATGATAGGATTTTAAAGGGAATAAGAATAGCCACCGTTATTCTGAAGATGTTAACGGATTGACTACATTAACAAACTCAACCGAGATAATTGCAGTAAGAAAAGCTGCATATCCTTTTATTATAGGCAACCAACATTTCTTTGCTATTGTGAGGGTTACATAGAAGCTAGGGGATGATAGGATTTTAAAGGGAATAAGAATAGCCACCGTTATTCTGAAGATGTTAACGGATTGACTACATTAACAATCTCAACCGAGATAATTGCAGTAAGAAAAGCTGCATATCCTTTTATTATAGGCAACCAACATTTCTTTGCTATTGTGAGGGTTGCATAGAAGCTAGGGGATGATAGGATTTTAAAGGGAATAAGAATAGCCACCGTTATTCTGAAGATGTTAACGGATTGACTACATTAACAAACTCAACCGAGATAATTGCAGTAAGAAAAGCTGCATATCCTTTTATTATAGGCAACCAACATTTCTTTGCTATTGTGAGGGTTACATAGAAGCTAGGGGATGATAGGATTTTAAAGGGAATAAGAATAGCCACCATTATTCTGAAGATGTTAACGGATTGACTACATTAACAAACCCAACCGAGATAATTGCAGTAAGAAAAGCTGCATATCCTTTTATTATAGGCAACAAACATTTCTTTGCTATTGTGAGGGTTGCATAGAAGCTAGGGGATGATAGGATTTTAAAGGGAATAAGAATAGCCACCGTTATTCTGAAGATGTTAACGGATTGACTACATTAACAAACTCAACCGAGATAATTGCAGTAAGAAAAGCTGCATATCCTTTTATTATAGGCAACCAACATTTCTTTGCTATTGTGAGGGTTGCATAGAAGCTAGGGGATGATAGGATTTTAAAGGGAATAAGAATAGCCACCGTTATTCTGAAGATGTTAACGGATTGACTACACTAACAAACTCAACCGAGATAATTGCAGTAAGAAAAGCTGCATATCCTTTTATTATAGGCAACCAACATTTCTTTGCTATTGTGAGGGTTGCATAGAAGCTAGGGGATGATAGGATTTTAAAGGGAATAAGAATAGCCACCGTTATTCTGAAGATGTTAACGGATTGACTACATTAACAAACTCAACCGAGATAATTGCAGTAAGAAAAGCTGCATATCCTTTTATTATAGGCAACCAACATATCTTTGCTATTGTGAGGGTTGCATAGAAGCTAGGGGATGATAGGATTTTAAAGGGAATAAGAATAGCCACCGTTATTCTGAAGATGTTAACGGATTGACTACATTAACAAACTCAACCGAGATAATTGCAGTAAGAAAAGCTGCATATCCTTTTATTATAGGCAACCAACATTTCTTTGCTATTGTGAGGGTTACATAGAAGCTAGGGGATGATAGGATTTTAAAGGGAATAAGAATAGCCACCGTTATTCTGAAGATGTTAACGGATTGACTACATTAACAAACTCAACCGAGATAATTGCAGTAAGAAAAGCTGCATATCGTTTTATTATAGGCAACCAACATTTCTTTGCTATTGTGAGGGTTACATAGAAGCTAGGGGATGATAGGATTTTAAAGGGAATAAGAATAGCCACCGTTATTCTGAAGATGTTAACGGATTGACTACATTAACAAACTCAACCGAGATAATTGCAGTAAGAAAAGCTGCATATCTTTTTATTATAGGCAACCAATATTTCTTTGCTATTGTGAGGGTTGCATAGAAGCTAGGGGATGATAGGATTTTAAAGGGAATAAGAATAGCCACCGTTATTCTGAAGATGTTAACGGATTGACTACATTAACAAACTCAACCGAAATAATTGCAGTAAGAAAAGCTGCATATCCTTTTATTATAGGCAACCAACATTTCTTTGCTATTGTGTGGGGTTGCATAGAAGCTAGGGGATGATAGGATTTTAAAGGGAATAAGAATAGCCACCGTTATTCTGAAGATGTTAACGGATTGACTACATTAACAAACTCAACCGAGATAATTGCAGTAAGAAAAGCTGCATATCCTTTTATTATAGGCAACCAACATTTCTTTGCTATTGTGAGGGTTGCATAGAAGCTAGGGGATGATAGGATTTTAAAGGGAATAAGAATAGCCACCGTTATTCTGAAGATGTTAACGGATTGACTACATTAACAAACTCAACCGAGATAATTGCAGTAAGAAAAGCTGCATATCCTTTTATTATAGGCAACCAACATTTCTTTGCTATTGTGAGGGTTACATAGAAGCTAGGGGATGATAGGATTTTAAAGGGAATAAGAATAGCCACCGTTATTCTGAAGATGTTAACGGATTGACTACATTAACAAACTCAACCGAGATAATTGCAGTAAGAAAAGCTGCATATCCTTTTATTATAGGCAACCAACATTTCTTTGCTATTGTGAGGGTTGCATAGAAGCTAGGGGATGATAGGATTTTAAAGGGAATAAGAATAGCCACCGTTATTCTGAAGATGTTAACGGATTGACTACATTAACAAACTCAACCGAGATAATTGCAGTAAGAAAAGCTGCTTATCCTTTTATTATAGGCAACCAACATTTCTTTGCTATTGTGAGGGTTGCATAGAAGCTAGGGGATGATAGGATTTTAAAGGGAATAAGAATAGCCACCGTTATTCTGAAGATGTTAACGGATTGACTACATTAACAAACTCAACCGAGATAATTGCAGTAAGAAAAGCTGCATATCCTTTTATTATAGGAAACCAACATATCTTTGCTATTGTGAGGGTTGCATAGAAGCTAGGGGATGATAGGATTTTAAAGGGAATAAGAATAGCCACCGTTATTCTGAAGATGTTAACGGATTGACTACATTAACAAACTCAACCGAGATAATTGCAGTAAGAAAAGCTGCATATCCTTTTATTATAGGCAACCAACATTTCTTTGCTATTGTGAGGGTTACATAGAAGCTAGGGGATGATAGGATTTTAAAGGGAATAAGAATAGCGACCGTTATTCTGAAGATGTTAACGGATTGACTACATTAACAAACTCAACCGAGATAATTGCAGTAAGAAAAGCTGCATATCTTTTTATTATAGGCAACCAACATTTCTTTGCTATTGTGAGGGTTACATAGAAGCTAGGGGATGATAGGATTTTAAAGGGAATAAGAATAGCCACCGTTATTCTGAAGATGTTAACGGATTGACTACATTAACAAACTCAACCGAGATAATTGCAGTAAGAAAAGCTGCATATCTTTTTATTATAGGCAACCAACATTTCTTTGCTATTGTGAGGGTTGCATAGAAGCTAGGGGATGATAGGATTTTAAAGGGAATAAGAATAGCCACCGTTATTCTGAAGATGTTAACGGATTGACTACATTAACAAACTCAACCGAAATAATTGCAGTAAGAAAAGCTGCATATCCTTTTATTATAGGCAACCAACATTTCTTTGCTATTGTGAGGGTTGCATAGAAGCTAGGGGATGATAGGATTTTAAAGGGAATAAGAATAGCCACCGTTATTCTGAAGATGTTAACGGATTGACTACATTAACAAACTCAACCGAGATAATTGCAGTAAGAAAAGCTGCATATCCTTTTATTATAGGCAACCAACATTTCTTTGCTATTGTGAGGGTTACATAGAAGCTAGGGGATGATAGGATTTTAAAGGGAATAAGAATAGCCACCGTTATTCTGAAGATGTTAACGGATTGACTACATTAACAAACTCAACCGAGATAATTGCAGTAAGAAAAGCTGCATATCCTTTTATTATAGGCAACCAACATTTCTTTGCTATTGTGAGGGTTGCATAGAAGCTAGGGGATGATAGGATTTTAAAGGGAATAAGAATAGCCACCGTTATTCTGAAGATGTTAACGGATTGACTACATTAACAAACTCAACCGAGATAATTGCAGTAAGAAAAGCTGCATATCCTTTTATTATAGGCAACCAACATTTCTTTGCTATTGTGAGGGTTGCATAGAAGCTAGGGGATGATAGGATTTTAAAGGGAATAAGAATAGCCACCGTTATTCTGAAGATGTTAACGGATTGACTACATTAACAAACTCAACCGAGATAATTGCAGTAAGAAAAGCTGCATATCCTTTTATTATAGGCAACCAACATTTCTTTGCTATTGTGAGGGTTGCATAGAAGCTAGGGGATGATAGGATTTTAAAGGGAATAAGAATAGCCACCGTTATTCTGAAGATGTTAACGGATTGACTACATTAACAAACTCAACCGAGATAATTGCAGTAAGAAAAGCTGCATATCCTTTTATTATAGGCAACCAACATTTCTTTGCTATTGTGAGGGTTACATAGAAGCTAGAGGATGATAGGATTTTAAAGGGAATAAGAATAGCCACCGTTATTCTGAAGATGTTAACGCATTGACTACATTAACAAACTCAACCGAGATAATTGCAGTAAGAAAAGCTGCATATCCTTTTATTATAGGCAACCAACATTTCTTTGCTATTGTGAGGGTTGCATAGAAGCTAGGGGATGATAGGATTTTAAAGGGAATAAGAATAGCCACCGTTATTCTGAAGATGTTAACGGATTGACTACATTAACAAACTCAACCGAGATAATTGCAGTAAGAAAAGCTGCATATCCTTTTATTATAGGCAACCAACATTTCTTTGCTATTGTGAGGGTTACATAGAAGCTAGGGGATGATAGGATTTTAAAGGGAATAAGAATAGCCACCGTTATTCTGAAGATGTTAACGGATTGACTACATTAACAAACTCAACCGAGATAATTGCAGTAAGAAAAGCTGCATATCCTTTTATTATAGGCAACCAACATTTCTTTGCTATTGTGAGGGTTACATAGAAGCTAGGGGATGATAGGATTTTAAAGGGAATAAGAATAGCCACCGTTATTCTGAAGATGTTAACGGATTGACTACATTAACAAACTCAACCGAGATAATTGCACTAAGAAAAGCTGCATATCCTTTTATTATAGGCAACCAACATTTCTTTGCTATTGTGAGGGTTACATAGAAGCTAGGGGATGATAGGATTTTAAAGGGAATAAGAATAACCACCGTTATTCTGAAGATGTTAACGGATTGACTACATTAACAAACTCAACCGAGATAATTGCAGTAAGAAAAGCTGCATATCCTTTTATTATAGGCAACCAACAGTTCTTTGCTATTGTGAGGGTTGCATAGAAGCTAGGGGATGATAGGATTTTAAAGGGAATAAGAATAGCCACCGTTATTCTGAAGATGTTAACGGATTGACTACATTAACAAACTCAACCGAAATAATTGCAGTAAGAAAAGCTGCATATCCTTTTATTATAGGCAACCAACATTTCTTTGCTATTGTGAGGGTTGCATAGAAGCTAGGGGATGAAAGGATTTTAAAGGGAATAAGAATAGCCACCGTTATTCTGAAGATGTTAACGGATTGACTACATTAACAAACTCAACCGAGATAATTGCAGTAAGAAAAGCTGCATATCCTTTTATTATAGGCAACCAACATTTTTTTGCTATTGTGAGGGTTGCATAAAAGCTAGGGGATGATAGGATTTTAAAGGGAATAAGAATAGCCACCGTTATTCTGAAGATGTTAACGGATTGACTACATTAACAAACTCAACCGAGATAATTGCAGTAAGAAAAGCTGCATATCCTTTTATTATAGGCAACCAACATTTCTTTGCTATTGTGAGGGTTGCATAGAAGCTAGGGGATGATAGGATTTTAAAGGGAATAAGAATAGCCACCGTTATTCTGAAGATGTTAACGGATTGACTACATTAACAAACTCAACCGAGATAATTGCAGTAAGAAAAGCTGCATATCCTTTTATTATAGGCAACCAACATTTCTTTGCTATTGTGAGGGTTACATAGAAGCTAGAGGATGATAGGATTTTAAAGGGAATAAGAATAGCCACCCTTATTCTGAAGATGTTAACGCATTGACTACATTAACAAACTCAACCGAGATAATTGCAGTAAGAAAAGCTGCATATCCTTTTATTATAGGCAACCAACATTTCTTTGCTATTGTGAGGGTTGCATAGAAGCTAGGGGATGATAGGATTTTAAAGGGAATAAGAATAGCCACCGTTATTCTGAAGATGTTAACGGATTGACTACATTAACAAACTCAACCGAGATAATTGCAGTAAGAAAAGCTGCATATCCTTTTATTATAGGCAACCAACATTTCTTTGCTATTGTGAGGGTTACATAGAAGCTAGAGGATGATAGGATTTTAAAGGGAATAAGAATAGCCACCGTTATTCTGAAGATGTTAACGCATTGACTACATTAACAAACTCAACCGAGATAATTGCAGTAAGAAAAGCTGCATATCCTTTTATTATAGGCAACCAACATTTCTTTGCTATTGTGAGGGTTGCATAGAAGCTAGGGGATGATAGGATTTTAAAGGGAATAAGAATAGCCACCGTTATTCTGAAGATGTTAACGGATTGACTACATTAACAAACTCAACCGAGATAATTGCAGTAAGAAAAGCTGCATATCCTTTTATTATAGGCAACCAACATTTCTTTGCTATTGTGAGGGTTACATAGAAGCTAGGGGATGATAGGATTTTAAAGGGAATAAGAATAGCCACCGTTATTCTGAAGATGTTAACGGATTGACTACATTAACAAACTCAACCGAGATAATTGCACTAAGAAAAGCTGCATATCCTTTTATTATAGGCAACCAACATTTCTTTGCTATTGTGAGGGTTACATAGAAGCTAGGGGATGATAGGATTTTAAAGGGAATAAGAATAGCCACCGTTATTCTGAAGATGTTAACGGATTGACTACATTAACAAACTCAACCGAGATAATTGCACTAAGAAAAGCTGCATATCCTTTTATTATAGGCAACCAACATTTCTTTGCTATTGTGAGGGTTACATAGAAGCTAGGGGATGATAGGATTTTAAAGGGAATAAGAATAGCCACCGTTATTCTGAAGATGTTAACGGATTGACTACATTAACAAACTCAACCGAGATAATTGCAGTAAGAAAAGCTGCATATCCTTTTATTATAGGCAACCAACATTTCTTTGCTATTGTGAGGGTTACATAGAAGCTAGGGGATGATAGGATTTTAAAGGGAATAAGAATAGCCACCGTTATTCTGAAGATGTTAACGGATTGACTACATTAACAAACTCAACCGAGATAATTGCAGTAAGAAAAGCTGCATATCCTTTTATTATAGGCAACCAACATTTCTTTGCTATTGTGATGGTTGCATAGAAGCTAGGGGATGATAGGATTTTAAAGGGAATAAGAATAGCCACCGTTATTCTGAAGATGTTAACGGATTGACTACACTAACAAACTCAACCGAGATAATTGCAGTAAGAAAAGCTGCATATCCTTTTATTATAGGCAACCAACATTTCTTTGCTATTGTGAGGGTTGCATAGAAGCTAGGGGATGATAGGATTTTAAAGGGAATAAGAATAGCCACCGTTATTCTGAAGATGTTAACGGATTGACTACATTAACAAACTCAACCGAGATAATTGCAGTAAGAAAAGCTGCATATCCTTTTATTATAGGCAACCAACATCTCTTTGCTATTGTGAGGGTTGCATAGAAGCTAGGGGATGATAGGATTTTAAAGGGAATAAGAATAGCCACCGTTATTTTGAAGATGTTAACGGATTGACTACATTAACAAACTCAACCGAGATAATTGCAGTAAGAAAAGCTGCATATCCTTTTATTATAGGCAACCAACATTTCTTTGCTATTCTGAGGGTTACATAGAAGCTAGGGGATGATAGGATTTTAAAGGGAATAAGAATAGCCACCGTTATTCTGAAGATGTTAACGGATTGACTACATTAACAAACTCAACCGAGATAATTGCAGTAAGAAAAGCTGCATATCCTTTTATTATAGGCAACCAACATTTCTTTGCTATTGTGAGGGTTACATAGAAGCTAGGGGATGATAGGATTTTAAAGGGAATAAGAATAGCCACCGTTATTCTGAAGATGTTAACGGATTGACTACATTAACAAACTCAACCGAGATAATTGCAGTAAGAAAAGCTGCTTATCCTTTTATTATAGGCAACCAACATTTCTTTGCTATTGTGAGGGTTGCATAGAAGCTAGGGGATGATAGGATTTTAAAGGGAATAAGAATAGCCACCGTTATTCTGAAGATGTTAACGGATTGACTACATTAACAAACTCAACCGAGATAATTGCAGTAAGAAAAGCTGCATATCCTTTTATTATAGGCAACCAACATTTCTTTGCTATTGTGAGGGTTGCA
This sequence comes from Thermobia domestica, assembly GCF_964235325.1. Lineage (NCBI taxonomy): Eukaryota > Metazoa > Arthropoda > Insecta > Zygentoma > Lepismatidae > Thermobia > Thermobia domestica. Next base: position 382,344,808 of record NC_137454.1, on the reverse strand, counting down.
TAGAAGCTAGGGGATGATAGGATTTTAAAGGGAATAAGAATAGCCACCGTTATTCTGAAGATGTTAACGGATTGACTACATTAACAAACTCAACCGAGATAATTGCAGTAAGAAAAGCTGCATATCCTTTTATTATAGGCAACCAACATTTCTTTGCTATTGTGAGGGTTGCATAGAAGCTAAGGGATGATAGGATTTTAAAGGGAATAAGAATAGCCACCGTTATTCTGAAGATGTTAACGGATTGACTACATTAACAAACTCAACCGAGATAATTGCAGTAAGAAAAGCTGCATATCCTTTTATTATAGGCAACCAACATTTCTTTGCTATTGTGAGGGTTACATAGAAGCTAGGGGATGATAGGATTTTAAAGGGAATAAGAATAGCCACCGTTATTCTGAAGATGTTAACGGATTGACTACATTAACAAACTCAACCGAGATAATTGCAGTAAGAAAAGCTGCATATCCTTTTATTATAGGCAACCAACATTTCTTTGCTATTGTGAGGGTTACATAGAAGCTAGGGGATGATAGGATTTTAAAGGGAATAAGAATAGCCACCGTTATTCTGAAGATGTTAACGGATTGACTACATTAACAAACTCAACCGAGATAATTGCAGTAAGAAAAGCTGCATATCCTTTTATTATAGGCAACCAACATTTCTTTGCTATTGTGAGGGTTGCATAGAAGCTAGGGGATGATAGGATTTTAAAGGGAATAAGAATAGCCACCGTTATTCTGAAGATGTTAACGGATTGACTACATTAACAAACTCAACCGAGATAATTGCAGTAAGAAAAGCTGCATATCCTTTTATTATAGGCAACCAACATTTCTTTGCTATTGTGAGGGTTACATAGAAGCTAGGGGATGATAGGATTTTAAAGGGAATAAGAATAGCCACCGTTATTCTGAAGATGTTAACGGATTGACTACATTAACAAACTCAACCGAGATAATTGCAGTAAGAAAAGCTGCATATCCTTTTATTATAGGCAACCAACATTTCTTTGCTATTGTGAGGGTTACATAGAAGCTAGGGGATGATAGGATTTTAAAGGGAATAAGAATAGCCACCGTTATTCTGAAGATGTTAACGGATTGACTACATTAACAAACTCAACCGAGATAATTGCAGTAAGAAAAGCTGCATATCCTTTTATTATAGGCAACCAACATTTCTTTGCTATTGTGAGGGTTACATAGAAGCTAGGGGATGATAGGATTTTAAAGGGAATAAGAATAGCCACCGTTATTCTGAAGATGTTAACGGATTGACTACATTAACAAACTCAACCGAGATAATTGCAGTAAGAAAAGCTGCATATCCTTTTATTATAGGCAACCAACATTTCTTTGCTATTGTGAGGGTTACATAGAAGCTAGGGGATGATAGGATTTTAAAGGGAATAAGAATAGCCACCGTTATTCTGAAGATGTTAACGGATTGACTACATTAACAAACTCAACCGAGATAATTGCAGTAAGAAAAGCTGCATATCCTTTTATTATAGGCAACCAACATTTCTTTGCTATTGTGAGGGTTGCATAGAAGCTAGGGGATGATAGGATTTTAAAGGGAATAAGAATAGCCACCGTTATTCTGAAGATGTTAACGGATTGACTACATTAACAAACTCAACCGAGATAATTGCAGTAAGAAAAGCTGCATATCCTTTTATTATAGGCAACCAACATTTCTTTGCTATTGTGAGGGTTACATAGAAGCTAGGGGATGATAGGATTTTAAAGGGAATAAGAATAGCCACCGTTATTCTGAAGATGTTAACGGATTGACTACATTAACAAACTCAACCGAGATAATTGCAGTAAGAAAAGCTGCATATCCTTTTATTATAGGCAACCAACATTTCTTTGCTATTGTGAGGGTTACATAGAAGCTAGGGGATGATAGGATTTTAAAGGGAATAAGAATAGCCACCGTTATTCTGAAGATGTTAACGGATTGACTACATTAACAAACTCAACCGAGATAATTGCAGTAAGAAAAGCTGCATATCCTTTTATTATAGGCAACCAACATTTCTTTGCTATTGTGAGGGTTACATAGAAGCTAGGGGATGATAGGATTTTAAAGGGAATAAGAATAGCCACCGTTATTCTGAAGATGTTAACGGATTGACTACATTAACAAACTCAACCGAGATAATTGCAGTAAGAAAAGCTGCATATCCTTTTATTATAGGCAACCAACATTTCTTTGCTATTGTGAGGGTTGCATAGAAGCTAGGGGATGATAGGATTTTAAAGGGAATAAGAATAGCCACCGTTATTCTGAAGATGTTAACGGATTGACTACATTAACAAACTCATTGAGATAATTGCAGTAAGAAAAGCTGCATATCCTTTTATTATAGGCAACCAACATTTCTTTGCTATTGTGAGGGTTATATAGAAGCTAGGGGATGATAGGATTTTAAAGGGAATAAGAATAGCCACCGTTATTCTGAAGATGTTAACGGATTGACTACATTAACAAACTCAACCGAGATAATTGCACTAAGAAAAGCTGCATATCCTTTTATTATAGGCAACCAACATTTCTTTGCTATTGTGAGGGTTACATAGAAGCTAGGGGATGATAGGATTTTAAAGGGAATAAGAATAGCCACCGTTATTCTGAAGATGTTAACGGATTGACTACATTAACAAACTCAACCGAGATAATTGCAGTAAGAAAAGCTGCATATCCTTTTATTATAGGCAACCAACATTTCTTTGCTATTGTGAGGGTTACATAGAAGCTAGGGGATGATAGGATTTTAAAGGGAATAAGAATAGCCACCGTTATTCTGAAGATGTTAACGGATTGACTACATTAACAAACTCAACCGAGATAATTGCAGTAAGAAAAGCTGCATATCCTTTTATTATAGGCAACCAACATTTCTTTGCTATTGTGAGGGTTGCATAGAAGCTAGGGGATGATAGGATTTTAAAGGGAATAAGAATAGCCACCGTTATTCTGAAGATGTTAACGGATTGACTACACTAACAAACTCAACCGAGATAATTGCAGTAAGAAAAGCTGCATATCCTTTTATTATAGGCAACCAACATTTCTTTGCTATTGTGAGGGTTGCATAGAAGCTAGGGGATGATAGGATTTTAAAGGGAATAAGAATAGCCACCGTTATTATGAAGATGTTAACGGATTGACTACATTAACAAACTCAACCGAGATAATTGCAGTAAGAAAAGCTGCATATCCTTTTATTATAGGCAACCAACATTTCTTTGCTATTGTGAGGGTTACATAGAAGCTAGGGGATGATAGGATTTTAAAGGGAATAAGAATAGCCACCGTTATTCTGAAGATGTTAACGGATTGACTACATTAACAAACTCAACCGAGATAATTGCAGTAAGAAAAGCTGCATATCCTTTTATTATAGGCAACCAACATTTCTTTGCTATTGTGAGGGTTACATAGAAGCTAGGGGATGATAGGATTTTAAAGGGAATAAGAATAGCCACCGTTATTCTGAAGATGTTAACGGATTGACTACATTAACAAACTCAACCGAGATAATTGCAGTAAGAAAAGCTGCATATCCTTTTATTATAGGCAACCAACATTTCTTTGCTATTGTGAGGGTTACATAGAAGCTAGGGGATGATAGGATTTTAAAGGGAATAAGAATAGCCACCGTTATTCTGAAGATGTTAACGGATTGACTACATTAACAAACTCAACCGAGATAATTGCAGTAAGAAAAGCTGCATATCCTTTTATTATAGGCAACCAACATTTCTTTGCTATTGTGAGGGTTGCATAGAAGCTAGGGGATGATAGGATTTTAAAGGGAATAAGAATAGCCACCGTTATTCTGAAGATGTTAACGGATTGACTACATTAACAAACTCAACCGAGATAATTGCAGTAAGAAAAGCTGCATATCCTTTTATTATAGGCAACCAACATTTCTTTGCTATTGTGAGGGTTACATAGAAGCTAGGGGATGATAGGATTTTAAAGGGAATAAGAATAGCCACCGTTATTCTGAAGATGTTAACGGATTGACTACATTAACAAACTCAACCGAGATAATTGCAGTAAGAAAAGCTGCATATCCTTTTATTATAGGCAACCAACATTTCTTTGCTATTGTGAGGGTTACATAGAAGCTAGGGGATGATAGGATTTTAAAGGGAATAAGAATAGCCACCGTTATTCTGAAGATGTTAACGGATTGACTACATTAACAAACTCAACCGAGATAATTGCAGTAAGAAAAGCTGCATATCCTTTTATTATAGGCAACCAACATTTCTTTGCTATTGTGAGGGTTACATAGAAGCTAGGGGATGATAGGATTTTAAAGGGAATAAGAATAGCCACCGTTATTCTGAAGATGTTAACGGATTGACTACATTAACAAACTCAACCGAGATAATTGCAGTAAGAAAAGCTGCATATCCTTTTATTATAGGCAACCAACATTTCTTTGCTATTGTGAGGGTTGCATAGAAGCTAGGGGATGATAGGATTTTAAAGGGAATAAGAATAGCCACCGTTATTCTGAAGATGTTAACGGATTGACTACATTAACAAACTCAACCGAGATAATTGCAGTAAGAAAAGCTGCATATCCTTTTATTATAGGCAACCAACATTTCTTTGCTATTGTGAGGGTTACATAGAAGCTAGGGGATGATAGGATTTTAAAGGGAATAAGAATAGCCACCGTTATTCTGAAGATGTTAACGGATTGACTACATTAACAAACTCAACCGAGATAATTGCAGTAAGAAAAGCTGCATATCGTTTTATTATAGGCAACCAACATTTCTTTGCTATTGTGAGGGTTACATAGAAGCTAGGGGATGATAGGATTTTAAAGGGAATAAGAATAGCCACCGTTATTCTGAAGATGTTAACGGATTGACTACATTAACAAACTCAACCGAGATAATTGCAGTAAGAAAAGCTGCATATCCTTTTATTATAGGCAACCAACATTTCTTTGCTATTGTGAGGGTTGCATAGAAGCTAGGGGATGATAGGATTTTAAAGGGAATAAGAATAGCCACCGTTATTCTGAAGATGTTAACGGATTGACTACACTAACAAACTCAACCGAGATAATTGCAGTAAGAAAAGCTGCATATCCTTTTATTATAGGCAACCAACATTTCTTTGCTATTGTGAGGGTTACATAGAAGCTAGGGGATGATAGGATTTTAAAGGGAATAAGAATAGCCATCGTTATTCTGAAGATGTTAACGGATTGACTACATTAACAAACTCAACCGAGATAATTGCACTAAGAAAAGCTGCATATCCTTTCATTATAGGCAACCAACATTTCTTTGCTCTTGTGAGGGTTGCATAGTAGCTAGGGGACGTTAAGATTTTAAATGGAATATGGATAGCCATCGTTACCCGTAACGATGTTAACGGATTCACTCCATAAAAAAGCTCGCCCGAGATAATTGCGCTAGCTATCAATTTTAGAGAAGAAATAATTCTCTATCTTGTCTCTTCTCTCTAAGAATTCTTTATCCTTTTTAGAGAAAAAAGAATAAAACAACTAAATTTTTCGGTTTAACGTCCCACGCATATATACCCGTGAGGCTAAGGAAAACGGATAATTAAGACAAGTAAATGATGGTAGAATGAGTATGTGGGAAGAAACGGGAGTACCTCAAGAAAACTCAAGAACACGATATACCCTACCCAAATTTAATTGGCCGGGAATCGAACCAGGAGTATTATTACAGTATAGATTAATTGATTGATTGATTTTGAGTTTCATGTCCCGTTCAGCAGCGAGGCTGTATGAGACGTGGACCTACTGATTAACGTGGAATCCGAACCACAAGAGCTACCGCCGGGAATCGAACCCGGGTCTCCCGTATTACAGTATAGAGTAGAAACATAAATTGCAACAATCCAAACAATTATTCTATTCGTTTTATCGATATTTTTTTTAGTGTTTGAACATTCACATTATTATGGATGAAAACTTATAACGACTATATTCTTTTGTTTATCGTACTAGTGAATATTGTAAAAATAAAACTAATCGTTCTTTGTAACTTTTATTTTTGGATCAAAAGATGTATTATATTTCAATCAAAAATTTTCTTGTAGACCTTATATCTGGAGAACTACATATAGTCCAGCCAATCTCAAACTATCATCTATCTCAGTATGATGTCCTTATTTCGTAAAAAAATACGAAAACTTGATTTAGGGGTCATTCAAAACTTTTGTGGCTCCTTATCCAATTTTGGATCAAAAATTCCATTATATTTCAATCAAAAATTTTCTTGTGCGCCTTATACATAGGAAACTACGTATAGTGTAGGCAAATCCAAACTATCACTTAACTCAGTATGATGTGCTCATTCCGTAAAAAAAGAAAAAAAAATTAGGGACCGTTCAAAAATTTTGTGGCCCCTGATCCAAAAACTAATTATTGCCCAAGATCGCAATCTTCTGATCCATTTTTTTTGGATCATTCCTAAAATTCTTGTTGAAAATGTAAATTTGTAACTATTCAAATCTTTCTTCACAATAAATTCATAATGAAAATTTACTAAAATGTATACAAAGACGTTGAAACAGCTCTATTTTTTTTTTTAATGTACTATGTTCATATTTCGTATATCAGGTTAGAGTACGCGTGGGGAGGCAGACACCTTTCAGCCTAGGGCCGTGAAAACATTAAATCAGAAACGGGTGACACACATTGTCTTAATAGTGCCACATAGTAATTGTAAACGGAACGATAAATTTAGTTGAATTCTATTGTTAACTTCATCATTATGGGTATTCTGCCATTATTGGCAGCTCACTTGCCGTAACTGAGAAGCTTCCATGCTCCATGCTTTTTCGGCTAATATCTTCTTCTTCACGTACAATTTTCCTGTTTTGATATCATACATTAATTGTAGTCTCCTTCGCTCTCTCCCTCTCTTTCCTGCCACCATACCCTCTAGCACGTCACTCGTGATACAGTTCCTTCTTAGCCAATGTCCCAACCAGCTTCTCTTTCCCTCCTTAACAATATATATATAATTGTTGTCTTCACCCCCACCATTTCTAACAGCCTCTCATTCCCTTTCCGCTCGACCGAGCTAATTCCCTCCATTTTTCTCCATATCCACATTTCGAAACCTTCCAGTCGTTTTCATGGTTTTTGCGTAATGTCCATGTTTTTGACTCATACAGCACAATACTCCATACTTAGGAGTCTTTTTCTGAACTCTTCGTTCAAGGTTCCCTAAAATAGACTTTTCTTTCTCCTAAACGCATTTTTTCGTCACTCCTATTCTTGCTTTTATTTCACGTTCACACTTCGTATCATCACTAATAATACTACCCAGGTTAGTCACCTGTTCTATTTTCTCCCCTTCTATATTTCACACCGATCGCTTCGTTCCAATCACCATGACTTTTGTCTTTCTAAGATTTATTTTCATCCCATATTCTTCACAGTCCTTCCTCAAGTTTCTTTTGACATCTTATTGATTTTCCCTTCAGATTCGGCAACAAGCACCATATAATATTAACTAGCACGATAAATTTGACCATGTTAGTTAGCAACCATGTTAATGATGAAAAGGATGAAACTAATTCATTTTGGAAGCTTTGATAATAATAATAATAATAATAATAATAATAAGTGGATTATTTGTGTAGGAAGCCAGTTTCTTTCAAAACGAAAGCCTTCGACGAACAAAGTCTACCGTGTTGCTTTGTAAAGGAGTGGATTGTCGGCAAAACATGAAGCAAAAACTATCATCGAAAAGCTTTGTCTACTTATTGTTTTGAGACGTTCACCGCAGGATGTCTCTTTTGTCGTCTGATCCTGCTTCGGAACCTCATTAAGAAGTTATCACTCATTCCATCTACACGACAACAAAGATATCTTGATACCATTTCATCTCTCTCTCTCTCTCTCTCTCTTTTGAGAATTACAATTGCTGCTGTTGTCTTTGAACACAAATGAAGTTTTGTTAACTATAATAAACAAACAGGCTTTCAGGTTTTCTGTAACGGGAATACCAAACACAGTCTCTCCCTCTAGCAAGTCTAAAATTAAAAGATAACCTTAAATGTAACTTTCAGTACACTGGGAAATGAACTGAAGAGTTAAGATCGGTATCAAAGTAATGTCCTTAGATGCAGGTTTCTCAAATTGTGCACCGCGGCGCCCTAGTGCGCCTTCGCTGGCTTATACGGGAGCAGTGAGATATTTGGGAAGTTTCTCTGAACAATATAGCATAAGAGATAAATGATCACGTCAAACGAACTAGCGTCAAATCACATTCGATTTTCGTATTTATTATAAAGTACCATGTGGTTTGGATTCCCCGTTAATCAGTAGGTCCCATCTCATATAGCCTGCCTCCTGAAAGAAACGTTAAACTCAAGATCAACTCAGCTTATTATACATAATAATAATAATAATAATAATAATAATAATAATAATAATAATAATAAAATCCATCAAACAATTTTTGTACTGTTGTTTTCCCCAGAAAAGTAATAATGATGATAAAAAAACACAAAAAAAGCTACAAAGCATATAAATTTTATGTTACTTACTGTTACAAGGAAAAGCTATTTGTAGATTAATAACATGTCTGTGTTGATTAGGGATGGCCAGATCCGGATACTTTTGGATCCGGATATCCGGATCCACTTGGGTCCGGATATCCGGTATCCGGATATCCGGACACTGGATCCGGATCCGAGATTTCGGATCTTGGATCCGGATCCGAAAATCCGTATCTTGGATCCGGATCCGAAATTTCGGATCTTAGATCCGGATCCGAAATTTCGGATCTTGGATCCGGATCCGAAATTTCGGATCTTAGATCCGGATCCGAAAAACCGGATCTTGGATCCGGATCCGAAATTTCGGATCTTAGATCCGGATCCGAAAAACCGGATCTTGGATCCGGATCCGAAAAACCGGATCTTGGATCCGGATCCGAAATTTCGGATCTTGGATCCGGATCCGAAAAAAACGGATCTTGGATCCGGATCCGAAAAAACGGATCTTGGATCCGGATCCGAAATTTCGGATCTTGGATCCGGATTCGAAACTCCGTGTCAGAAAATTCGGGTGTTCCGAATCAGCAAAATTTTCGAAATTATTGACAAAGTGATTTTCATTCCTATGCTTAAAATAAGATTTTAAGACACTTTTGGTATCTGATCGTGTGACAGCCTTGCGTTCTCTTCATTTTGTTGATATTTGGTTTTCGTGCCTTAATATGTTACAATTACTCCAAATTTGATTGAGTAAAACTGTCGAGTTAGGTGAGAGCAATCTCATTGTCAGATTAGATTCTAGTGGAAATACTTGACCGAAAAGGTAGTAAATCTTTTTTAAAGCTGTCGTCCTGATGGAAATTTGTCCTTTGTTTTCTGTAACACTAGTCAAATGCTGGGATGAAACCTTAGTCTCAAGCCCAAGCTTCTTCATTAGACTCTGGCTGCTTACTTTTCTAATTCTTTCTGAGTTATTGTGGTCACTGAATGAGGCCATTTCCTAGTCGTGATGGGCTAGGCCATTGCTAATAGAACAGCCCATAAAATATAGATCAAATCAAATTAAGGAGCAACTTCCTTTTCTTGCTCTTGATGAGCTTTTTTTTTTCTTTCTTTAAAAATACGTTTCTCTGTCACCGTACCACTCCAATTAGAATTAAGAATTGTAGTAGAGATGAAGTTCTAAATGGCAATTAATGTATCAAAATCAATGTATTAATGTACTGTATGTGTATACAAAATACCATATGGAGCCTCGAGCAGTAACACGTATCTTTGTAATTAGTAATCCACTACTATTAACTCTGCAATAGGTTGTATAAGGAGCTATATCATTCATGTAAACACATAGGCGGATGCAGGGGGAGGGCGAAAAGTCGTTCGCCCCTACCCAGCGCCACCATTAACAGTGTACTTTAGTAGTAATTTGTGGCAATTTCAGATCATCTAAGTAATTTTTCACTGCTAGCATCCCCAACCGCCCCCTAAGAGTCCATCCGCCCCCTCCAAGAGTCCGTTCTGGATTCGCCCCTGCGCAAACATAATTTTATACAACTCATTCAAGAGTACATTTTGGTAGCTTTTTAAAATTTTTATCTTAAAGGATTGTCATTTCTCGTGGCTACTTATGCAATTTTGTCCACAGGCATACATGCAATTTCCAGTCATTACGCAAATACATTTATATACTTAATAGACCTCGGCTAGTTGGGGGATTCGCCACTAGACCCCCGTTACTAGGGCCTCGCACCACAAAAGCCTCTAATCATAATCAATTTAAAAAGAAATGTCTGGGGATTTGCCCTTAGACCCTCTGATATCTCATTTGATCGGCCTATGACCTCGTACCTCGTAAACCTACAACCATACCGAATCTCAGTTCAAATATCAAATTGTATGTAATAACATTCCGGTATCCCGAGACATACCGAATTTCAGTGCGAGTACATGGGGGCTTTCCCCCCAGCCCACACATTTGCTCGGTCTACGGCCTCGCACATCATACGCCTGCAAACGTAACGAATTTTTAAGGGGCCGCGGTGGCTCAGTGGTAGAGCGTTCACCTCCGGTGCTTGGGGTACCTGTTTCGATCCCAGCTTGCACCGTGTGGACTTTGTGGTGGACAAACACCGTGCTCGTGGGTTTTCTCGGGGTTTTCCCGTTTCCTCCTACTTTCTTCATTTCATTTATTTCTCATAATCACCGTCTCCTTTAGCCTAACCGGCATAAACGTGGGATGTAAAACACAAGCATTTCATTTCATAAGATAACGAATTTTTGTTCAAATAACAAGTTTCATTTCTCTAACATTCCAGGATTCCGAGATATAAAAGTCTTTTCTCCCCCCCCCCTTTACTTCCCCTCTAAGACATACATCAAAAAACGCTTAAGTACATACCTAATTATTTCAAATGTAAAGTCCAAATACCAAATTCTATGCTCCTAACCTTCAGAGGTTCCCAGATATCGACATGTTATTATAATAATTACAATCCCCACCCTCTTTCCTTTCCATCTCTTTTCTTTTCCTTTTTACTAAAACGTCAAAAAAACACTGAAACACATGTCAAATTATTTTCAATGAGAAGTGCAAATACCAAATTTCAAGTCTCTAACCTTAAAGGATATAACATATTAATACAATAATTGTAATCCCCACTTAATTTTTTTCTCGCCCTTTTTCTTCCCTTCTGGGCCACACATAAAAAAAAACGTTGAAATACGTATCTAATTATTTTAAGTGAGAAGTCCAAATACCAAATTCCATGTTTCTAACCCTTTAAGTTTCCGAGATATAGGCATATTATTATACTAATTGCAAAATTGCAATTACCACCCGTTCTTTTACTTTCTATATCTTCCTTGCCCCTTCTAATTTAAATATCAAAAAGCACTTAAACAAGTATCAAATTATTTTCAATGAGAAACCCAAATACCAAATTTGAAGTATCTAACGTCAAGAATCATCAATATTTTCCACCCCATTTCCCCCCTTCCTCGTCGAATTTCCCAAAGTCCTTCCTTAGTGGTATCCTACGTCACAAACCCTATAAACTGTCCAAATTTCAAGTTTGTAGCTTAAGCGATTTGGTCTGTACGGTGATCTGTCACTCACTCACTCAGTCACTCAGGACTTTGCCCTTTTTATATAGAGATATTTAAGATTTTATGGGAAAGCCATGGATTTTGTCCTAAGGCCGCCAGTGTTTTAGAAATGTAATAGCTTTGCTATAAACTTTAAGCAATCAACTGACTGATCTGCGTCTATATGTATTATGTAAAATACCGCTTATAATATTTATTTTGCTCGTAATAAAAAAAAAAATAGAAATGATGATGAAAATTCAAAGACATCCATGATTTTAGCGTAATGCTGCAGGAGTTCAGATCATTGAATTAATCATAAGAGCCGATTGTATAAGATAGACTACATTAAATTCCAATGTGGCACAAAGAAAATATGCAGCATTAATATGCAGTTTTTCAACGTTATAACTCATTCTGAAAATATTATCATAGGTCTCACAAACAATCGAATTTTAATCCTAACTCGATTAATATATAAAAAAGGCAGATCTATACAACTACTGACTTCAGATGAAAGTGGCATACTTGTAGTACGTTTAAAGATATACTAAAGACTAAATGATGGGGTGTGCGGAACAATGGTCTAACCCCGAAAAATGTGAAAATGAGATTTTGATGTAATCTTTTGTCATTTAAATTGAATTGTCTTCCCACTGAGTTAGATAAAATTCACCTAGTAAATTTTATACATATGGATATTTTAGTTCTGGGTCTCAATCTAAGGCCTAAAATATTCAAAACAGGAGTACGAATCTGAACTTCGAAATTTCGGGTGTGGGTCCAGGAACCGGATATCCGGATCTGGATCCAATATTCAAAACTTCAGATCCGGATCCAAGATCGGAAACTTCGGATCCGGATCCAAGATCCGAAATTCCGGATCCGGATCCAAGATCGGAAACTTCGGATCCGGATCAAAGATCGGAAACTCCGGATCCGGATCCAAGATCCGAAACTCCGGATCCGGATCCAAGATCCGAAATTTCGGATCCGGATCCGGGATCCGGATCTTGTAGGATCCGGATATCCGAGATCCGGATCCGTCTGGCCATCCCTAGTGTTGATGGAGTTTTGAACACTTGGAATTCTGATCATGTATACCCGAGAAGCGGACATTAAAACTGATGACTCGCCTGGAAAATTAGTCAAGAGTAAAAGTGAGGCCAGTAGTGCAGTTTCTGTAGACCAAAAAACACTACACCTGCTGACATTCACAGGCAGATTGTGGAGATGTATGGGGAGAGCTAAATTTCAATGCAACATGTAGGGAAATGGTGTAGTGTTTTTAAAGAAAGCCGGATCAACATTGTTAATGACAATCCTGGACACAGCGGTACACTCAGTATTTCAATCACTGACATTACGCTTGGAACAACTAGAGCACCCCCTCTACAGCCCTGACCTAGCCCTAATGACTTTCACCTTTTCTCTGTTCTAAAGCAAAAAAATGGCTGGCCACGATTATCTGGCATGCGATTATGTCAAAACCGCTGAGTTACGGTGGCTACGAGAATTTGACGCGAATTTGTATGCAAATAAATGGTATAGAAAACGTTATTTGCCGCTGTGATAAGCGGTTGAACAAAACCTGTGATTACGTCGAGAACTAGTGTTGAGTGAGCTTTATCATTAGTGTTGAGTGTTGATCTTCCAGCTATGTCTCTCACATAAGCCATAATACGCTTTGTAACATTTTTTTTTTTTATTTTTTCGATCATTTAATTTAATACAATAAGTCAATAAGTGTAGTTGTCAAAGTGAGCAATGATTCCTCTTCCTTCCCATTAATTTTTATTTCGAAGTATACAAGTAAGTCCATACTCTCTAACAAAACACATTATGTTCTATGAAAATAGGTGAATTTTATTAGATTTTCACTGAAAAATATTCGAGGATTCATTTCTTTATTACTGACCCATTTCAACTTCAAGTAGTAAAGGCGAGTGGAGATTTTAAATTAAAAAAAAAAAACAACAAAAAAACGCAATATTTCAAACAGATCTTTCTAAATGCAAGTTATTACAAATCATTTTTTTCTTATCATGGTTAAGTGAGTTCTCATAGCAATTTTACCCGAGTTCAACTCCAAGCAGTGGGGACTACGTGTAAACTTCAATAAACCCCACCATATTCTGTCAAAATTGAATAGAAATATCGTAGAATTTTATTTATTTTATGAGCTCCCTCGTGGCTAAGCGATTAGTGTACGTGCCATTGGCGTGGGAGAGCCGGGTTTGATTCCGGGCGGAAGCTCATGCGGTTTGGATCCCACGTTAAAACTGTAGATTCATGTCTCATGTAGACTCGCTGTTGAACGGGACGCTATACAAATTCAATTCAATTCAATTCTTTTATTAACGCAAGTGACCGGGGAGTTAAGTTCTCGCTTTCGTTTTTTTATTTTTAATCTTAGTAAAAGGCTGTCAATGTAAATCCTCAAAAACATATGGGCCATATTGTATCAAAATCTATTATTTCCCACGAAATATATATCATGAATTTTATTTTTTAAATCGAGGGTGGTGAGGAGAAATAGATCCCCAAATTACGGGACTATATCTACAGGCTCACTCTTGAATAATTCGAATTTCAAGCATTGGGGATTATTGTGAAATTTGAAAGAAAATATACATAATATTGTGCCAAAACGGACTTACTTTTACGAAAATAATCTACAAATATTTTTAAAAATTGGGGTGTATATTCGCCTACTTTATTTTGCACCGATTTTAACTCCATGCAGAGGGGATAGTTAAGAAGAGTAGCAAGCTTCAAAGGAAATGTTACATGGAAATCGAACTTTCTAACAAATATTAACGTGAAATTCTTTTTTTTTTTTCTAATTAGGAGGGAAAGGTACAAATTCTCCCTTTCATTTTTGGTGGATTTTAACCCCAAACTGTGAGGATGCTCGAACATCCTTAAGAACCTATACTGTCATTGTCAGGTAATTTTCACGTGGTTTACACAAGAAAGTTGGACTTAGTGGTAGAGTATATTTCTGGTGCATGAGGTCCCTGGTTCAATCCCCGGCTAAGTAACTTTGTGGTGGACAACATCGTGTCCGTGACTTTTCTCGGGATATTCCTGTTTCCTTCCACTTTCTCATTCCACCACCAATTCTTCCATCATCATTGGCTTACCATAATCATCCGTCTCTCTTTGCTTCTAGATCATAATCGTGGGACGATAAACTGAAAGATGTCATTATACTGGAAACTTGTTTCGCATGTACATATATTCGCAAAATTTCAATAAATGCAAAATTACAATTTTCCTCCCTTATTCTTATGGATTTCAAAATCAAACAAGGTTCACGTCTGCATGCTGAAGCAGAGGATATACAAATTTTCATTAAAAACGAATAAAGTTTGCGAAAGTTATCCTGAAACAGACAGACACACACAAAAATGACAATTATATTAGGTTTTTAAAATAAGAATTTATGAATATATGTATGAGTAGAAAACAATGACTTAACAATCTTTATAAACGATTCAGGGAGAAATCGAGCTTCTGCTGTTTGTTGTTCTCCCTTTCAGAAATTATTGAGATATTATAAGATGGTGGGTAAATACTTGATATATATAGATAACACAAAATTACGTTAAGTTATAAATACTTGTGTCGAATGGTACAAGCTTCGCTACACTAGCTTCAATAAGTAGCGTTTTGAAGGATGATAATGTCAACCCCTACCAACATTCGCAATTTGATCAGAATTCGAAACAAAATTAAAATATCTATATTTATATCCATAAAAAGCAATGTAGAATGTGGTTATCGGCATTTTGCTGACCTCTATACTCAGCCAAATATCGAGGTACAGTTCGACCACTATAACTGTATTTGGACTGGTTTCTATTTCTTCTTGAGGGGAGCGCGGTGGCTCAGTGGTAGAGCGTTCACCTCCGGTGCTTCGGGTCCCTGATTCCATCCCAGCTCGTGCCGTGTGGACTTTGTGGTGGACAAACACCGAGCTCGTGGGTTTTCTCGGGGTTCTCCTGTTTCCTCCCACTTTCTTCATTCCACCATTTTATTCATTTCTCATAATCACCGTCTCCTTTAGCCTAACCGTCATAATCGTGGGACGTAAAACAGAAATTTTATTTTTTTCTATTTCTTCTTGCTAAAGGGAGTTTCATATCAGCAGAAAATTTTTCCAGCGTTCGTAGAGCAAAAAACAAAATTCGAGCCTGCGACAGATAGTTCTTGAGGTCGTCAGTGTAGTTCCTTTGTTCGCTCGATGCTAGCCTATATACATTCAGAACTACAAAAGGGATATTAAAAGGAATCACGTGACTTCATATCCTATCCTTACAGACAACCAGCAATTCTTTGTAACTGTGCGGGTTACATATGCATAGGAGCTAGAGAAGTTGTATAGACAGTAGTATTTCGAACGGGATATGGATTAGCTAACATTAATATCATCATAACCCGTGAACATGTTAACAGATTGACCTCATTAACGAACTCACGGGATATGAATTAGCCAACGTTAACACCACCATAACCCGGAGGCCCGTGAGACGTTAACGGATTGACTTCATTAACGAACTCACGGGGTATGAATTAGCCAACGTTAACATCACCATAACCCTTGAAGATATTAACGGATTGACTTCATTAACGAACTCACGGGGTATGAATTAGCCAACGTTAATATCACAATAACCCGTGAAGATGTTAAGGGATTGACTTCATTAATGAACTCATAGGATATAGATTAGCCAACGTTAAGAGGCCTCATCACTGCGAATTTAAAATACCGCTAATTTTACAGTAATTATGTGATATCTTCAAATAGATAAAAGATAATCGAAAAGTGGAACAAGACCTCCCTAGACAATATTATTTTGCGTGAGATCCGTTATCAAGACTCATTTATCTGCTTTCAATTTCCAGTCATTTAGAAAATCGGCATTTATATTCGCGTTTCTAAATAACGGCATACAGAAAGCTACTAGGTAACTCGTGATAATAGTACCTCATGCAAAATAACATCGTCTAGGGAGGTCTTGATCCACTTTTCGGTTATCTTTTATCTAATTGAAGATATCACATAATTACTGTAAAATTAGAGGTATTTTAATTTCGCAGTGATAAGGACACTAAACATCACCATAAGCTGTGAAGATGTTAACGGATTCACTTCATTAACGATCTGAATCAAGATACGCTCTCGCCTTTAGTGCAAGCGGTGCCGGGTTCGATTCTGTGGGGGCACTCGGTCGAAAAAGTGTAAAAAGCTTTTTCAGGCCAGCCACCCTGAATGAGGTTTTCCTTGGTTTTCCTCATTCACATCAGGCAAATGCCGGGGTGGTATCTAACTTATAGGTCCCAGGCCACTTCCTTCCTTCCCCAATCCTTTCTTCCTTCTCTTTCCCCAGATAGTGTGTTCACCGAGACACGTCATCTCTCATACGAGACGAGATAAATGGCCATAAATGCCGAAAGCTCAGAAATCTAAATCTTAAATCCTAAAATCCTGAATCGAGATAATCCTTGTAGCTGTTTACCCGCCCAAAACAGAATTCAAAAATTTGCTTTTGTTCAAGAGTCATCGTGTGCAGTAACAGAACCAGGGGCGGATCCAGAACCGACTTCTGGGGGGTGCGGTGGGTTGTCATACTGCTACTTTTAAGGGCTCCAAACTTTGGGATGAGTTTTATTTACACATATATAAAATGAGAAAGTTTCCTCTTCTGGGGGGGGGAAGATCGCCCCCCTGGATCCGCCCCCTGAACAGAACAACGTACTAACATTATAATCTTGTAACTCCCACTGTGTAATCCCAATAAGTGCGACATACATTCCTCCGCCTAAAAGAAAATAAAAATGTAATTGTAAAACTAAATTTAAATAATTGACCTGAAAGTGTTAACAAATATCGAAAAAATCATCTTTCTGGTTAGTAATAATATAGATTAATTGTTACTGTGATTAACCGTTCTTATAGAGGTCATCATTACAGCTTTCAACGCTAATTTCAACTTGTTTGTGACAGCACCGCGTATAATGATTTATGGAGAAAACTGTTCTTTCCGAAGTCGAGTAAAAACAACTCCACGCCCCTTCTCTATTCTCAGTTACAGAGTGGCAAATAAGCGATTGCAATTCACTTAATTACGGTTTATGACTTTCAAAGAGGGCGTTACAGAAGGCGGGATAATTTTTCTCCTGACAGCTACCTCCCTCTTGACAGGAGGATAGTACTTCAAAGACTCCTTTCACCAGCAATGTCTACAATGTCAAAACATGACCAGTTAGTGCCCTATATACACAACAGATGGCGCAATGTTCTCTTGCTTTTTTAAAAAACAACATGATTTCTTGTTTGATCAATCAAAGTGTAACGGAATTTTCGTGACGTCAGTAGATTCAAGTGCTCTGCTACGACTCCTCTGATCACCAAAATTAACTCAATATTATTGGAAGTAATGTTAAAAGTTCCGCAAAGAATAAAAGGTACTAGTTAAGACAATTTAAGTACAGGAGATTACTTTATTTCATAATAATGAGAAATCAATATATTTACTTATAGTATGTTTGCATTCCTTGTACTAACAAAGATGAACAATGAAATCGAAGACTTTACATAAGTAAAGTTAATTTAATATTTAAAAATTAAACAGATCTTGTGGATGACTGAATTCCGGTAGTGATGTCCACTGGCGCAAATCCCGGGTGATGAGGTGGACATTTCCCCTCCAATCTTTGAACTGGGGGGCTGTTCCCCTAATAATCCGATTTCAAATGTGTTTTTTGGGGGGGAGAAATGTGATGATTTGTGTCCGATTGCCACAAAGGGAAGTGAGATGAAATTGGTATCTCCGCAGAATAAGCCTCAAATGTGCCCTCTTCCCAATGTTGAAGACAACTCTGCTTCCTGATCCTAAACAGGATTGTTTTCCAACTTCACAAATATTTTGAGCATCGCTTAACAAAAAAAGAAAAAACAAAGAAAAAGAAAAAAAGAAAAAGAAACGCCCCTCCCATGTTGAAGACAGATTTGCACCGCTGGTGATGCCAAGGACATAAAACAAGACGAGAAGTAAAGTTTTCTCGTCTTGTTTCGTTTTCTAAACTTACAAACAAAATTTTGGCCCTGATTTCTTTTTAATTTCTTCCAGAAGATTTAAGAATTCTTTCGCGTCACGAGAGATTCACAAAGTGTGTGATATAGCAACATTGAAACTGTATTTATTATTATTGAAGTATATTATATAATAACTGTTGTACCCAGTGGCGTATTTACGATTTTGTTTCGGGAGGGGCTTTGCTAACTTTCGGGGGGGGGCTTTGCCTGAAAATGTGAAAATTCTGCAAGAAATTTCATATACTTTACTATAGTAAGTAAGATTTCGGGGGGGGCTTAAGCCCGGAAGCCCCCCTCCCTAAATACGCCTCTGGTTGTACCTTTAAGCGTTGATAAAAGCTTTTCACTATCTTTGTACAATCACTTTATAAATTGATGGCGTTTACATTTTGAATCATAACACTAAAACAATGTGTGCAAAATTTGAGTGGAATACTGTTGCTTACGAGTAGGGATGCGCACGAGACGAGTCGAGACAGGATTTTT
This sequence comes from Thermobia domestica, assembly GCF_964235325.1. Taxonomy (NCBI): domain Eukaryota; kingdom Metazoa; phylum Arthropoda; class Insecta; order Zygentoma; family Lepismatidae; genus Thermobia; species Thermobia domestica. Next base: position 382,325,592 of record NC_137454.1, on the reverse strand, counting down.
CTGACAAAATTCGAGTCGAGACACGGCTCTTCCAATAGAGAAATATACATTTTTCGAGTCGAGACATCACTTTTACAGCATATTTTCGAGACGAGACAGCCACAAATCTTGTCTCGTGCGCATCCCTACTTACGAGACTCGAAAAATATTTCATCTTGTCCCGGAAACGAGACGAGAAGTGCCATGTTTCTAATCTCGTCTCGATTTTGAACATGTACTTCTCATCTCGACTTTAGTCTGGAAAAGAGACAAAAAAATGTCTCGTCTCATGGGGCAACATCACTTACCACTGTTTGAAATAAATAATGGAATATATATAATTATCAGCTACTTTGAAGGAACTTAGTTTTTACCATGTCAATTTAACTGAAAGTGTATTCCAAGGGAAGGGGGGGTAAGCGGGGGGCATAATTTATGCGAGACAGTGAGTAGAGTTTATAAACTATCTCACAAGCCTGACAAGTTAAGGAAATTGAAAACTCGGTACATAAACTCCTCATTGCAAAATAAACTGACTTTAGTATCAGCATTTTTGAAAATTTCCGTTTTGAAGGCCATTTTGTATTTTACAAAAGCGTTTTTTTTTTAATTCCCGTTTTAAAGGCCATTTTGCTGTATTTTTAGCTACCTTAAAAAAGGCGTTTGGCTGATGTTTGTGATCGCATTACGGGAAATCTGCTGAGCATGTTTAAATTAAATTCTGGAACACAAGATAAATAACCTACCTGAAACTGGATATATCGTCATGTTACTTTGATTAAAAGGAGTATCCAAAGTGGATGATGTGATTCAAGAATATGTGGCAACAATAGATATTTTTTTTTACGCTTTCATTGAAATGCTTACCCTAACTAACTAACTAACTAACTAACTAACTAACTAACTCTATGGGCTATGAAACTCGGAGGCTCAATCCCACGTTCACAAAACCTCTCCATTGATTTCTGTCCTTAGCCAATTGGATCTAGTTTCCGCTTTGTATTCCTATTTCTGCGAGATCTATCTTAATATTGTCCTCCCATCTACACCTAAGTCTTCCTAATGGTCGTTTTCCGATTGTACTTTCAGTTTAAATTTAAAAGCGTTCCTACAAATTTAAAAGTGTTGCTCATCCTCACACATGTGCACAGTGTTATATACCTTTACTCTTTTGCACCTGTATCCTGTAACCAGTGGCGTATTTAGGGGGAGGCTTCCGTGCTTAAGCCCCCCCCGAAATCTTACTTACTATAGTTGAGCTGAGCGAAGCGAAGCTCTTATACTCGGGTTAGCCGTTTGGTTGTCCGCGAACTCTTCCTAGACCGTTTGGCCGATCTCAACCAAACTTAGCACGCTGATAGAGTATGTCGTGCTGAGTGACAACATAGGTCGAAATCAAAAATCCGATGTACCATCGAGGAATAATTACCGAAAAACGCTTCCTGATTACGTAGTTTAAGCTCGCTCAGCTCATTCCATTGCAATCGGGTATATCCATTGCATTCCTAGTAAAGTATATGAAATATCTTGCAGAATTTTCACATTTTCAGGCAAAGCCCCCCCCCCCGAAAGTTAGCAAAGCCCCCTCCGAAACAAAATCGTAAATACGCCACTACCTGTAACACTATTATGAGTCATGTAACACTTTTCTGGTATAACATGATTCATAGTAGAAAAAACTCTAAATTGATGAAGTCTTGTTACGAACATATCAAAGAGTATTTTGTCAACGTTTAAAGATACTAAATCAATTACACAATATACTCTAATAATAAATATGGTTTAAATCTTGTTGTATCACACTCTTCGCTGACCTCTCGTGACGTGGAACGATTTTGATAACTTCCAGATGAAATTAAGATAAAGTCAGGGCATAAATTTTGTTCGTACATGAATTTACGAGACGAGATGAATTTATGAATTCTTTGAAAATCGAAACGAGATGCGACTTGTATAAAATTTACAAGACGAGACGAAAAAGTCTTATTTCTTTGCATCATCCCTTTGTTCAGAGGGGTCCAAGATTTTTTTTTTTTGGGGGGGGGAGAGTCCATACTACAAGTCATTACGTCTATGTAGAACTGAACAGGTTTTATTCTGCACCTGGAAAGACAATAACTAATTGTAAAATACTTCCACCTATATTTTCAGGAAAACAATGAGACCTAGATTGCTTTTACAAGAAAAAGAAAAAAATGAATTGAAATCATTAAGTTTTACGTCTCATATTTATGCCCAAGGGCGATCATCAGGGGGGGCAAGGGGGGCACTCGTTCCCCCTAACAGAAAATTATACTTGGAAATATCGAAAACCCAATAGAATTTTTACATTAGTTATTGAAATGTCGCTTATACTTCCCCCCCCTTGAAAACCACAACATGGGCGCCCTTGTTTATGCCGGTTAGGGTAAAGGATAGGAGACGATGATGATGAGAAATGAATAAAATGGTGGAATGAAGAAAGTGGGAAGAAACAGGAGAACCCCGAGAAAACTCTTGCACACCGTGTTTGTCCATCACAACGTTCATTTGGCGCGAGCTGGGATCGAACCAAGGACCCCATGAACCAGAAGCGAACGCTCCTACCACTGTGCCACTGCGGTCCCTATAAGAAAATGGGTACAAATGAAGTGTAAGATCAAATTTTTTTGCTACATCAATAATTTTCCTGTTAAACAAGTTAAGAGTTTTATTGAGAAAGTGTACAAGTGCATACTGAGTTAGGAAGTTTTTTGGGAAGGGAGCGATTGCGGACCCCGAACAGGTGAACCCTTGATGCACACATATCTTCCATTTAAGATAGAATCGGAAGCACACATACCTACTGAAATAAAAGTTTCTTATTCACACCGTCCTCGAATTTATAAAGTTTCTGAGTCTTCATACCGGCGAAATTAAAATACCGCTAATTTTACAGTAATTATGTGATATCTTCAAATAGATAAAAGATAATCGAAATGAGGAACAAGAGCGCCCTAGACAATAATATTTTACATGAGAAACCGTTATCACGACTCACTTTTCTGCTTTCGATTTCGAGCCATTTTGAAAATTGGCATTTATTTTCGCGTTTCTAAACAGCTGAAAACATAAAGCAACTAGGGGACTTGTGATAACGCTACCTCACGCAAAATAATATTATCTAGGGCGCTCTTGTTCCATATTTCAATTATCTTTTATCTATTTGAAGATATCACATAATTACTGTAAAATTAGCGGTATTTTAATTTCGCCGGGATGAAGACTCTTAAGGGCAACCCCTCCAAGTTTACCATTCCGCAGTTTGGTTGTAGCATTTCCAATGAAAAAAAAAAAAAAAGAAAATCCCCCACAGTGGCAACCTACGCCGTAAAACCCACCTAAAGGCATCCCTGCTTCCAATTATAACGACGTCAAACTGATTCCTACAGTACTACCTATGGAGAAAAACAAATCTTTTGCAATACACATTGACTATCTATCTCAATTTTTACTAAGCAGTCTTCATAATATACAAGATTTGTCAATTACTTAGCACTTTATCAAAGAGCGTAGCATTCGATGTTAGTCGAGAAGGAAAACCCCAACTGGATATAGAAGTGGTTCGTGCTCCATCATTGGCATCAGCAGGTCATCCATCATGGCTGCAGAAGGAGAGAAATGAGATTTTGATTCAGGGAGAAGTAGAGGGGAGGGGAGGAGAGAAATAATTGCCTGCAAAACAAACCGTCATTGATTTAGATGGCCATCTCAGGAGTTGGTCAACGCAGATAAATATGTCAGAGTAACAACGTAGACAGTGCAGAATGTGAAGATGTCGAGTGTTCACGGGTAGCCTTGGGCTTTAACGTCTACTGTTGCACGACATAGCAAGTTCGTTCATCTTAATTTCCCCCCTCTCTTAACTCTCTCATATGTCTTCTACATATTCACAGCTTCTTCGTCTTCTCCCACGGGGGATTTTAATCAATTTAGCATTCTTTTCACACAATAATAGTCATCATCCAGTTATCTGGTCAAATTTCTACAGTTCTAGTTTATATATGGCAACCGAAGGTGCCAAACGGAACGCTCAACACGTATAACTTGGCGTAAAAATCTCCTAAAAGAGCTATTTACACGGTCACTTAATGAATTTTCAGTTTTCACGAATCCAAAAAAACAAAGAGAGAGAGAGAGAGAAAAAAACAGACTCGTCTCGAATACATTTCCGAAACGCATTACCGGACAGTTGTGTTACTAAAAGCTCTACGATATACTCCACTTTCTACCAGTGGTTGAGATTGTACACCACGTCTATAGACCATTATTGGTGACCAAGGAGTAAACACAAACCAATCAACCAAATAGACTCGAAAAATACACAAATGAAAAGGTAGTACAACAGATAAGGACTTCTCAAAACATGGTTCGCAGACCACCAATGGTCCTCGAGATAGAAGTTCCGAAGATATCCTTCCCTCTTAGGATCGTATTTCTATGAAAGTGTATTAATAAAAATACAGATGATATTAATTTATGATGCTTTTGGCATCATTTTGAAACATCCTGCATCCACAGAATACGCTCTGTAATCAAATTGATATGATTTAAAAACCCAGCTTAAAAAGTGGGTACTATCTATGTTCCAAAAGTCATTTGAAATGGGTCGACCACCTTCCAGACCCAGAAAACTATGGATCTAACAATAATATCGGTCGTTTTTGATCATTTTTACAAGCCACCTCCAGTCCCTGTAGTTGTGCCAGAGGTGTCCTACCTTTACAGTACTGTTTCCTAGGTTGTAAATAATATGTATACCAAGTTTGGTTAAAATTGCTCCAGAAATTTTAGAGTTACACTGGAGCATACATACATACATTTTTATAAGTATAAAAAGATAGGTGCCTGCTGTAGCAAAAGATAACGATGGGTTTAAAACAAACAAGTTAAACTTCACACTTATAATTCCCTGACTTTTTCCGGTTTCTTCAACTTTTTATGAAATTCCCTGACTTTTCCAGGACTTTTTAGGAGTAAGCTGAATTCCCTGACTTTTCCAGGTTTTGTATGTCGGTGGGTGCTATAATCATATAGAATAGCTGAAATCATATAGAATTTGGGGTTCTTGTACTTCCAAGGGCTTAGACGTAACTGAATTTCGAGCTCTTCTTCCCAAATTTACTATCCTCCCCCCCAGAAATTACCATTCTTCCCATCAAATTTAACATTCAGCCTTCCCAAATGTACCTTTCTTTCCCTCCAATTTCCATCTCTAGTTTGACTGTACTATTTTCAGTGATAAATTATGTCCCCCAGACAGGGTCGACCGTAGGCACTTTGTCGGCCTGTGCAATGGCACCATTTTCTGCCTCCTCCCTTTCTCTAAAAATACCAAATCTTGAAAGCCACGGTTTTAAGTGTGTTACCCATCATGAACAACAAAAGGGAGAGAAAATGCACTCGCACTCAGAAAGGCCTAAACACTAGGGTGCATCGAATTTCCACTTTTTTTGAAATCAGCTTACCCTTAGTGATATTTTTTTGCGAAATGGCCTCCATATAACCTCTAAAAAATTGCAAGTCTATTGGTCAATATCTTTAGGTGCCACCAACGGCCAAAAGTTTTGAAATTTTGTTAAAAATTAAATGTTATTTTAAAAAATGTAAAATATCTAGTTTTATGAAAAATGGTTATCCTATGTGGTTTTGTTTCTGTAAAAGGTCAATATTTTACGTGAAAAAAAAAAATCAGCTTGATGAGTCGAGTCATTCAGGTGCCACCTGTGGCTTAAAATATGGACAAATGTGTCCCTACTTTTTCATTTTTTAAATTAAGTTGCATTGTTTGTGATTCATCTGGATCGTTAATTAGATAAGAAAGATTTTGTTTTACATCTGAAGCTATTTGCTTATTTCCAAACGTTAATGATGGAAATAACCCAGAACTCACCATGAGGAGGTGGCTGTAGTTCGAGTTCCGCCCACCCGTATATACTAATGTTGCATATGGTAGTGCAAGTCATATTGTTACCTCAAACTGTTTTTCTTTTCTTTTTTGTATTACATTCTGGTATGTATTTTCTTGATTGTAGTGTTGATAGGACAAATCTATGTCATGCTTCTTGCCCACATACCGTTGATACCGCTTCTGTCCCCAACTTCACCATTCTTTCTATCGCGCGAGTGTGAAAGGGTAAGGATGTAATATATTCGTTAGCCATTGGAGCCGTCTTTACATTTTCTCTTAGCTTCTGCACGCTCAAGTGTTTTGTCAGTGGTGGCTCCGTCAGCGTCATGTTGACCAATTAATCATATCAACATAGTTTGTCGCTTCTAAGTTGATTTCAGGGATGACGAATTCTAGTACCGGTACGCGATCACCAGATTGAGTCGTTTGTCTTGCTTTTAGGACTCGCCCCCAGCCGAGCTCTCGACGTTAGCATCTTGGTCAGTCAACACTGATAGAAATAGGTTCTCAGGATGACCGTACCACGCATTTCTACGGACACTGGATCAATTATTTTCCTGTATTTCGCTTCCATGTGGCGAGAAGTCGTAATGAGTTGCCACAAATGACGAGCTCCTTCTGCACACGATGAATTACGGATCACAGCAAACCAGAGTGGCGCGTAGACCATCATGATGTACTGGACGATAGTTTTAAGTTCATTCGTTGGTTCTTTTGTTCCTACGCACAAACGTAAGACTCTATTTGCTGTAATTACCCATCTGGCTTGATAAATTTTAGCAGGCTTCATGTGAGCTAACTCAATGGGCCATTCTCCTGAAGAAACCGCTTGGCAGATATTCAGCATATATTTTTGATCCGTGTTTAATGAATCCTCAGTGAAGTTGAGATCCCAGTTGAGGAAGGGGCTGAAAAATCTGGAGTGACAACTCTTCGCAGATTGGAAGTGCTGATCCTATCGGTCCTTTAAATGTATTTGGTCCAGTAGATTTGCCGTCTATAAATTCAATCAAATGTCGAAATGGGAGCTCATTCGTGTGTATGATGATTAATTGGTGATATGATTAATTGGTCAACATGACGCTGACGGAGCCACCACTGACAAAACACTTGAGCGTGCAGAAGCTAAGAGAAAATGTAAAGACGGCTCCAATGGCTAACGAATATATTACATCCTTACCCTATCACACTCGCGCGATAGAAAGAATGGTGAGGCTGGGGACAGAAGCGGCATCAACGGTATGTGGGCAAGAAGCACGACATAGATTTGTCCTATCAACACTACAATCAAGAAAATACATACCAGAATGTAATACAAAAAAGAAAAGAAAAACAGTTTGAGGTAACAATATGACTTGCACTACCATATGCAATATTAGTATATACGGGTGGGCGGAACTCGAACTACAGCCACCTCCTCATGGTGAGTTCTGGGTTATTTCCATCATTAACGTTTGGAAATAAGCAAATAGCTTCAGATGTAAAACAAAATCTTTCTTATCTAATTAACGATCCAGATGAATCACAAACAATGCAACTTAATTTAAAAAATGAAAAAGTAGGGACACATTTGTCCATATTTTAAGCCACAGGTGGCACCTGAATGACTCGACTCATCAAGCTGATTTTTTTTTTCACGTAAAATATTGACCTTTTACAGAAACAAAACCACATAGGATAACCATTTTTCATAAAACTAGATATTTTACATTTTTTTAAAATAACATTTAATTTTTAACAAAATTTCAAAACTTTTGGCCGTTGGTGGCACCTAAAGATATTAACCAATAGACTTGCAATTTTTTAGAGGTTATATGGAGGCCATTTCGCAAAAAAATATCACTAAGGGTAAGCTGATTTCAAAAAAAGTGGAAATTCGATGCACCCTACTAAACACTCGCACTCAAATACAATCTCGTTGTGTCTGCATTTTTTCTTTAAGTAATAATCTATTATTTTAGTGAAAGATAAAGCAAACACACCTGCAGAGGAAAGATGATAATCCTTTTTATAGAATTCAATATCAAGCTTCAATCTCAATATATAATTTTGCAATTCCAGTGGCAACTAGCTATTTTATCTTTATTTCTTGGTTTTCCTTCTACATCCGTTAAAAAAAAAAAGTTTCCACCTTCAATGATAAGGAACTTGTTTGTGACAAAGACAAGACTAGTTTTCATATCAAAACTGTGATAACTAACTAAATGAAACAGGTGTTCGCTACTGTTCGAGAATTAAGTTTTTGTATTTGACAACAATCAAGCAATTCATGCTGTGATTTATTTTACCGTTTGCTTGAGTACTGTCCATGTGACCTTAAACTAATGTGATTTATGAATGTAGTATTCAAATGAAAGGTCAGCTTAGTAAATTTAATTACCATTATCATGAAGTCTGTTTCCAACAAGAAATATTTATTTCAAATAATATAATTATGACAGAATTTTCCGACGCTCGAAACTTGCGCCCCGTGCAAATGCACGTGTTGCACATATGGTAGAGCCGGCCCCAGATATTCTCATGGGTACAACCTGGGCCCTAAAACCCGAGTATGAACACCCGTGTATGCATTTATGTTGATGGAGACTTTTTATTTCTTATTTTTGCACGTACCATCACGTGATGGGTACTCCGTGAACGCGAGTATCCAACTGACATATCATGTATATTATCCTACCTAAAAACTAACAGCAACTAAGTGATGTATGAGAGCCATAAGCAATGTTTTCTCGACGCACGAACACCAGCCACCACTCTCACATATTTTACATCATTCTCCCATCATGCACCACCAACGTCTTCCTTCTCTGGTTTCCGTTTTCCCATGTTCTCTCAACCAAACAAGCTCCGTTGTTCTTTAGAAGGATCGGATTGACGTGGAATGCAAGAACTTGTTTTGTGATGGTTTTTGTTACATAAAAAAGATAGAAAAAAAGCGAAAAAGAAAAAGAAATCAATTTCGGTGGCCAAGCGATAAATCACTTTGGCGAGCGAAAAAGATCTGGTAACAGAACTGTTGAAGCACGATAGCCTGTTACGCTCGTTAACCGCAAAATAAGTCAGTAGCGGCGGATGGAGGTATATCAGCGCATAAGATGGATGGATGCTTGCTGATTAAAGAACATCTCACGCGCCAAAACAACAACAAAACAACTACCAACAGTTTAAAAGAAACTCCGTTTGATTCTTGCACTTAGTGCTACACTACGATAACCTACATCAGAAAAAAATGAACACGGTACAAACTCTATCTTCCGAAATAAATGTATGTAAAAATTTTAAGAACGGTGTACGAAGCGAATACGAGAAACAGAGGTAACGATTGTGTTTTAGTTTCCGATATGGAACTACAGTAAAGTACCGATAATCCGGGGAATTGGGTGGAAAGGGTACCGCGGATAGCGAAAATCGCGGATAACCCGAAGAAAAAAGACTAAAAATGTGCTGGAAAAACGAAAAAAATATTTCAGTATAAAAAAGCTAGTTTTATTCTGCAAAAAAAAAATAAAATAAAAATAAAATATAATAATAATAATAATAATAATAATAATAATAATAATAATAATAATAATAATAATAATAATAATAATAATAATAATAATAATAAAACTTTTAAAATACCTTTGCTCTACGTTTAAATCACTAAAATAAACAACAGTAAACAAACAATACTGTACTTTAAACTGGCAGTGATTTTTTGACCTGCACACTGTAGGAGTAATTGTATTTTGCCGGTTGTTGACTTGGATTATTATTTTTATTATTTTATTTCTTTATTTTTCTTTGGGGTTTGTAATTTATCCTAAAGTGGTCGCCGCAGACTCTCATTCCGCAGTGAACTATGAATGTAATTTACTACCACGAAAATCACTCTTCCCAATTCCTGTTTTTCATACTTTACAACAATGGCTTCTGCTTATCAGAGTAGAGTTACACTTCAAAACATACACTATTGTTGAAAATATTGATTTTTACAATGCAATTTAGTTTTATGTTTTTATGTTTTAGAACATGCAGTACTTTTTTGCATGTAGAGTATCAGTCCGCAGCAACTACTTATGAAAAATAGAGCGCGACTGCAACAGAGTTAAAAAAAAAAAAAAAAAATTTCGTGGTAATGACGTATAATCCGCACCACGGATCATTCACTCGCGGATAATAGGATCTTTACTGTATTTCAAAGCGGAACGCAAACCACACTATTCTAGGAAGTGGGATGAAATTCAATAAAGTTTTCCCTATTCATTTCGAGCGCTCTTGGGACATTTATTTATTTATTTATTTATTTATTTGTACAGTTCTAGGTACAGTCATGTCCAAAATTATTGTCGCATGTCTATAAATATGTTGTTCTAGTAATATAATTTGATAACGAATTCGCCCGGTATTTCTTGTAATATTAGTATGTGAATAATCGGCAAAGACAAGTAATATGTGATAAATTTCATGTCAAAAGAGCAGTAAATAAGAACAATAAAACGAAAATAAAACTTTCTTGTCTATTTAGCAAGATATTGTTTTATTCATTCTAATTTACGTATTTATAATTCTTTTCCTATGAAATTTACCACAAATATACATTTCCCGATTATACACATAGTATCAGTATTAAGAGTACCCTGCAAATATTCTTACAAGAAGACAGTTATAGATATGCGACAATCGTTTTGGACATGAGTGTACAACACTTCGGCCATTTTACACTGAAACATGTAACAGCAGCAGTAGGCAGAAAAGCAAATATAACCGAAACACATCAACAAAATTTTACAATTTAATTTTACATTTACTATAGTGCTTTAAAATCACGTTTTTGTGAGAAAATTTTAACTCTTTGCGTACGAACTGTTTTCCCTAGCATACGGTGATTTTTGTGTGTATCCTTTTTTAAAAAAATATGTAGAAATGATCGGCTTTTCAACTGTTTTATTTTAAAGATATGTCTGAAAATTACAAAGCTTTCTAAATGGTGTCCCATAATAAAGAACGCAACTTTTGAAATGCCCGTCATTTCCGTTCTAAGAAGTTGGTAGCACTGAACGTTATATCCATTAAAACCGTGGGACTTCCTCGTGTTAGTCGTTCAGCGGAAAACATCGCTGACAATTGAATATTTCCAGAATCACCATGGAACAAATTCAGAGACAATACAAGAAAATCGTGTAACGCTCAGTACTGCCAACTTACTATAAAATAAATGGCGGGCATTTCAAAAGTTGCATTCTTTATGAGCCATCCTTTATAAAAATGTAAAGCAAGGGAATGTAAAGCAAGGATAAGTAAACCATCTACGCGGTTTACTTATCTAAGTAGTTTTTCGAAATAAAGCCTTTTGCAAACTCAAAATTTTCAGTTCCTTGTAACTTTTTTCCTATTTATTTAACATCCATCATAGTATTCGATACTAAGGTATTTGAATGTGCACTGCCGTGTCCACATCACGCTATTGTTATTGTAGATGCCTCCAACATTGGAATGTTTGTGATACTGTAACATCCTTAGTTTTTGCAACACTGAATAGCATTCTCAATTTGACTTGTTAGTTTTCGCTTAACATGTAGATCTAAAATGTGTAATAATCTCACATAATGTTACTTTCTTTTTTAAAAATAGAACTTTTATATTGAGTTGGGAACACTGCTGGTTTGGTAATATTGCTAAGTACGTCAACAATGTCTCCTGTATATATTTGCATCGCCTATAATTTCAGCAATATTTACATATTAGTTTAAAAGTTACATGAACGTTATATAGAAGTTGTAATGGTCCACCCCTGGTGCGTAGAGTCCCTGGTTCGATACCTGGAAAAGTAAGTTTTTGGTGGGCAACATCCTATCACAGGTTTTCTTGGAATACTCCTGTTTCCTCCCACATTCTAATTCCATCAATTCTTTCATCATCATTCATTTGCTTTAATCAGCTGTCTCCCTTAGCCCAACGGGCATAATCGTGATACGTTAAGCTGAATGATTTCATTTTATATATGAACAGTGACGTCATCACAGCTAGAATCAGAGTATGATGTCCTACTACTGCAGTACACTTTCGCTGGTTGTCATGTTTCTTTTCTTTTTTTCTTTTTTTTTTTGTAAGTTTAAAAACTCAAAATATTTATTAATATTAATAATAATATTATTATTATTTTGTAGAACATTGAAAAAATGTGGCATTCAAATGAACCATCCAGAATTTACTATTCTTAAAAGTACTGACACATTTTCTTGTTTTAGAGACGAAGCAATTTTAATGAAGACTCTCGTTACTCCGGAATGTAATGGAAAATCGAACAAAAACAAGGTAAAAGCTCTTTCTGTTGATGAGGTTGTGATGGGTTGAACAATAAGCACTTTATGGAACGGAATTAATTTTCAACTTCCGGCGTAATCCAATTTGCAACTCGTTAGAGAAAGAGGGCTCTGTGTTCGCCAACATTCAAGACAGACCTCGTTGTGTTAAGTAATGACAGAAGGTACACGAAAACCCTTCAACTGTCATCAGCTGTAATTCAAGAATTTTCCAGAAGAAAACGAAAAGAAAACATGCCAGTGTGATTCCGTGATTGCTTCGTTTTCTAAAACTTAAAAGTTCCGGAGCTGGAACTGTTATCTGTCAAAAGTAATTTTATAACGCGTATTTTATGTAAAGTTCCGCTAAATATAGATTTTTTCAACTTGACATCTATTGTTGCCTAACCTTATTTTTGTCTCGTCTCTTAAATTTTGTGCAAGTATCATCTCCTCTTGAGTCTCGTCTCGTAAAACATCTCGTCTCGACTTCTTTCTTTCTCTTCCCGGATGGCACCGTGGTTCAATAGTAGAGCGTTTACCTCTGCTGCTTCGGGACCCTGGTTCCATCCTTGGCCAAGTAAATTTGTGGTGGACAACATCGTGTCCGTGGGATTTCTCGCGGTACTCCCGTTTCCTAGCACTTTCTCATTCTACCAATACATTCGTCATTTACTTGCTTTAACCCCTTGCGTTTCAGGTGTCATTTTCCTATATGCGTGCTGTAATACCGGTTTCATTTGCCGGACTATGTAAAAAAAAAAGACTATCTAGACCGTTATATGGGACATAGTTATTGTGCGCACGTGAGGAGAGAATTTACATTACTGGTAAAAAGAATTATTTGCATCGTCGATCATTTAGACTGAAAAAGGAAAATTCTGATGTTGTGCAGGGATTTTATATTGCTTCAGGTTCGCAAGACTGACCGGAGATCAAAGACAAATCCGATTTCGTAATAGATCTCGAAGTTGCTAATTGTTTATCGTCAAAACAAACACATGTGTGTTGTAATTGAATGTTCTCTTAGGCCTGCCATGTACTGAGACAAAGCATTTTATTTGTTTTTTCTGTCAGTAAGGTGCTGACATCTAAGGTAAGAAATGGTAGAATTAAGTCTTGCCTTGCATCCACTAATAAATTTCAGCATCTCCAGGATTATATGACCCCTAATAAGGATGCATTTTCATGACATCCACATGGATGTTACTGATACGCAAGGGGCTAATCATCGTCTCCCTTACTCTAAGGGGCATTTACGTGGGACGTTAAACAGAGATATTTCATTTCATTTTTTCTTTCGTTACGTTCTCTCGTACGAATTTAACAAAATACTTCCATGTCACGACAGGTTCACAAAGGCTGTGACGTAACATTTAAATAATGTGCATTATTGGAGCGTATTGTGAAATTACTTACGTAACTCTAAATACTGATAAGTGCTTTTCATTTTGTTCGTACAATCACTTTGACAATTTCAATTTATAGTTTTTTTTTTTTTACTATTTATTATGTAAAGTAAAACAGTGTTTGACAGTGAAGACTTGTGCGGAGTATTATTGCCCATCGTGATGTATGCAGAGGAAGGGGATCCTAAGGATCCGGAACCCCACCTTCTGGAATCCGAACTTTTATTAAATTTAGTCTAATTTTAAGAGTAATTTCACAAATTTTAATATAATTTATCCTTGTGTCGTCTCATCTCAGATTCAAAAATATATTTCTCGTCTGGTCGGCAAGGTTAAAATGCGTTCAGTAAGAGAACGTCTCTGACAGCTCGAAGTGACATTTCCACTACTCGCGTATCAAGGTTTTTTTTCGGTGCAACTCTAGTGGTAATTTAATTAATGGTATAAGACAGAGTGATCGTGGTTGGTAACAGTGGCATCAAAGTAGGGGCTGCAATATCCCACCGCATGTGGTAAGAAACGTCAGAGACCATTTCTTGTTGGCCGTGCTATAATAACATCTCGCAATAATAATAATAATAATAATAATAATAATAATAATAATAATAATAATAATAATAATAATAATAATAATAATAATAATAATAATAATAAATGACACGTGATCTACAGTATGGGTTCTCAACTCTTTCGAGCCTTTCGTCCCCATGAGTGAATGCGATTGTACTGAGTCGTCCCCATGCGCGCCGACTACGTGGGTGCTCCGGGGCTCCAGTACCCACACAAATAAACTGGTGGGTGCGGAGCATCCACAAAACTTTTATTTAAAAAAAAAAACAAAATAAAATAAATACTTCTCACTTGCCATTATCAAAAAATAACAAGCAATTAAAACATTGAGATGGAAGTTAAAATTTGTAACCTCTAAAACATAATTGTTTCAAATGTGTCTATGCAAAGGCAACTATGCAACACACTTCCCCCTTCCTTCCTTGCCTGTTTTAGGTCTAGTCAAAGGCACTCCTCGCAATAAAAAGAAAAGAAAATGGAACTATATTGTGAATAGAATTGAGCACAACCCTTTATGACAGTGTTCATAAAAGATTTTAACTAAAAGGAAATCAATCAAAAAATATCGAGATAGTGTTCATAAAAGATTTTAACTAAAAGGAAATCAACCAAAAAATATCGAGATAGTGTTCATAAAAGATTTTAACTAAAAGGAAATCAACCAAAAAATATCGAGATAGTGTTCATAAAAGATTTTAACTAAAAGGAAATCAATCAAAAAATATCGAGATAGTGTTCATAAAAGATTTTAACTAAAAGGAAATCAATCAAAAAATATCGAGATAGTGTTCATAAAAGATTTTATCTAAAAGGAAATCAACCAAAAAATATCGAGATAGTGTTCATAAAAGATTTTAACTAAAAGGAAATCAATCAAAAAATATCGAGATAGTGTTCATAAAAGATTTTAACTAAAAGGAAATCAACCAAAAAATATCGAGATAGTATTCATAAAAGATTTTAACTAAAAGAAAATCAATCAAAAAGTATCAAGAGACTCCTGAAAGCATATAACAGGACATTGATATGCACCCACATAAATTTTGGAAAGTCGGCACCGTTGGTCCTCCCTATCATCTTAATTCAATGCAGCCAGGAGCGGATTTAGGGGTGTGTGCAAAGGTGCACGTGCACCCCCCCCCCCCTTCGTTGTAAATATACACTATCTAAAGTGAGAAGGTAGCAGTGAAAATTACCAACACTTTCCGAAACTTTGTGCCATCTTGTTTCCTTTTGGGGCTTAAAAGAAGGAAGAGCTTTACAAAAGCAATGGTTTAAGTCGATTTTCAGAAGGTTGAAAGAAAAGGATTCACCAAGCAAAATAATACAGCATTTGTAAAGTAGGGGAAAAAACAGAAGCCAGGAGGAGAGAACATTTTTCCCTGCAAGTCGATTTTCAGAAGGTTGAAAGAAAAGGATTTACCAAGCAAAACAATACAGCATTTGTAAAGTAGGGGAAAACACAGAAGCCAAGAGGAGAGAACATTTTTCCCTACATAACACTTACTACCCTCTTTAAAATACTTTCTTCCGTTCTATGCATCAGCGTTCTCAGGTGTAAAGAATATTGTCACATGTCACTTTGAAGAGTTTCAGTGTTGGTTATTTTGGTAGTTATTGGTGCACCCCCCTTCAGACAATCCTGGATCCGGCCCTGAATGCATCCATGCACAAGCTTGAACGTAAGACTTGAACGAAGCAGTGTAAGAACCAGAAAAAGGCTTCAAATCCTTAAAAGAATATACATTATTATTTGTAAAATAAATAAAAGTATCAACTTTTGTAAATTCTAACATGCATAATGGCTTTCGTCCAATAATAAGAAGAAAGTTTAACAAGTTATGATATCTCAAATGTCACAACGATTAACGTCCCACAATCATGCCCTTTAGGCTAAGGAAGACAATGATTAAGGCAAATGATTGATCATGGAAGAATTGGATGGAACGAGAATGCGGGAGGAAACAGAAGCACCCCGAGAGAAACCACAGACACGACGTTGTCCACCGGAAACTTACTTAACCGTTGATCGAACCTGAAACCTCACAAACCAGAGATAAGTTCTCTACCACTGAGCCACCAGGGCTCTACCAGTAAGCGTGTGAAATACGTATTTTTCTGTATAGATCATTCGGTTCAAGGGTGGCATTTGAGAAGAGCAAGGGGGGGGGACAATTCCCCATTCTCCGAGTTTGAGAATCTCATGCTTTTCAAATAAATTAGTGATGAGTAAAATCGGAAACAAGTTTCTTAAAAAATCGATATTTAAGTTTTCACTAAAAGCGGTTCGGATTCTTACCGAATGTGATTATATATATATTATATATATATATATATATATATATATATATATATATATATATATATATATATATATATATATCTATATATATATATATATATATATATAGAGAGAGAGAGAGAGAGAGAGAGAGAGAGAGAGAGAGAGATAATCGAGATACTGTTTTTAATAGAGAATCGAACTTGCTTTCAAAACTTTTTTTAAAAAAGTTTTCAAGAAACCAGTTTCGGTTTCTCTAAAAACCGAAAATCGAAAAGCTAGTTTTTATGGTCACCACTAACATTCATGGATAACGTGAGACTCTTATGTCCATGGCCATTCTTTACCCTGGCAAAATTTGAAACGACGTTGCTCTTTCGTTCCGGAGTTATGAGTAAGAAATTTCAGGTTTCAGCTAATGAAACTCGAAAAGAAACCGACTACTACAGTAAACAAACAAATTTGGCAACAACGCATTATGGCGTTCTGCGCAAGTTTCGTCTCAAAATCTATTTCCTTAAATGTAAATTTATATTTAAATAAAATATGAAACATAACACGAAAAACGGTCAAACAATATATCTATTTCGTGAGAAGATCGTTACTTTAAAATACTTTACACATACAAGTAAACATTTCACGAAACTGAGCACTTCTAGTAAGATCTAACAGCAAGTGCCATCTTGTGTGCTCATTGTAAAACGAATCAAATATTTTCTTTCATTTGTTACATTTTTCGATATCAGGAGAGACAACCAAATGAATCAGTGTCTTGTGCTGTAGCTGAAACATTACTCTATCTTATAGTACAATATTTATAATATGTAACGTTTCATTGCGCATTAGTTAAGACAATGAGCTAAAATATGTACTGACTTCCGGGTGGTGATGCACCTTAATTATTTTCCATTTTTTCTTTAAATGTGTTAGAATCCCATAAGGATTCACCCTTTTTTTTTTTTTTTGGTTTTGTTTTCGAATTCGTCATTAACCGTGGATTGGTATATGCCTCTGATGTCACATCGTTGGTATACGTATGAACGCCGCGCTCACACCTGTTTTTCTTTTGTTTTTGGTATTTTTGTTAGCTTCTGTCAACCATGGTATTTACAGAAAGATATAAGAACCATTAATAATGCAAGAAAAGCATATTTTAATAATATTATTTTGTTTTATAATGCTTTAATTATGAGAAATGGTGTTAAAATCTCAAAAAGCCACCTTTTTTTTTTTAAAAAAAAAAAGGTCATATTCACTCAAAAAATTAGTCAACATACAGCGCACGGTACACCAACATTTTTGTTTAATAAAACCAAATAATTGTTTTTGTAATTAAAAACAGGGTGGTCCAAAAGTAGGTATACTGTCCGGTACTGATCAGCTCAGTGTATTTTATATCATTTCTTATTTTTATCAAACAGGTAGACCTAGTTTCTTTATTATTTGTTCTTAACGTCTTTTTACTTACAACTTAAGCCCGGAATAGTCAAAGCAAATAAATCCATAACCTACAATGTTATACTTGATCTATGCAGGGGTGTATACCTACTTTTGCGCCACCCTGTATAGTCAGGTTCATATTTAAAGACATATAATTTTTTAGATGTTACAAACACAAGTAGTTTCAATGTTATACAAAATATTACTTGCGTTATAATGACTAAATAGTTTTGTCTGTATCAAGAATTACACATTTTTTGTAGATAGACACAGTGAATATATAAATAAGGCTAACAAATGTTTTGTTGCTACATAGGAGAAAACAGAACAATCATTCGCTAAGGCGCAATTACATATAGAAATCTTAGTTTAAAGAACAGTACCGGTAGACTACTTAAACCCGTTGAAAATGATACATTATATTGATATTCATTGACTCCATCTAGCCATGCTAGGACTTTCTTTTGATTACTCATATCACATGAAAGTACAAAATGGCGCAAGTGTAAAAAGAATAACAAACTGTGAGTCTAGAAAAAAGAAATATATCGCCGTTGGTATACGTATGAGCGCCACGCTCACATCCGGGACATGCTTTTTTTTTTTTTTTTTAACAATGTTTGAACTTCAACTGACCAGGTTGTGCCAGCACAATAGCTACATCCATTGACTAAAAAAGTACAAAAGGCAGCTAGAAATAATTTCACAATGCTGCTGTTAGTAATATATAAGAAATGAACGAGTTTCCCCGCAAGTGAGCGCCGCGTTCACACTTACACTAATCGAGGGTTAATAGATAGTACGTACCCATACACAATACGGAGTTTGAAGATCTTACGGATAATATTATTGGCTGACAGTGATGCCAACCTGAAACAATATGAAATCCCATGTCGAGAGACAAAAAATCCCATTTTACGTGTGAATTTTCCACGTTATACTGATTAAAAGTATGCTGTAATATTAAAAATTAAATTTCTCTGTGTTAGTCACTTTTTACAATATCTAAATGAATAAGCCGTAAATTTTGATCTTCTCGAAAAATCCCATATTATTTATCCCTTTCCGAGAAAAAAGGTCAAAAACTCCCACGATATGGGATTTTCCCCACAGGTTGGCATCACTGTTGGTTGATAAAATTTTGTCAAGGGCAGATATATAGGTTGTTTGTCCATATGTGAAAATGCGGAGTACGAATAGCTTTAGTGTAGTGTACGTGCGATAATAGGTGGTGGGAAGAAGGCACCAGGTTCCACTATAGACTAGTGTTTTCCATACGTTTAGCAGCCATTTGACTTTTGGCGGATTGCACCAGTGTTGCCAGACCAGTCAGTTGGAAAAGCAGGAGATTCGAAGATAAAAAACAGGAGAAAGCAGTAGACACATACAGTGGTAGCGTTTGAATGTAAATCCGGGGGAATGGCAATAAAATTTGCCATTATTACGGGCGCAGTAGTCAAAACAAGCAGTTCAGAATTAATTTCCGATGAACTACGTTGAGCAAATAAAAGGGAAAGTCCCGATTTATATTAATATTTTTTGATACACACGTGTGTGAAGTAAAACGTAGTGAAAGAGCAAAGTGCAGTGGGAAAATGTCTTTTCATGCACGTAGCTATATGGTACAGTCACACGTGAGCGTGATGTAAGACGAGTTCTTGCTGACGATCGTGAAGAAATGATCTAAGCCACTCTTCTAACCCAAATCCCAATCTAAACAACACTTACTTGTAAATCTTACAAAAAGTCATAGAAACGCTAACCGTAATGCATATAGAAGATGAAATACAGTTGTATCCTTTGGATTCATATTATATACAGTAAAGCTCTATAACTATATGCTCTACAGAGCTTTGTGTATTATAACAGAGAAATTTCATCTTTTTATGTGAGGAAGCATTGAAAATTCAATATTAATAATAATATATTTCTTCAACTTCTCGAATAAGAAAAAGCAGGAGATTGTTCACTTTTCATTTTCTTTCGCAGTAGATCAGTAGAACGTAGAAAAATCAGGAGATCTCCTGCAAAATCAGTAGATCTGGCAACACTGGATTGCACCCAATTTTAGTACACTCTCCAAATCTAAATCGAAAAGTAGTGGGAGCTAATCTTATTTATTTACTAAAGCACATTTTCACTATTACTCCATTACTATCTATCATCGATACTCCATACTTATGAAGCAAGTTATAATATTTAAAACTACTAACTCTACTTATTCCGAAAGAATCAGAACTATGAACCATAGTTTCTTTTAAACTAAATCTATTTATCACTAATTTAAACAGAATTGAACAACGATGTTGTTCAGAATGTCACTAGCCCATAACATTATTTAAATTCAACTTCGCGCCATCTCGTGACCGTCAAGCGCACTGAACATTGTTACCATTCCCGGCTTCCAATGTGGTTAGTTGGTTAGGAGTCCAGGAATAAACGTTCAGTTTTTTTTCTAAAAGAAAAAAAAATAGGACAATATACAGGCACTGGACAAAGTAATATATTATGAACAGACCTGTAGTCGCTCTCCTGACAAATCAACAATTCTCAGCACAGACGTCTGCCACCCAGTGGCAAGAAAGGCGAAGATGTCAGTCTACCATTAGCTGGTGTAATGAGTCGTGGGTGATCATTCTGCTATTCGTCAAATGCGATTGTCAAATCTTTCGGACTTCGACAGAGGGATGATTATAGCAGCTTATTTCACTGGAGCCTCTGTGACAAAAACAGCTACACTTGTTGGTGTAGCAAGGAGCACGGTGTCAACCAAGGGCGCCGATTTATCTGTAAATTTGGGGGGGGGGCACTCAAACGCAGAAGATATATACTGTATATGAGGATCTTAAGAAAAATTGCATCCAAATTATGCCAAATATTGTATATTTATAAATATACTAGGGGACCCACATGGCCTTTGGGGGGCCTGGGCCCCCCGGCCCCCAGGATCAGCAACTGTTGTGATCAGTGTTTCTTCCAGACATTTTTCGGGGCACTGCCCCTCCCGGAGCTCTGAGAGTGCCTCCCGGATGAGGACAAATTAGTACGTCTATAATATAATAATACATAGAACAGTACAGCAGTGCCCCCCCCTCCCCGGAACAAGAAACACTGATTGGGACTATCAGCAAGTCAGTGAGAGATGTCACCACAAAAGATGAGACAAATATGATAGCATTTTAAGATTCTCTATATAAAAATTGTTTCCTACTTGAATGATTAATCCCTGTGTATTAAATATTGATGACTCGCTCACAATAGGACTGCTGTTTCTTGACGCTTCGTTTCTAACTACAAAACCATTTTCCTGAAACCAGAACAGTTTTAAGTGGAATCTAAATTTTAATTTTAATATTTCTCACTGCGTGTCGTAATATTTCATAGATTCCGCTTAAAATCTCAATACTTTATACCAGCGTTTCCCAACCTTCTTCAACTTGCGGCACACTACGGGTATAACTTGAATTCTCGCGGCACACTTATAAATATTATTATTTGTAAACATAAAACACAGTGGTATTTTTTTCTGTGATTACTGATCTCCTTCTCACAGAGAAGAAAGCTCGATCATTAGTTTTCCCCAGTGGTAAAGCATTATGCTTATTTTCATTCTAATTTTAAAATAGAAAACAATTGCAATGAAATATTGGACTCAGGTTTTTAAATATACGCTTTCTTTTTCGAAAACTGCATTCAACCTTTCAATAAGAAGGAAGATCACTAAATAACGAACGAACAAACAAATCTCGTTTACTTTTAATACACAAAAAATGTAGGTAATTTGTCGAAAGGATTGAATGATATTTTAAATTTTCAAGTTCCGCGAAATAGTCTGCAACAATAAAGAAGCAATAATAATGGTCATAACAATGATAAACACTTTTTTTCAACATTAAAAATGTACAAAAAGTAACACGGTATGAAACTTAAAATTGTAGATTCATAGTAGAGGTTCATAGTAGTGTGAAATAGAAATGTACACTTATCCCTACGTTTTGTAATTTGATTGTTATAGATTTAATAAATATATTTGTTTCGATTTCCTCGCGGCACACCAGCGGCCCATTCACGGCACACTGGTTGGGAAACGCTGCTTTATACAATGTGAAATACAGTTCTTTCTGTTTGCAAGTTCTTTCTGTTTGATAAAATTTATTTTGAGAATAACGAAAGTACAGCTGGAACGTACAACAGTGGTATGACCGTATCTTACAGCAAATTACATTCTTTTTAATTTCCTGAAAATTGTACTCAAATTGCCCTTTCATTCTGGAGTTATTTACGAAACTAATTTTATCAAACAGGAAAAACTTTTGTCGCTGACTGTACAAGTATTATTCTACAGATTTCATTTTAAATCTCAATATTTCTTTCTGTGTGGAGTAACATTTTCCACATTCCAATTAAATATCAAAATTTCATACTATTTGAAATAATACTCAACAGAGTCCACTTAAATTTCAATATTTTATAAGATTCGATTCTGCCAAATACACGTATTGATCTTCTAAATAGAAATGTTCAAGAAATGTATTTCCTAATTTTGTTCACGTTTTGCTGTTGAGTTTATTTTAGGACGAATACTGTTTAATTCTACGGAGAGTTGAATTAGTTTCTCTACGTCTTTGAACAGAGTGATAGAGTCATAAACGTATCGCACATAAATTACTATGTTTAGAGATGGAATACTCTGCGATTTTGTATGGAATATTAATTAGGGTTTTGTTCATTAAGATTGGTGAGAGGGGATTATCCATTGCTGAGTATTTGGAATAGTTTACAAACTTGTGCGATTGACATGAACGATTTGTTCTTTACACTATGGGCAGCCAATTTCGCAGAAACATATATTAGATGAGATATATATTTAGTATATTATAAATTCAGGCATATTGATGTATTTTTAGTGTGTGTGGGTTATAACGCAAGAAACACCAACGTTTTTGTAACGCAGATCTTGACGAAAGTCATATCGGTAAAACAAATTTATCTGTACAAGCTAACTTTAAAAAAAAATAATAATAATAACTCTATGGCCTATGGAACCCGGAGGTTCAATGCCGCGTTCACAAAAGCTCTCCACTGACTTCTATCCTTTGCCAATTGGATCCAGTTTCTACTTTGTATTCCTATCTCTGCGAGATCCATCTTAATCTTGTCCTCCCATCTGCGCCTGGTCTTCCTAATGGTCGTTTTCCGATTGGTCTTCCAGTCAAGACTTTAAAAGCGTTTCTACTTTCTTCCATTCTAGCTACATGACCCGCCCACCTAAGCCTCCTAGACTTGACGACTCTCGCAATGTTGGGTAAACCATATAAATTATGTAATTAGTTCCTCGTTATGAAGTTTCCGCCATTCCCCATTCCCGTTCCTCTTGGGTCCGAATATTCGTCTCAGGATCTGCACAAGCTAAGCGATGAAATTTCCTATATACAAAATATGAAATGAAATCTTTCAGTTCAACGCTCCATTATTATGTATGTCCTTTAGGCTAAGGGAGACGGATGATTAAGGCAAGTAAATGATGGTGCAAGAATTGGTGGAATGAAATGTGGGAGGAAACGGGAGAACTTAGAGAAAACCCACGGACACATTGTTGTCCACCACAAACTTACTTGGCCGAGAGCCGAACCAAGGACCACATGCACCAGAAGCACTCTAGCATTGAGCCACTGTGCCCCCTCCCTGACACGTAGCCACAATTTCGTAATGGGGGGGGGGGGTCCGTGACATGAAATACTGTGGTTATGAACACCAAGAGTTCGATCATTCTAAACTATTTTACTGACAAGATATACTGTATTGGTTCGTTTAGCCAGGATTTCGTAATGGAAGGAAGGGGGGGAGGGACGACGACGACATGAAACACTGTGGTTATCACACCAGGAGATTGATCAATCTAAACTACTTTACTGGCAACTCATATTGGTTTGTTAGGACAATAAAATGAGGATATGTTAGTAAGAGATCTCGAGTAAAAGAATATAAAAAAGTATTGACAAAGATTTTACAAATATCTGCGTTCCTTCCTCTGTTCATTCAAATATAACAATTTTCCATTCATTGCGATCTTAACAATTCGCACAGCCGGTGGAAGACTGGTACAAGTCAAAAATACACATTTTAAAGGAACACGACTTTTAAAGTTTGTTATTCTATCAAAATCGTTGGCATTTCTGCCATCTAGTGGTTAATTTCTTTAGTTAAGTTTATGTGAAAATACCACCAGGTTGAGCTCCCGTCTTTTTCTCTATCCTCTTTTGAGTGATGATAAAACAAAATTGCCATTTTTTTTTTACTTGTAACACTCTTCCACAGCAGTGTTTGTTCCAGACGTGTTTTTTGTGGACACTCCCCACCCAGAACTCCGAGAGTGCACCTCCGGAAGAGGCCAAAATAATACGTCTATAATATAATAATAAACAGAATAGTATCACAGCTTCTCATGTTGTCTGTAGCCTGTCACAACCAGTAGTACTTTTAGAAAAAAATGTTCCGGGGGGCACACTTGGTACTCCAGGGGACACTGCTGATACTATTCTATTTATTATTATATTATGAACGTATTATTTTGGTCTGTTCCGCGGGACACTCTCAGAGTCCCAGGGGACAGTGCCCCTCCAAAAACAGGTCTGGAAGAAATACTGATGAGAAGTCATCAACGGCTAAGCAGGACAATGGGCGAAAATCAAAGTTAACCGACCAGGATTGTCGTGTGTTAAAACGGATTGTGGCCCGGAAGCACAAGAGAACACTGTGTCAAATAACCGCCGAGATAAACAGCTACCTTCAGAATCATAAATCAAACAAAATCATTCAAATAGAACTGCATGTTGCTAACATTCATGGCAGGGTTGTCATCCCCAAACCGCTGGTGACTACGTAACAGGGGCGGATCCAGGACCGACTTCAGGGAGGGGCGGTAGGTTGTCATACTGCTACTTTTAAGAGCTCCAAACTCTGGGATGGGTTTTATTTATATATATAAAATAAGAAAGTTTCCTCTTCTGAGGAGGGCAATCGCCCCGATTGCCCTCCCCCCTGGATCATCCTCTGCTACGTAATGCAGTAAGGCGAAGAGAGTAGTGGCAATGACACAGAAATTAAACATAATGGGAGTGGAAACGTGTTATATGGTTAGACGAATCTTCCTTCATGTTATTTATGACCATAGGAGGTGTTTATGTGCGGAAAAGCTCTGCAGAAGCATTTCATATTGATTGCCTATTGATTATTGTGAAATATGGACGGGGCTCTGTGATGGTTTTAGGGGCGATATCGTGGCATGATGTTGGGCCACTGGTCATCCTGAGTTTGAAGATCAATCCACAGCACTACCGCAGTATCCTGGGCTATCATCTCCATCCCATGGTTCAGATTGTGTTTTCTGATGAACGCCTTCCATTTCCAAGATGACAAAGCCCCTATATATAAGCACTGCTGGATGCGTCGATGTATGGTTTGATGAGCACGAGGATAAGCAGAACGTGTCATCTAGTGTCCTCAGTTCTCAGATCTTAGCATCATTGAACCTTTGTAGGGTATTTTGGAGCGCAAAGTGTGTGATCGGTTTCCACGTCAAGTGACACTTTCGAAACTTGTGACTGTTTTGAACGAGGGATAGCTGCGTATTCCCGTACAGGACCTGTATTTCTCTATCTTACGTAGGATACAAGCTAAAATTCGAACCCCTTACCAATAAAAGTTTTTTAATATTCCACAAGTATTCTTTTTTGTCCAAAGCCTGTACATCACACTCGATCGATTAAATTTATTTGATCTTAATCAAAACTTGAATGGTTATAGAACTTCACAATCTTAGTATACATATGAAGGATTTTGGTGTGCAGGGCTTTGGTTCCTAAGTCATTGGTCGAGAAGGTTGGGGCTCAACTTAGTGAAACGTCACTATATGATATCGACTATCTTAATACGATCTTGTCCAAATCTAATATTGTAGAACAACTGTGTAGTTTAGTACATCATGAAATATGACCACTCATTCTCGAGTTACTGACCACGAAATTTGCGTTTGGATTTAATGCAATGGACGATCGATAAAACTTATCTGACTTTGACCAAACTTGGTATGTTGTAAAAGTTGACGAGGTTTGTACGCATTCGAGCACAGTATGAAGTAGTATGGTGTTAACCCTTTAGTTTCCAAGTTATTGGCGATCGAAGTTATGGGTTTGAATTCAGTGAAATCAAGATATTTCACTAAAAGCGATTGATGGGGCTCATCCGATCTTAGCCAAATTTGGCGGTGCTAGACCTTCATGTGCTTGCTACGAATATGAACTACTATTTTGTGTAAGGAGGCACGGTCGTTCAGTGGTTCAGCACTTATCTCTGATCCGTAACGTCCCTGGTTCGATCCCCGGCCATGTAAGTTTATGGTGGACAACATCGTGTCCGTGAGTTTTCTCGGGATACTCAATTTCCTCCCACTTTTTCATTTCACTAATTCTTCCGTCATTATTCACTTGCCTTAATCATCGTTTCTCTTAGCCAAAATTTTCATGATCATGAGACGTTAAACTAAAAGATTTCATTTCATATTATTTTGTACAGATCTTTACTCGTCGAGTTAATATGCCGAATAATAGACGCTTGGTTGGATTCCATGTTAACGTCCCTTTGAGCACTGGGACTATATGAGACGTGGATCTATATGGAAACGGATCCATATAAGCTCTCGCCCAGAATTGAACCCGGGCTACCAGACTCAGCCTTAGTAGACCTGACTTCCATGGGCACCCGAAGAAAATTTCCTAGGGAGGGGCTCATCTCCCTGGTTACTATATTACGTTTGATATATTTTTTATTTATATTAAGAAATTTAATACATTTATTTGTATTAAGAAAATCTTAAGAAATTTAATACATTTTCATGAGCCAGAGGGGAGGGCCCGGGGCCCCTCTCTGCCCTCTCCTTCGGGCGCCCATGCTGACTTCCAATACCCCACCATCACATCTTCCCGCTCTCCCAGCAATATTTAGATCAGAGTTTGTTCTTTCTATTTTCTATGTATATTACATGGTTTTTTTTTTTTTTTTTTTTTTTTTTTTGCATTTTTCTAAACGAAAAGTTGCAAACTAATTTAAATTTTGAAACTTTTCTCTCGACAATGTTTCAATTACGCTATTGTGTTGCTGACTCCAGAACCATGAAGATAAGTTTAAATTCAATTTTCAAAGTACTCATTTAACATTCTGTTAAAGTCGAGCTTATTCAAATGCTGAGAATCATCTCGGGCAATTCCACCGACCGTTCGTGCTTATGTTCAGGATTCGTCATTTAAAATACAGACAAATAATTCGTTCCAATGTAAAAAAAAAAAAAAAAAAAAAAAAAAAAATGTCCATTCTTGGAACGGAGAGAATCGGTTTAATGAAAAATATTAGAAATTTCATAACCCCTTAGAATAAATATTTCAATACGAGTGCATGGTTAAAACTAATAAGATATTCTATTTTGGTTTAAAATTTGAAATCCTTTCCCCCTCAAGATACTCCTACACTGAGAAAAAAAATGTAGGTGGTGTACTTAAAAAGATAGGTTACATACGTAATTCCTGTAGTTTTTGGACAACGTACAGCAGACATATAACTGAAAACGCATGTTTTATAATACTTTCTGTATAAGTGTTCCATCTATACGTTACTGAAACAATGTAGGCGGTTAGGATCTCACATACAAATGGACGATATAACATATAGCCGACGAAGATAACATAAGTATATGTATGTGATATACGGAAAATTGTTAGATGTCAGACATCCTGCAACGGCATGATGTAACATCTAAGGACAGCCCCTATGTAGCATATGGATAACGTATGCTCCGTAGTGATTTCTATAGTAAGCAAGAGGATACCGTATATTTGTACAATATACCGCTGTCCGAAGAACGGATTTTTCTTTGTGTATTAATCAGACTGAAAAGGTAAAACGCAGCACGATACAGATACCCATTATATCCAAAAATTCATTTCGAACCTTTCAGCAGTTTTCCTGCTGCAACAAGCTACTTCATATTCAATGTGGCTTTCTAACTAACTCTACGCCCTATTGAACCCGGAAATTCAATTCTGCGTTCACAGAAGCTCTCCATTGACTTGAGTCCTTAGCCAACTGGATCCAGTTTCTACTTTGTATTCCTATTTCTGCGAGATCCGTCTTAATATTGTTCTCCCACGTGCGCTTAGGTCTTCCTACTGGTCGTTTTCCGATTGGATTTCCAGTTAAAACTTTGGAAAGCGTCCCTACTTTCTTTCATTCTGCCTAAGTCACTTGCCACTTGAACCTCGTAGATTTGATGACCCTAACAATGTTTGGTGAACGGTATAAATTATGTATTTCCTCGTTATGAAGTTTCCGCCATTCCCCATTACCGTTCTTCTTGAGTCCAAATATTCGCCTCAGGATTTTATTCTCAAATATTTTCAGTCTGTATTCTTCCCTCATATTAAGCAACCATGTTCCGCAACCATACAGTACAACAGGCATGATTATTGTTTTATATAGTTTTTACGCTTCAAATTCCTCGACAGGATTTGCAATGTGGCTAAAACCTATGTAAATGTCTTAAAAAAGCGAGAACTGTCATCAAAAGTGCTCGTACACGGTCCGTCTATTTTAATGAGACACGGACGGTTTATATTGTAATCTTTCGTGTAGTTTTGTCTCATATAAGGGAGAGGTAGAGCTGTTAATAAAAAGAGCGTCCGGAATCGAACTCCCACTACCAGTTTTATTATAAAATCCACTATAAAGTATTTGTACAAAATACTATACAATCTGATCTTTATTTCAAAAGGTAAGTAAAAGGTAGTCTTTGACCGAGTGGTCGCAGACAGGATCCCCGCAGAGTCCCGAAGCAGACTAAGCGGAGTGGAGTTAGGAACCCAAAGCTGCGTGCAAGCAGTGGGCTGGTTAGTTGACCAACAGAACCCCGAAGCAGGCTAAATGGCTGTGATTAGGATTCCCAGTCAGAGCCCCAAAGCAGGCAAAGCCAGGAGAAAGGAAAGGCGTAGTCCCGAAGCAGACTAGAGGAGGGTCATCAGATATCTGGTCCTGAGCTGGATTCTTCTGTCCAATTTATAGCGTCCCTTGGGTGGCGATGGCGCTGCTGCTTCAATTTTGTCTTCTGCTCCGTGGGAGGGGCTAAACGTCGTCTGCAGGTGATTGCAGGTCCCTCTGGTGGAAGTACTTCTTGATGGAGCACGAGGTGGTGTTTATAAACACTTGATGCGTGGATTTGTTTGTAAACAACTTCACATGGGATATTACAATATAATGTATCGAGTTTCACCGACTTAGCTTGAAGATCTCTTGAGATACTAAATTTTTCGCAACGATTTTGACTCCCCCCTCACCCACATCCCTCTTAGGATACGGATTTTGATAAAATTGGCATGATAAATACCCACTTCCACATAGATGATTCCTATATTCCGAAATGAACTTCTAACGGTTCACCTGTTTTCCCGTGATCCAGCACAAGATCACTTTCATTTTTATATATTAGAAAATAAATTTTTAATAAATTTCTTATTCGCGTTTAACAGAAAAAAATGCTCAAAGATGAGACACGTATGTAGATCTACTAACCGACAGATCTTAACGAGTTTAAATGAAATGAAATTTTTCAGTATAACGCCCCCCAATTATGCCCTTTACGCTAAGGGAGACGGGTGATTAAAGCAAATGAATGATAATGGAAAAATGAATCGGTGGAAAGAAACGGGAGTACCCGAGAAAATTCACAAACACAATGTTGTCTACAATAAACTTGTTTGGGTGGGGTTCTAACCAGTGACCCCACACATTAGAAATAAGCACCACACGTCTATGTAATATTTATTGAACCTGTCTTATTCTGCAGCCGAAAACAAGTAATTATAAATTACTGCCACCTACATTTTTAGAAAAAATGATGGAAATAGATTTTTCTTATAAGTAAAGAAAGAGTACAGATGAGGCGCAGAATCAAGTTTCAGCCTACATCAATCATTTTTATGTTAAACAAGTATAATTATGTTAAGAAAGTCTACAAATGTTAGTCGAGTTACGAAATTTAAGGGGGAGGGGACCTCCCCCATAGATGTATCCCAGCTGTAACTGTATAAATAGTAATACTAATATTTTTAAATTGTCATCTCAGTATTTCAGATATTTTTAGTTGATTGCATGTCACGATATCAAAACTCTTATGTTAGTGGAGAATTTTAACTCCCCTCCCCCAAGCATAGTCTAATACGACGGTGCTGCTATAAAACTTCGCAGTTATATATATATATCTTTCTAAAATTGTCTTCATATTCGGCAAACTCCTTTCGACACAGAACATTGTGATAACTAGTTCACGATTCAGTTCCTTGTCACTGGAACTATTAAGGAAAAAGGTGATTTCGCGGAAAGTCTAAAATGGAAATAATTACACGATGAATCGGAACATTACAATATTATTAGTGCGTATCTGTTGAGTGGTAAGTGAGTTAATGGACCGTTAAACTCAATAGGTGACGCAATTAAGTGGCTGAACGAAACATTAGGTCTTTTTCTTGTTTCAGTTCGTTGGCTGCGGGAACGGAAAAAACATTTTTGGTAATTGACATTTATGACGCCGGAACGTGGCGTTTATAACTGGTTTCCTTCTGCTTGTTTCAGGGACGACATTTTGTTTGATATTCTAATACTTCCAACGATGATGGCTGACAGGTAGTTAAAAAGAAGAAGAAGAAGAAGACAGTGGCTACGCGCCATTGGTTCCCTGGTGGTCTATAAGTTTGTAGACAAGGTCCAATGTATCTCAGAAAAAATAAAATTAAATGTTCGTCACTGTAAGAAGAATGTGTGTCGCCGTTATAAAAAGAAAATCAACAGATGCAATGTGCTACTTAAGGTGTATTTTTTTTTTTTTTTTAGATAAACTGTACACAAATAACGGAACAGTCTGTCTCACCAGAATTAAAATTATTACTGGCAGCTAACAATACACTTTTAAGTAAAACAAAAGTTCGTTCTTTTTCAAAAACTACACATGAGGATTTATTCTTGAGTAGAAACGCTGCAAGATTTTTTACAAGGCAAGAGAAGAGAGAACAAAAGACCAACACACAAGCCAAGTCATGTATTATACACACAGCTTTGATGTACACAATATTTAATGTTGGAACAACAATTATTTTTATGCACATTGCATCCAGACCGGTAGCCAGCTAAAAAATTTAGGGGGGGGGGCGGTAGAAGTTAGGGAGGGGCCGATCCAACCATAGTATAGTTCATCACCATATTATAGTTCATTTGCAAGCCTACTGTGAAAATGTAAAGGGGGCATCAAAAATTTAGAGGGGGTCCGGCCCCCTACACCCCCGTGGATACGGGCCTGATTGCATCTAATATGTTTTTTAACATGTAAAAATGAAATGAAATCTTTCAGTTTAACGTCCCACGATTATGCCATTTTAGGCTAAAGGAGACGATGGTCAAAGCAAGTGAATGATGGTCGAAGAAATGGTAGAATGAGAATATGGGAGAAAACTGGAGAACCGCGAGAAAATACACGGACACGATGTTGTAAACCATAAACTTACTTGGGCCAGTAGGATTACCAACTGTTCAGTTTTTCACTGGCCTAGCCGGAAATATTGCTATTATTTTGATTAAAGCCGGTGACCGGTACAAACTGCTTACCAGCCCATTTATGACCGGTTTTTTCAAACTTGTATCTAGTTTGAAGTATAGACTTAAAAAGTAACTTTCATTCTGTAAATCCAAAGCTATCAACGATTAATATATTTTGTTCATCAGTTCAGATAATTTTAAAGAGATGACGGGGACTGTACCAGGGAAAATTTGAAATTTACTTGTAAGGAACTTTATACGTTTGTTGAGAGTGAAAAAGGACCTCTTAAAGCAATTTCCTGTAGTTGAAGTTTAAAGAATAAATTTCATTTTCCAAATCCAAAATTGTCACGTAAAGATTAGTTTACTTTTGTTCATCTGTTTCGATGATTTTAAAGTGGCAGTAACTGATAAATACAATAAAATGATCAATGCCGATTTCAGTTTCTCATTTATAGCACAATGTATCTATTAAGATTACTAGTTAATGTACTAAGGATATGCAGAGTACAAGTGCTAATGCACTTTTGTTCACAATAGCACATTTCTTTCCCATAGATGAGTCCGAATACAGATATTTCACACTTACGTATATATTATAGGAAATTTGGAGGGGGTGCCGGTTTTTTATTTTCCAGAGTTGGCAACCCTATTGGCCATGGACCTAACCAGGGACCGCACGCACCAAAGGTAAACGCTTATAGTGTTGCCCCTCTCCCCAAAAGTTTGGACCCCTCGCAACAAAAATTTCTGAGAGCGCACCTGCCCTCTACAATGTATTATGAAACGTGTTTAATGCATAGATGCTTTATTGAACTTAACTTTAAAGACATTAGCGTATCTCGACAGTAAAAATAAATAAAAAAAAAAAATCTTTGTACAGTGTAACACGGACTTGAGAAATTGCGAATTCCTTTTCCCATAAACTAATAAATATTGTTGCGCTATTTCCGCAACAGGTTTCTGGTATTCAGAAAAACACCAACACGACTGGACTGGCTATTACTGTGATGTTTACGCTGGTAAAAACATCGTGTTTTTAAACAGATACAGAGAAATATTTCATTCTTTTAAAGCAGATATATGATGGCGCGGTGCTCGTAGACACCACATCAGACGTAAACACATTAAGAGCCAATCGGCATAGTTCATAAGAGTTTAGAAATCGTACAGGCGAAAATCTTATTTCCCAGATGACCCCGCGCCAAGCACCCTTTTGACATATTTCCCCTAAAAGCTACGCTTAGAATAAATTTATGTATTTAAAAAATATGAGGATACAGGATGGATACCAGCAGCTGCAACTTAATGAATTATGCCGTATCTGAAAGTTATTTTTCTTCAGTTGGCAGCAGTATAAAAAAATAAAACAAGTCTAAATGGCAAAATAATAATACTAGAAATAGACTGTGAGCGCTGAGAAGTATGCTGGGTTCTCTTTGTAGTTCTGTGGACTTATTTACTTAAGAGTCTTCATCCCGGCGAAATTAAAATACCGCTAATTTTACAGTAATTATGTGATATCTTCAAATAGATAAAAGATAATTGAAATATGGAACAAGAGCGCCCTAGACAATATTATTTTGCGTGAGGTACCGTTATCACAAGTCACCTAGTGGCTTTATGTTTTCAGTTGTTTAGAAACGCGAAAATAAATGCCGATTTTCATAATGGCTCGAAATTGAAAGCAGATAAGTGAGTCGCGATAACGGTTTCTCATGTAAAATTATATTGTCTAGGGTGCTCTTGTTCCACATTTCGATTATCTTTTATCTATTTGAAGATATCACATAATTAATGTAAAATTAGCGGTATTTTAATTTCGCCGGGATGAAGACTCTTAACAAACAAACTTCAAGCCTCAGACTGCAAACCAAGTTATGATATCATTCACAATTATACATGAAATGAAATCTTTCGCTTTAACGTCCCATGACTATGCCTGTTAGGCTAAGGAAGACGATGATTAAGGCAAGTGAAGTTATAATGGAAGAATTGGTAAAATGAAAATGTAGGAGGAAACGGGAGTACCCTGATAAAACCCAGAGACACGATGCTGTTAACCACAAACTTACTTGGCCGGGGATCGAACCAAGGACCCCACGCACCAGAGGTAAGCGGTCTCCCACCGAGCCACCGTGTCCCTTTCTTTCTTCGTGGATCAAGAACCAATCGATTGGTTTGACGCAGCTTTCTTGGCTTCTCTATTCTGAGTAAGAGTTTTCATCCAAAATGTAGTTAGCGTTTTAGTCTTCCCTATTCTGAGTAAGAGTTTTCTTTCAAAATGTAGTTAGCTTTTTAGTCTTCCCTATTCTGAATAAGAGTTTTCATTCAAAATGTAGTTAGCTTTTTAGTCTTCCCTATTCTGAGTAAGAGTTTTCATTCAAAATGTAGTTAGCTTTTTAGTCTTCCCTATTCTGAATAAGAGTTTTCATTCAAAATGTAGTTAGCTTTCTAGTCTTCCCTATTCTGAATAAGAGTTTTCATTCAAAATGTAGTTAGCTTTCTAGTCTTCCCTATTCTGAATAAGAGTTTTCATTCAAAATGTAGTTAGCTTTTTAGTCTTCCCTATTCTGAGTAAGAGTTTTCATTCAAAATGTGCTTAGCTTCCTAGTCTTCTGTATTCTGAATAAGAGTTTTCATATTCTGTAAAGACAATGAGCTGCGAACCATGAATTTAAAGTAGTTAGAGCTTAAACTGGAGTATACTAATGAGTATTTATTTAATTTTATTATTTTACACTACATTTTGGGTTCGAAAATATTTTAAAAATCTTCATACGTATTTTTGGAGAAAAATTTAAAAAGAAAAAAAAATATATAAGGAAAATTTTTGCTTTCAGGTTTCGCAGCTTTCCACTATTTGAAGGCGAATTTCGCTAACAATCGGTGCATTAACTCTGTTCTTTCAAATGTTAAAAGTACGCTATGCGTAAATATCAGGAATCTTATACAACAGCTATGATAGAACGTCTTTCTGTGTGTCTAAATGTACCAGTCCAAGTACGTTTAAGAGAGAATATTTGTAAATACAATTATATGTGAATGCAGTGCACACAAAACAGGTCCCATCGCCCTTAACTCTTTATCCAGACCGGAAGTGATAGAAATGTACCATTTCCAGTTTTAACATTGGTCACCAAAGAGCAAACATGTACTAGATACATGGATTTAGCGTTGTTCCATCTCCAACCTTATCTCTCTTAGGGTTGCGGGGCCGCAAACGTTCACTTCTGGTGCATGAGGTCCCTGGTTTGATCCCAGGTTGCGCCAAAAGAACTTTGTGGTGGACAAACATCTTGTGGACGGATTTTCTCGGGAATCTTCCATTTTCTCACACTTTCTTCATTCCACTATATCATTCGTTTCTCATCAGCGTTTCCTTTCGCCTACACAGCATAATCGTGGGACAGCATAAAACTGAAAAATTTTCATTTGTCTTAGGGTTGGTGGAGTTCTCTCGTAGTTAAGCATTAGTGTATGCGCCTTTGGCGTGGACGACGCGGGTTCGATTCCCGGCAGGAGCTCATGTAGTTCGAGCCCCACGTTAAGGTTAGGGATGCACGCGAGACGAGACGAGACGAGAAATGGAAAAGTATCGTCTCGTCTCGCAGCCTCAAATGTTGGTCTCGTCTCGCGTCTCGTCTCGTCTCGCAAATGTGAAGTCTCGTCTCGCGTCTCGCATAAAATCTTGAGTCTCGTCTCGCGTCTCGCGCGAGACTTTCTCTCATGGTCTCGCAGTCTCGCATATATTCTGAGTTAAAATTTTGCAATGTTTTATTCTATGGCTGTTAATGAATGATGATGTGATATTCTGTCCGAAGGCAGATATTTGACCTAAAAGTCCCTTGGCAAGGTGAACCCATGGTGGTTTGCCATTGTTTTCCATGGGATGAATGTTCATAACATCCGAAGGAGACGGAACCTAGAGTTCAACATGGTATCCGAACTTGTGTCCACTCCGCTCCAAATTAAAAGGAAAGTTGTGCTGGAATTTGATTGCTGGACCATTAATTTTCGCATAGCATAATTTACAACAAAACCAGCATAAATTGTTTGCTGGATCCAACATTGTTTTCCAGCTTAGAGTTCTCCAGCAATATTTTCCAGTATGCCATGCGGGCACATTTTTGCCCCGAAAAAAGAAGTCGCCAATGTAGTTAGGATATAAAGAATATAACGTTTCCGTATATGTTTTTCTGAACTCATTGAACCAAACCTGGATCCTTTTACTATATCAATTTTTTTAAGTTAGCTAGCTATGGTGTGGGCCGGTACGTGTGATGTGCTGAGGATACTGATGATGTTATAGTCCGGATGATTTGGAGGTACGGTATATTTATATAATGCAAAAAGCAGTGAGAGAGTTGTAGACGTGTTGTGATGGCTGTGAGTGTAGGGAGCGTCGCTGTAGACGGTTTCAAAAAATAAAGCGTGTTCGCTGTCATACCGTTGAGTTATATATTTAATACGAAGAGCTTAATATGATAAAGAAATTGAGGAAATGTGATACGGTCGTACAATTTAGGGTTGGACTTGGTAATTTAATGCGGTAGGCTAGGCGGAGAGCATGTCGTTCCATTATTAACAGCTTTTCGTAATATTTTGCGCTTGCTGATACCGAAAACCATATGTAAGAACGAGACGGAGGAAGACCTTGTAGGTGTTGATGAGCGTAGAAGATTGGAGACCCCACGTTGTGCCTATGAGATATTTAAGTAAATTTAATCTATTTTTGGCTTTGCTTACAATGGTAGCGAGGTGTGGACGCCATGTAAGTTGATGATCAAATGTTATACCCAAGTATTTCACTGTCTTTGAGTGCTGTATGGCAGCATCATTGACGGTAAGAGCAAGACGAGTTGGGTTTCGATGAACTCGTGATCGACGTTTTGGTGGAATAAAGACTATGGCCTGAGTTTTGGTAGCGTTTATTGTTAAGCGCCACGTCCGACACCAATCGCTAAAGTGACGGATAGCTTCATTCATCGCATTGTTTATTTGAGAGATAGTCTTTGTTAACGCCAGGAAAGCCGTGTCATCGGCGTACTGAAAAGTATGAATGTTTTGCGGTAAGGACGGCATAAAGCAGATACAGCAGTGGGGACAAAGCAGAGCCTTGCGGAACGCCGCTATAAAGAAATACAGGATAAGAGACACTGTCATTGATGTAGATGTAAGCCAGGTGGTTTGAAAGAAAATTAAAGATGAAGCGGATGTACGTGATAGGAAGACGGAAAGACAGAAGCTTGAATAAAAGTCCCAGGTGCCATACTTTATCAAATGCCTTTTCGAGATCGAATAAAACTGAACAGGCAGGCTTGGAAGAATTGTAATGATTAGTGATCATGTTGGTGAGGCGAAGTAACTGATCGTTAATACTATATCCTGGTCGGAAACCAGCTTAATGTAAAGGTAGCAATTCTTTCGCTGTTAAGTGAGTGTGAAGTCTTTTGACAGGGATGCGTTCCAATATTTTGCTGAAAGTCGGAGTTATTGTATGGGCCTGTAAGATGATACGCAATTTAGTGGTTTGTATGGCTTAGCAAACATGAGTGTTTTGGAAGTCTTCCACGGAGGAGGAAGATAACCTGTGCAGAGAATAAACGTAAATATAGTTGCTAAAAGGTGTAGTAAAGCGAGGGCGCTTCTTTGACATGACGGTAAGTGATTGAGTCCAGACCAGGGGCAGTATTGCGTTCGCGAGCCGTGACGGAGTTGATATCTGTTACAGTGATAGGCGTAGCAAGAGGATGGTCGGGTAAAACATGAGACGTGCTGGGTTGAAGTTCTGGTGAATTTTGCCTGCGACGAATGGCTGCTTCAGACGGCGTGAAAATAGATTGTAGATAGGTTGTGAAGGCGTCTTCTTTTTCTTTATCTGTGTGAAGAGGATTTTCATTTTCTAGGAGAGGATAGGTAGTGTGGGTCTTGCGACCAGTAAGTATGTTGAAACGGTTCCAGTATCTGGATGGGTGTGCATCGTCTCCCAAATTATTACAAGCTTTTATCCATTGACGGAGTTTATATGCTTTAACATAATTGTGAACTGTGCGTTGAAATTGACGATGTAAATGCAATGACTCTAGATTTCCTGTACATTTGTAATCTCTGTAGAGTGCTCGTGAACGTCTGATAAGTGGTAAATAATGGGGTGGGAGCGTTGGGTGATAACTATGGGATGTACTAGTCGGTATAAAACGGCTGGTAGCGTCATGGAGTGCTGTAGTTATTCTATCCAAAGAATTATGAAAATCTTCCTCCGTTTCTGATAGAGTTGAGTTTGCAAAAATGCTACTAAGATAATTTCGATATCCTGGCCAGTCGGCTTTGTCGAATCGCAATGTGGTAATCTATATGTAAATTTCTTCGTCTTTATTTAACCGGATTTCAACCTTGTCTTTGCCTGCTTCTAGTCCGAGGAATGCTCTAACGTCACAATATCCAAAATTGACATGGATTGTTCCCTTAGAATAGGTTTTAACTTTCTTTTCAGAACGTTTAAACTCTCTAGCATTAAATTTGTGGAAACAGCAGAGAAAATATAAAAATACGTTACTTGTGTAGGAGAACAGTGCTGCCATCTATTGTCGCCTATCTCCCTTTACACCAGCCACCAAGGAATAACATTACTTGTGTGAACGGACTTGTGGATAACATATACTAATATACTAACCTAAATAACTGATATACAACATAATTATGTTATATACTAATAACAATTATATCAATGGCTCGCCGCGGGGAATAGTGATAATTAATTTTCAACACTTTAGACACTGTCAAGTATGCTATGCACTTACCTTAGTTTCCTTCTTCTGAGGGAAATATATTGTTATATCCTCCTTCCTGCAGCTACTCTTCTGATCTTTGTCGCTGTCGGGGTAGAAAATCGCGTATTCTTTCTTGTGAGTATTTTGCAAGTGTTTCTTCACCGCGTTATATTACGAGAATGCATTTTCAATTCTATCTTCTTAGGCTTACAAAATTTACAAATAGCCAACTCAGCATTCGTCGCAATTTCAAACTAATCCTAGAACTTACTTTTACCCCCTGCTGTTTCGGATGGATCAAGACTCGAACTTGCAGAAACAGTACCTGAATCCGTTTCACTTTCAACTGGGTCCCCATTTGGTTCTTCTAAAATATCGTCGCCACTATCAACATTTACACGTTTTGGTCGTTTCCTTGAAGGGTGATTTTCCACTATAAAGATGTTTTTAGACCACCAAAAGCGCTTGTAGATAACAAAAGAACTCCTCACAACACAATACGACCCAATTCTTTTGGTTCGTTCGCACTTATAGCAATGTTGCATTATCGCATTTTATCAACTTTCGCTTTCAACTTATATATTGTTGCCATATCTAAAAAATAAAATTACTGACAGATATAGGGCCATTCCTACCATCTCCCACCAAACCTATAGGGCCATCCTACCAAACCAGTGTTTGAATTAAACTTCCGAACTAGAGGGGGATGTTTTTGATAAATATATAGAAAGAAAATACTTATTCCATGTAAAAATATAATGTTATTTCTGCGAGCCGGGCCGGGGATAAACTTTGACGAGAAGGGATTTCCCCGCCATCCCGCAACATTCATCGCTAGTAGTAATGTGAAAAAGACAGAAACAACAGAAATATCACATTTCGCAGCAATAGGGAGTCTTATTCGCTTTTCAGACCAAAAACAGAAGTTCATGTATTCGTGCGCGCCTGCGTGTATGTGTTTGTGTCGCAAAATAAAGTCCTAAATCGTTGCTGTAATAAATTTGCAATTTACAAAGCTTTTCTTTTTTAATGATGTTTAGAAACTAAAGAAGGCTTTAATTCTGAAAAACAACCTTGAATAATAATAAATCTCAAAATGTCTATTGCCCCAATCACTTTTTGTTACTGGAGACATTAACGCTCAACTTAGAAAACTCAATAAATGTAAAATCACTAAATATACAATTAAATGTAATTCATAAATGTTGCGAGACTGCGAGAAGTCTCGCGAGACTTCTCGTGCGAGAATTAACCGAGTCTCGTCTCGCGTCTCGTCTCGCATGGTTTAGTCTAGTCTCGCGTCTCGCATAAAATTTTGAGTCTCGTCTCGTGTCTCGTCTCGAGATGCGAGACGAGACGCGAGACGATGCGAGACTTCTCGCGTCTCGCGTGCATCCCTAGTTAAGGTGTAGGTCCACGCTTCATATAGCCTCGCTGCTCAACGGGACGCTAAAATTAAATCAATCAATCAATCTACGGGCTGCTTACGAGACAAGATTTGAGACTATCCTGTCTCGAAAAATATATCTGATTTTCGTCTCGTATTTTGTAACAATTTTTTATTATTTTCACCACATGATTTGTTCTTGTAAATGTTACATTTTCCATACAGCAAATATGCTTCGATTTCTCGTACACTCCGAATACCTTACAAATATAACCGATAGTATCTTTCAAAAGATGTCGTAACTAATACTATAAACAATTTATATTGGTCACAGAATACATAGCATACACTGAAGGCTAGTAGCACTTCCTTCTACTTAGACAGACATTACGGAAGTTACGGAAGAAATATTTAAAGAGTTT
Organism: Thermobia domestica; assembly: GCF_964235325.1. Lineage (NCBI taxonomy): Eukaryota > Metazoa > Arthropoda > Insecta > Zygentoma > Lepismatidae > Thermobia > Thermobia domestica. Next base: position 382,285,486 of record NC_137454.1, on the reverse strand, counting down.
CGAAATGTGGTGTTGGATGAAGATGGAGAAGATAAAATGGGCAGAAAGAGTAACAAACGAAGACGTTTTAAAACGGATAGGAGAGAAGAGGATACTTCTATCCAGCATCCTTCGTAAGAAGTCCAATTAGATTGGAAACATCATGCAAAGAAATTGTCTTCTTCATATTTTCACAGAAAGAAAGGTGGAAGGAAAGCAAGGAATAGGGAGAAGAACACAACTGATGGATGATTTGAAAAATAGAAAAAAATATTGGGAGTTGAAAGAGGAAGCTGAAGATTGAGAAAAGTAGAACAAACGTTTTCAGGTCCAAACCTAAAAATAAAATAGAACACCTCACTAGTCCCAGGCCCTGACGAAAGGCAGAATACATATTATTATTATTATTATTAATTATTATTATTAATAATAATAATAATAATAATAATAATAATAGCAAAAACTAGCAGAGCTGCTGCGACTCGTCCGGTTTCTATCCCAGGCAATGCTTATTTGTCGTGGACAATACTGTGTTGCTGTGATTTTCGGAGTTCTCCCGTGTCCTCCCACATTACCATTTCATGATTCATCTACTTTCGTTAATCATCCGTCTTCAACAGAGTATAATAGTGGGACATAAAGCAAGATTTGAATTTGATTTTACCGTCCCTTTAAGTAGCGAGGCTAAATAAGACATCATGGACTTATAGCATCACGTGGAATCCGAACCAAATGAGTTCCCACGAGGAATCAAACCTGAGTCACCTACACCAAAGGTGTGCACGCTAACCGCGACATAAAATTAGAAATTTCATTTCGTTCATATAGCAAAAACTAAAGAAGAAACGAGAAACAGCTTTTGATATGATTCAACGTTCCAACTCGTATCCCTGTACTGAAACCAGAAATAGTGATTTCCGGTTTGAATTTTGAATCCTCGCATCGGAGTGCAATATCAAATGAAATTCTCAATCTTGTATAAGCCAGGGTCGAATCCAGGGGGGCGATCAGGACAATCGCCCCCCGCAGAAGATGAAAGTTTTTTTTTTAATTTTATATATAAATAAAACCCAACCTAGAGTTTGGAGCTCTTAAAAGTAGCTCTAAGTAGCAGTATTACAACCCACCGCCTCCCCCAGAAGTCCGTCCTTGATCCGGTCCTGGTATAAGGACGTTCCCTAGATTAAGTCTTATCTCTAAGTATCCAGCAAAGGGTTCGTTAGATTCATCGATCATCATTTCTTCTAGTAATATGCCCATAAATATATAAATAAATGTACATGGAATGATCAAAAAGTAAGGTGAATGTAGTTGCACAGTGCCATCTATCGATGCTATATTCATTTCAACTTGTAAGCCCGGCAGCCTAATCCTTTGATACAGTCAGTGTCGACTTTGAACGAGTTGTGACATGTCAGTTGGCTTCCAGAGGCAGAAGAGTGAGGACGTGTTAAGCGTGTCTGTTGTGCGCCAACATTAAGTTCTGTTCTAAGCTGCTTAAAAGTCCCAAAGAAGCTCACGAAATGTCAAAAATCAGTGTAGGGCGATGAAGTGATGGAATTGGAGACTGTTTAAAAGTGGTATGAGCGATTCAAAAGCAACAAGGAGTTGGTTGAAAACGAGCAACGATCGAGACGTTCTTCAACGTCAAAAACATATGAAAACGTGCAAAACGTGGCATTGAGCAACGATCGAGACGTTCTTCGACGTCAAAAACAGATAAAAACGTGCAAAACGTGGCATCGAGCAACGATCAACACGTTCTTCAACGTCAAAAACAGATAAAAACGTGCAAAACGTGGCATCGAGCAACGATCGAGACGTTCTTCAACGTCAAAAACAGATAAAAACGTGCAAAACGTGGCACAAATGATCTCTTCAAACAGACGAATGACTATTCAAGAGATTTCCGAAGAACTAAACATCTCGTGTGGATTCGTGAAAAACATTTTAACAGCCGCTTAAATGGGCAAACGGCTCCCTTCTACACCACGAAAACATCACACCTTGCTTTCGTTCCGCGAATTTTTGACCTGAAAAGGTTTTCCTGTCTGTCCACATCCGTCTTACTCATCAGATTTAGTACCACACGACTTCTGGCTCTTTCCAAAAATTAAAACCGTGCTTAAAGGAAAACGTTTTGACACCATTTCTGACATTTAGAGGGCCACAACAAAGCAGCTGAACGCCCTTCCAAAAGAAGTCTTCTAGAAATACTTCCAGCCATGGATTCAACGTTGGGATAAGTGCATTGCTAGGCATTGAAGGAGATTAAATCAAATTCCATGTAAGCTTATTATTTTCTCTCTACTGAAACGATTCACCGTAGCTTTTGATCACATGTCGTATAGTAGATTATTTTGATAAACATTCTCCATAGATTAAACCACGCGTTTTGAAGAAATACATGGAGAAAGCATGTTAATGACACCTATAGAAGAAAATGGGTAAGTACATCATCCAGCAATGGATTGATAATAGTTCAAAATGATATATATATATATATATATATATATATATATATATATATATATATATATATATATATATATATATATATATATTGAATATAATGTACATATCGACCACGTCCCTCCCTCATCAAAAAACAAAAAGTCATTTTATGGTATTTCTTCAACCAACTTATTTGCGCGGTTCTTGCGAAAAATTTTCCAACCTTTTTTCCATTTTCTTGAAGGCACGTGTTATAGACTTTTCTTATAAATTCTGTCGAAAGGTTTGTCTGCTTCTCATTTGTAATTCAATTCAAAGCCCGATATTGCTTCTATCTTCAATTCAGGCTGGTCTCGAACACGCTTCTCCCAAGAGAATACAAGCTTCTTTCCGTTTAATAAGCTTCAAGAAAGACTAAGACGATTTTATTGTTTTTTTCATTTTTGTAGATACACATTTCGATTTTGGAGAAAGAAGTAAAAACAGAAACTTGGACCGGATATTGTAAAACAATTTCCTATTGTTCAACACGTTTTCTTTTAAACCTTTCTCTTCCTTTTCACTTCTTTCAATTGAATTTCTAACTCTTTTCAGAGAAGCACATCCAAATATTTGACACTCTTGACGATCACCAACTTACGTCAACGAATAAAAGCCTACAGTGTTGTCAGTTTCTCGAATTAAAAAAGTTCTTTCTCTAACTTTTCTTTCTTCTTTTATTTTTTAAACTACGTATTATACAGGGTGTTTAAAAAAGAATGTCCTGATTTTATAATTCCATAAGTATTGATAAAAGCATACTACAAAAATGGGATAAATTGCAAAATACTCACAAAAATCTTCAAGTTTCAGCTATGCTATTACAAATGGTCTGTGTGTCTACCAGCAGCAGCACGACTATTTCCACCATTTTATCAGAAGTGCGAGATCGACCTGGACTCTTACCTCTGCAGAAGCATCCTGTCTCTTCAAATTGGCGATATCAACGACGAATGTTTTTGGCTGCAGACAGATTAATGCCAAAACGCCGACGAAAAGCACGCTGGACCTAAATCACTGACTATCTTTGCCAAGGATGTTATAAATAGAGGATCTGCCTATATGTATCTTCATCCTATTAAATGGATGCTTTGAAAGCTAACGACGCCCAGGGCCGGCTCTACCATATGTGGAACGCGTGCATTTGCATGGGGCGGCAAAATCTGTCGTAACTATATTATTTAAAATAAATATTTCTTTTTGGAAACATACTTAATGATTATGGTACTTAAATTTACTAAACTGACCTTCTATTTGAATACTGCATTTATAAATCATGTTTAGGTCGCATTAGTTTAAGATAACATGAACAGTGTAAACGAAAACGGTTATACAAATCCCAGCAAGAATAGCTTGATTGTTGTCAAATACAAGAACTTAATTCTCGAATAGTAGCAAACACCTGTTTTAGTTAGTTAGTTATCACATTTTGACATGAAAATTAGCTTTATCTTTGCATAAACAAGGTCCTTATCACTGAAGGTAGAAGCAAGTTTTTATTTTTATTTCTTTAACAATTGTAGAACGAAAATAAAGATATAAAAATAAAAGAGCTAGTTGGACTGGAGTTGCAAACTGATATATTGAGGTTGAAGCTCGATACTTAATTCTATAAAACGAATTACCATCTTCCCTATGCAGATGTGTTTGCTTTATCTTTCACTAACATAATACAGTATTATTTAAAGAAAAAAAAACAGACACAACGAGATTGTATCTATAGTGCTTTGGCCTTTCTGAGTGCGAGTGCTCTCTCTCTCTCTCTCTCCGTTGTTCATGATGGTGTAGCATACTTAAAATCGTGGCTTTTAAGATTTGTTCTTTCTGGAGAAAGGAGGCGGTAAATGATGTGATTGCACTTTACCTATGACCTGTAAGTAGCCCAAGTGAAGGCACACCACAGCACGGTGCCGCGACGCACAGTTTGAGGTAACGTTGCACTAGAAAATGGAAAATGTGATTGTGTCTAACAGGCTCGAGATAGCTCTGTATAAGTAGGCCAATGTTTATTAAAAGAAAAATCCATTTGTAGCGGTTTTCTTGTAGCAGGCCTAAAGTAAATCTGCACGACTCTTTTTCCTGTGTACCACTTAAGCTATTCCTTGGTTTTCTATGGTAACAAAACACCATTACAAAAGTGATATTAATGTTCTGAGATCGTAAGAAATATAACCCTGTCAGCATTTTGGCTTCCAAACAACAGACAATCAAACTCTTGAGTGCTTTTTATTAGTAGTATGAGGAATAATGGGAAATAATTTTGTTGATTGAAAGAATTTGAGACCATAATATTGATAATAATAATGATAATAAAAACAAAGAAGAAATAAAATAACGAAGACTTCAGTAATATACTTCTTTTTTTTAAAACAATTTTTACAATTATTACTACGAGAATCAAAGCTAGTTTCTTTGTGAAGTGTTTTTTTATCTGGAAGATTTTTATCGCTCACTCATAGAGAGCAGTCCACACAAACAAAATGTTACTATCATTAAATGTGAAGCAAAATAGCTATAAATATACTTTTCCATGTTTGGGCTTTTTAAAATTATATAGGCCAACCGGCATTTTAGATTTTTGGCTTATTTATTGCACTTATTTCTATTTTTTGTTTTTAATCTTTAAAAAAATTTAGTTGGATTATATTTGAAATTGATAATAATGCACTGTTAATATTTGCTGAAGTGAAGATCTCCTGATTTGAGATGTTTGTATTTTCATAACGTTTCATAGGATTGAGAAATGATTCTCATCTCAGAGATTGTGAAGTTGTGCTAACAAAATCTGCAGATTCAATATTAAAATCTGATGTCTGACACTAAAAGTAGTACAAAATTTACCATTTTTCGTTTACTTGCTTTTCATACGTAAAAGGAGATAATGAAATGCAACTTACCATGATCATAGATAATGTTATTCTACAACAGAAAATATGGGAGACTCGGGATCGATTCCCGGAGGTACCTCATGTGGTTAGGATTCCACGTTAATCAGTACGTCCACGTCTCATATAGCCTCGATGCTGAAAGGGACGCTAAACTAAAAATCAACTAAAAAATCAATCAACAACAGAAAATATGAATATGAAAAATAGAAATTACAGTGTTGCCAAAATAACATTTCCCCCAAAATCTAAGTTAACGTAGCGACTAGTGGAATGAATTCAACTGTATTTGATTACGTATCATGTTATTTTGGTAACCTCTGAACTACTTTTTAAATAACATTATTATTTAATTTTAATAACTGTATGTTAAAACTATTTTATTACAAACTAACTACATCTATTATTTAAAAAGTAGTTCACAGGATACCAAAACAACATGATACGTAATCAAATGCACTTGAATTCGTTCCTCTAGTCGCTGTCTTAACTTAGATTTGGGGTCCCGGATTCGATCCCACCCCCGCCAAGTGAACTTTGTGGTGGACAAACACCGTGTGCGTGGGTTTATTCGGGATTTTCCCGTTTCCTCCCACTTTTTCATTCCATAATTTCATTCATTACTCATCATCACCGTCTCCTTTAGCCTAACCGGCATAGCCGTGGCACGTAAAACTCAAAGATTTCATTTCATTTAGATTTGGGGGGAATTGTTATTCTGGCAACACTGTAATTTCTATTGATGACAACACTGAACATTCTTGAGGTTCATACTTTCTGTTGTAGAATAACATTATCTATGATCGTGGTGAGTTGCATTTCATTATCTCCTTTCACTTATGAAAAACAAGCAAAAGAAAAATTATAAATATTGTATTATTTTTAGCAGGTCAGACTCTGAATTAGAAGAGTACTATTTTCCGCCATGGCAGCTCGCAGGGGGTTGCAGTTACCCCCCTCCTCCCGGATTTTCAAAGCATATCCAGTTCTTGGAAGTAGTCTACATGTCAGGAGATAAGAATTCATTTACTCACATACTATTGTATTTAACATTTTAATTACAGTGGCGGAACTACCCCGGAGAGCCCGGAGGCATAGACCCTAAGTTTTTTGAGTAACAAAAATAATTGAAGCTATTTTTTATACATTTTTGAAAGTTTATAGTAAGCGTTGTTGCCGTTTACTCTTTATTGGAAAATTTTTGAAACCCAAGAGTTGTAACTTTTCTGTTATGTAATGTGTAAGACAATAGGTACTTGAGGTCCACAATGTCAACGTCCAACTAGTCATAATATCCATTGGAAGAGAGTTAAATTGGAAATTTCTGCAGGACACATAAAAACTGTGAACCAATGATATACCTATCACAGTCTGGATTGTGCCTGCCCTCCCCACAGTATTCACCTAGATTCGCCACTGATTAAATACTATAGTACAACAGTTTATTTACTGTAGTTAATAGGGATAAGTGTGTAAACAACTGTTGTTTTATATGATGCACTCAGGGCCGATTTAACCCATATGGGGGCCCGGAGCTAGAAAAAATGTGTGACCCCTGCTGACTTTATCTAATACATTTCTGTGAAAGTACAGTTGGAAAGTTAAGGAAATATGTTTCATATTTTTGGTCATATTTTATCTTAGGAGGATGATTGTATCTTGTATAATTCGTTTTTAGTCAGCCAGTTGAGATTTTGAGAAGAGTGGAGCCCCCCCCCTCGTCCCCTAGAGCCCCGGGGCTACAGCCCCCTTAATCCAACCCTGGATGAATTGTATACACGCGTGCGCGATTGTGTTTGTGTCACGCTTTTTTGCCAACCCCACTGGAATCGCTCTTTTTACCCCCTCCGTTTGAAAAAAAAAAAAACCTGCGAGCTTGTCTGCGTTTGACTATAATACAGTACGTTCAAAAACTCGCTCTGCAGTGGATTATGTAAAAAAAAAGTTACGTAGAAACACTTCACTACACTACAGTATATGTTGATAATGGCTAATTTAGCTTGAAGGCACAGGTTCAATTGTCTTTTTTTTTTTTTTTTTTTTTTTTGCGAAGGGAAGAATGGGGAAGGAAGAAGCGGTCTGAGACCATTATATGAGTGAGATACCATCCTGGTATTTGCCTGGCGTGAATGAGGAAAACTCAGGAAATTCTCACTCAGGGTGGCTAGTCTGAAAAAGCATTTACACTTTTCCAACCAAGTGTTCGCACCAGGAATCAAATCCGGGACGGAGCGTCCGAGGAACAGATTCTACCTTTGATCTTATTAATCTGTTGCTACCAATAGTTATAGATGTAGTACTTTAAGTTTGAATATTGTATTCCCATACTTTGGACGTTTACCGTAGTTTCACACTGTCAAACGAAACCCACTTGCTTTAGTTTAGTTGCGGAGTAAAATTTAAAGATGCGTCTTTTATATGCCTGCAGCTCATACGAGTGAGAATACTAAACCATAAATTTATTTTTACAAAACAAGAAAAAAATTATATTTGCTAGAAATAGTCAGTGTAATCAAAACAACACAATCTTCGTTTATTTTAAAGAAACAAAATACATAAGATAAAGCTGGTGTGCAAGAGCATCAACCAATCATTTTTTATTAACATCAACTATATTTCTTCTGTTGCACTCCGCTATAATTTTAGTAATCACAAAATAGCAGTACATTTTACAGTGTTTTACTGTAATTTTGTGGAATAGTCTTAGAGTATACATTAGAAAAGCAAGTTTGCGGATTCGAAATAACGGTATAATATCCATTTAGAGAAAGACTTTATTTCACACAATAGTTAAGTTGGTAATGACTTGATGAAATGATCTGTTTCCAGTGTTGCCAGAGCTACTGATTCTGCAGGAGATCTCCTGCTTTTTCTACGTTCTACTGATCTACTGTGAAAGAAAATGAAAAGTGAACAATCTCCTGCTTTTTCCTTACTTCGAGAAGTTACAGAAATATATTATTATTAATAGTGAATTTTCATTTTTTCTTACATAAAAAGAGGAAATTTCTATGTATCCATACACAAAGCTCTGTAGTGCAAACAGTTATAGAGTTTTGATGTATATAATATGAATACAAGGATACAACTGTACATCATCTTCTATATGCGCGATCATGTGTAAGATTTACGAGTAAGTTTAGACTGGGACTTGAGTTGGAAGCAGGGTAAAAGTGAGGGGTATGCTGGGGGGACGTGGTTACCTCACTTCCAGAAATATCTATGGCGTCCCCCACTTCCTAAAAAAATTACAGTAAATAAACATAGGCAAGGAGGACGGCCTACGGCCTATCATGCGTCATCCTACTATTTCAGAACCAATTTTACCCCTGGTTGGAAGAGTAGCTTAGATCACTTCTCCAAGATCGTCAGCTCTTATTTTGAAGTAATAAAAATTCAAATTTATGTTTTGTATGTATTGTTTTATTTTGAAATTAAAGTAATAATGAATTCTGGATCTATTGTTTTGACCGCTGTCCCCTTAATAATGGCAATTTTTTTTTGCTCCCCCTGCATTTGCACTAAAATGCCACAACTTTATGTGTCTACTGCTTTCTCCTGTTTTTTTATGTTCGAATCTTCTGCTTTTCCAACCTATCAGTCTGGCAACACTGTCTGTTTCTCGTCTATGTATAAATTCACAGGTGCTGGTTTATTTTTGGCGCACCACATTTTGGAAGATTTGCAGGTAAAATTCAATACTTTGCATGAAAACACATATTTATAAAGAATACATTTCTGCAGGCGATAAAATTAAATACAAAGTAATACGGCTGTATTTTAGAAGTTACTAGTGTAAAATAATTACAAGTGGTTTATGACGGATAAAATAAGTGAGTGCATATGAAAGATGACTGTATTGGATAATATTTTCCACCGGCCGCCGTGGCGATGTCTTTCTGCACAGTGTACAGAAGTTGTATTTTATGTTTACAAGTGGAGTGCTTCGAGTATGAAACCATGACAAGTGCTAATGAAACTTGTATCATTGCCAAACCCCACTTGTTTCCACCACTCTCGCTGACGCGTATACCCACTGTCGCTGACGCGCCCGCTCCCTTCAGACGCACCCCTGCGCTATCGAGCGGGTTTACCAGCTTCGCCCTGCCCCGACTCGCTTAGACAGCATTCGTACTTTTTATTGACAACCTACCACAGATTGGTTTGTATTTTTTGCATTGTAGTTTTCATACCATACATCCGGACGCCGTATTCACACGCAAATCGTAAAAGAACTGTAATTTTTCAACAATTACTTCTGATAACACCCTTGAATTTTATCTATGCCAAGTGAGATAATTTCATGTCGCCTAGCGCAAATCATTTAGGAGACAATGAGAAGGAAATTAGTGAAAGAATTATAATTTTTCAACAATTATTTCTAGAGGTGCGCCAAAAGTAAACCAGTACGAATACACGTGTATTGTATTTGATTTACTTTCTCTTCCGAAGACAGGTACGAATACCAATGGATGTATACGTACCATTTCGTGACTGACAAATCGAGATACGAAACAAGCCTGCTTGGATTAATGCCATAGTTTGTTGTGCACTGTTGGCAAGATAATGCAACACTCATTTCAACATTTTTGTCTTGGCTAACGCTCTCGAACAGTTTCGAAGAATAATATTCGACATCTGAGAACACTTTCATGTAAACGTCTATCTTCAACCTGGCAGGGAGGTAACAATAATATTATTTCGTTGCTCTTCTACAACTGAAATCAATTTAATCTCTATTTTGCTTTTCTTATTAGAGAAACACTCTAGGAATTTAATGACACGTTTGACGATATATTAAGAACGTAAACGCAACAGAAATGGTTTATTAAATTTGATGTTTAAGTGCTGTCAAGGTTTTTGAGTATAAATTGACCAACTTTCAGTCGACCTATGCTATCCTTATCAGGGTTACCAACCATACGATAATTTATTGTCATATAGGATAATATAAGCCCTAATGCTATATACTATAATGCCCTTCCGATAACACTAGTTAACAAAGGTTTTGTTACATAAAAGGAAATACCTGTTCTTAAAGGAACTTTTTGCGCTGAATTCGAATATGCACTCGGTTTTTCTCCATCACGTACGATTTTCCCGTAACAGAGGGATTTTCGGGAAAATCCATCAAAAATTTCCCTTTGCGTTTATTTTACACCCCAAGATCTTGTCCCCTTGCATATACTAACATAGAAATTATACCTAAGTATACTTTGATTCATATTTAACAAACCCTCCAAGTTTCGTAATAATCGCTTTATTATTTCTAGAGAAATAAATATGTTTGTATGTATACTGTGTGTACTGTTTATTGCACCTTATAGTAATGCTTTCAGATCTCTTAAGTTGAGGTAAAACGTTTTGCTTTATTACCACCAACACATATATAAAATATAATACAATATAATTTACAAGTGTGACAATTTACAATAAACAATAATACAAATGTACCAAAAGGTCATGAAAAGACAATCAAAACTATCACAATATATGAAACTTCCATTGGGTTACAAAAACGTACACTACTTCCTTCTTTTGTAAGAAATGTTGCACTCTCTAACAAGACCCCAACAATAGTCCCCCATCATTGAAGGATCCCATAGTCCCTGGTACCTTTTCTCCATTGCCATTATATCTTGGTGGAATCTTTCCCCCTGTTCGTCGCTGAGAGCACCTAGGTTAGCAGGAAAGAAGCTGGTGTGGGAGTGCAAAAAGTGGATTTTTAAAGACATCCTACAACCCAACTCTTTGTATTTCTGTATCATGTCCTGTACGATTTCTGTGTAACTCTCAGCTTTGTTATTGCCCAGAAGGTTGCGCACAACACACTTAAATGCTGTCCAGGCAGCTAGCTCAGCACTGTTTAACTTGCTGTCAAAGCTATCATCAAGCATTAATTTCGTAATTTGGGGACCAATAAACACTCCCGCTGAAATCTTAGCATCACTCAGGTTAGGGAACTTATCTCGCAAATACTTGAAACCTTCACCAGATGTGTCCATGGCTTTGCCAAAGTTTTTCATAAGTCCTAACTTGATATGAAGTGGCGGTAGTAATATCTTATTAGGATCTACCAAAGGAGCGTATTTGACGTTGCATTCTCCAGGTACGTAATTCACTCTAGGTTCCCATTCCTTCACTTCATAATGTTTGTCATCAGCTCGGCTATCCCATAAACATAAAAAACATTGGTACTTCGTGTAACCGCACTGTAGTCCTAATAAAATACCAATTACCTTGAGATCACAACATATTTGCCAACAATGGTCCTTGTAATTTATAAGATTTAGCAAAGTTGACATGGTGTCATAGGATTCCTTAATTTTCACTGAGTGCGCAAGTGGTATAGAAGGTTTTTTATTTCCATTATGTAAAAGGACAGCTTTAAGGCTGACCTTCGACGCGTCGATAAATAACCTCCATTCTTCTGGAACGTAAGGAATTCCTAGCTCCGCCATCAACCCATTTATATCCGTACATACGCACACATTATCTTGCATTGAGAAATAGCTTGAAAATTGAACATGCCTTTTCCTGTACACTGATATGTTCGTTTCTGCATCCAATAAGTCCCACTGCTGGAGCCTTGATCCCAGAAGTTCCGCCTCTTGTTTTGTCAGGTGCAAATCACGGACTAGGTCATTAAGTTCACATTGCCGGATGAAATGTGGCTCGCGAACACAGTCAGGGATGAACGTTGGATCCTTGGATGTACATGTTGATGTCGATGGTTCATCAAGGTCATGATCATCATCAGAGTCTTTTGGCCATATCTCTTCCCAGTTGGTAGGGGGCTCGGGAAATGGAAGTTCATCCCCGTGCGGAATAGGTCTAATTGCGGATTTAACGTTGGGATAACTTATTGTGTATTTGCTTTTTTTAGAATGTCCCTTAACTACTGTGAGGCAAAAATAACAATAATCCAGATGGTTGGTGGGTTCTCTCCACACCATTGGTACAGCAAATTTCATGAACCTCCGTTTCCCTTTGGCCCATGCAAGTAAAGTGACGTAGCACTACGCACAAATTATGTTGGGTGCCCAAGTTTTGTCCTGATCTCCCACACGACATCCGAAATATATATAATATGCTAGTTTCACCGATGGCGTAATGGATCTACACTGTCCTTTAACTACAAACTGGCCACACACATAACAAAAACTATTTGGTGAGTTAACACGCGAACGCCGTCCTCTTGACGCTATTCTACTGATCACAAACTAAACTTCTGGTCTTAGTTGGGTATAATGCCGTTAAGATCAAACATGAAAGCACTCTTAGCAGCAAAGACAACTTTGAAAGTGAAGTAGTGTTAAACCACACGTCAATATAAAAATGTACAAAACTCCCTCACCAGGTGTCAAGAACACAAGAAAGAAAGAAATGCGCGGGGGGAGGGGGGAAACGATACCGTAGTGGAAAATTCAGACTGCATTAGTTCATTGTTGTCAACAATGAGTCTGTATTCCATTCTTTCTTTCTTTTGCATTCTGTTACATTTGATAACAAATATTGATAACCATTTCATGAACAAAACGAAAAAACTTGGAGAATTGTATATATATGTATTAAGATATACATACACTGTACGTTTAAAAAAATATACGTTGGAAGTACATTCTATTTTTCGTTTTGTTTACAGAGAGCAATACAAGTGTGTTGTTGACTATTGTAAATATTCATTTTTATGTCTGTGTTTGTAGTAATAAAGCAAATCGTTTTTACCCCAACTCAGGAGATCTTAAAGCATTACTATCAGGTGCAATAAACAGTGCACACAGTATACATACAAATATATTTATTTCTCTAGAAAGAACAAAGCGATTTTTACGAAACTTTTAGGGTTTATTAAATATAAATCAAGGTATACTTAGGTATAATTTCTATGTTACTATATGTAAGGGGACAGGAGCTAGGGGAAAAATATCTGAAAAAGGGAAATTTTTGAGGAAACTTCCCGAAAATCCCTCTGTTACGGGAAAACTGTACGTGATGGAGAGAAACCGAGTGCATATTCGAATTCAGCGCAAAAAGTTCCTTTAAGATCAGGTGATTTTTCTCATGTAACAAACAAAAAGTTTAAATTTGTTAACTAGTGTAATAGGTGAATGTACGATATTTTAGAACGCAAACTCTTTTGCAGTTTTTGATTGTACAAATAAATTGTAGATGTACATTGAATCATCATATGATCGTATTAAATAATTGACGATATTATTATCGTATTATATCATCGATAAATTATGATATTATCGTATTAAATAATTATAAAACACACACACACAGAGGGTTTTAACAGTCAGTCCCGCTAAAAATAAATCAATACCGATTTGAGAATTGGGAAATGGCAACAATGTATCCATTTTTAAAATTAAATTAGTATACGTTTACGAGTGGATGGAAATAGTATTGTTTTTCAGTGTAGTATTAATAAAGATATTTTTTTTTTTTAAAATAGTGTGGAGAGTGACACCGATTTGGAGTTCGAAATTAAAGATTACTGCATAAGTTTATTATATATTATTGCTATTATTAGTAGTGTTTTTAAAAGAAAATTATGATAAGTATAACAAATATACGGTATTTTTTTTTTGCAATAAACGACAACTCTGATCCTTATTGATACCAATAAAGTTCCAAGTTCGGTAGGGGAACAAGGAACAAGTAGCAGTGCTGTGAACACCACGTGAAGGAGTTTGGTTTTGTGGAGTGATAATTTCTCAATATTGAAACCAAAAGTAGTAGAAGATCTGTACCACTTCCGGTTTTAGTAGGAAGATTACAACGCACATGGAATATAATTTTCTTCAGACGTTTAATTGCAAAAGACCGCTTCTCCGCCATCTATTATGGTTTCAACTCTATACTATTCAACGTTAAAAAGCTCCAAGTACTTCCAGAAGAAAAAGCACTTTCTCCATACCCCCTATAATTTTTATTCTGGAAAATTTCGAAATGTGGGTGTGAAGAAGAATTGACAGAATTAGCTCAGTTGAGCGGAAAACAAATGAGAGGGTATTAGAAATGGTGGAGGAGAGAAATACAGTTTTAATGGGACATTGGCTAAGAAGGAATTGTATCATAAGGGACGTGTTAGAGGACATGGTGGCAGGAAATAGAGGGAGGGGGCGAAGGAGACTACAATTGCTGGGCAATATCAAAACAGGAAAATTGAACGTAAAGACGAAAAGGTTAAACGAAGACTGGAGCATGGAAGATTTTCAGTTGCGGTAGGTGACTTGCCAATAATGGCAGAATAACTATGATGATGATAATGATCTATATAGTATATGTAACTCAATATTCAAACTGGAAGCTGTAGTGGATTTCTGGAGGCTGGAGGCTGGAGGCTGGAGATTAAATGTATTCTTGGAATGCTTAATCGACTGGAGGAAACCACTTTTCGCTATCTATTAGCGTTTTTGCTCTTTAGTGATGATCGTTAAAAACCGGAAATGTTTCATTTCTATCACTTTCGATGCATGGAGAATCGCTTACCAAGAAACTCGAATTATTTGTGACTCTTTACATCCCAAATTGATGGTCACACATGAAATATTTCTTGGTATTTTTTTGGGGTGGGGGTCTCCTAGAACCACGGACACACATTTTGTTTTGTTTTCCGGACGGACAAACGGATAGAGAAGGAAAGCTAACTCCTTAAAAATTAATCCCTATTTTAAAAGTTAAAAAAAGGCGTCCTTAATATTACAAACTTTCAAAAATCAAAATACGAGGCAGCACCCAAAAGAAACCGGATTGAAAGCTCGCGGTCGTTCCTAGGCGCAGTAGACAGCTCTCACGCCAGATGGGGTTAGTAGAGGCCTTCCCAAATCAGTTGGCCAAGCGGTGTCTGCGTAGGAGATTAACGTTTGACTGTAGTGTTCTTTTTCTCAAATGTTGTCCTTTCCCGCCTGCAAAATCGTTATGGCAAATTTAAAGTTGGGGGAGGGGGAAATGTGTAATCTTGCTTCCTACTTGAAAACTCGGCAACGGAAGCTTATCAATTGCTTCAACAGGCTTTCAACAATAATGCTATGAGCCACACACAAGTTTTCAAGTGGTTTAGGTACTTTAAACGTGATGAGATGAGCGTTGAAAATCATATTCGTTCTGGAAGCCATTCACAAGGGCGCCCATCCTGGGGGGGCGAGGGGGCCCGGGACCCCAAAGCTCATGTGGGACCCCTATTGTATTTATGAGTATACAATATTTCGCATAATTCGAGTGTAATTTGTCTCAAAATCTTCATATATATATACACCTTCGACATCTGAATGGGACCTCCCAAATTTACAAAGAAATCGGCGCCCTTAGGCCTTCGCCGTCTAGAAACGACGAAAACGTTGAAAAAATCCGTGAAGAAATCAACGAAGATTGTCGTTTTACGATCAAAGAAATTTCAGATCATACAGGAGTGAGTTGGAGCTCATGCCAGTGAATTTTAACTGAGAATTTGAAAATAAGACATGTTGCCGCTAAATTTGTTCCTTGCTTTTTACACAGGATTTTAAAAAAGATCAAACAAAACCAATAAATATATAAACATTCGTCTGAATTTCAGACAGGACTTTGAAAATCAGATTGAAAGGACCCAAACTTTTTGACCAAGGTCATTAGTTTATGAAAGTTTCCCGAGATTGAAAGGAACATCTAAATGGGAAGCATTTTGATGACGTGGAGGCTGTGAAAAGAGCTTCCCAGAGGGCACTGGACGATATCAAAGTTGATGAGTTCTGGAAGTATTTCAAACAGTGGGGAAGAAAACTGGAGAGTGCATCTCATTTACTGGAGAGTACTTTGAAGGAGACTGGAAGCATTTTGTGACTAAAACTTACCAAATTAATTTATTTAAGAGTCTTCATCTCGGCGAAATTAAAATACCGCTAATTTTACAGTAATTATGTGATTTCAAATAGATAAAAGATAATCGAAATGTGGAACAAGAGCGCCCTAGACAATATCATTTTACATGAGATACCGTTATCACGACTCACTTATCTGCTTTCGATTTCGAGCCATTTTGAAAATCGGCATTTATTTGCGTGTTTCTAAACAGCTGAAAACGGAAAGCCGCTAGGTGACTTGTGATAACGGTACCTCACAAAAATAATATTGTCTAGGGCGCTCTTGTTCCATATTTCAATTATCTTTTATCTATTTGAAGATATCACATAATTACTGTAAAATTAGCGGTATTTTAATTTCGCCGGGATGAAGACCTAAGAAAAAGTCCGTTTTCTTTCGGGTACTCCCTCGTATATAATATGCACAAACCATAACAAAGAGAGAAGCGGAAGTGAGAAGAATTTCGACAAAAAATGGCCCACCCTCCGTGCACTCTTCTTTAAAATTCATTCTTGCCTCTAATACACTCTCATCTTCAAATATAAGACCCCGAAACCATATATAATGCAACAAAGACGAGTAATATTGCTAGAAGAATTTAAGAATAATGGACACTTCATGTACAAAGGGACATTGGACACTTACACCAATGGACGACCATTAATTTCTCTTGGTGCGCGTCTAATCGAGACATGGCAGGCGGTCATTGTGAGAGAATGTTTTTGAACTGTTCTTGTAAAAAGACATTGACGCTTAGATGGAAGTTGTTTTGATGGGAAGTGTCACTTTCGATTGGTTGCGGATGGGTATTGAACTCGGAGTGCATTGTTTAAGCCGTATTCTTCTACGTAAAAGATGACGTGAAAGATGTTCTTTTCCCTGATTTCAGCTCTCAATACTGTTGCCAGTTTGATCGTTTGAAAAGAAACTAGCACAGGTTGTCTTCGATACTTTAGGGATGACAGACTTTTCAGACAGAAAAGTTGAAGTTTCTACGATTTTTAGGGGGAAAACGGAAGACGTAGTGTCGTAGTGTACATATAACAAACACATATCGTCATATGAGAACCAGAAGAACGTAACTCCAAGGATCTGATTTTTGTTTTATTGAATGTATATACGTATTTCTTAACGCCCCACTTGGTGTTGTCATTTGAGTGTTCCTGAAGGTCACTTTGTCATGTCTTGACTGTTATTCCACAATGTTTTTGACTTTTTACTTTAAAAAAAAAGTTTGAAAAATAACTTATTTTCCTCTCTCCTATAAACCTACGACTTCCTCTTCCTAATAACATCTAAAATTGTTCTTTTCTCCCCCACCATTTTTAACATCCTCTCATTCGTTTCCCGCTCGACCCAGCTAATTCTTTCCATTCTTCTCCACACCTACATTTTGAAAGCTTCCCGTCTTTTTTCATCGTTTTCCGTAACGTCCATGTTTTTATGCCATACAGGACAATATTCCTCACGAAGCATTTTATGAGTCTCTTTCTCAACTCTTTATTTAAGGTCCCACAAAATATTATTTTCTTCCTTCTAAAGGTTTTTTTCGCCAATCCTATCGTTGCTTTTATTTCACGTTCACATTTCATTATCATCACTAATAATACTACCCATGTATCGAAGACCGGTCATCTGTTCTATTTCGTCATCTTCTATTTCTATATTTGACACCGATCACCTCGTTCCTATCACCTCCTTAATGAAGATGAATCAATTTCATTAAAAACAAGTGAGTTTTGTTTCACAGTGTGAAACTACGCTAAGACTTCCAAACTAGGGATGGCCAGAACCGGTTCCTGGTGGAACCGGTTTTCGGGTTTGAACGGATCCAGTTCTAGAAGATCCGGAACCGGTTTTTCGGATCCAGGTCTGGAACCGGTTCTTCGGATCCTGGTCTGGAACCGGTTCCTAAGATCCGGTTCTGGAACCGGGTTTTCACCCAGATCTGGAACCGATTCCTAAGATCCGGTTCTGGAACCGGGTTTTCGGATCCGGGTCTGGAACCGATTCCTAAGATCCGGTTCTGGAACCGGGTTTTCGGATCCGGGTCTGGAACCGATTCCTAAGATCCGGTTCTGGAACCGGGTTTCCGGATCCAGGGCCGGAACCAGTTTCAGAACCGGTTCTGAAAACCGGATCTCCAGTAACCGGTTCCGTCGGAACCGGATCTTTGTGGCCATCCCTATTCCAAACTATATTAAGTCAATTTTCAAACTTAAATTAGTACAACTAGTGGTCGCAACAAAGTAATAAGATCAAAGATAGAATATAACCTGTTCCTCGGACGCTGAATTCACACCAAAAAGCCATTATTACTATTTTTGTTCTATGGCAATAAAGGTTAAAAACGGAAATCGTTAAATTTCAATCACTTCCGGCTTTGATAGAATGTTGCGGGGTGTGAAGGTACATATTCATGAGACTGAATCGATTGCAGAAAAGAACTTATCGCTATCTATTACCAGTTTTGTTCTATAGCTATAAATGTTGAAGCCGGATGTGGTTGATTTAGATTCCACTTCCGGGTCCAATAGAGGGTTAAAGGAGGAGATGGCATCAACCTTTGGTAAGCTGAACCGATTGTTTAACAAAAATTGAATTCTGATACCTCTTACCGTTTTTGCTCTACGGAAATCAGTATGGAAACCGGAAGTAGTAATAAACTTCATCCACTTCCGGTTTTGGTACAGTGTTGTTGATTGTGATCATATGTTGTATTGAGACCTTTAATCGTTTGCTGAAAACCGCTTGTCGCTATCTAATATCATTTTTGTTCTATGGCAACAAATGTTGAAACAGGAAATGGTTACTTTGAACCACTTCCGATTTGAATAGAGGGTTAACACAGGAAATGAAACATATTCTTGGAATGTTGAATCGATTGCAGAAAACAGCATATCGCTATCGCTTACCGTTCTTGCTCTGTGGAAATCAGTATTGGAACAGGAAATAAGGTTAAATTTGAACCATTTCTGCTTTCGGTACAGTATTCGGAAAAGTCATGGTACATACGTTGACTTGACATGCTGAACCGTTTACAAGAAAACAGCTTCTTGCTAACCGTTATCACTTTCGTTCTATGACAATAAATGCTGAAACCGGCAATGACTATTTGAACCACTTCCGGTTTCAATAGAGAGTTAACGGAGGAGATAAAACCTATACTTTGGGCGCCCAATTGATTGCAAGAAATGCATATCGATATCTGTTGCTGCTTTTGTTCTGATATCTGTTGACAGATGGACGGACGGACAAAGTCGTGCTATAAGACTTCCGATACTTATGCATAGCATAGTTTGGATTTGGAAGTCTAAAAATTCCAACACATAAAATAAATATATAAAGTATATTCAAACGCTCGGTGTTTGCTCATTTGATTCGAGTCCAACTTTAAGCTGTACAACGTCTTAATATAAGTCGGTGCTGAAAGGGACATGTAAACTCAAATCAAATTAATCAAATCAAATTGTTTTAATTGCATTTTAATGAAGTTTCTGTATTTCTAAACAGTTTTACATCCTTTTTATACCATCAAAAAACTCCTAGCAGGGACATATCGAAATTCACAACCATTTAATATTCTATTTTTATTAGTTTACAGTAGCCAGTATTCTATTTTTATTAGTTACTGAGATCATTATATTCTGTTTTTATTAGTTCACAGTAGCTTCTTTTCCTGAGATCAGTATATTCTGTTTTTATTAGTTTAGAGTAGTTTCTGTTCCTGACGTCAGTATATTCTGATTTTATTAATTCAGAGTAGCATCTGCTTCTGACATCAGTATAGTCTGCTTTTAGTAATTCATTGCAGATTCTGTTCCTCATATCAATATATTCTACTTTTATTAATTCACTGTAGCTTCTGTTCCTGACATCAGTATATTCTGCTTTTATTAGTTCACAGTGAACAGTAGAAATAAATGCAGAGATCTTATTAAACGCTTGCAGGGACATGGGTTTAGAAGTAAATGCAGAGAAAACTAAATACATGGAAGTGCGTCGGGACCATAATACTGCAAATTGTGGAGGCGTTAAAATATTAAATAATACTTTTGATAAAATGGATACTTTCAAGTATTTAGGATCAATATTAACAGACGAAAATCACATTCACGAAGAAATTAAATGTCGACTAAAAGCAGGGAATTCGTGTTACTATTCGGTTCAAAATCTCTTGTCGTCGCGAATTCTGTCGAGGAATTTGAAGCTTAAAATATATAAAACGATAATCATGCCTGTTGTTCTGTATGGTTGCGAAACATGGTCGCTTACTCTGAGGGAAGAACATAGACTGAAAGTATTTGAGAACAGGATCCTGAGAAGAATATTCGGACCCAAGAGGAACGAGAATGGGGAATGGCGGAAGCTTCATAACGAGGAACTACATAGTTTATACGGTTTGCCCAACATTGTTAGGGTCGTGAAGTCTAGGAGGATTAGGTGGGCAGGTCATGTAGCTAGAATGGAAGAAAGTAGAAACGCTTTCAAAGTCTTGACTGGTAGACCCATAGGAAAACGACCATTAGGAAGACCTAGGCGAAGGTGGGAGGATAATATTAAGATGGATCTCGCAGAGATAGGAATACAAAGTAGAAACTGGATGCAATTAGCTAAGGATAGAAGTCAGTGGAGAGCTTTTGTGAACGCGGCACTGAACCTCCGGGTTCCATAGGCCATAGAGTTAGTTAGTTAGTTAGTTATTAGTTCACAGTAGTTTCTGTTCCTGACGTCAGTATATTCTGATTTTATTAATTCAGAGTAGCATCTGTTCCTGACATCAGCATAGTCTGCTTTTAGTAATTCATAGTAGATTCTGTTCCTGATACCAATATATTCTACTTTTATTAGTTCACTGTAGCTTCTGTTCCTAAGATCAGTATATTCTGCTTTTATTAGTTCACAGTAGCTTCTGTTCCTGACATCAGTATATACTAATTTAATTAATTCACAGTAGCATCTGTTCCTGACATCAGCATAGTCTGCTTTTAGTAATTCATAGTAGATTCTGTTCCTGATATAAATATATTCTACTTTTATTAGTTCACTGTAGCTTCTGTTCCTGACATCAGTATATTCTGCTTTTAGTAGTTCATAGTAGCTTCTGTTTCTGACATCAGTATATTCTGCTTTTATTAGTTCACTGTAACTTCTGTTCCTGACATCAGTATACCACGATCGATCCCAACTGCGATATGATGAAAATGGTGTTGACAGATGATGGCTAAGATACTACAACAAGGAAGTTTGAGTCCCTTCGGATAGGAGATAAAGACGCAACATGTTCCATTTCTTTCTGAGTACTAAGTTACATTGTTGGGTTGGGTTGTTAATTTTTTAGTTTTCTTATCACACTAAGTTATAAACACATTTATAGGGTTCAGGACTATCATATATTTTACTTCTAAAAAAAGGAAGACATTGTTTTACCAAGACAATAAAGACGTGTAGCGTAAAATCATGCAAGAGTAGTATACTTTCCTGATAAGTAAAATACAACTTAATAATAATAATAATAATAATAATAATAATAATAATAATAATAATAATAATAATAATAATAATAATAATAATAATAAATAATAATAATAATAATAATAATTAATAATAATAATAATACTAATAATAATAATAATAATAATAATAATAATAATAATAATAATAATAAAATATGGCAATAATAGAAAATATACTAGAATACTGTTCTCATTTTGATAGAACAGTTTCGTTTTACGCATTTTCATTTCTGTAATCCTGTTAAGACTTGCCATAAATCTTTCCTTGATTTTTTCTTTTTCTTTACCTTTCCGCCATTGTGCCTTTGACATGACGTTCAATTTCATCATATTTTACGAGCTTCTTTTACTGGATCTCTCTCTTACTACTTTCCTCTGTTGAATTGCTCCTGCTCGCTTCAAAGAGTAGACTGTCTGGCACAACTTATGTGCAGGTAAAGCTGTATAACTCCCAGGATATATAATTTAATGAAGACAATTTCACGTAGAAAGTTAAGAACAGGCGTTTCGTATAATGTCAGGAACTAATCACAGGGATTTGTTTAATGAATATATTCTTCAGTAAGGTGGTAGTGGTGGGTGTTTTGTTAGCTACGCCTTCTTTTCGGTTTCATTCATCTCTATTTAAGCCATACTACTTTATAAATGAGGACTGAATGTCAAAATTAATCTTCATTAAACAAATGATTCTCGGAAAGAAGTGACAGAGAGTATCTTAAGTTATTTTTCGTACTACAAGCTACAAAGAAGACAAAATGTATCCTTTCAAAGCTATAACTAAAGTGAGAAGAAGACAAACTAGGCGAGTTCAAAGCGAACTCCATATTTATAATACTGACAGAGCCATATATTTATCAACCAGCACACAAGTAATATCAAACGATTTTACGTAACACTAGGGACAGACACATATGTAGCAATTTATTTCGAGAGAGAGGGTCCAAAACTTTTTGTGGGGCGGGAACCTAAAATTCAATATGAGGATAAATTGTATTAAAATATGTAAAAATGAAATATTTCAGTTTAACGTCCCACGGTTATGCCTTTCTTAGGTTGAGGGAGATGATTCATTAAAGCAAGTGAATGGTTATGGAAAAATGTTGGAATGAGAAGGTGGGAGGAAACGGGAGTATCCCGAGGAGACCCACAGGCACGATGTTGCTAACCACAAACTTATTAGGCCGAGTATCGAACCAGAGACCCCACGCACCAGAGGTAAGCGCTCTACCACTGAGCCACCGTTCTCCCTTATTAAAATTTGTCAATTCGCCCCTAAAATTAGACTAAATTTACAGAAAAGTCGGTATTTCTGGGGAGATTCGAGCCCCAGGGCACATCTTCTTGTGTATCTAACCAGGGATTAAAATCACGAGGAGAGTTCCTTCGCGGTTATGTGGATAGCGTACGCGGTTTTGGCACGGAATACCAAAGTTCGATTTCCGGTGGCAGCATATGTGGTTCGGATCTCACGTTAAACAGATCCACATCATATATAGCCTTGCTGCTGAACAAGATACTTAACTGAAATCAAATCACAATGACGGTGGGTTAAAAATTTTAGAAACTGCTGACATATTGTTATCCACTATCTATTGTAAGGAGAAAAATGAATTTAAATATTTCCACTTAACATTCCACGATTATGCACCTTATGCTAAGGGAGACAATGATTAAGGCAAGTGAATGATAATGGAAGAACTTGTGGACTGACCATGTGAAGACAAACGAAAGTACCCCCAAGAAAACCATGTTATCCACCACAAATTTACTTGGCCGGGGATCGAATCAAGGACCTCACGCACCAGAGGCAAGCACTTTACCATTAAGTGATTGTGTCCTCTATTCTAAGGAGATAACCATCGATATGCAAAAAGTCATTTAGTAGACCTTGGTATTCCATCTCACGTTTGTTATTGAAGAAACGAGTGGGAATAAAAAATATTTTCAGCAGTTTCTGAAATATTTTACCCTTACCTATTTTAAGAGATGGCCCATTTTCATGCACAAGGAAAACTGTTAATTGCTATTATGGTATTCAGTTGACGGGCGTGGAATAAAAAATACTTCAAAACTTTTCGAAGTGTTTTACCTCTATTTATTGTAAAGATATGGCCACTGTGTATGAGAAAGATAACATTTTATCAAAGATTAATATTTAGTAGCTCTTGATTTCTGTCTGACGATGACAATAAGAGAAATGGATGTGGCAGCATGGCTGGCCGCAGTGGAAGGAGAGGAGGGCAGCTGTCTCCCCTTTATTTTCGAAGGGTGTTCAGTTCTTGGGAATACAAGTCAAAGGATACTAATTTTTATTATATACTATACCAAATTACTATGTACTGTAGTGAATTTGTTGTAGGTAATACGGTTGTGTGTGGAGATAATTGTTTATATAATATAAACATAAGTGCATCAAAGTGTTTGCATGTCTGTCTTTGGTTCTCTTTGGAATAATCTCTTGCCACCATCGAAAAAATTAAGCAAGCTTCCCCGGGGTGGGGTAAAAATATTTCAGTAGTTACAGAAATATTTTTTATCCCTCGCTAAAATATTTCATGACAGTCTCTATTTAAGGATACATACATACATCCTCACGCATTGCATAACACATGTTCTCACTACGAACACGTGTTTTTACTATCATAAACAAACAATAGCATAGGACGGAAGGAGACTACACCTCCAGAAAGAAACGAAGAGGTTTCGGAAAACTACGAAAAAAGCCGACTGCCCCTTCGTGGGTTCTCCCTCCAAGAAAATGGCTATAAAAGAAAATGACGAGACAAGGAAATTATCAGTTCAATGCTGATCGCTCACCTATCGATACCTTCTTCCGAGGACGCCATGGGCTACGGAGATTTCTTCTAATAGCTACTCCTGAGGCTGTCATGAACTACGGAGTATAATCCTTTAGGCTGCTATGAACGACGGAAATATCTTTTAAATACCAACTCCTGGGGCTGCCATGAACTACGGAGTATGATCTCTTAGGCTGCTAAGAATGACAGAAATGTCCTTTAAATACCAACCCCTGGGGCTGCCATGAACTACGGAGTATAATCTTTTAGGCTGCTATGAACGACGGAAATATCCTTTAAATACCAACTCCTGGGGCTGCCATGAACTACGGAGTATAATCTTTTAGGCTGCTATGAATGACGGAAATATCCTTTAAATACCAACTCCTGGTGTTGTCATGAGCTACGGAGTACAAACGATCCCCATCTGAAGCCACTGTGGGCTAAGACAATTATCTTTTATTTTGAGGCCATGCTGTTTGCCGAAGAACATCAAACTTGTTGTACACTGAAAACTTGACAAAGAAAAGACTTTAGAAGAACTTTGTAAAATTTTTAATAAGACGTTTATTGTTATAATAAAAGGTGAAGGGTTAAATATCCGCATACAATATTTAGAACGTTGCACTATTAATTAACTCCATAGTGAATTTGGTGGCACTATAAAACTCACACGGAATGGTAGCATTGGAAAGCATTTGTACACGAAGAAAGCATACAGGCAACACAGAATTCAAAAAGGATTTAGTTTGTTACAAGTATTTTCCATGATTGTTTCGGGCAAGTGGCGATGCCATTTTCAACGACAAATTTGCCAGTTCTTTCACCGTAATATAAAGTCCTATTAGAGATGTCCTTAGGAGGTGCAAGGCCGGTCAAAGCCTCTACAATGTAAAACTTCGTTTCATATAGGTATAGGTAGAGCGTTAACAAAAAGAGTGTTTGGAATTGCACTCCCACTACCAATTTTATTATATTTTTTTTATAAAAGTATTTTTTTTATATAAAATACTGTACAAATTATTTTTTAAAAATTATTAAAGGTTAGTTATAAATGGTCTTTGACCGCAAGGTCGCAGACAGAATCTCTGCAGAGCCCCGAAACAGGCTAGGCAGAATGGTATTACGTGCCCAAAGCTCCGAAGCAAGCAGTGGGAAGGTTAGTTGGCTAACAGAGCCCCGAAGCAGGCTAAGCGGCTGAGATTAGGATTTTTAGTTAGAGCCCTAAAGCAGGCTAAGCAAGGAGAAAGGATAGGCGTAGTCCCAAAGCAGACTAGAGGTCCTGGGGTTAGGTTATTCCTAATATTCCGAAGCAAACAATAGGAGGGACACCAGAAAACTGGTACAGAATTGCTTTTGTCCATTCAATTTATAGTGTTCCTTGGGTGGCGGTGGCGCTGCTGTTCCGATGTCGTCTTCTGCTCCGTGGGAGGGGCCAGTAGCCGTTGTCTGCATGTGACTGTAAGTCCCTCTGGTGTGAAGTCTTGTTGCCGAACCACGTGGTGGTGTTTGTAAACACTGACGTGTGAAATTATTTGTTTACAACATCACATAGGATATTACAATATAGACCTTATTTCTCTGTGTTAGAATTAAAAATTAAAATGTACACTTAAATGCTGCAAGTGAGTTAACAGATCAAACAAATGTAACATAAATTTCAATATACAGGGTGTTTCAAAACAACATCGACGACTCTTGGAAGGTAATTCGTGAAACCAGGATAAGACAATAAGCATAGTCCAACCTGAGTGCACAAATGCTTCCTTTTTGAGTAATAAGTTGCCGAAAACATGAAAAAGAAATGAACTTTAAAGGTGCATAGCTCCAATACTATGGTACCTATCGTAGTCTGGTCAAGATTTCACTTACGAACCAGCATGTACCCTATCCAAATATCCATGTTTTAGAATCCTGCGGTACTTTCGCAATAATTTTTATACAGGTAGTCGGTGAGTACTTCAAATTATATGCCCATAGTCAAACTGCCTCTATAAAAATTGTTGCGAGAGTACCTTAGGATTCTGAAACGTATCTTTGGGTAGCGCACACAGAGTTCCTTTTTAGGCAATGTTTCAACCAGTTTCTCTTCCTTTTCTTAGTAAGATTATTATTATTTGTTATTTGGGTAGCGCACACAGAGTTCCTTTTTAGGCAATGTTTCAACCAGTTTCTCTTCCTTTTCTTAGTAAGATTATTATTATTTGTTAACTCAATTGCGGTTATGTCGCCTCTTCAATCGGAAGATGTGTTTTTAGACTGCAGAATGGCGTGGTTTTCTACTCAGCTGAAGCTATTAGTTTTAAGGAGTTTGCTTTACGGAAACCCCTCGTATATATTTACCCTATCTTTGTCTGTGTATGTGTGACTTTCCATCCGTCCAGGAGACAAAATATCTGAAGAACAATTTGATGGATCACCATCAAGTTAGGCCACGGTGTAGAAGATTAAAAAGTTGATGAAGGTCATCCATCCACCGGAAGTGGTAGAAATCAACTATTTCCGGTTTTTATGCTGATTATTATAGAGCAAAGACTATAATAGAGAAAAGTGGTTTCATGCAATCGATTATGCGTCCCAAGAATGCATTTCATCTCCATCCTTAATGCATTTCATCTCTCTACTGAAACCGGAAGTGATAAATATCAACTACAACTTCCGGTTTGAATATACAGCAAAAAGATGATAGTGAGGAGCGAATTTTCTTGGAATAAATTTGGCGTTCTACGAATAGGTGTCATCTTTTCTCTTAACCTTCTATTCAAACCGGAAGTGACAGAAATCAAACCACTTTTGGTTGATCGCTATGGAGTGAAAACGGTAATAGATAGCGAGAATGGCTTTCTGCAATAAATTGTCTCAGGAATACATATTCCATCTTTACTTTAATTTCTATACTAAAACCGGAAATGGCAATGGTTTGAATATCAATTCAGGAAACATCATGCCATACAAACCAAAATTCATTGACGAGATGTACACGTGACACACCCACTTGTTTATTTCCAAATAATGAGTAAAATGACATTGTATAAAATCACATCAATTCTCCAGTTAAAAAAGAGATGCATTATTCTTAATATTTGAGAGAAAGTAAAGTTTTCACAGCACCCATAGACACTTCGTCTCAGGATATTTTTATAAACCATTGGCTGGGCATTTCATACATTGTTCACTGGTTACTAGGGTTGTATGGTATTCGAATTTGGGTATCTAAAGTTAAGCCACACACTGAAATATCAAAAATCGAAATACAGTCATGGAAAAGTTAATAGCAACTCTTGAATTTACGCCTTTATAAGGATTTCGAAGAAGTTTCTGCATAAATATACACAAGCATACAATGATACATACATGAAATTAAAGGAAATTTTACGTAGAATTCAAATCTACTCACAGAGGTTACGTATTTTTACAGCAATTGATGATGTTCAACTAAACGTGTGGGAAAGGACACACAAATCCGTCATGCTAAATGTTCATTTAATGGATGACTCGATGTTGCTTTCAGTGAGGTCCGCGCTGAATAAGGTAATCCATGTCCCAAGAGTATGGTTTCTGCTTCCTTACTTGATATGTAGGTGCCCTGGTTTACGTAATTGTGTTGTTCTAGTACTGTTACTTTTACTGACAAATTTAAAAGTGATAGTTTTACCCATGAATACATTGTATTGATTTACCGTTTATAAATTATTTGATTGAGTTGAGTTTGAGTTTTACGTCCCGTTCAGCAGCGAGGCTATATGAGACGTGGACCTACTGATTAACGTGGAATCCGAACCACATGAGCTCCCGCCGGGAATCGAACCCGGGCCTCCCACGCCAAAGGCGCGTACGCTAACCGCTTAGCCACGGATGAGCTCAGAAATTATTTGATATCGGACATCGACATGAGTACCACAGAAAGCCACTAGAATTAAAACATTAAGTGAGTGTGGCAAAACTAATGCTGAAATAGCTCGGATTATGCAACTGCATAAGAATACAGTGGGTAGGCAGGTGGCTAAGATTCTCACTCCATTTTCAAATATGCACGAAATGAAAATAGCAAGTGAGGAGAGAATTTCCCTCATCCTCCCTACAAATCCCAGACAGAAGAAAATATGAAATACATTTCAAAATATTTGAAGTGGAGCCAAATGGAAATATTAGTTTATCGGGCCTACCCTATTTGTCAGATTACGCTTCGCCACTGAGTCTAACAAAACATTGCATTTCAATACAGACACTACAAAACTTAGTAAATTCCGTGCCAGAACGATGCAAAGATGTTATTACTAAGCGTGGACATCCAAAAATGTATTAGCTTCACATCCAAAAATCAATTGGGTACGCTTCACTTAACTTTCACTTCAATTAACAATTGACGTCATATTTTGTTGAATATTATCAATTGTTTTAAAGATACGGAACTTCAGTGAGTAGATTTGGATTCTATATAAAATTTGCTTTAATTTGATGTATATATCATTGTATGTTTGTGCATATTTAGGTAGAAACTTCTTTGAAATTCTTATAAATGCGTAAAATTCCAAGGAGTTGCTATTAATACTTCGGACAACGTTTAGCAGAAGGGGCCGAACTATTATTTTTTTCTAAAAGGTGTTACAAGTTCAGAAGTTTATGTTCATATTAGGTTAGTTTAGGTTAGGTTAGGTTAAGTTAGTTTATGTTAGATTATATTAGTGTAGGAGTCCAGCGTATTTTTCGAAAAAAAAAATGATGAAATTTCGCTTATTTCTATTAATACTAGGTTAGTTCAGGTTAGTTTAAGTTAGTTTAGTTTACTTTAGGTTAGATTTGGTTGGGCTATGTTAAACCTAAGTACTTGCATCTTCCATTTCTCCCGTAAATGTTGCTTTTTTTTTTTTTTTTTTTTTTTACATATTTCTTGACCCTGTTTGCTAAACATTTACCAATATTTCCATGACTGTATATTGAATATTAAATATAAAACTATCCATTACGAACTCTGGAACTTAATTGTTAATTTAAAAAAAAAAAAAAACTTTCTGACCAAAGTAATACATTTATATTTTAAAACTGAAATAATGTTTTACAGTGTTAAGAAATAAAAGTATTACTCTGGTCATAAAGCTTTTTTTACTCAATTAACATGAAAAAAAAAGATATCAAAATGTTAAAAAAAAAAAGCATACAAAATTATTCAAGTATCCAGTACGTTATAATAGTTAAGCGTAGACTATCTTAATATAGAACTTCAAGTGATAGTGAGTAATGGAAGTTTTATAGTACATGAAGCATATCTTGAAGTTTAAAGCAATGAAGCAGAAAATATAAAAATTGCAATCAAGTTGTAAAATTTCTATCAAAAATATATTTTTTAAGTACAGTTTATCTTGCCGAAAATCGAAAAGTTTCAAATAATTTATTTTAAGTTATGCCTGCCATCTATGAAATTAATCTGTCATGTACTTCATCATATCAAAATGGTGGGCAGAAGAAATTCATAAAACTATAACTTACAAATCGCAGATTTTTTTTCATTTTCTTTACAAAATGCGACAGGCTGCAAATCAATTGAATTACACGTACCTGCAAAAAGAAGAGAACAGAAATAAATAGAGAATTATTGGTATGAATACTAAATGTAATTATACAGTAAAACCTTCCTTAATAGACACATCAATAATACGGACTGATTTTTTTTTTTTTTGGCTCGGCCAGAGTACAGTAAAAATTAGAAAATTGATTACAAAACTCTGGCATGTGACTCATTATGAAAATGAGAAAGTGGGAAGAAATCTAATAAAAATTTGTCGAAAAACCACCTTCCAGAGCTATAAGGCACCGAATACCGAGAAATCACATTTTAAAAGGTCGTAACTTGTAAATTAAAGGAGCCATCCCAAGTGGATCAAGGACTGCACAAAAACTAGTATGCGCTCGTTTCATCTAAATATCCATGTTTTACAAGCCTCTGATATTGACGAAACGAATTGTATAAATGAATATGAATGTGTGCTTTCACTTTTAAGTACTAGGGCAGTGGTTCTCGAAGTGGGGTCCGCGGACCCCTGGGGGCCCGCGACGCCTAAAATTTGAAATGTATTGTAATGAAATGGAACTCAAACCTGCTATGCAAGATGTATTTTTTCAGTTACTAAAAGAAAGCAGTTAGAAACAGGACCGGATTTGGGGGGGGGGTGCAAAGGTGCACGTGCACCACCACCCCTTCGTTGTAAATATACACTACCTAAAGTGAGAATTAACAGTGAGTTTTGCAAAATCAATAGTTAATTTTCTGAAGGTTGAGGAAAAGAATTCATCGAGAGCAGACACTTAGAATTTCCAAAGGAATTCCTCATTCACATCACAGATGCCTAAAGGCATTTTAAAAACTCAAATTTAATTCAAATGTACTGGTAGTTATTCGTGCAATTTTCCCCCCCCCTCAGAGAATCCTGGACCCGGCCCTGGTTAGAAATTATACCTACGTTTGTAAATTTAAATGTTTTCATACTTTACTCTGCCCTCTAGCTGGTCAACCGTTATATAGGACTACTTCAAATGACAGAAATTCCTTCTTTGTTAGGATACTTTTTTCCTCGAAATTTCATGGATTTCATCTTCTAGTAGCGGCAGATATATATTTGTCATTCCTGTGCTTATAAACATCAAGCCTCTCTCACAAATCTGGAATCTCTGAAAAAACGATGAGAAACCCCCCCAAAATATGTTCAAAGAGAATTAATTTTGTAGCTTTTGGTTGTGTGTCCACTGTGAGTATGAAGAGCTGTCTAAAAAGGCATTGCAAAATTTAATGTTTTTTGCTACCACTTACTTATGTGAGCAGACCTTTTCTGCTCTTCGCAGCATTTAAACCTTAATGCGAAATCGTCTTAATGTAGAATCGGACCTAAGATTGATGGTAACAAAACTTATTCCATATTCCAATGCAATTATGGAGAAACACTAAGAGTTTCATTCCTCACATTAGTGTCCCGCATTTGAGAACATTGTTTGTCAAGCGGATTTACTTTAAAAAAATGATTTTCAGTCTTGAAAGTTACAGTATTTTTTACTGAAATTTTGTTCTCTAGGAACCAATCATGTACCTTTAGAATAAATTACTTATTGCATTATTCTTCTTGATCTTTTTCTTATCAGTGGTAATTCTAATTAGTATGTTTTTAATAGCACGTGAAATTTCAGTAGCATTGGAAAGGGGTCAGCAGATCACTTCCCGAATGAACAGGGAGTCCGCGTTATCGGAAAGTTTGAGAACCACTATACTAGGGACCGCGGTGGCTCAGTGGTAGAGCGTTCAGCTCTGATGCATGAGGTCCTTGGTTCGGTCCCAGCTCGCGCCAATTGAACTTTGTGGTGGACAAGCACTGTGCGCATGGGTTTCCTCCCACTTTCTTCATCCCACCATTTCATTCATTTCTCATCATCACCGTCTCCTTTAGCCTAGCCAGCATAACCGTGGGACGGAAAACTTAAAGATTTCATTTTATTTTAAATATTAATTGAGCATTGGTTTCACTATTTCTGAAGGGAGGCGTTTCTCCATCCATGTTGATAAGATTTTTCTTTTGTAAACTCATTCCTAGAATTAGATTAAATTTACAGACAATGCTGGATTTGGGGTTTCCTTTCCCCCAGGACCACCCCCTGCGTACGTCCCTAAGCAACACAATGACCGCGTTCATAAACACACGTACATTATGAAACGTTTTATTAATGTTATTTTGTTTTCTGGGTAAACAAAGAACAGGCTTTCAGGTGTCATAATGAAAGTACAGATTCTTCAAATAGAGGAAATTAGTTACGTACAACTGCTAATTAGTTCATGATAACTTTTTGAAATAATAAACATGAATTAAGAAAGAAAACTGAATAAAACTCCAAATTTATTAACATCACTTATGTAAATGTTTTGGTAATGTAACATCGCCGTCATAAAGCACGTAATGGGAGGGGATAAGCTATCTTATATAAAGACTTCCTTGTATATATATATGTATAGGGCCGGATTTAGGAGGGTGCAAAGGGCATGTGCACCCAACCTTCGTTGTAAATATACACTACCTAAAGTGGGAAGCTACCAGTGAGTTTTGCAAAATCAATAGTTTAAGTAAATTTTCTGAAGGCTGAAGGAAAAGAATTCATCGATAGCAGACACTTAACATTTCCAAAGGAATTCCTCTTTAGGCATCTGTGATGTGAAAGGCATTTAAAAAACTCAAATTTAATTCAAATATAGACCCCCTACTGGTAGTTATTGGTGCACCCCCTCAGAGAATCCTGGATCCGGCCCTATATTTACTGGACCATATATATATATATATATATATATATATATATATATATATATATATATATATATATATATATATATACTGGTCTTTGGCTAGCTGAGCCTTCGTCCCCACACCTTCACGTTTGCTTGTCCTACGGCCTCGCAACTCTTAAACCCACAATTCTATCGAATTTCAAGTTTCTTTTCGTATTTCAACTACCTAAGAGATAAGATTTTGTATCCCAAAAAATGACCATTTAAATAACGTGGAGAATTTTAATTTCTCCTTTAGACTTCTTAAAAACTAAAAGATATTAAAGTTGTCAATTTTCCTGTGGGTTACTCTCAAAAGGCTACAATCATGCCAAATTTCATCACTGTAGCTCTACAGGAAGTACCTAAACATCTTGGAGTGTGTCCTAAATAACAGGGGAAGATTTTTCAGTTCCCCATAAAACAGCTCTAAATTTGGAAATTTTTATTTTTGATGATTTACTTAGTTAACGCTACCAAAAACGTACAAGCATATCAAATTTTAAGTTTTTATCCCAATTCCAAGTATCTAAAATATGAGATTATGTGTCCAAAATAAGGCAAAATAAATAACATAGGAAATTTCTTAATCCCCCCTTAAGACCCCCTGAAAACTAAAAATATTCACTTTTGGCAGTTTTCCTGTGGATTTGTCCCGAAAAGCAACAATCATGTCAAATTTCAACTTTCTTCTTCAACCGGAATTATCTATTATGTCAGTGAGTTCATGTAGTTTTATATATAGTTAGGGAAGACCGCAAATTCAGGGAGGAGCATTTGCACGTCCCCTGAAAGCCCCAAATGACTGACCAGACTGGTTGAAACATTGAATGAGAGCACGGGGGGGGGGGGCTTGATATAGTAGAAGGAAAAATAGGGAGGGATGAAATAGGCTTATAATTCATGTAAATATCAAAACAAATTTGGTATTTGATGATGATGAAATTAGCTAAGAAGTGAGGTGCATAGATCTCAGACAACGCCAAATGACCTGCCAATAATGGTAGAACACGGAGGCCCCCCAGGCCCCCCACAAAACTTCA
This sequence comes from Thermobia domestica, assembly GCF_964235325.1. Classification (NCBI taxonomy): domain Eukaryota; kingdom Metazoa; phylum Arthropoda; class Insecta; order Zygentoma; family Lepismatidae; genus Thermobia; species Thermobia domestica. Next base: position 382,251,622 of record NC_137454.1, on the reverse strand, counting down.
TAATTCGGTGTACTCTACAGTTATGTAGCCTACTTTCTTAATAAAGTTATACTTGTTTACCAGAGAAACGATTGATGTAGGCTACGATTTGATCTTTCAGTTTATCTCTATCCCTCTTTTCTTATAAAAACAATCAAGTTATATCATTTTCTGACAGTATAGGTGGCTACCGTATTACTTACTGTTTTTTCGAGTACAAAAGAACACAAGCTTAATATTACACAGACGAGTGTCTTATAGTATTGAACCCCCAAAACTGGGCCGCGGTCGTTCAGTAGTTGAGCGTTCACCTCTGGTGCATGGGGACCATGATTCGATCCCATCTCGCGCCAAGTGAGTTTTGTGGGGAACAAACATCATGTGCGTCGGTTTTCGCGATGTTCTCCCGTTTCCTCCCACTTCCTTCATTTCATTCATTTCTCATCATCATTGTCTCCTTTAGCCTAGGTGGAACGTAAAACTTGAAAGAGTTTGGACCCCTACCATCAAAAATTTCTGTGCGCGCGCCTGTGGCAGAATACTTCTGTTGCAGGGATGGCCACATTTTTTTCGAAAAATGAATTTTTCGAAAACGAAAAACGAAAATTTTCTTGAAAAAACGAAATTTTTTCGAAAAAGCGAAAAAGGAAAAAAAACGAAAAATGAAATTTCCGAAAATCGAAAAACAGATTTTTCGAAAAAGGCCATCCCTATTCTGTTGTTGTTGATGAAAGTACTGGCGCGCAACCAGAAGTGTTTGCTAGGAGGGGTCCAAAGTACCTTTGGGGGTGTCTAGTACGTCTATACAATATTGAGCCTGTCTTATTGTGTACCGAAAAGGCGATAAATAATGGTTAATTACTGCCATCTATATTTTTTCAAAAATGATAGAACTAGATTATTTTTATAAAAAATGAAAGTACAGACGAGGTGTAAAATAAAATCTTTAGCTCACATCAATCACTTTATTGTTAAACAAGTATAGTTCTGTTTAGAAAGTCTACAAATCGTCGATCCAATGCCAAAACCGCGAATGTGCTTGATTTTGAGTTATAAGCATTTTAATATTCAACTTACTCCGAAAAAGCAGTATATAGACTTAGGTACATGTTTTAGGAATTGACAATAACTTCTAATATACTCATATTTCACAAATGGGACTTTGATAGTGGAATCTGTGTGCCACAAATAACATGAAACTGCACTTAGGCGAAAATAACAAAATTTGCACATTCGCGGTTCTGGCATTGGACCAACGAAATGTTAGTCGAATTACGAAATTTAGGGGGGATCCGGAACCAGTGGAGCCCCTGTGGGTGCGCTCCAGGGTTGCCAAATTTTTTAAAGAAAAAATCGGGACGGGACAATCTGTTTTTTTTTTTTTTTTTTTGTTTCAATTTTGGAGTCAGTAAATAGCTGCGGTAAGATTTTATTGCTACAGTCAATTGAGTTATAAGACAAATTATGTTTTAGGCAATGAAATGTTGTAAGTAATTCAGCAAAGATAATTTTGTCACTTTCCGGGCTGTTTTACACGGAGAAAATTATTTAAATTATCGGGACGGCCGGTACCCAGTATAGTCAGCGGGGTGGCTATTCGCTGAAGTGAGCGCTAGTGTTACTGCCACTGCGGTAGCAGTCGTTTTTATGTAGAGGTTGCAAAAACAATGTTTTTAGTGCTGCATGGACATTGTCATCATAATCGGCTGGATTATCAACTGAAAACAATTAGCAGGGCCGTAACTATAAATTAAAGACGAGCTGCAAACTATTTTTTCATGAGTCAAATTAAAGCATACATTTGTTAAATTGATTCTATACATAAAACTGTGCGTGTAAAAGTTATTCCTCTGTAAAAATGACCCAGTAAAATATTAATTAACTTTGAAAATTGATAAATCGGGACAATATGCGTCCCGACGAGTGTCCGATCGGGACGCGGGACAAATAAGTCAGAAATCGGTACAGTCCCGGCGAAATCGGGACGGTTGGCCACCCCTGGTGCGCTCCTACTACATACACTTCATTTCTACAGTCGAAGATAGTTTTTTATTTAGAAAAAAATAATACATTATGTTGTAACACACGTATACAATTAAATATTGCGATCTCAGTTCTTTTAAAATTACTTTAGTATCCACCAAAACAACACAATAATTATTTCAATAAATTAAATTATTTTTATTCCTTTTAAACTTTGTATTTCCTTAATAGTTATCATTCATTCATAATTATATTTTTAAGAGTCCCTATCACTGCGAAATTAAAATACCGCTAATTTTACAGTAATTATGTGATATCTTCAAATAGATAAAAGATAATCGAAAAGTGGATCAAAACCTCCCTAGATGATGTTATTTTGCATGAGGTACCGTTATCACGAGTCACCTTGTAGCTTTCCGTTTGCAGTTATTTAGAAACGCGAACATAAATGCCGATTTTCTAAATGTCTGGAAATCGAAAGTAGATAAATGAGTCATGATAACAGTATCTCGCGCAGAATAATATTGTCTAGGGAGATCTTGTTCCACTTTTCGATTATCTTTTATCTATTTGAAGATATCACATAATTACTGTAAAATTAGCGGTATTTTAAATTCGCAGTGATGAGGCCTCTTAACAGCATAAATAAAACGAGTTGAAACCAGTGATGTGCCGTAAACTATAATTTTACGTCTACGCGATTGTCTACTGTAATCTATACGTAATCTACATTACACCTTTTCCCATGTAGACTATGTAGACAACCACTATCAAATGTAAGGAACAATTTTGTTGCTCGTTTGTTCATATTTCTTCATTCAGTTGTTTTGCTTCGGTGCAGCGAAAGATTTGGGAAACGACTAAAATATAAAAAGTAGAGGGAGTTATCTAATCTGTGTGTTTACTCTGCTCTGCACATACCACTTCCTTAGATTTTCGACTTCGAGCACTGCTTTTATAATGAAATTTACAAAACTAATTCTCACCTATGGGCTTTCAGTCTTGAATCTGCTGTATTTGCCAATTTTTTCTTGCATATTTTACAAAATGCATAATATATTCCATTTTTCTTAATCAAGACGAAACTAAATATTCGAAAGTTACTATTCGCTGGTCTAGGAATTTTATTTTGTACGCAATTTCGCAAGGTAACGACAAAATAAAGCTCCTTTATTGTCCACGATGTCATATTAAATTACGTGTTGTTGACATATTCTACATAGTCTACGTTGTTTACATTGTCTACGCATAGTTGACACGTAAACGTAAACTATCGTTTTTTACGCGTAGACGCACATCTCTGGTTGAAACAAGTCTGGCCACAAGGTTTGTTGTCATAAGGTACCGGACTATTGTCCCTGTTGTCATATATCTAAATAGAAAATATACAGTTGTACAGAAACGTTTTCGTTGCAATGTGTAGAACAGAAAAGTTCCTAATTCGTAATTTATCTTGAGTAGTAATTGTAATTAAATTGTTCATTACATTTTTCATTAATTATTCTGAATTTCGTGCTTTTAGTTTAGACGATGTAAAATAGAACAGGCTTTAGAAACTAACGTAATCTGTTCAAGTAGCAAAGTGTGAAGGTAAATTAGTACACGAACACGAAAGGGCAGAACAGGCGCGTCTGAAGCCTTCAGCATTACCAAAGCGAAACCTGGCATGTTAATAACTCACACCAAAATGGGTGAACTTAATCAACAGCTCTTGGTAAGGGACGTGTTGGCGTTTCTCACTAAAAAGATTCACCGGCAAAAATTGTTTGTGTTAAAGCTTGTCACCTCCAAAAGCTTGAGATAAATAACGGTTGTTTCCTGACGATGATTCGCAGGCGGCGGATGTTTCTTAAGGTTGTTAATGCATAATTACCCAGGAATTCCAATTAGCAAAGGACGAAGAGAATCAAAAAAAGAAAAATACAAAGCTTTTTACAAACAACAAAAAAAAGGATCATATTTATTACGTTCTATGGCTTCTAGGCTGAAGCAAAATGAGACAATTATATTCCATTAATAAGTCTAAAGGCTAAAGCAGAGATTGCCATATCTGGATATTGGACGTGAATTTACACGAGTTTACCCGAACTCATCTGCAGCTATGATTTTAGACGATTTTGCCTGGGAGACAATTTCAATACACATAAGGTAAAACCTATATATTAAAATGCTAGGTTTATAGCAGGGCCGTAACTTGTGGGAGGCAGGGAGGGCAACTGCCCCCCAGGCAAGGTCCCCGCCGTTCGAATGGGGCTCATTATAAGACAAAATTTTCTTACTCCATATACGATACGAACATGAATTTATAAATGCATCAAACAGGTTCACTACATTACATAAAACAGCACACAAAAGGCAATTAAAACAAAAATGAGTCATGGGCCCATTTTCAGTAAACATTTCTAGTATTAGAGGCCTTAGAAATAATATTTATTTGTGGTTTTGTCAATAGTATCCCCTTAATTAATTTCTCATGTATGCAACGGGCCCAGGGGCGTAACTAACGGCCCCGTAGGGTTCGCCATTCGGGAGGGCCCACAGTCTCCTGGGGACCATAAATAGTAAGAGGAAAATGGAAAGGGCCCAAGAATTAGAAAAACAACTTTTTCCAAGGGGGCCCAAATACGGTTGTTAATGCTTGCCCCCCCGCAAAAAAATCTAAGTTACGGTGCTGGTTTATAGTACATGTTTGTGGTCAAGAAAAGTTTATATGTTTGTGGTCAATCATTTTGACAGCAAATTCTTGGGAACTATAGACTCTAGACAGATACCGTTTTCACTTATCGATTGCAACTTTTGTGTAGATCGTTCAGTTCTAATCTATATATTAAAATACTAGGTTTATATGTTTGTGTTCAAGGAAATTTTATATGTTTCTGCACGTTTATATGTTTGTAGCTCTAGAAAGATGCCGTTTTCACTGACCGATTGCAAATTTTGTGTAGATTGTTTGCCGTTTTCACTGATCGATTGCAAATTTTGTGTAGATTGTTCAGTTCTAATTGATTATTTTTTTTTTTAAACATAACCATTATTTCTTTATTACATTTTAGGGGTACAGTAGAAATATTGAAATTTTAAAAAGTAAAGCATCATATCGTGTAAGATATGCATTCCAACACCACACAATTGCATACGGGGTAGTATATCTCTCAGGCGTTTGTTTCATGGCCTAATGGTATTGAAAATAATTAATGAAATCTTTAAGTTTTACGTCCCACACTTATGCCGGTTAGGATAAAGGAGACGGTGATGATGAGAGATGAGTGAAATGGTGGAATGAAGAAAGTGGGAGGAAATGGGAGAACCCCGAGAAAACCCACGAGCACGGTGTTTGTCCACTACAAAGTTCACACTGCGCGAGCTGGTATCGAACCAGGGACCCCGCACTGGAGGTGAAGGTGAACGCTCTACCAATGAGCCACCGCACCTCGACTAAAGATATTGAGAAACGAAGGATAACCATTTCTCCAGTCTAAGATGAATCTTTACTCTTTGGAGTGTTTTATCTAATGGATAAAATATATCATTGATATTATAATTAATTGTGTATGTAATGTATTTGCTTACTACATACTGCATGCAAGAAGAAAGAAAACACTGATCATACCTGAATTATAAAGTCCAACTGCAAGTAGGCTCAAATCTTGCAAACGATGCGAGATATTGAAAAAAAATCGTAAAAATGTCGAATTTATGATACACCTTGCAGATTTTTTTTTTAAATCAAGACGTCTTTCACTTCAAAGAGAAATGCACAGATGTTGTGAGGAATGACAAGAAGATTCATGCTCATATGTGAATGATGTGCTGTGTAGAGAGCGCAGGTTCAGCTACTGAAGAATGAAAAAAAAAATGTTGGTGACTCTTGAGCGCGATCGGAAATTTGATCCATGGGAAATTTCGTAACTCCAGAGGGAAATTACCCCCCCCCCGTCCATCCCATGAAATCATCACTTCTTACCCGAATTTACACAATTGGGCTACGGTTAACATTATACATAATATTGAGATATTGTACAATGGAAAATATCCAGAACGCGGTCGCTCAGTGGTAGAGCGTTTTATCTCTTGTGTGTGTTGTCCCTGGTTCGACCAAAGGGCGCCGATCCTGGGGGGCCGGGCCCCCCAAATCTCATGTGAGCCCCCTTATTCTATTTATGGATATACAATGTTTGGCATAATTTGAATGCAATTTGTCTTAAAATTCTCATATACATTCAGGGGCGGATCCAGAATCGACTTCTGGGGGGGCGGTGGGTGTTCATACTGCTACTTTTAAGGGCTCCAAACTTTGGGATGGGTTTTATTTATATATATAAAATAAGAAACTTTCCTTTTCTGGCGGGGCGATCGCCCCCCCCCCTTGGATCCGCCCCTGTATACATTCCTTCTGCATCTGAATGCCCAAAAAAAATTTACAGAGAAATCGGCGTCCTTGGTTCGATCCCTACTTAAGTGAGTTCGTGGTGGACAACATGGTGTCCTTCACTTTTCTCGGGGTATTCCCGTTTCTTTCTACTTTCTCATTCCACCAATTATACCACCATGATTCATTTGCTTTTTTAATACACTTTTTTAATCGATTGTATACTGTTACAATAATTTTTAGAAACGTTAAATTTCTATGTTGGTGGAGCATCTTCAACCCCTTCCCCCCTCCCCTCGGTAAAATCTGAAATGACCGTACTGGAGTACGGCTGCGCTGGGGGTACTCTTTCAAACATACTGCAGAAGTTTGGCAAAATTAGGAACATTTGTCATTTTCGCTCCGTAATGAGCTAAATTATTGTTTTTAAGTATTTGTTAGTTATCAAAGAACAAGAAGTGGAAAACAACTTTGTCAGATATCCTACAAGGATTTTTCTGTCGTTAATCAATCAAAGAAAAGCCGGCTTCCCACCTCCCATTCAGAAACAATTAGCCGCGCAAGTTTTGACAGTTTAATCCCACAAGAGTGATGACATAATGACAGAGACTTAGTTTTCAATCCAACAGATGGAGCTGCTACTTCTGCAATACCAGTGTTAAAACTTTCATTATTTTTTTCGAGGCTCACGAAAAAAAAAAAAATGTAGAATTATTGTAATTATAGAAGTTGTAAAATTTCTTTAGAAATTAAGTAGAAATCAAATCTTGATTGTAGACAAGAGCTTATATTAATAATCTTTACAATTATTTTTAATCAAATTACTCTACATAAGAGAGGTAACAGTACTTTAATGTATATATTTTTACGATGGGTTGAATGGAAATTTACCATACAAAAATAAATCAAATTATGTATGGAAATGAACCTAAGATTAAAATATGCATGGTTACCAATCATGTTTTAGTAGAGAAAGGGTACAAATCTCAATAGTATTGTTACATAATAACCAGTAGCGGTTCGTAGTCTGTAGAAGTACCGGTTGCAATGTTGCAATATCAAAGGTATGTAGTTACGCGCAAGTGTTCCCCTCCGCCCCCCCCCCGCATTCTTGAGTCTTATCCAAAAAATATTCAGGAAATATGAAGAGGAAAGTCCTTATAAGCTCCATTTATATATTTATTGATTAAAGTGTATTCTCTAATATTGATTTAATATATAAGTTATTTCCTTTTTTTTAAACAACCACTATATCAATGTACGTTTATACACTATTTATATACAAAAACTTCTACGTTCATGTTATTGAACAAGAGATAAATCGAATATATAGCAGGTGGTGTAAGCCATGAATGATATCGTTAACCCAAAAACAATAAACAAAATTATTTAATTAAGTAAACTATGCATTATTTTAGAATGGAAGGTCTTTCTTCGTTCTTTTCGAGCTTCAAATTCTTCTATGACTTCATTGAAATCTGAAATGCTGCTCGCCAAGTTTTTCTGAATAGAAAGCTTCACTACTGCAAATATTTTCCGCTTTATTTTCTTTAAGGTACAGAAACACCTCTCTCCTCCGACAATATGCATTTTGTAAGCATTTCTTTGTATGAATATAAGGGACAAAGAGTTCATTTTCAGTAACTACGTATTTTTGTCTGCTGTTCTATTATAAAGAAGCATGAAATAAAAGATTTTTTCCTTCGAAAATGAAAAAAAAAATAATAGTTTAACATTAGAGCAATTTAGGCTAAAGAAGACAGATGAGTATTGAAAGTGAATAATTTGAGATTAATTTTGTATGCTCTCCGCCGGAAATTGAACACGGGATCATGTGCACGAGCGACACACAGCTAGGAATTAGACCAGTGGTAAGACATTCTCTTCTTCGAGTCTCGATCGCCCCCCTTCCCCCCAGAATAGCATATTTTTTAAATTTTAAAAATAAAATCTATCCCAAGAATTTTTACCTTTGTATTATAAATGTAAAATAAAATCTATTGACTTCAAACGACTGCCCTCCCCCAAATATTCAGCTTGGATCCGCCCCTGCTACAACCAGACGCGTATTTGCTCTTTGCGAGTTTCTGTTTGGTAACTAACTTCTTTCTTCCAAGCGTCTATATCTCACTCAACCTATCAATTGAGTCAAGCGCTGCCAAACGGAGGAATTCGTAACTACTACGGAAGCTGACTATATACCAGTTGCAACGAAGTAGCAACTGGAAACGCGTAATACGGGAGGATAGCAGCGATGCAAGAATAAATCCATTTCCTCATGTTAAGAGATAGGAGCTCGCTGCCATATGCTCAATGTTACTGTTTCCAGTGGCAACGCTTGTTGCCACTGGATTTGTATATCACTCTCTTTCTTTCAGTTTTTTTTAAATTATTTTTTTTTTTAGAAATGCATCAATACTGTTTTGCGCTCAAGAGCAAAGGTTTATTTTTTACTCATACACTACTTTAATACTTAAAAATATCTTTAGTATTAAAGAATTATCCGGTTGCACAACCATGCAACATATAGTACCAGCCGCCACTGATAATAAGGATATTTAACTGACATTCAGAAGCTCTATCCCAGACAGTGATGCCAACCTGTAGGAAAAATTCCATATCGTGGGAGTTTTTGACCTTATTTTCTTGGGAAGGGAAATAAGCAGCATATATAGATTTTTCAGGAAGATCGAAATTTACGGCTTATTCATTTAGATATTGTAAAAAGTGACTAACACAGAGAAACTTAATTTTTTGATATTATAGTATACTTTTAATTAGTATAACGTGGGAAATCCACATGTAAAATGGGACTTTTTGCATCTCGACATGGGATTTCATATGGTTTCAGGTTGGCATCACTGATCCCAGACCTGGTTCGGAACCTTATAGTTGGAATGCACATGAGACGACACGAAACAAAATTTTCATGAGGATATTATATGCGAAACAGTGCTCTTCCAATAACGGACAGACCTTCATACTCGAGACATGATGTGGAGCTTCTTTGTGGCTAAGCGGTTAACGTACGCACCTTTGGCATGAGAGACCCGGGTTCTATTCCCGGTGGGTAGGGATGCGCACGAGACGAGTCGAGACAGGATTTTCCTGACAAAATTCGAGTCGAGACACGGCTCTGCCGATGGTAAAATATACATTTTTCGAGTCGAGACATCACTTTTACAGCACATTTTCGAGACGAGACAGCCACAAATCTTGTCTCGTGCGCATCCCTACCGGCGGGAGCTCATGTGGTTCGAATTGCACGTTAATCAGTAGGTCCACATCTCATATAGCCTCACTGTTGAACGGAACATTAAACTAAATCAACTCATCAACTCGAGACATGATTTTTACATGTTTCCGAGACGATACCCTCAAATTTATACCATACTTTGAACCATGTTCACGATCGTTTCGTATGCCCAATATTTGCTCGTTGAAATACCACCCACGAGCACAACATATAACAGGTACACTCCAATCGAGCGACAATTGATCACAGAAATCTATCTATCGTAAATACTTTTCAAAATATAGTACTTTTGGGTTTTTGCTGGTTAACATATCAACAAGGTTATATAAATAACTACAATACATGTAAATTTTGTTTTCTACCAATATTAATTTCTATCACTGCATTGACTGCATATGCCTATATAATTAAATCAAAATTAAAATCCTATCTTATCTTCCGTACTGTTCTGATACTATGCGATAACTACTGTATTACAAATTGTAGTTTTGTGTACCCATTTTAAGAATTATAATCCGACATATCGTCTGCAGTATCTCTGAAATCCTGATCCAATTCTGGCCAAATTTTATGCTTCTGACAGGAGTGCCTCTGAGAAACGGTGGCAAGGTTCTCGTGCTACAATAATCCACAGTTCGATGCTATCCGGAGTGTTCGAGAACTTTTAAGCGCTAGTGTACGTTTACCATTGAGAGAAACGACACCATGCGAGGCAACTCTGCAGGGACGGATCCAGGGGGGGGGGCTATTGCCCCCTAAGAAGAAGAAACTTTCTTATTTTGTATATCAGAAGTCCGTCCTGGATCCGCCCCTAACGCTGGATTATTTACGTTTACTACTAAAAGCTGTGATACCATGCCGTAAAAAAAATGTATTTCCAATGAAATTAACGATCATACTATTAACCTTGGTGAATGGTTCAACTAACCTTTAAATTTATCAAAAGCAGAGGGAGCTTGTAAAGTAAGTCACACCGACAATTTTTTTTCTTGCTTGAAACTAGTGTTGTACACGAAACTATGTTTGGGCCTGTCTTCTCTTGGAACGGTATACTGAGATTGCGCTCTTGTCTCAAAAAATCTATTAGTTCATATTCTAAGAGATGTCTCGCTTTGTAGGTAACACTACCTGAAACCAAAAGAAGGAAACTATCTTTAATATACTAAGTACCATATCCAACAATTAATACATTCGACTTTATTCCTTTACTTTCAACCGGTACGGTAAAGCTTTATTTTTTTTTATCAGTATGACTTCCCTCACGAGCCGCCTCTGATAAAAGATAACAATTCAACAATGATGAAACAAGCTTTCTTTTTCATAGTTGGAAATACCAGTGAACACATTTATTTTTATATACTTTTATGTATCTTTCTGTCATAATATCTAAAATATCTTTTTATTCCATTGATGTATAACGAGATAAGGAGATTATTTTCTGTTTCCTTTGAGAGTAAATGGAGTTTTTATTCCACTGATGTACAAGGAGATTATTTTCTGTTTTCTTTAAGAGTAAATAGAGTTTTTATTCGATTGATGTATAAAGAGATTATTTTCTGTTTCTTTTGATAGTAAATGGAGTTTTTATTCCATTGATGTATAAGGAGATTATTTTCTGTTTCCTTTGAGAGTAAATAAAGTTTTTATTCCATTGATGTATAAGGAGATAAGGAGATTATTTTCTGTTTCCTTTGAGAGTAAATGGAGTTTTTATTCCACTGATGTATAAGGAGATTATTTTCTGTTTCCTTTGAGAGTAAATGTAGTTTTTATTCCATTGATGTATAAGGAGATTATTTTCTGTTTCCTTTGAGAGTAAATGTAGTTTTTATTCCATTGATGTATAAGGAGATAAGGAGATTATTTTCTGTTTCCTTTGAGAGTAAATGGAGTTTTTATTTCACTGATGTATAAGGAGATTATTTTCTGTTTCCTTTGAGAGTAAATGGAGTTTTTATTCCACTGATGTACAGATGGTGATCAGAAAAACGGAAACATCTGAACGAAATTGCAACTTACCAGATTAATATGGTGTCGGGCCACCTTAAGCCTTCAGAACAGCCCTGATGCGACGTGGGATGGATGCATAGAGTTCGTGAATGGTAGCAAGTGGAATTTTACACCATTCCTTCAGCAGGGCATCGGCCAGGTCTGTGAGAGAGGATGGAGGTGGAAATCGTCGCCGGAGTCGTGTTTCCAAGACGGACCACAGGTGTTCAATTATGTTGAGATTTGGGGATTGGGCGGGCCAGGGGAGGTATTGAACTTCATCCCGATGTTCCTCAAACCACGCTGCAACAACGCCAGCTGTGTGAAGGGGTGCATTATCATCCTGGAAGATGGCGTCATTGTTCGGGAACAACATCCAGACCATAGGATGCAAGTGGTCTCCTAAAATTGCGACATAATCGTTGGCAGTGATTCGTCCGCTAAGTGTGACCACAGGACCCAATGAAAACCATGATATGGCGGCCCACAGCATCACCGAGCCGCCGCCATGTTTCACACTTGGGCGGAGACACTGCACATCATAAGCTTCTTTGGAAGTTTTCCACACACAAACACGGCCCGTGGTTGGGAATAGGATGAAGGATGACTCATCCGACCATATCACACATTTCCAGTCCTCAACGGTCCAAGTGGCATGGTCGCGGCACCATTTGCGGCGTGCGAAAGCGTTATGGTCCCTGATGAGCGGTTTGGCCCGTGCAACACGACCCCGTAAGTTCATGTTATATAATTCGCGGCGGACTGTGATTATCGAAACAGGGTGGGGGAGGTGCTGATTGAGTTCCTCCGTCACTTGCTCCGCAGTGGCACGACGGTTCTGCGTGACAATGCGCTTTAATACCCGGCGTGACCTGTCACTCATGATTTTCTTCCGCCCACTGTTCCGCTTCCCCGATATGGTTTTCCCCTGTGATGTGTAGGCCGTCATCACCTTCGACACTGTCCCACGCGACACATCTAACACAGTAGCCACTGCCGTCACACTCACTTCACATAACCGCGCACCAACAATTTGCCCTCTTTGAAAATCTGAGAGGTCTCCCATTTTACACTACCTCCGTCTGCTGCAGCCACTGGACACTGCTGTTCCACTGCGCCTGACGTAGTATGGGGACCGACCTAACACAATACCACCAGCGGTCCGGCGCTGCGGGCGCCACGACACCACTGCCAACCCATACATCTGACGTGTTGCCAACTACAGGTGTTTCCATTTTTCTGATCACCATCTGTATAAGGAGATTATTTTCTGTTTCCTTTGAGAGTAAATGGAGTTTTTATTCCATTGATGTATAAAGAGATTATTTTCTGTTTCTTTTGAGAGTAAATGGAGTTTTTATTCCATTGATGTATAAGGAGATTATTTTCTGTTTCCTTTGAGAGTAAATGGAGTTTTTATTCCACTGATGTACAAGGAGATTATTTTCTGTTTCCTTTGAGAGTAAATGGAGTTTTTATTCCACTGATGTACAAGGAGATTATTTTCTGTTTCCTTTGAGAGTAAATGTAGTTTTTATTCCATTGATGTATAAGGAGATAAGGAGATTATTTTCTGTTTCCTTTGAGAGTAAATGGAGTTTTTATTCCACTGATGTATAAGGAGATTATTTTCTGTTTCCTTTGAGAGTAAATGTAGTTTTTATTCCATTGATGTATAAGGAGATTATTGCAAGTATTCCCAAATTGCAAAGTATATCAGTCGCAGCACGTACGGCCTAACATCATTAACGGCTGATAGTTGAGGCTAGTAGATGCGGAAAGTGATAAAAATTCTTAAGTCAGATGTAAGACATGTGCCGTAAAGATGTGTGAACAGGTGGTAAAGACTTCAGCTATCATGTACTAAACCACAGTGTTGGAACTCATTGTGAAACAATTGAGTATGATTATCCCTAATTAAGAGTAGACCTTGCAACAGGATAACAGTGTTCGTAGCTTTCCTGAAGAAAATTTCCCTCGACTGACAAAATTTTCTCTTTTCTTACCAAATTTTCCCTAGCTTGTTGAGTGTCCAATTCCTATGAAAGAAGTTACCCCATCAGGATCCTGCCACCTACAGTCGGACAATTTGTCCATGCCGATCAGATGCCGTGTCGGAAATGAGCATTAAATGCGTCGGTGCCGCGGTCGAAAAGAGGCCGGCATAAGGAGTAGGCAGAGGGTCGGAAAGAAGCCTTTCCCACTGTTTTGCCGACTCTAAAGGTTAGCAACAGTCGAGAAAGGGCATTTTATTTTAAGATTTTTAACCACTTGCCGCCTCGGCAAAAGGTCGGCAACTTTGAACAAGTAGATCGTCGTGCCGCCGCGGACGGGTGCCGGCTGCCTCCGGCGGCACGCCACCGTCTTTCCGACCGCGACTTCCTGATGAGGTATGTGATAAGATTAATTTATCTATATTAAAGGAAGTGTCAACCACATTTGTTTTATTCATTCACTTTTTCTTTTCTCTTTTTTCTCTTGTTTCTGGAGGAAACGGGAGTACCTCGAGAAAATCCACGGACACGATGTTATTTACCACAACCTCACTTTGCTGGGAATCGAACCAGGGAAACCATACACCAGAGATTAGAGTTCTACCACTGAGCCACCGTGCACTCTATCCAGCTAACAATGATTACAAATTATGCTACTTTCAGCACACACAATCTATTGCTATTGCATTGGTTTATTTCTGAAGAACGAAGAAAAATTTAAGCATTGATATTGGTGAATCAGCCAGCTAGAGAATTTCCCTTGATTTTCCGCGTTTTATCGAAAAAATCCCTTTTTTTCCCTTTTTGCTAAATTTACCTACGAAATTTCCCTAGATTAGGAAAATTTCCCTCAAACTACGAACATTGCAGGATTCTGCTCTAGCGTACAAGGCACGGTTAACTTAGAATGGCTAGGGCAGGGCGCAAAAAATTCCGCTCGCCATTGGCGACTAGAAATTTAGAGCTGGCGAACAGTGTTCAGTAGGAATGATTTCTGCCTAAACTCACAGGACTGCGCAGCTCTCTTTCGCACAAAAATAACTGTCAGTGAGTGAGAAAGAAAAACACGAAATGTGAAGTCTTGACAACGTACATGGAAAGTGAACTCTTCACCACGTTCTAATTTGCCCCTTCATTCCCACCCATAATGGAAAACTTCATTACGAGATACCTAAATTTGCTTCCAATTGTCACACTTTGTGCAGTTTTATCTGTGAGTACTAGTTCATGTGAGAGAGGCTTCACCAGTCTGAACAGAGTTAAGACTGCCTACAGGAATTCACTGAAGACACACACACTGCATGATTTACTGACAAGTTTTATCAATGTCCTTCACTTAAGAGTCTTCATCCTGGCGAAATTAAAATACCGCTAATTTTACAGTAATTATGTGATATCTTCAAATAGATAAAAGATAATCGAAATATGGAACAAGAGCGCCCTAGACAACATTATTTTACATGAGAAATCGTTATCACGACTCACTTATCTGCTTTCGATTTCGAGCCATTTTGAAAATCGGCATTTATTTTCGCGTTTCTAAACGGTTGAAAACGGAAAGCTACTAGGTGACTTGTGGTAACGGTACCTCACGCAAAATAATATTGTCTAGGGCGCTCTTGTTCCACATTTCGTAGGGATGCGCACGAGACAAGATTTGAGGCTGTCTCGTCTCGAAAATGTGCTGTAAAAGTGGTGTCTCGACTCGGAAAATGTATATTTTTCTATTGGAAGAGCTGTGTCTCGACTCGAATTTTCTCAGAAAAATTCTGTCTCGACTCGACTTGTGCGCATCCCTAACATTTCGGTTAGCTTTTATCTATTTGAAGATATCACACAATTACTGTAAAATTAGCGGTATTTTTTTAAAATTTCGCCGGGATGAAGACTCTTAAGGACTTTTATCCGAATACTGCAATCGACAACTGGTATTTCAGTGCAGAGAGAAAGCGTTACCCAAACGAAATCTTAAGTTAAGACATTTTTTAACATGTATATGAATTGTCCAATTCAAAATTGATTCTCCTGAATCTAATTGTCTGGGCCTTGAAATTTTATGCCATGATCTAATTTCTTTTTTCTTTTTTTCTTTCTTTTTTTTTTTAATCAAACGAAAGGTCCTGGGGGAGACTTTCATAATTTGTAGGTGAGATACTGGCAACTATCATTTTTGTGCGCCTGACTTCGAAATTTTGCTCCCTGAGCTAGGGGCAAATGTCCTAGATTTCATCTCCACATCAAACTGGCCCTCTAGCAGCCCGAATCTGAATCAGCTCGACTAGAAACTGTGGTCAGCGCTCCAATCAACGGTCTGCAACAAGAGAAACCCTAATGCGGACTACTTGAAGCGTGTTCTGGTCATGGTCAATGCAGTCCGCCACTTCCCCATCGACACTGTTCGTAATTCCATTAACGAATGGTACGCCAGACTCCGGGTCTGTGTCCAGGCTCAAGGTGGATAATCTGAAATCTGATTGGTGCTTTTCATTCTCGACACTTCCATGTATCATCTCGTAAAAAAATATCAGTATCTTGCTAACACTAAGTCTGTGTTTCATTTCAAAACCTTTGACAGTACTTACGAAATAGCTAGGTATATGTATGTTCCAGCATAACTCTGGAAAGCCTGGAGTAATTTCAACCAAACTTGGTATACACACGACTTACACTCTGAAAAATTGCTGTGAGGCACCTCTAGCACCCCTAGCACCTCTAATCCATAATTTTCATAGTCATCGAAACGAATAGAGACACTCTCGATGCCGTTTAAGTCCAAATTCAGCATCCATGAATATCACGGCGAGACCCCTAGCATCCTTAGGAGGTACGAAGATTTGGCATATAAAAATAACCGAAAAAGACGATTATCAGTGACGAATATATAGATTTCAATGCCTCTGAGACGAATGGTGACATTTCCAACGTCGTTTCAGTTCCAGTTCAACCTCCGTCTCTATGGGAGTGAGAAGGGGTAAAAAAACAAAGTATTCAAAATTATCAATGTTACTGTAGAATTCATAGTTTTCGGGGTTAGTAAGCCGATTGGTGACAGTCCCGAAACCCAAATTAAGTCGAATAGAAGGATAGGCGGAGAGGCGTGATTTCCATTTAATAGAGGGGGGGGGGGAATTTCTGTAATTACTTTTGCCACATTAAAATCGAAGTTTTCTGTTGTTTGTGACCGCATCACACACACACACAGAAAAAAAGACTAAACCATTTGATACGAACTCTTGGAACATAGTCAGTACCTACCTGTTTTATCATGCCATTTTCATTAAAGGCGTATCTTAAGAAAATATGTAGAGTGGTACAAAATTTATCCCAAAACTAGAGTATCTTATGGGGTTTGAAATCCGTACGTAAATGGAAGAAGGAGGTTCAAACATTTTCCATAACACATTTTCCCCGTGCGAAGAACGGGAGTTTCAGATAGTTTAAAACAAAAAAGAAAAATAATTTTCCTTATAAATCAGCGCTCGGAATCGGAAAACAACCATTAGGAAGTCCTAGGCGCTTAATGGGAGGATAATATTAAGATGGATCTCGCAGAAATAGGAATAACAAAATAGAAACTGGATCCAGTTAGCTAAGGATACAAGTCAATGGATAATTTCTGTAAACGCGGCAGTGAACCTCCGGATTCCGTAGGCCATAGAGTTAGTTAAATCAGCGCTGAACACCATTAACCGAAATGGATACAAAGTTTCCCTTTGTACGTAAACTTGTAGACCCGTAGAGTTCAATTATAATAATAATAATAATAATAATAATAATAATAATAATAATAATAATAATAATAATAATAATAATAATAATAATAATAATAATAATAATAAAAAGAATCAAAGATAATCATTCGTAAATAACTACATATTTTCCTATAATTACTCCATAATAATTACGACTGTATTTGAATACATATGAGAGAGGAAAAAAATTACTGGGAAATCCACCAATTACATACTGTTCTTTTTATTGTACTTCAACCAATATTCCGGAAGCACAAATCGAATTTTATGAAAATATGAGACGAAACGAGCAAATAGACACGAAGAACGGAAAGGAAAGAAAAAAAAACTAAAACAAGTAAAAAATAAGAAAAAAATAACGACCAAAATTATGAGACGCTTATTACCTTTTGTTAATTATAAAATGTAATTGCAGACCTTGAAATAACAGGGGAAGAAAAAAAAAGACGTAATAACCGTGATTTTAAATTCTAAGCACGGCTACACACATTAAGTTCCTTTTTTTTAAAAAAAGGGGGGGGATGCTAAAGAGAAGTAAGAGCCACAATGCTGAATTGACTGTCTAGAGCAAAAATCACAGCTGGTTGCCAGACATACGTATATATATGTGTATAAAAATACATAAATAAAAAAATATATACCTATATCTGGGCGTGACAAGTGCCTGTATGTGACGTTTATTAACTCAAAAGTCAGAAAAGGGGCAAGACCGTATATAGAAAATCGCTGCACTCTTGTGTAAGGAACTTTTTTGGGGCAATAAACATGTCCTTTCAGTGCCATAATATTTTACTTGAATAGAAATTTTTATATACAAAATCTTTTTTGGCGATTATTACTACAGATTCGCGACAGGAGATAAAAGCGGTAGTTACTTTTTCTTTTTCTCGAAACATAATTTCAACTTAAAGCTTCATAGCAGTTTAGTCTTGAGTGAACAATTTAAATGACAAAATTGAAAAGACAGGAAACAAAGAATGCCTTTAGCACTTGGACAAGACATTGATGATAATTTGTAAAGACTACCAGTGTCATCTAGTGGCGATTAAATGCAGAAAGAAAGAAAGACAAGGTTCTTGAGTCTACCACACGGCGGTTTTCAGTGGTCCTATTGACTGGGTTGTAAACATATCTATCTGTCTATGCCACAAGCAAAAGAAAGGGCATAAAATAAATGGAAAACTTTGTTCTTGAACCAAGAGTGTAAGAAACGAATCGGGAGTGCCTTTTGTAGAGTTATCAATACGTCTTTGCATTGATTTCTGAAAAGGATTTGGTGATGTGTAACGCCATCAAGCGATTTAGAAGGAAGTTTGATGTGAGGTCATCCTGGAGTTTTCAGGAGAGCTATTCAGAGGAGAAACATACAGAGAATGTAAAAGATTGACGAGTCCTCTGTCGGCTTGCTTTTTTTTTTAAAAAGTAGAAAACAAAAAACGATCCGTACCACAGCATTCTTCTTTCGTCCACTAAGAGTTCAAACTTAAGTGTTTTAAGAATGCTCTTTGCACAGGAAGACTAGTCTGTTGTGATCTTAAAATAAAATTACAAAAAAAGAAAAAGATTTTCTTTGTGAAAAAAATCTTTAAAAGCTTTTGCTTTATAAGATAAAAATAGTTTCAAAGATGTGCCATGGTAGGGAAGTTCTTCTTTAGAACCTTAAGTTGGGCATCAGTGCTGTATCGCCGGACCAATTTGAAAATCGAAAAAAAAGTACGAAAATGTACTGCATTCGGTTATATTTGGTTGGATTACATCAACTTACGTAAGATTACGTTACATTAGGAGTGCAGAACTACTATATGGATTCATAGTAGTAGTAGTAGGAGGAGGAGGAGGAGGAATGGGTTAGAAGCCCCGCAGGGGTTAGTTGGGTTCTGTTCTCGACATGAAATGTGCAAATTAGACTTGCCCTAATTTTTCTGTACATTTTACAACCTATGGATCCGTATAGTAAAACAAGTGTACCTCTCCGCGAAGTAGTCCATCCGCCTCCACATACAGTGCTGCATACATCAAAAATAACCAACAAATACAACCATTTTCTTAACTTTTACTATTTCCCTTACCTGACTTTTACTCATTCTTGCTCACAAACTGAAATAAATTCTCCAATTGACCCGGTAAATTTCCTAAAATTGGCCCGACGATACAGCACTTAACCGTTAAGTTAAGCTATTTTAGCAAGCACTACTAAAGTTTTAGGGATTACCTGGAAACGAACACAACGGATGTCTTGGAGGTGGACATCTGCTATAATATTAACAGTTTTATTTTATTTATTTATTTATTTTTTTAATTTCGGCTACCTAGTTTGCTTTACAAGGATATATTCTGGCAACCATATGTACAAAATTTCAATACTTTGGCTCTAACTAATCAAGTAGAGCTCCTCCGTGGCTAAGCGGTTAGCGTACGCGCCTTTGGCGTGGGAGACCCGGGTTCGATTCCCGGCGGGAGCTCATGTGGTTCGGATTCCACGTTAATCAGTAGGTCCACGTCTCATATAGCCTCGCTGCTGAAAGGGACGCTAAACCAAAATCAACTCAACTCAACTAACTAATCAAGTAATTCTATAGCCTATGGAACCTAGAGGTTCAATGTCAGATTTCTGTCCTTAGTCAACTGCAGGGCCGTCGCGGGGGCGGGGTGCCCGGGGTAATTGCTCCGGACGCCGCTACAAGGGGGCGCTGGGACGACAAATCAACAAAATCCAAGTTATAATCTTTACACTACATGTTTTGGAACAACATATCGTTAAGATCGTTCTGCAGAACAAACATTAGCAAACGGTACATTTTAATTTTGAACATAAATTATAATTGTAGGATTGAAAAATGAAATGACTAATCATGGGACATTAAACTGTAATATTTAATTAGATTTTATTTTTTGCAAATCCACGAAGGCATAAAGGGCATAATCATGGGACATTAAACTGAAATATTTAATTTGATTTCATTTTTTGCAAATCCACTACGGCATAATTATAAATTTTGCAAAAAGAAACAAAAAGGCATACTATTTTTTTTATTACAACACGTAGGTCGTATATTTGTGCTATTCTCACTCTGCACAGAAGTAACACATAACTTTAACGTTAACATATTTGTATTTAAAGAATGAACTATAAGATTATATTAGCTCAAATACCAGAAGTCAATGTTTTTAAGCATACGTAATGCTAAGCATCTTGGTAGGATGGAGTACGTTGTTAGTTTAAATGAGACGTGATCCTCGAGGAATGTCAAGTTTCCCTCGTTTGCCATTACAGCGAGAACAAATTGCGCCATCAGTTAGCATTTGAGGAAAGAGACATCCTTGTTGGCTGTCATGTGAGGAACACAAGGAATTTCTCCCTCTCTTCTGATCCCTGATCGTCCGTGGAATGCTTCGTTACAATTTGTTTTTACTTTCTCTCTCTTCGGCGCACAGAAATAAATAAAGAAAAAAATAAAATAAAAAAAATCGACAGCTGTTTCGGAAGCAACTTCAAGATGAAGACGTCATTCTGGCATTTCTCCGACTGTACAGAACCCACACAGAGATGAAACTCAACAGAATATGATTAGCACAAAACAGGATGCGGTTACTACAGTCAATACGCATTTCCCATAATATTTTAGAGTTAACACACTATGTACATTAAAATTATGATTAGGAATTAGATTTCTGGGCTTTCGGCATCTATGGCCATGTTAGCCCGTCACTAGGATTAGAATTAGGAATTAGATTTCTGGGCTTTCGGCACCTAAGGCCATATTAGCCCATCACTAGGATTAGGATTAAGAATTAGATTTCTGGGCCTTCGGCATCTATGGCAATATTAGTCCGTTACTAGGATTAGGATTAGGAATTAGATTTCTGGGCTTTCGGCATCTATTGGCATATTAGTCCGTTACTAGAATTAGGATTAGGAATTAGATTTCTGGGCTTTCGGCATCTATTGCCATATTAGTCCGTCACTAGACTTAGGATTAGGAATTAGATTTCTGGGCTTTCGGCATCTATGGCCATATTAGTCCGTCACTAGAATTAGGATTAGGAATTAGATTTCTGGGCTTTCGGCATTTATTGCCATATTAGTCCGTCACTAGAATTAGGATTAGGAATTAGATTTCTGAGCTTTCGGCGTCTATGGCCATATTAGTCCGTCACTAGAATTAGGATTAGGAATTAGATTTCTGCCTTTCGGCATCTATGGCCATGTTAGCCCGTCACTAAAATTAGGATTAGGAATTAGATTTCTGGGCTTTCGGCATCTATTGCCGTATTAGTCCGTCAATAGAATTAGGATTAGGAATTAGATTTATGGGCTTTCGGCATCTATTGCCATATTAGCCCGTCACTAGAATTAGGATTAGGAATTAGATTTCCGGGCTTTCGGCATCTATGGCCATATTAGTCCGTCACTAGGATTAGGATTAGGAATTAGATTTCTGGGCTTTCGGCATCTATGGCCATGTTAGCCCGTCACTACGATTAGAATTAGGAATTAGATTTCTGGGCTTTCGGCACCTAAGGCCATATTAGCCCATCACTAGGATTAGGATTAGGAATTAGATTTCTGAGTTTTCGGCATCTATGGCCATATTAGTCCGTCACTAGAATTAGGATTAGGAATTAGATTTCTGGGCTTTCGGCACCTAAGGCAATATTAGCCCATCACTAGGATTAGGATTAGGAATTAGATTTCTGAGCTTTCGGCGTCTATGGCCATATTAGTCCGTCACTAGAATTAGGATTAGGAATTAGATTTCTGCCTTTCGGCATCTATGGCCATGTTAGCCCGTCACTAAAATTAGGATTAGGAATTAGATTTCTGGGCTTTCGGCATCTATTGCCGTATTAGTCCGTCAATAGAATTAGGATTAGGAATTAGATTTCTGGGCTTTCGGCATCTATTGCCGTATTAGTCCGTCAATAGAATTAGGATTAGGAATTAGATTTATGGGCTTTCGGCATCTATTGCCATATTAGCCCGTCACTAGAATTAGGATTAGGAATTAGATTTCCGGGCTTTCGGCATCTATGGCCATATTAGTCCGTCACTAGGATTAGGATTAGGAATTAGATTTCTGGGCTTTCGGCATCCATGGCCATGTTAGCCCGTCACTACGATTAGAATTAGGAATTAGATTTCTGGGCTTTCGGCACCTAAGGCCATATTAGCCCATCACTAGGATTAGGATTAGGAATTAGATTTCTGAGTTTTCGGCATCTATGGCCATATTAGTCCGTCACTAGAATTAGGATTAGGAATTAGATTTCTGGGCTTTCGGCACCTAAGGCCATATTAGCCCATCACTAGGATTAGGATTAGGAATTAGATTTCTGAGTTTTCGGCATCTATGGCCATATTAGTCCGTCACTAGGATTAGAATTAGGAATTAGATTTGTGGGCTTTCGGCACCTAAGGCCATATTAACCCGTCATATATTAGGGGTAACATAACTCGGTGCTCATACTATCCGAGGTAAGAAAAGGAAGAAGGGATTAGGGAAGAAAGGAAGCGGCCTAGGACCTATATGTCAGGTACCATCCAGGCATTTACCTGGAGTGAATGAGGAAAATCCAGGAAAACCACGCAGGATGGCTGGCTTGAAACACTTTTTCATGATACACTTTTTCCAACGAGTGTACCTGCCTGCAATACTACGTTCATGAAATCAGGTAGTATACAATCTATATAATTATATACAAATGAGAGTGACTGTTTGTGACTTAATAACTCTTGAACTAGCCGACCGATCCCGATCAAATTTTCAATATAAATGAAGTTGTGGCCTGGGACTTTTTTTTAAATTTCATTTAGACAGTACAACGTAGGGAAAGAGGGGGACATATAGAAAAATAAAGGAAACTTAATAACTCTTGAGTCACGAGACGATCTCGATCAAATTTTCAAAATAGATTATGTTCGGGTCTGAGATGGTTTTTATACTTTCATTTTGACAGTGCAATTTAGGGGAGAAGGAAAGATATAAAAATGATCGGAAAATGCCGATATTAGTGTCGAATCCATAGTTTTAGGGGTTACTGAGATGAATAGTGACAATTCCGATGCCGTTTAAATCCAAATTTAGCCCCGCAACTTGGGGAAGGGAGATCTAGTATATAAAAATGATCGAAACCAGGGCCGGATTTAGCATTTTTCCGCCCCCTAGTCTGCTTAAAGTTACTTTCTTAAAAACCTTCATTTAAAAATATATCAGGTCTATATGTTAATTGCTTAAACACCACTCCACGATGCAATTTTATCTTTAACTTTACCAACAATTATTTGTTGCAATGAACTTCAAATTCAGAATGCTTTATTAGCCTGATTTTTTAAAATCAATTCAAAAAATATGTTTAGTTATGGCTATTTATTTTTATTTCTAGATATTTTTAAATTTTTTTCTCTCGGCCGTGCGCCCCCTGGGAGCTTGCGCTCATAGGCCCGGGCCTACCGGACCTATTGGGAAATCCGGCCCTGATCGAAACTGATCAATATCAGTACCGAAAAAATATTCTAGTTTTCGGGCGGTCGCTGAGATGAACGATGACACATTTGATGACGTTTAAATCCAAATTCAACCTCGGGAGAAGATAGGGGGATATATATTAAAATGATCGCAAACGATCGATATTAGTGTCGAATCCATAGCTTTTGCGTCGCTAACAGTGGCAGTTTTGGTGCCCTTTACGTCCAAAATGAAACGTATTCTACTCGTGCGAAGAACGCGCATTCTGCTAGTAAAAAATAATGTTTCTGAAATTAACTGAAACGTTAACTTGGGTTAATCGACGAGTATTTACAAACTACAGCAGTTCGTCAATAGTATTGTCAAAATTCTAATAATAATTTTCATATCGAAAATTCGAACCATATATCTATTCTTTGAGAAATCGAACAACCAATTTCTCGAATATCTATTTGTATAACGACGCAACATTCAAATAATTATTTTGACAAGCAAGGAACAATTCGAAAGTGTATTTAAATAACGAGAAATTTTAAATGGTCGTTCGATAACGATGTTCGAATCATGATTTGAATAACTAGCGATTGTTCGAATGCTTTTTCAAACAACTATCCGAATCACGAACCATTATTCGAATAACGACTTGAAGAACGATCAAACGTTCGAATATTTATTCCAACGACAAGCAAATTCGAACGATTAGCCAGAATATCAATTTGAATAACACTCGATTGTTTGAATATTTACTCGAAAAACGAGCAATTTCAAACAATTATTTGACTAATCAGGCAGTATTCGAACAGTAACTCGAACAAAGAGAAGTATTCGAATATTTATATGAAAAACGATCAATTTCGAACAATTTACCCTAATATTTATTTAAATAACTAACTATTGTTAAAATAGCTACTGATCATTCTGGTTATTATTTCAATGAACGGACAATTTTTACACTCATAACTTAACAACGAATATTCGTATCATGTTGACAATACTTACTACCAATCTGCCTGATAGCTTCTATAACAATGAACATTATTTGTATGTATATTCACTCAAAATCGCACCAGAGTCTTGATACCCAAAGGTGAATACGTTAAATATGGGGTAAATCATCGAAGAGATGATGAGAAGTTTCCCATGCTGAACGATAACTAGCTCATGACGTCATGCTGGCTAAAGAAAGTTTTTCTTGAACCGCTTCTTCAAAACATCGAAAAGCAGCAGTTAAATATATACGCCCGGACAAAAAATACGTATACAGACCGCAAACTCGACGAAAAACTGGAAATTTGGCGACACTAGCGCCTCTAACATACGACGGTGGAACTAACCAATAGATCTGACGTCACCTACGTGAAAATTTTGAAAGTAACCGTCATCATATTTTTCTTTCTCAATGCCTTAATCCTATGTCTGTCGGCATTTCCTTCTATTATTCTCTTTCTCCATAACCCTCTATTCTTTGCCCTCTCTCTCTTCATCCTCTCTCCCTCAAGTCCTCTTCGAGAGCTAGTCTTTCTGTCGAATTTTGGGCCAGGGCTGCAAATATCCATTAGGTTTTGCTTATCTGATTTTGCTCTGCTAGATAAGCGAAATTGAAAGGTCATTGTTTCTTCTTACAAAACAGTGAGAAAAGTCAACTGCCTATCCCCCTTCCCACAACCTGCGTTACTGGATACTGCCCTCCCCACTAGTCTAGTGGCTAGCGCAGGCGCCTTTGGTTTACGCGGTCTCAGGTTTGAGTCCTGGTGGGACAACATTAAGATTTGAACTCATTAGAATAGTCTGGATTCCCCTTAGACTAGGTCCACATCTCATATAGCCTTGTTCTTGAAAGGAAACTCTGAACTTTAGTGGAAGATCTAGAAGGTAAACACTGGGAATCAGCTAGAACCCAGATTATGATAGGTACGAAGTGAGTTTAAAAAATATATAAATAAAACCTTAAATTTTTTGTCTCTCAAAAAACTAGGGGGCTAGACAAGAGCGCCGATTTCTCTGTAAATTTGGGGGGAGGGCATTCAGATGCAGAAGGTATATATATGAAGCTTTTAAGACAAAATGCACTCAAATTATGCCAAATATTGAATATTCATAAATACAATAGGGGGCCCACATGAGCTTTGGGGGGCCCCCTCGGTTCCCCAGGAGCTGCGCCCTTGGAGCTAGACTTCCCGACCCTGGGCTAGATTCGCCACTGCTGAACTTTAATAAACATACAAACAAAGCCACACGATGTGGGCCAAAATGCGAAATACTTAGAAAGGAAATTTGAATAGTGGCATTAAATGCATGTAAACATTTAGTGAGAACTGATTTGTCAGCACATAAGTTTCCTACGTAGAATAATGTTAACGTTAGTCCATAATACTATACCGAGAGTATGTGATTTTTTTCTGATAGACGATTCTGAATTCACGAAGTTTCTAAAGTAATTTATTCTCAGAAGAATGAGTAAAGACAGCGTCTAATACGAAAGTTTCTCTGTGAAGCAGCAGGAAACATTCATTGTCTCCCCCCTTCCCCCATAGTTTGAAGATAGATAAATAGGCTATCTTTTAGTCACTTTCGTTTTAACTCGTCGGGTAGTTTTTTTTATTTCTTTCTTTTTCCATATATATTCAAACCTGTGTCTTCTTTATATAACTCCTTGAGTAACTTGTCAAGAGTTTGCGAACTCACGAAACCTCTAATGCCATATATATATATATATCGTCTTTTCTATCGGCCATTTTTTAGCCACAAACGCAAGAAAGAAAGAAAAAAATCAGTCTGTTTTTGTAATGGAGTATCAACATCGGTTTTCATTCTGCAAATATGTAAGTAAGCATGTTCCATTTCGAACGAGGACGAACAAAAAGTTTACATCCTATCGTGTCATTGGAAACCCTTTTCTTGCACAATCTTTTGTTGAACTAAGAACTTAAACTTGCTTGTTCGATTCCGGAAAGAAGGAAGATAAAACATTTTTTGCCACTGATTTCAACTTTTATCCCCTTTCCCTCTATTATCTCTTTAAGCGGTTTAAGCCAAACAAACTCTGAGTACAGAGAGCAAGAAACTTAGAAAATAAGCTTATTTAGCAACATTTTTCAAACTGAACTATCTTCACAGCTATGGTCGCCATATTTGTTTGCCCAGTTAATGACAACGGTTCCATTACCTAACGCGTTGCTGTAAAATTAAGAACATAATTCAATTAAAGACACTATCCTGTTGTGCATAGTTCTTCCTTTTCATATTTAGAATCTATGGATAGAGAGTATTTTAGAAACATAAATTACTAGCAGAATATTCGTTCTTCGCACGGGGAGAGTCCGTTTCATTTTGGACACAAAGAGAACCAAAACTGTCACCAATGAACTTAGGGATCGCTAAAACTATGAATTCGACCACTAATATCGGTCATTTTCAATTATTTTTACATGTCACCAGCCCCCTTTAGAAGTACTAATGGGGGGCCTGAATTTGGATTTAAAAGGCATCAGAAGTGACACTTTTCAACTCAGCGACCCCGAAAGCTATGGATTCGACACTAATATCGGTTATTTTCGATCATTTTTATATACAGGGTTTTTCAAAACAACATCGACAACGTTTCGGAGGCGATTCCTGACACGAAGTTACGTTTAACACTAGAACCGGATAAACTCTTACTGGTACCGGTATTTAACGTTGACAACCAGATGAGAAATTTTTCGTCTCGAAAGCGAGACGATTGCCGAGACAAGAAGTACATTTTTTAAATTCGAGACAAGAAAATTAACAAGTCTCGTGGGCACATGGGCAACACTAATTTACTCAAGTTTTAGACTCAGAGTGTATTTTTTGTGATCACGTGTAGCGTAGTCGTCAACGCTGTAGCCTTTGGTTCGATTCCCGGTGGGGACACTAGATCGAAAAAGTGAAGAAGCTTTTTAGAGCAGCCATCCTGAGTAAGATTTTCCTGAGTTTTTCTTATTCACATCAGGCAAATGCCGGAATGGTATCTAACAGGAAATATAGGTCCCAGTTCGTTTCCTTCCTTTACAAATTCTTTCTTTCTTCCCTTTCCCCGAATAGTGTGATTGTCGAGGGCCGTCATCCCTCATACGTGACGGACTAACATGGCCATAGATGCCGAAAGCCCAGAAATCTAATTCCTAATCCTAATCCTTAGTAACCCTAGGGAAATTAGTTCCTAATCCTAATCAAACTATGTTTAGTATCATATGGTTCAGAACAGCTATAAATTGAAAAGTGATTATACGAACACAATGATCGACATGTATCAACGTTCAAAGATATGCAAGTCGTTACACAGTCTACTCCAATAATAAATATAGGTTAAATGTGTTTGTAGCGCCGTAAATTTGATTTTTTTTTTCTGGGAGGCAAGCATTAATACTCGTATTTGGGCCCAATAGAAAAAGTTGTTTTTCTAATTCTTGGGCCCCCTCTTTCCATCTTTCTCTCACTGTTTATGGGCCCCCGGAGTTTGTGGGCTCTCCCGCACGGCAACATCTGCAGGACCGTTAGTTACATCCTTGGGCTCATTCCATACACGTCAAATTAATGGGACAACATTGACAAATCTCAAAGCCATACGAATAAATATTATTTCTAGTGCCCCTAATAGAAGACATTTTAATTTATTTATTTATTTATTTTTTACTGAAGTGGATTCACTACTCTTTTTTGTTTTATTTACCTTTTGTGTGCTGTTTTGTTTATGTAATGTAGTGACCCTGTTTGACGCTTCAATTATAACTTCCTATTCGTATAGTATATGGAGTAAGACAATTTTGTCTTAAAATGGAGCCCCCTCGAATGCGGGGAGCTTCCCTGGAGGGGCAGTTGCCCCCTTGCCCCCACAACTTACGGCCCTGGTTGTTTGTAACACATCCTTCATGGGCCTCTCGTGACGTGAGCGAATTCTGATAACCTCTGCATGGAATTAAGAAAAAAATGAAGGCATAAATGTTGTATATACATTAACAAAACAAGGCGACAAAAGCTTCGAGCAACTTTCTGAAAGTCGAAACCAGATGAAAAAGAATTCTTTGAGTCGTGAGTTCTGGAATATTTACCAGACGAGACGAGACGAGACGACCTTGCTTCTCGTCTCACGAATAACCCGGCTCTTATTAAAGGCAGTCAACATATATTTTTCTCAATTTTCTTGCTTCCTCTTCGTCGAAATAACTTCCGCCGCCACTGATTAAAATACTTGCTAGATTTTTTTTTTTTTTGTTCTACCAATTCATTGTTACTTCTTTATTTATTGTTATTGCGGCTTCTCGGAAGCTTGAGGTCCAAGTGGGGTCACGTGTTGTTTCTTCAATTACAAAAGGTAGATAGAAAGGGACCCTCATAAGTCTTACGGATAAATGAATCGTGCTGCTTCTTCTCACAAAAGTTAATTACGATTGATTATATCCGGTTGATTTGGGAGACGTTACGTGTTAAGTTAAATGAGAAAAAAAGGAAAAGGAAGATGTTATGTAATTAGCTGTGGCCGTGACGTAAGAACAATATATTTGTGGATTTTTATGAAATAAATTATATATTACTAAAGAAAGGAAGGGCTTCCTTTTCTATACCCGTTAAATACAACCCAGTGTTTGAAAATTCAATTCCGTCTCAAGACTAATCATGTATACTGCCTTAGATTTCTAATTTGCAGTCGTGGTTTTAGTGATTTTTTTGAAGCGGGTCAAAATTATTTTTATTTAGAGCACGGGTACAGTCGTTAGCAAAAGTACATATTTGTTACCGTCTCCACCCTTTTCCTTCTTTCTTAATATCAGAACCAACATAATTCAAGAACATGAAATGGCGTTTTCCCTACAATAGCATCAACTCTGAATGCTTGTGGCCTCCAGGATTCCGTGACCTGTTCAGCTGGAATCTTTTTTTTTTTGATCAAAAGATCCAATATACTTCAATCAAACATTTTCTTCTCCGCCGTATATCTGGAGAACTACATATAGTATAACCAAACCCAAACTATCACTTAACTCAGTATGATGTAATTATTCCATAGAGAGTACGAAAACTCGATATAGAAGTCGTTCAAAAATTCTGTGGCCTCTGATTCAAAAACTAATTTTTGGCCAAGATTTCAATCTTTTGATACATTTTTGGATCATTCCTAAAATTCTTGCTTTTTAATGTTCTTTGTGTGTGTGTGTGTGTGTGTGTGTGTGTGTGTGTGTGTGTGTGTGTGTGTGTGTGTGTGTGTGTGTGTGTGTGTGTGTGTGTGTGTGTGTGTGTGTGTGTGTGTGTGTGTGTGTGTGTGTGTGTGTGGATTTATAGAAGGATAGGTTGATGTAAACAAAAACCGTCCGTTACAACATATAAAGAACAATATTTCAACTGAAATCAGGAGCATCACCTCAGAAAAAAAGGCACACTCACGGGGAGGATTCAACGGGTCCTTACCCCCAATAAACTTCATAACTCTACACACATTTATACGTTTTCTTAATAGAACTATACTTGTTTAGAAGACAAATTATTGATGTAACGTAAAGATTTGACCTTATTCTTCATCTGTACTCTTTTTTTAAAAAATAAAAACAATCTATTTCTACTATTTTTCTGAGAATATAGGTGACAGTACTTACCAATTCGGGTATAGAATTACACCGGTTTAATATTACATAGATATGGTGTCTTGTAGCATTGGACACCTCCTCGATAACTTTGGACCCGTCCCAACAAAAATTTACGGACAACATACGAAACTAAGATCTATTCCAGGCAACCTGATAGGAAACTCCCCTTCCTCCCACCACTCTCCAGTACGGAGGGGAAATCAAGCCGTTGACCTTCACAGGGAGGGAAGCTTTTCTAATAAACAAAATCGTGTACACACTAAATTCGTACGTCAATTCGCTCGCACCTAATGGTGAGAAAGCACTGACTGCTGTTTTTACCTGTCAACCCCGAAAAACAAACAA
Organism: Thermobia domestica; assembly: GCF_964235325.1. Taxonomy (NCBI): domain Eukaryota; kingdom Metazoa; phylum Arthropoda; class Insecta; order Zygentoma; family Lepismatidae; genus Thermobia; species Thermobia domestica. Next base: position 382,220,886 of record NC_137454.1, on the reverse strand, counting down.
TTACTGTTTTTAATTGTTGTCTTTAAGAAAAGTATTTTTTACTATTTATGTATTAAAGTTTTGGCTTTAGTCCTATTTATTAAATTGCATTTCTAGAAATAAGAACTAATTCGTTATAAAGTTAATTTCCATCATTGTTTCACTTAAGAATCGGGAGAGAAAGCAAACCAATCCTGTCGACATTCTGTCTTTATTTACAATTTCAAGGAAGGTAATCTTCTGGCTGTCTGAGTATCGAGTGCGCAGACTATCGACCTGTGCAAATATTATATGAATTTAGCGTGTGTGGTAACTATAGGCTATTATATATAGTGTCGTGTGAAATTAGTGCATATTAAATTGTATTCTGTATCCATTATGTTTTGTATAGTTTATATTATCTGAAACAAATTTTAGTGCATATTAAATTGTAAATAATTGCGTATTTAGTGCTTTGTGAAGCGACAATTCATGATGCTTGCAGTAGTTCTGCGATAAAACATGAGCCCGGGACAGCGTTACGAAGTGGTGAGAAGCGTTGCATTTTGAATATCTTCCATGCTTTAAGAGAACAACACCCTAATTTAACTGTTGAAGAATTCGCCGACATGACTGGGAAACAGACAAGTGTAGGAAAGGCAACTGTTTATAGAAGTAGGCGGGAGGCTAAATTTAATGAAAATAAATTAAGAAGTCCCAAAAATACGCGTACAAGTATTTCCCCTCTCGGAAAACTATGACGACTTCACGAAATCGGCAATTCGATCAAAGGTTCATCAGGTCTTTTCCCGTAATGAATTGCCAACGTTAAATAAAATTCTGATAGCTATAAATACCGATGATGAACTGCCCTGCTTTTCTCACTCAACTCTCCATAGACTGTTGAAAATAATGAAATTCAAGTATGTATAGAACCCATTAATTGCATTGACCTCCAGACAAGAGTTCTGTGAGAACTAAAAAGTTTTGTTGGGGCCGTGGTGGCTCCGTGGTAGAGCGTTCACCTCTGGAGCATAAGGCCCTGGTTCGATCCCAGCTCATGCTTAGTGGGCTTTGTGGTGGACAAGCACTGTTTTTGCAGATTTTCTCGGAGTTCTCCTGTTTCCTCCTACATTTTTCTTTGCACTGTTTCATTCATTCTCATCACAGTCTCCTTTAGCCTACCCGGCATAACTGCGATACGTAAAACTCAAAGATTTAATTTCATTTCGAAACATCTGTTACTCTCCCTCCCCCTCAACGGTCGTCAGGACTGTTGACAACTCCGTTTTTATTAAAATAGTCAAGTAACAATTCAAAAGTCAGTTTCCTCTATTATCAATTGGCTAAACTCAAGGCCAACGAAAGGGCCGGGTGAGAATTGCAACCACACAAGGCGCCAAATTTTAGGGGATTTTAGGGGCGTCAAATTCACTATGATGGTTAAGCTCCAATATTATAATTTTGCTTGAAACGACAGACTCAGACATGGGCCTGTTCAAATTACGTAGCATCTGTAGTTACTATTTCGTGTCAGGCTTCAATCAATCTGGGATTGTTTTTCTAAGTCCACCATAACAAATTTTCCCCCTTAATAAACTCAGAAGACTTCAATGTTGATGAATCTTGTATGTATGATGCTTTACCGTAAATTTATCGCCGCGTATTAATAAACAACAAACAAAAAAAGATACTTTGCCACCATCACATCAGGTGTACGTACGAAGAGAAAAACGTAGGAAAATGATTTCATTGAAAAATAATCAATAGAAACCAGGGCATTTGCCTGAGTTTAGGCGCCCGGGGCGAGACGCATTTATTCACTATTATCAGTGTGTATACATATGGTTATTTTTCTTCTGGTTCTTTTTAATGTAAGAACACATGTATATAAGAGAGGAAACAAGAAGTGTATTATTATTATTATTATTATTATTATTATTATTATTATTATTATTATTATTATTATTATTATTATTATTATTATTATTATTTCAGGTTCTATTGTTATTATCTTAACGCACTGATAATTTACCCATACATATTGTACTTGGTTTCCGATTTTATATTATGAAATTCATGTATCAAAGCAGTAAATACCAATTCAATTACCAACCCTGACATCCCTTGCCATTCCAACATTATGTCATAACCCCGACTGCCAAAAAAGAAGGAAAATAAACAATAGAACTGTTCAATAAAATTTCCATTAAAATGACACATGTACTACTTACTCACTAATGCAGGTAAATGTCATTAAGTGTTTTAAAATACTCAATGTTATTATGAAAGTTGTAATTTATTATTTAGGCCTAGACATATTTAAATACACTCTATACCTCCGTGTGCGGGGGCTGATGGTGGAAGACGGAACACCAACATTCACCTGTACTTGAGCGTGGTGGGGGAAAAAACTTCTTCTTTTTCCTATCCTTTTATGTGAAACAGAGAATAGTAGCAGCGTGATATTCCAATAACCTTAGCTACAGGGGCGGATCCAGGACGGACTTCTAAGGGGGGTGGGGGTGGGGTTGTAATACTGCTACTTAGAGCTACTTTTAAGAGCTCCAAACTCTAGGATAGATTTTATTTATAGATAAAATAAAAATGTTTCCCCTTTTTTTGGGGGGGGGGAGATAGCCCCGATTGCCCCCCTGTATCCGCCTCTACATAGCTAACATAATCGAAGGTAACCCATACAGATTACATTACTATCTAAGCGTTATATTATAGTTCATTTTGTCTGGCCAATTCTATAAGAATTACTATAGAATAAGTTTAATTTAAAATAACAAAAGATGAGTTGAGTTGAGTTGATTTTGAGTTTAACGTCCCGTTCAGCAGCGAGGCTATATGAGACGTGGACCTACTGATTAACGTGGAATCCGAATCACATGAGCTCCCGCCGGGAATCGAACCCGTAACAAAAGATGAGTTTTTGAAGTAAGTTACTATATTGTAATCAGAGTATATTACGCGTACCGTGTTATTCTCAACCTGTACGGAATGGAAATACGGTGGAAAACGGGGTAATCTTGAGAAATCTAAAAGTCATGATATTCTTTACCACTTCACTTGATCTGAGTTAGAACCTGTACGGAATGGAAATCTGATAGAAAACGGGCTAATCTTGAGCAATCTAAAAACCATGATATTCTTTACCACTTCACTTGATCTGAATTGGAATCAAGGATCCTTGCACTCCTGGATCATTGAACCATCTTATTCCATTTTTTCTCGATCGTAAAACATAAGTTAGCTATGTAAACATTTCTCTAGTTAATAATGAATTATTTCAACGTGCAAAACAGATTATTATATATTTATAATCTATATAGACCGTTAAAATGACTTAGTAACTCGCGAACCACCCGATCGATCTCGATCAAATAAGGTTCGGGCATGGGATAGTTTTTATCATTTCACTTTAACCGTGCAACGTAGGGAAGGAGATAATAAAAATGATCGATATCAGTATCGAATCCATAGTTTTTGGGGTTGCTGAGATGAAGAGTGGCACTTCCGATGTCGTTTAAATCCAAATTCATCCTCGTAACTTGGGAGAGGGGTATATATACAGGGTGTTTCAGAGCAACACCGACAGCATTTAGGAGGTGGTTACTGGCAATAAGATAAGACAAAAAGTATAGACCAACCTGGGAGCACAAATCTTTTCTTTGGGAAATTTATGGGCTGCAGAAAACATTAAAAAAAATGAATTTTGAAGGTCCATAGCCCCAAAACAATGGGACCTATTGTAGTCGGATCACGACTTCACTTAGAAACTAGTATGTGCCCTATCCAAATATCCAAGTTTCAGAGTCCTGCGATACTTCTGCAAATATTTTTATAGAGGTAGTTGGTGAGTACTTGTTGTCCTGACACCAAGAGACGCCAAGGACTCGTCACTTAAAACCTGGATCATCAGGTAGTATAATGAAACCTTTGCGATCATGCATAATATTCGTAGCGGGAATTTCTAACTAAACAGTTACGAAATTAAAAATATATTTTAAGAAACGGTCTTATAGAGGAAACTTGCTTCATTTGCACGTATCCGTATATTTTCCCAGAGAATACCCGGGAAATTTACGGTGAAATATCTGACAACTGGAGATAGTATAGCACAGGATATGATGCAATATCCAGTATCTAAGTTTTCTTTCTGTAATGATGATTTTCTTTTAAATTCCTCATGCCATATTTTTCGCTAGTTGATTTGGCGTTAAACGTTACTTTTCATTATCGGCGCCATGTGAGATACAGACCCGCAACTTAACGTGGGGACCAAATCACATGATCTAACACCGGGAATCAAAACCCGAGTCTCCCGCGAAGAAAGCCATAGAGCCAATTAGCAAGCTATTAACTAACACAACAGGGTGGCCCAAAATTAGGTATACAGTTCCGTACTGAATTTTAGAGTAGAGGGGGCAAGAGTACGTGGGGGGGGGGTAAAGATACGATTATCTAAAATCAGGTGAATATATTCGCGTATGGCAATAATGCGTCACGTGGAGTTTGATGTTAATGGCGTCTAGAACCTAAACAAGTTTGAGTGTGCTGCGACAAACTACAAGCTATGTAGGTAATTATTTATGTTTTTCTAATAGTTTGATATAATATTGGGACGTAAGTAGTTAATGAATAACTTACACAATTTTATAACGATTTCAAAGTACTATAAAGCGTTAGTTTCTAACATATCCATTGTTTGACAGGATGGAGTAAATTGCCTTTCTTCCAACAGTTGGCTGTACAACATCACGGGAAAGTCAATTGTTTAGTGAGGGGGCAAGGGTACGCAGATACCTACGGGGCAAGGGTACGTGTGCGTACTCTTGCCCCTTCTGTTCTATGAAAAAGAATCCAATTTGATTTAGAACTAACAATCAAAAGAGAATATAGATTCCGTTGTAATAGGGAGTGACGGTAAACTTTACGAATACTGGTTCCCATATGTAGCCTCTAACGTTAAGAATTCTGAAGAATCCTGATATTTTCTTATGTACGAGAAATACATTTTTATTCTAAATACCATTTCTTACATAACAGTATCTAAGGTGGTGTTTGTTTTCGAAACAGATAAACGTGTGAGATAGTGACATCTGCAGTTATTGAATAACGTTACGCTTGCTTATTTTATTCAGGTTTCAGAAATACTATGCCTTATCCTCTTTTATCTTAAATGTCAGTAGTCTTCAGTAAGAAATTTCAATGGGCCTTATGCAGAGTCGTTCTGACGCGTGATTAGTGCCATACTAAAAAGTTCGACTACCGTATGTTTCCTGTAGTAGTCAGTCCTTCAGTAATCATACGTTAAAACGACGCTGCATAAGACGGTATCAGTCCAATGATTGGTATGGGATCCTGTAAAGATATATGAAGTTAACCTAACATTTGACAATATGTAGCTTCATCAAGGATTGGTCAAGAAGTTCTCAAGTTACCCTCGTAGGTGACAAGCATTCTGTAACTGATGGAATAAGCTGAATTTGGAAATATATTTTTATAAAGGGTCTAAATATGATCTGATTTTTTTGTATCCTATGCATTCCCATTACTGATATGAGGAGAATTAAGGATTTTTTTTTGAATGAGAATCTGCAACTTCTTTAGGTACAATAAAGCCAGTAGGCCTATTTACCGAAGAAATGGAGAACGAATTAGTGGAATATATCACATTACTGGATCAACTCTTCTATGAATTAACTTTAAAAGATCTAAGAAGAATGGCATACAATTTTGCTCAACGTAACTAGTTGCCCCATATCCTTTAGCCATGTGAATCGAATGGTAGAAAGAGATTGGACAGTCTTTCCGTCGTAGACATTTAACAATTGCTTTGCAACAGCCTTCAAAGACTGGTCTGGGGAGAGCTCGTGGTTTTAGCAAGCCACAAGTTGAATGCTTTTTTAATTGTCTAAAAATCTTGTAAGACAAAACGGCTATTCTCCACGGGATATCTACAACATGTACGAAACTGTCATAAATACGGTTCCTCATAAAGTTCCGAAAGTCGACCAAAAGTCAGTTGTGAATAAAACTGTATCTAGTGATTTTGGAGTTAACAGGAGTTAACATAACAGCTGTTTCATGGAGTGCATCTGGTTCCTTTATTCCCCAAGATATTTCCCACAAAACAAATGACACAAGAATTATTCGATGGCTCGCCGCCAGGTCCTGTGGGAATATCTAATTCTGGTTCATCAACTCACAACTTTTCGTAGAATGGTTATATTATTTACACCAACATGTGCGATCAAATTTGGTTACGAAAAAGGTGTTTTTACTTGTTGACAATCAGACCTCTCACATTTCAATCGAAGCGATTGATTTCTGCAGGCAAAATGGGATAGTGATGTTGAGTTTACCACCAAATCCCAGTCATAATTTGAAACCATTAGATCGCTCCTTTTTTGACCCGCTGAAATCCTGGTATTCAACAGCGTGTGATAAATGGATTAGGAATCATCCATCCCACATAATTCCAAGTTGCGAGCTTGTTTACTGAGGCTTACTACAAAGCTGCAACCATTGGTATTAAGCCTTCAAGAATCTGGAGTTGTCCTACTGAATCCAGATGTGTTCACTGAAGATGATTTTCTTCCTTCTATTGTGGATGTGGTAGACTTAAGTGTAGAAGCCAGATCTGAAGACGAAAGCATTCCTGAAGCAACAAATCAAGCATCAGACCTGAATAGAGCCCAAAATCGTTCATCGGATGATTCACTGGAAGTAAAAAGGGACCCATGCGGCGCATCCAGATTAAACACTCCTTTGCCAGTTGCTCGTCCTCCTCCATCTGTTACCAAACCTTTAAACAGTAACACTAGATCCTCACTAGAAGCAAGCAGGAGCTCATGCAGATTGTCCACATCAAACACTTCTCTGCTGGCTGCTCATCATTGGTTACCAAACCTTCAACCAGTAAACTGATCTTTACTGGAGGTAAGCAGGGGCCCATGTGGACCATCTACATCATGCACTCCTTTGGTGGTTGTCAGTCCTCCTCCAACTGCTACCAAGCACTCAACCAGTAGATCTTGATCTTCTCGAAGTCAGAGATTCTGACATCCTCTCCTTTCAAGCAGAACTTACTTCCGAAACGGCGCCTTCCAAAGAGCAAATGCAAACATCATCTTGCACCAGGAAAGCTAAAACCGAAATTGTAGCTACAACTCCTCAGGTCAGTGAGGAAGTAGTGTACGAGTGTCCATTATGCAATATCATCTACAGTGATCCACTAATAGAAGACTGGATCAAGTGCGCAAGATGCCATGAATGATGGCATGAACAATGCACATCATGTAAAGGAGTAAGCACCTTCATCTGTGATAATAGTTAATGCTCTTTTGGGTGCGTGCTCTTGCCCCTTTGATTTCGTACTCTTGCCCCACATATAGGGGCAAGAGTACGAATTTGAATGTTTTCATTTTATGAGTTCTAGTTCCTCTAAGAATAGAAGTATATAAAAGTTGAGTTCACATTTCGTAAAGGAGAGTTCAAGTTTTGTGTTCCATGTAAAAGTTTTCCGTTGTAACTATTTTTTTTTTACCAAAATATATAAGTTTAATTAAAATTTGCGTACTCTTGCTCCCCTTTCCTATATATCATTTCTTATTGTTATCAAACAGGTAGACCTAGTTTCTTTTTATTTGTTCTTAACGTCTTTTTACTTATGACTTAAGCCCGACACAGTCCAAGCAAATAAATCCATAAACTAGAATGTTACACTTGATCAATGTAGGGGTGTATACCTACTTTTGGGCCACAAATCCGGAGGTCCAATGCCGCGTTCACAAAAGCTCTCCATTGGCTGGTATTCTTAGCCAACTGGATCCAGTTTCTACTTTGTATTTCTATTTCTGCGAGATCCATCTTAATAATTATCCTCCCATCTGTGCCTAGATCTTCCAAGTGGTCATTTGTCGATTGGACTTACTGTTAAAACTTTGAAAGCGTTCCTACTTTCTTCCATCCTGGCTACATGACCTGCTCAACTGAGCCTCCTAGATTTGATGAACTTAATAATGTTTGGTAAACGGTATAAACTATGCAGTTCTTCGTATGAACTTTCCACCATTCCCCATTCCCGTTCCTATTGGATCCGAATATTCGTCTCAAGATCTTGTTCTCAAAAACTTTCAGTCTGCGTTCTTTCCTCAGAGTGTACGACCATGTTTCGCAAACCATACAGGACAACAGGCACTATTATTGTTTTATATATTTTAAGCTTCAAATTCCTCGACAGAATTCGAGACGACAAAAGATTTTGAATTGAATAATAACACGATTTCCCTACTTTTAGTCGATATTTAGTTTCTTCGTGAAGCAAGCTATTATATAGCGAATATCAGATGAATCTACACAATGGCGGTCAACTTTCATTGCAATATTTTGCTGTTTGTTTCTGTGTAACAAATCCCACCGCCCACAATTTGTCTCTGCTTCTTTTTATGAATACTTAAAAAAAAATCCTTAATGATATAGTCACAGCGGTATGTATGTGTTGTACCGTTGTATACACGACGAAAAGCTGAAATTCCTCCGAGCCGAAAAAATGAAAACTCCTCCGAACCGAAAGGCAAGAAGGAAATTTGGCGTGAAAATTTCTCGAGACGTGACAAATTGCTGAGACTCCCCGCGGAGATTTTCAACGCTGATGCAGACACACCTACGCCACCAACAAATAAAACAAAGATAGAAAAAAAGTTTCAAAGAGACACCAAGTTATTTTTTCCTTTTTTAAATTTATTTTTTTCTCTTCTTTGATATATAAATTTTCCTTTTCCCAAAATGCTTTGCGGGAGACATAAAATATATAGAAAATACAGCTATGAAACACAAGCGATTTTTCAAAGCAACTCACAAATAAGTAACGGAAGTTAGGATTTTGCATTCAAAAGTAAACGCTGCTTTTAAAGTTTTTTTTCTTTCTTTCTTATAAAGTTCAGAATATTGAAAACAAAAATTAAATCTTTGAGTTTTACGTCCCACGTTTATGCCGGCTAGGCTAAAGGAGACGGTGATGATGACAAGTGAATGAAATGGTGGAAAGAATAAAGTGGGAGGAAACGGGAGATCCCCGAGAAAACCCATGCACACGGTGTTTCTCCACCACGAAGTTCATTTGGCGCAAGCTGGGATCGAACCAAGGACCTCATGCATCAGAGATGAACGCTCTACCACTGAGCCACCGCGACCCGAAGTTCAAGATATTATTTTGCTTACGAGTTACCTTTACTTTTCCTTTTAAAGAACTTAATATGTATATTACACGGGCTATACATGGACTTAGAGCTCTGAAGCGACAGAAAATTGCAGGGCCGATGACATAGGCGAGAATTCCATACCTAGAATAAACAAATTACATGTAGTGTGTGTGTCACCTTAAGCATTATACAGGGTTGCCCAACAGTAGATATACAGTCCCGTACTGATCAGCTCATTGCTTTTTATATCATTTCTATTGTTATCCATCAAGTAGACTTAGTTTCTTTATTGAGCTCCCTCGTGGCTAAGCGGTTAGTGTACGCACCTTTGGCGTGGGAGACCCGCGTTCGACTCCCGGCGGGAACTCATGTGGTTCGGATTCCATGTTAATAAGTAGGTCCACCTCTCAAATAGCCTCGCTGCTGAAAGGAACGCTAAACTAAAATCAACTCAACTCAACTTAATTTCTTAATAATTTGTTCTTAATGTCTTTTTACTTATATCTTAAGCTCGGAACAGCTGAAGCAAATAAACCTATACGCTAGAATGTACAACGAGATATTTTGTATCGGTTGATAATTACTTGTATTTTGGGCAGAAAGTGCTTCTACACAAGCACTATACCTGATATAATGTTACTTAAAAATAACAAAAGAAGAATGTTTTAATATATGTAAGAAATATACATTATTGTATAGTTGGTTGCTATGTAGTTGTTTATGGATATATAATTAACAGGTATGATTGCAAGACAGTTTTGTGTGAATATACGTTAAAAGAGAATCAACGAATAAATTATCTAATACTTATCATGGACCCGTAATTTCAGTATAAAAGGTGATAATACTAGTGAATATATTTACGGAAGATATTTTAAGGTGTAAATGAGTATTGCCACTAAAGATATACTTATATAATTAGCCGAACCAGGGTTGATGACTACCTTTGGTGAGTCGTTGTAAAATTTTTGGTTTACCTCACCCGGGATTCTTGTAAATTCATATCCCGAAGTTTAAAGTAAGGGTGAATTTACCTCTGTAAGAAGGTTCATGTATACGAACTCAACTATTCTCAGAAGTGGCAGAGTAATCACAAGAAAAATTATGATCGGTGAGATAGTAGAGAATGAAACTGTTGACAGTGTTAACAACGAGCAAAATATAGCTCCCGTTACACCCGAAATGTTGACATTAGAAGACAAAATCTTAATGGCATTACGGCGACAGGAACAAAGCCGAAAAGACGATTTAGAAGCCATGAAGCAAAATTTGGCTCAGATGTCCAACGAATTAAAACAGACGGTACAGCAGAAATCCGAAGAATTAAGTAGACGATTGGAGCACATAGATCAAAAGTCAGAAGAATTGAGTAAAGGATTAGAGCACATAGATCAAAAGTCAGAAGAATTGAGTAAAGGATTAGAGCACATAGATCAAAAGTCAGAAGAATTGAGTAGAAGATTAGAGCAAATAGATCAAAAATCAGAAGAGACGAAACAATCTGTTATCCAGGCGGTGAGAGACATCACATTACAGTTTGATGAAAAGCTAAAAAGATTATCTGAAGATTGCCAGGATAATTACAACCATGTAATCCAAGAAGTCAATGGTGTAAAAAAGGATTTGGAAGTAATAGAATCTTCTGTTCGTCAGCAAAAGATCCAGGTCACAGATAATTCTAACCAAATACGTGCAAATACTCAATTGATATCTACCTTACAAGAGGAAATTAGGACGTTACAGATTAAGGACAACGCATACCACAACAACATGGTTAATGATCGTGTGGAGTTCCCTTGTTCACAAGAGATGACCTCGCATTCACCCGTAGCAGATCAACGTGGACCTTACGTTATCTCTTCTTCAAGTAATCCATCCGATGAGGACATTATTTTGGAAAGAATTCACCCAAGGAATACAGATGGGCGAAAAAGAGATGGTGGAACCACGCATAACGCAGTAGGTAGAAATTGTCACTCAACGCGAACACGAAATGGCGAAAGGAATGTAAAGTTAAGTGTAAAGATGAGCGAAATACGTGCTATGAGTAAGTTTAGTGGTAAATGTAATGAAAATGCTACTTCTTTCCTAGAAAAATTTCAGGATGAATGTAGTATAATGTGTATAGATAAATCTCAATATATGAAACTAATCCCTCATTTATTACTCCCACCATGTTCTTTATGGTTTAAAGCAGTACGGGATCACGTCAATACATATGAGGAATTCAAAGCCGCGCTGATTGCAAATTATGAAAACGACTTTTTACTTGCAAACAGAGATGCCACGATTAGAAACCAACCTTTTAATCCTCGCTTGCACAAATCTGTTGTTGATTTTGTTGTAAATACATATAATAAATTAAAAGTCGTAAATCCACTGCAATCGGAATCTAGAGTGATTGCATCTATTCGAAATTTACTACCGTTTAATTTACAACAGATCCTGTTTTCTACGCAATGCATGAGTTTTAATCACTTATTAATGCTTGTCCAATGTTATGAAACTCAATACCAGACACTGAATCATCAAGTGGGAGTAGGTAAATTTAAAAACAATTCAGATCACCTTGTACCTGTTCGTAATCTAAATATCCGTAATGTGAACAATACGGAACATAACCTAAGTCGAGCGAATTTAAACAATCAGAACGATCAAAACAGACAAAGATATGTTGGGAATCCACCTAACCTAATTAACCGTGACAATAATTATGTCAGATCACTTAATCGAAGTAGACTCAAAAACAGTCGAAATACATGGCGAAATTCCAGAAATACAGTAAACTACATGGATGGACGTAATCGTAATTCAAGAGATGGCACTCCGTATCAAAATCAAAACAATGACGCAATTCATGTACAAAATAGTGCGGAACATAATCACGATTGTGCAGTACAATGTACTTTATTAGAATCATATGCAAGTACGAATTTAAACTGACTGCAGTTGATGTAGTGAGGGTTAAACCCATATCAGTTATAGATTCTTATGAACATTTATCTTCAAATTTATGTGTTAATGTCAATAATGGAAACAACCCTTGTGACTTTTAGATACTTTATCACGTTTGTTTCCACAAATGATAATTTTCAAATGATTTTAATTCTTTCTTGTTAATGTGAAGAATTATAATTCGCTTCATGATTGATTAAAAGCAAAGGTTATTTATATTATATTGATTTGTGTTGAAACTTAATTATCAAGGATTATCTTAAGTATAAGGTTCATTCTATTAAGCTAGTTATTCGACGACTGTCTACATGCGCCACCTTATATGTTACTCGAATAAGATCCTTTTGTATCATGACGCCTTATTGATATAATGTATATTTTAAAATATCATCTAAAGTAATTACTATATAACGCGCCCTAGAAAGATCAAATATTGTTTACATCACCGTTCTTAATGATAATTGAAACTGTTAATCATTGTAATGTGTTTTAAAATGAAATTATTTCTTACGTTTTTGACTTCGCACCCTTCGTTGATTATATTAGTAAGCGACGACGTTTTTTTATAATAAAAGATAAATATTAACGAAATAAAAGACTTATTATAAATGTATTTATATGAAACTTAATAAAGTTATATACGAGGGTCGATCAAAATGTAAAGGACATAATTAATAGAATATCATCATTATAAACGGACCAGTAGTTCTTAAATATAAAAGCCAAGCTCGCTTGTAACTTTTATATTCAGTCCCATCATCGGGCGACATTTTATACAACGAGATATTTTGTATCGGTTGATAATTACTTGTATTTTGGGCAGAAAGTGCTTCTACACAAGCACTATACCTGATATAATGTTACTTAAAAATAACAAAAGAAGAATGTTTTAATATATGTAAGAAATATACATTATTGTATAGTTGGTTGCTATGTAGTTGTTTATGGATATATAATTAACAGGTATGATTGCAAGACAGTTTTGTGTGAATATACGTTAAAAGAGAATCAACGAATAAATTATCTAATACTTATCATGGACCCGTAATTTCAGTATAAAAGGTGATAATACTAGTGAATATATTTACGGAAGATATTTTAAGGTGTAAATGAGTATTGCCACTAAAGATATACTTATATAATTAGCCGAACCAGGGTTGATGACTACCTTTGGTGAATCGTTGTAAATGTTATACTTGATCAATGCAGGGGTGTATGCCTACTTTTGGGCCAGCCTGTATGTGTCACTGTTAGAGTAGTCTGCCGTCACTTTTGGGAGAAATGACAAAGTATCCAATCGGTCGAGGGTGCGGGTAAGTGGCGCCAGGTGGCAGTGGAGACCTTACCCTTCAAAACAATTGCCTGCAAGCAATGGTTGAGGTGCTATTTCTCGCGTTGCGTACACAGAATCAACCTCACGTCGAAAATTGGAATTTGGTGAAAATGGAGCGCACTTTGGAACAGCATTACGCTGTAAAATTTTGTTAAATTAAAAAAAAACTTTTAAGAACTTTAACCTTGCTGCGGAAAGCTTATTGCGCGGAGGTGATGTTCCGCACGCAAGTTTACACTTGGCACACGGCGTTCAAGAAAGGACAGGAGATGGTCTAGGACGAACAACGCTCGCGAAGGTCATCCACATCACAAACGGAGGAAAATATGGCCCATGTGAAAGCTCTTTTAGATAAAGATAGACGTTTAAGTCTCAAGGTGATTGCAGAAGAAGTGAGGCTGGCGAAAACGCAAGTTTTGAAATTGTTATCGAAAATTTCAACATGCGAAAAATCTGTCCAAAAATGGTTCTGAAAATTTTGACGAACGATCAAGTGCAGCGTTATGTGCGAATTTCTCGCAAAACTGTGACGAAAACTTTCTCGGCCGATTGATAACCAGAGATGAAAACTGGCTATTCGAGTACGACGCCGAAAGCAAAGACACAAAGTTCAGAGTGACACACCTCCCGCATTCTGTCGTCAAAAGAAGACTGGGATGTTCAAATCAAAGGTGAAGATAATGCTCATTGTCCTTTTCCACGCGAAAGAGGCCGTGCACAAAGAGTTTATACTTGTGGGACCACCGTGAATGCAGCTTACTACAAAACAGCGCTTGAGCATCTCCGAGAGAGGGTCCAGCGCGTTCGTTCTGACATCGTCGACAGTTGGGTGCTTCACTACGACAACGCGCCAGCTCACAGCGCTGCTGGTAAGCGAGTTTCTGGCCAAGCCACGGGCAGCAACGCTGCCTCATTTCTCTTACAGCCCGGACTTGGCACCAGCTGGCTTCTTGTTTCTCACAGTAAAAAGAGTGATCAAGGGGAAGCGTTTTGGGTCAATTCAAGAGGTTCAAGCCGCCGCGATCGCAACATTAACGAGGGTGACAGTCAAGGATTTCCAGGACTGTTACGAACTGTGGAGGCTCAAGGTGCGTACACTGAAGAATATTGGCAACACTTGTAATTGTCTTCAATAAATTGTTTGCAAATAAATAAGTTCGGATAGTTTTAGAACGGCCCTGTATATATATATAATATAGCTCAAACTCGGGGAGAGCAATTGTCCCCTCCTGCCATTCCAAATCATGCAACTGTGTCAATTGTATCAGACTCTCATCGAACAAAATGCTCTTGAACGCCACATAAATTAGTTTGCCCCGATTTTCTCGAAAACTGCTCATAAGAATTCATTCTCAAGTATGCCATTGTGTTCACCGCAAACATATCATCTATTGACTGATATCTTTTGATAATATTACAATGAAAGTAAAACTAAAGTTTAAAAAATTAATAATAATTTTTGGTTATATGTAATTAAGCATACAATGAACTTTCTTCTTGTTAATGTCATAATGAAAAGCTTATCTCAACTACTCAATTACTCACCTACTGGTACAGCCAGCGACAAAAGTTGTTTCCGTTTGGTAAAAATTATTTTGGGAATAGCACCTAGTTTCAGGGCTGGAAAGTACAGAAAATTACATTGTTTTTAATTTACCGAAAAGTGTACACAAATTGTCGTTTTATTCGGAAGTTATTTACGAAAATTATTTCATCAAACGGATAGAACTTTTGTCGCTGGCTGTACCAGTGGGTGAGTAATTGCCTCGCTTAAAGTAATTGCTAATGCTCTCGCCTTTGGTGCGAGCGATCCCGAGTTCGACTCCCGATGTGCATGCCGAAGAAGTGTAACACCTTTTTCAGACCACCCATTCTGAATGAATTCTTCCCTGTTTCCCCTCATTCACATCAGACAAATGCCGGGATGGTACATGATATCGTGGGCCTAGGCCGTTTTTCCATTCTGTTCTTCCTTCCCAATTTCCCGGCCAGTGTGGAGAGCACGGTGGCTCAGTGGTAAAGCGCTTGCCTCTGATGTGTGGGGTCCCTGGTTCAATCTAGGAATAGCCAGTACTGGTTTTCGGCTGTGAACGGATCCGGTTCCGGAATCAGGTTTACGGATCCAGGTCTAGAACCGGTTCTGAAGATCTGGTTCCGGAACCGGGATTTTCGGATCCAGGTCTGAAACCGGTTCCGAAAACAGGATATCCAAGAACCAGTTCCGCCGGAACCGGAACTTTGTAGCCATCCCTAGTTCGATTCCGGCCAAGTAAGTCAGAAGTGGAAAACATCGTGTCCGTGGTTTTTCTCGAGGCACTTCCGTTTCCTCCCACTTTCTCATTCCACCAATTCTTCCATCATCATTCACTTGCCTTAATCATCCATCTCCCTTAGCCTAAAGGCCCTAATCGTTGGACAAAGTGGAATATTTCATATTTCCCGGGTAGTGTGATCGCCGAGGGACGTCAACCCTCATACGTAACAGGCTAACAATAGCCACAGATGCCGAAAGCTCAGAAATCTAATTTGTAATCCTGACAGGTGATGGATTACGTGAGGGTAATATAGCAAAGGCGAGATTGGATTCTACTGGACGTCTTCGTCGAAGCTATCAATAACACAAACACTAGGCCTAATAACATAATTATAACTACAATAAACTGTCTTCCGATAAATCTGTTAATGCTTAACGTGGCAATCACACATCTGTCTTCTGATAAATCTGTTAATGCTTAACATGGCATTCAAACATCTGTCTTGTGATAAATCTGTTAATGCTCAACATGGCAATCAAACATCTGTCTTCCGATAAATCTGTTAATGCTTAACATGGCCATCAAACATCTATCTTCCGATAAATCTGTTAATGCTCAACATGGCAATCAAACATTTGTCTTTCGATAAATCTGTTAATGCTCAACATGGCAATCAAACATCTGTCTTCCGATAAATCTGTTAATACTCAACATGGCAATCAAACATCTGTCTTCCGATAAATCTGTTAATGCTCAACATGGCAATCAAACATCTGTCTTCCGATAAATCTGTTAATGCTCAACATGGCAATCAAACATCTTAAAGTTTCTAAACAAGAAATGTGAAAATAAATGTAAGAAAGACAAAAGCATGGTGATTGGAACGAAGGGGTTTGTGTCAAATATAGAAGCAAGAGGGGAGAAAGTAGAACAGCTGACAACTTTTTGATACCTGGGTAGTACTAGAAAATGATGAAAACACGAGTGGAAGCTTTCGAAATGTGGATATGGAGAAGAATGGAGAGAATTAGTTGGGTCGCGCGGAAAGTGAACGAGAGGATGTTAGAAATGGTGCAGGACTACAGAACAGTTTTAGAAAATTATTGAGAAGAGAAACTGGTTGGGACATTGGCTAAGAAAGAACTGTAGACTGTCATAAGGGACTTTTTAGAGGGTACGATGGCAGGAAAGAGAGGGAGGGGGCGAAGGAGACTACAATTAATGGTCGATATCAAAACAGAGAAATCATACATGAAAACGAAGAGGTTAGCGGAAGACCGTGGAACATGAAAAATTCTCAACCGCAGCAAGTGATGCCAATAATGGCAGAATACCTATGATAAAGATGATGAAACAAGAAATGAGAATTATTCTTGTAGATTTCTTGAACTCGGCGGCCATGATGATTTGGAAGAATTTCTCTGAATCTCCTACGCACTATTCGTGAGTGTTTGTTTCAAGTGTAAGCCTAAAGTAACTGATTTCTGGCCAACTCTGCAGGTGATATGACGCAAGATACATGTTGATAAGCTAAGAAAAGCATTGAGAAAGATGATTTGTTCTGTCTTCGTCTGTTCAAGAAGATTGCTTTCTTTCAGATAGTTAACAGTGTTGCAAATTCGTTCTTGTAAGACAGAATTTCTAACGTTTTCGTTTTAAGGTTCGTCGCTGAAAGCTAGAAAATTGTTAGAAATAAATATATATTTTGTGTCAAAATACTGAGTACATTTCCCAATAATTTAAGGAATTCCGTTTAAATTTAATCTAATATAAATCAAATAAAGGATTTGTTTGTCTGTCTGTCTGTGTGCGGCCTGTGGACCAGACGAGGGGACCGAGAGTTACCAAATTTTGGTCAGGGGTACCTTGGCCCAGGCCCCAGATTAAGACAAAGACCTTTCTTCAAATTTCGAACCAGGGGGTCTCAGGGGGGCGTTTACCGGAACCAGCTTGGGAACCAGACAAATTGACCGAGAGTTACCAAATTTTAGGCACGAATACCTTGGTTAAAATAAAAATGCACAACTTCTAATCTCATGTATTTGGTATCAGTGAAATATGCTGTTCTTTTTGCTGGCATGAATTTAAATGGCCACTGTTCATCTCAGTGAGGATTCGACACTAATATCGATCTTTTCGATCATTTTTATATATCTTCCTTGCTACTCCTCCTCTAAGCTGCACCGTCAAAGTGATATGATAAAACCTATTCCACATCCCAACCTCATCTATGTTGAAAATTTGATCGAGATCGGTTAGGTGGTTCAAGAGATTAAGTCACAAATTTAGCCAGTTTCAATTTAATAATATAGATAGTAAATATATTAAATATTCTAGAGCAGTGCTATTCAACCGGAGGTACGCGAAGAATTTTCTGGGGGTACGTAATCCTAAAACCGATTTCCAATATTTATTGAATGATCATAGTCGAAGAAATTATTGAATGATCAGTGTTACTTCAGAACTTCTTCCATTTCCATCAACATGTTTGTGGAAACAGGATTTCTCTGCATTAACATCAATAAAAATGAAGCACAGAAATTGCTTGAATCCAAAATCAACTCTGATTCTCGTACTCTCGAAGATTCGACCAAGAATCGAGGAATTTTCGTCTCGGAAACAAGCTTAGTCATTTCATTAACAGGTTAATTCTAAAATTACTTTTAGTTTTTGAATTTTTAACATTCAGTGTGCGAATTATCAGGGAGGATGAGGGGAAAATTTCCCTCAGTAGAACTGTACATCTCTCATATGTTTTGACATTTCCCACGTTATTTTTTTCGGATGTGTACTTTATCCCTCTGTAAATAGTCTTTTGATTGGCACTCTAATTGCCCTTTTGTTGGGCTTTTATTTGCTCCCCTTTTAATCAACAGAACATATGTATTAATTTTAATAAGTTAATTTCGATTTAAGTCCTCTTAAACAGCTTCAGGGGTACACAATTGCATGACGACCTGTGTCTAAGGGTACGCGAGAAAAAAAAAAAGTTGAGTAGCACTGTTCTAGAAAAGTGAGAGGCTAATATGTTTTGACTTGTATTTCGAAGAACCAATTCCCTTTCGAAAATCCAAAGGGGGCAATTGCTTCCTCTTACCCCCGCGCCCATTCCTGTTAACAGATAGACGCACAGAGAGTGATATTTTATATTGTCCAGAGTCGTTCTCTGTAGCATGGTTTAGAAGTTTCTAAAATGAAAGATACGTGTTGATCTTCTACCGAATAGAATCAGTAGGATGTAAGATGTGTGTGATACAACCGAAAATCCTTCACGGAAAAATAATCTTTGCTTCTCTCATGCTTTTCTTTCATTGTTTCGTTCTCTTCCTCTTGTCTCTTTCTTTCTTTTCTCTATGTGTAACTGTGTATGTGTTTGTGTGTGTGTGTGTGCGATTCGTTGCGTGTGGTA
The DNA here is from genome assembly GCF_964235325.1 of Thermobia domestica. Classification (NCBI taxonomy): domain Eukaryota; kingdom Metazoa; phylum Arthropoda; class Insecta; order Zygentoma; family Lepismatidae; genus Thermobia; species Thermobia domestica. The sequence continues at coordinate 382,201,761 of NC_137454.1, read as the reverse complement.
TTTCAAAATAACATTGGTTTAGAAGTCTTGTTCTCTGCAGACAATGACATGCAGCATTCCTCCAACAACCTTCTATTCCAATTGTAAAAGTCAACTTGAATTTCGTTTCTAATTACCTGTCCTGCTTTTTTCTCTCTTTTTTTATCTCTCTCTCTTTTCTCTTCTTCTCTGTTTGAAAGACAGAAGAAACCACATATGAGAAAGATTCTAACGTTCCATCTTCCTACTCTGCACGTGCTCATCTAATCTAAGAGAAAACCTTTTGTGGACAAACGAATCAGTGGTGCCATTCTCATTGATTATAATAGTTCTAGACAAAAAGGATAGTATTTTTACACAAAAAGGATAATATTTCTAGACGAAAAAGGATAATATTTTTTAGATAAAAAGGATAATATTTCTAGACAAAAAAGATAATATTGCTAGACAAATGGAATATACTGCAGGGGAAGTCAGCTGAATATGAATATAGTTAATGACAATACTAATATATCTCAAACATGATGTATTACAGAAAGAAAAAAGTCTCACCAAAAGAAGGCCTGATCTTTCGTCTACAAACACTGAAAAGTACAAGGTTATACATACTTTTGTTAGTGAGTAGTAAAAAGGTTAGTAAGGTAGGTGCGCAGTGCTCATGTTTTCCGTAATACAAGGGTAATATGAGCACTTCGTTCAGCAAATATGAGCAGCATTTCTTTTCTAATATTTTCACATAAAATACAAAGCAGATACAAAACAAATGTACAAAAGAAGAAATAAAACGTAAATGATTACAATAACGAGCAAAAGATAGTTGCACATACACGTAAAACACAGTTCATGTCAAGAGACCTGTCTATTAGTTTGACGTAAATATCTAGGCATTAAATCTGCCTAGATATTTATAGATGTCTGTTTGTTCACCTTCTCCGCACGTATAGACTGTGACAACACCCATCCCACACAGGGCTGTGGTGATAGACTGGAAATCGACGAAATGTATCCAAGCTGATTATGAACTTGAAGATTGTAGAATTTATATCATTCATGTTATTATAAATTATGTTATTACGGAATATCTACTTTAGTTAACATCTGCAAAAGCTCCTCACGTCCATTTCTCTCATTACTTAAAAAAAAAAAAAAAAAAAAATGTGTGTGCCCATATTAAACTGAATTCAAAAGCTCATATTCCACCGACTGTTAATGATATTTTAACGTGTTGTGGTTGACAACCCTGTTTATAGAAAAGAAGTGAACAAAAGACTGGCGTTATGTTCCTAGACAGAACTGACTATAAATCCAGTCACAAATTATATACAACGCATAAATACCAAGCTTTACCTTATTATTCATTACCCTGATTTCATTATAGCTCTAACAAGCTACACATTTTTATTCTCCGTACCTTTAAACTTGTCTCTTATTTCACAATAACTGTAGCGAACGAACTTGGGCTACCCTCTGCAAATTCATGAAACTCCGAACAATGCTATGAACTTCGTTGCTTTCCTCTTGCGCAAGGTATAGAAAATGTGTGTGCTGTGTGAGTTTAAGCTTCGTGCTGCTCATATTTTCGGACTGCTCATATTAAACTGACTTCCCCTATATAAATAAAATAATAATATTTCTACACAAAAAGGATAATAATTGTACATGAAGGATACTATCTGTACATAAAAGGGATAATATTTCTAGACAAGAAGGATGATATTTGTAGACAAAAAGGATAATATTTCTAGACAAAAAGGATAGTATTTCTACACAAAAGGATAATATTTCTAGCCAAAAAGGATAATACTCCTACACAAAAAGAATAATATTTTTAGAAAAAAAAGGATAATATTTCTAGACAAAGAAGATAATATTACAGGACAAAAGGAATATATCTAGATAAGAGGATAATATTTCTACACAAAAGGGATAGTATTTCTACACAAAAGGATAATATTTCTATCCAAAAAAGGATAATATTCCTAGACAAAGAAGATAATATTACAGGACAAAAGGAATATATCTAGATAAGAGGATAATATTTCTACACAAAAGGGATAGTATTTCTATACAAAAGGATAATATTTCTATCCAAAAAGGATAATATTTCTAGACAAAGAAGATAATATTGCTAGACAAAAGAAATATATCTAGATAAGAGAATAATATTTCTAGACAAAAAAGATAATACTTGTACAAGAAGGGTAATATTTCTACACAAAAGGGATAATATCTTTACACATCTAGATAAGAGAATATATCTAGATAAGAGGATAATATTTCTACACAAAAAAGGATAATACTTGTAGAAGAAGGACAATATTTCTACACAAAGGGATAATATTTCTACAGAAAAGGAAATGAAATGAAATCTTTGAGTTTTACGTCCCACGGTTATGCCGGTTAGGCTAAAGGAGACGGTGATTATGAGAGATGAGTGAAATGGTGGAATGAAGAAAGTGGGAGGAAACGGGAGAACTCCGAGAAAACCCACGAGCACGGTGTTTGTCCACCACAAAGTTCACTTGGCGGGGGCTGGGATCGAACCCGGGACCCCAAGCACCAGAGATGAACGCTCTACCACTGAGCCACCGCGCCCCCCACTCTACAGAAAAGGGATAATATTTCTAGACAAAAGGATAATATTCCTAGACAAAAAGATAATATTTCTAGACAAAAAGGATAATATTTTTAGATAAAAGGATAATATTTCTAGACAAAGAAGATAATATTGTTAGGCAAAAGGAATATATCTAGATAAGAGTATAATATTTCTAGACAAAAAAGGATAATATTTGTGGAAGAAGGATAATATCTCTACACAAAAGGGATATTTCTAGACAAAAAGGATAAAACCAATATAATCCTCTATTTCCTTCCTGCCGTTCCTGCGTTCTATTAAACTCCAATCCTTAGTTTGATCAAAAAATAAAAATAATAATAAAAAAAGATAAGATCAGAAACAATAATATTAAACTTCTAAAAAAAAAAGGTAGTGTTTAAGGAAAGGTGTGTACTTGAAGAGCAAAAATTTAAACATAATACATCATTTGCGATAAACAAAACTTTTAGAAAATTTACTTTTAGCGCTTTTATTATTTTCTAGTTTTAGCACTTTAGTTGAAATCAAGTAATATTGTGATTTTTTTTTTAATATTTAGTTGCAGTAAGGAAAGCTACATATTCTTTCATCATATGCAACCAATAATTCTTTGCTGTTGTACAGGTTGCATAGAAGGTGGAGAATGTCATAGATTTTTAAAAGTACAGTACGTTAAAAACACCGTTACCACTCAATAAATTACCACTCCATTTACGAATTGGGCCAAGATAATTGCTCTAGCTAACTTATCTACAGAAAAAGAAAAGAATTAAAAATTGCTTTCGTTAAAGTGCTATCGTGTACAGTAACGGGAAGAAGTACTAACATTATAATTTTACAGTTAACTTGATCCTAATTAAAAAAAATAAAATAAAAGTGAATTTGTCCCCTTTCTTACTTCAAGAAACTACCATAATAAATTTCCTAAAATATCTTCTCCGATATTTTGTCCTTTACTTCGTTTTTCTTTTTTCTTTTTTTTTTTTTTGGCCAAAACATCCAATATATTCAAAAAATTTGGTTGTAGACCTTATATCTGGAGAACTACATATAGTGTAGCCAAACCCAAACTATCACTGATAGTTTCCTGGAACCAGTAGTTAGATTTCGTGTAAAACTAATCATTGGTCAAGATCGCAATTTTTTAATCTTTTTTTTTCATCATTCCTAAAGTTCTTGGTCTTTCAAACACAAGGCTCATAACTTAGGAACTCAACCGATCTTGATGAAACTTCAACTTGCTTAGTACGCATGTAAAATATGTTCTTGTGCAAATATTTCATTTCCAACTTTAAGTTGTGACCCTGTGTAGCGTAGTCCCTAACGCTCTCCTCTTCGGTGTTAGCGGTCCCGGGTTCGATTCCCGGTAGGGACACTTGGTGAAAAAAGTGTAAAAGGTTTTGCAGACTCAGTCATTCTGAGTGAGGTTTTCCTGGGTTTTTCTCAATTACACCAGGCAAATGCCGGGACGATGCCTAATATATAGGTCTCAGGCCGCTTTCATCCTTCCCTTTCCTTGGATAGTGTGATTTCCGAGGGACATCATCCCTCAAAAGTGACAGGCCAATGTGACCAATGATGCCAAAAGCCCCGAACTCTATTCCTAATCCTATACCTTCCAAATTATAGGTCATTAAAGTTGAGGGTTTGTCTTAGAATATAATTGTACACAACCTAGAGAAGTTACCGACCAAAACTGTATAAAAAGTACCATGTGTGTTTTTTTTCTTTTTTTAATGATTAGAGTTAGGTCTTTTAGATGCCCCTTTTGCTTTCAGAGCAAGAAAGAGTTCTCATAAAGTACTCAATGTACCAAATTTTGCCTCCGAATAAGAATAGAGAATTTTCCAGCACTTTTTTGTTCATTTTTAGATCCTTTATCCTTTTTATCTCTTGTTTTCCCTGGTACATTCTAAAATTTTGTTCCCATGAGTGATTAAAAATTACATTTCATTTCAATATGCATGTAGTCATTTTTACACTATCCTACACGGAGCTCGTAATGGAATATCCTGCGTGGTCATGTTTACAAACATGTAACATGTGTTTTCTTTACAAATATCAACCATATGCGTCTTACAACGGAGTACTATAGTTGCAGACGATGGAGACAACAGTGACGCCACCGGTCACGTGACGACGAGGGAACTGCAGCGCCATCGCCTCACATGGAACGCTTATATAACCGAGGGGATTCCGTTGGCACCTACCAGCAGAGACTAGAATATACAGACCGCAAATTCAGCGAAAAACTGGAAACTTGGCGACAGTAGCGCCTCTAACACGTGACGACGGAACTAAACAGTCGATCTGACGTCATCTACGTGCAATTTCGAAAGTAACTATTACTCTTTCCCTCCTTTAGTTGCATCTGGGGAATGTTTTTTTTTTTTTTTTTTTTGTTCAAGTGCTGGAATTTAGGTATTTCAATGTGAACTCTCTAAAAGAAAGAAAAATCTGTTAATATACCAAAAAAAAAAAAAAAAGTACGAAAGGAACGTCCGGTCCAGAGACAATACAAGAAAAGTGGACATTAGCTTATCTGATCTTTCTGCACTATATCTAACACTGAGATGCGAAGCAGACGAAAACAATCCGCCGGTTACTATGGCAACCCATGACGTCACGTTCCAAGACCGATGGCAGCGCAATCCACACACGACGACAACTGATTCCGCACACCGAGAGCGTTGATTGGTTCTTTCGCTGTGCAGACGATCCAAACTAATTTCAATAGCGCATATAGGAACTTGTTCGTCTGTATGTATTCTAGTCTGTGCCTATCAGTCTGCGATTGACCACCCATCTTTTCGCTTGCTCCGGAGCTCAAGGAGTAACCTAAACTAAAGCCTCTAAGTTTGCTTCGAAACTCTAGACTTTCCTTCTTCCCGCTTAGCTTGCTTCGGAGCTTTGTGGCTCTTAACCCCCTCTCTGCTTACACGGAACATATGGATTCCTAATCCTTTACAGTTAGCTTGCTTCGGAGCTGTGTGGCTCTTAACCTCCTCTCTGCTTACATGGAACATATGTATTCCTAATCCACTCCACTTAGCCTACTTCGGAGCTCTGTGAAGATCCTGCCCTAGGCTGATCGGGCCTTGGGTAACTTCTCTGTACCATATATTAGAGAAGTTACATCATTCTAGTATTAATGTAAAATACTGTCTATAGAGGATTTTTATAATAAAAAGATGGTAATGGGAAAATGATTCCGGACTGTAATTTGCTTTACCTACACCTGAAAAAGAAGAACTTCACAGTTTTTAGAAGTAAAATCCGTAGATTCCGGCTACAGGTAGGCTTCTCCGGCCACAGTAGGAAAACTGTAATACTAGAAAAATTCGTTTTGTGGCGCAGATTTTGTGGACTATGTAAGGTCTGTCCACAACCAGATAACATTTAAATAACCATGATCTTATGTATCCTGCAACATGTTTTCTGTCGGTTTCAAGCTCTACAGATTAATCCTGGCCATTCTAGATATGTGATAAACATTGCTGAAGTTTGCAACACTGTTTAAATAGTGTAATTGCAAGAACTTGTTGTAATTACACCTACTAACAGTTATTCCTGTAATGCTATAAAACAGAAGAAAAACAACAATAATTTTTAATAGTTTTCACAAATACGAAATTTTCAACATTGTCGCGAACTTTATCAATATTTATGATATCTCCGGAGCGGTTTGAGATATTGAAGTGCTGTAAATGGCAAAATAATTTGTACATGTATTGCACACCATATAAGCAACTAGATATGATACCTAAGCATTTTTTCGAATTAAAGCATTTTAAAAAGTTCAAAATTTTCAAGCCCTGTAATTTCGTTTCTATTTATTCGAAACAAGTCATACCATGACCATGGTGTCCAACGCTAAAGTGCTTTACCTATTATCCTGTTCATCTCCGTTGTGTTGTATGTGTAACAGAGGTTTCCAAACTTTGGATACTTGTGATACTATAACATCCTTAGTTTACAACAGATAATAATAAATGTGGTATTTTAAGTTTTCGTTTGACATGTTGATTTGAAATATGTAACAATCTGACGTAGTGCCATTTGAAACAACATAACTTTATACTGGGTTGGAAACACTGTTCATCCGGTAATGTTACAAAATGTATAAGGCCTTGTCCTCCTCCCTGTAGTTTCTTCGTGCAAAATTGTGCTTCTGTGCCTTTTAAGATTTCTGAGATTATCATTATAAATGGATCACCCTATATATTATAAATGACCATCCAGTGGGCAGAAGGGGGTTTGCACTTAATCTCGTATCTTTTCAGACCAAGCAGGGTTTTTGTAGTAAATCTTGTACTAAATTTATTTTTCCATAACATCTTGATCATGAGGGCACTGAATACAGAAACTCCTTCTTGTGTACACCATTGAGTTCCCTTCACGAACTGGAGTTTCATGGAGTATAGTGTGTGTTCTTCTTTTGAGGCTTCCCAACATGGTTTATTTTGCTAGGGATTTCCATGTCGGAACAATGCTGGTTTCAAAAGACTTCTCCTCAGTAGCAGAATGGGCCACGAACTTCGTGACTGGACTTGATCCAGTGAACCGGAAACCTAAAAGCAGTCTTACATGATCCACCAGACCTAGTCATCGGGAAGACAGAGGAAGTCTGACCCATGAACTACCAGATCCAGTGATCCGGAATACCCATAGGCAGTGTGACCCATGACCCAGCAAATCCAGTGATCCGGAAGACCCAGAGGCAGCCTGATCCATAACCGACTTTACCCAGTGATCCGGAATACCCATAGACAGTCTGACCCATGACCCAGAAAACCCACTGATGCGGATGACCCAGAGGCAGCCTGACCCATAACCGACTTGACCCAGTGATCCGGAAGACCCACAGGCAGTCAAACCCATGACCTAGCAGACTCAGTGATCCGTAAGACCTGGAGGCAGTCAGACCAATGATCTATAGGCCCAGTGATCCGGAAGACTCAGAGGCAGCCCGACCCAGTAGTAGTAATGTTGCTCTTTCCCGTTCTCCAGGCCTGCCTGTGTTACCGAATCCATCCGGCTCTGAGAAGCGAGACCCAAATCCGGATGACCGGATCAAAAGTCGTGAATCAAGTAACCCATTCCACCACTGCTTGCCGTGAGGGAGCTTTCAATAAACTGGGCGGGTGTGAAAAGTAATATTGCGAAACCGCTACTAGTTCCCACTGAGCATGAATGACAATGAATTGGAGGGGATTTCATTGGTGACGGGCTACATTGCCTCCTAGGCCATCTCCTGAAATCATAACTGGATCCAGAGGTAACGTGTAACTTCACCACAACTTTAAGAACATATTTGAGGTAGGTAACTAAAAAAAAAATCCGATTTTCATTATGCATAGGCGTGCGTTTACTTGGATGTTTAATTTACTCCTGTTGTTTGACATTGAAATAGATTAAGGATGGGGAAGTAATAATTTCCAGCTTAACATAGCGGGGGGAGGAAATTTTGTACACGCTTCTACATTGCAAGAAGCTACTATTAGTATGGATACTTAAATAAAGAATAACTAAAGTGGAATGAAAGAGACAACTGCTATTTAGTAAGCTGTCAGTTTGCGAACATTCTTAGAGACAGCGTAAGATGGATCACCAGTATTGTCAAGTCTGAAGAGAGCACCACGAAATAATGTAATAATACCTCAATGTATACAATTGGACGTTTGTTTGCGAAGATAAATTTGGCATCATAAGAAGCCGTGTGACTACAGTCGTGCAGCTATATGAACTGTCCTCCAATCACGTAACACTACTGTCTAAAGTAGAAGACAGCGCACTTTTCATTGGCTGCTGATGACTTAATGTCCTTGAAAACATCACATCAATCAGCAAAAGTTGTACAGTCCTAATTGGTTCAGCGTGTACAGTAAATTGCAATGCACCATTAACTCCACGTAACTGATTAGGGAAGGCCAGGGATCTACAGCACATTTGCAATACAGCATTAACTCCACGCAACTGATTGGGGTAGGTCAGGGATCTGCGTTAAATTGCAATGCAACATTAACTCCACGTAACTGATTGGGGAAGGTCAGGGATCTGCGTTAAATTGCAATGCAACATTAACTCCACGTAACTGATTCGGGAAGGTCAGGGATCTGGGTTAAATTGCAATACAGCATTAACTGCACGTAACTGATTGGGGAAGGTCAGGGATCTGCGCTTAATTGCAATACAGCATTAACTGCACGTGACTGACTGGGGAAGGTCAGGGTTCTGCGTTAAATTGCAATACAGCACTAACTCCGCGTAACTAATTGGGGGAGATCAGGGATCTGCTCTAAATTGCAATACAGAATTAACTCTAAGTGCTTCCAGGTCAAAGAAGGTAAATGAGTGAGTTGGATCAGGGTGGGATTAACAACAGGAAAATATTTGTCTATAGTTAATGTGCGGCATTTTTGAAACACATTGAGTTAAAGAAAAGTAATTAAACGATTGGTAGTTTGTTTGCGAAGCTAAATTTGGCAACATAAGAAGCAGTGTATCTAACTCTCCAGTTACTGCGACACATGCTTTTGTCCTTGAATCTCGTTCAATAAAAACTAAACAGAGAAAAAAGTATTTCTCCACTTGTTCTGACAGTACCTAGGTACAAGAAGGCATGATATTTGAAGGCGATAAATACAAATTATTATTGAATAATTTTGGACAAAAAAAATTATATCCTAGGAAAAGTGAAAGTTCACATAAGTTGGCAACTTTGAACATTGAAAGATCACCTTCACACAGTACTGACAGGATTTCTGTGTTTGGTTGATTGTCTCTCCCGAGAACTCCCAAGTCACATGTCGTGCTTTGAATCAAGTAGTGACACAAATCGCAATCACAAGTCAAGAAAATGAAAGGTAGATAGTCGAATGAAAACAAAATGGCTGCTGGCAATGTTATAATCTCGCTTTCCACTTCCAGAAGCTGTCGTTCGTGGCTGGAGAAAATGAAGTAGCTTTTTGGTTTTGATTCCCCGTCTGGCCAACGGGAGAATGACACACACACACACTCACTCACTTGCAAAACGGTTAGATTAGCATCTGTGGCATCTCCCAACTAACTGATTGCATTCTCTCGACAGAACATGGCGAACCGTGACACTCCGTTTTTATGTTTGAAGCGTATCTGAGAAGCGGATCAAATTTCTCTTTTCAAAAGACCAAATCGCCTTTGGGCTACGTACTGTCAGCGCAAATGCTCCTACACTTTCTTGTCTTGCTGGATGTATTAGCAATGAGAGAAAAGGTCCTTTGTATACCCGTTGACGGTGTTCAACAATCTTCTACATGTGGCGAGATGGTCTCCGTGGTAACGACACACGAAACACGAGAGGGTAATGATCCCTTAAGGTAATGCATCCGTTATAGAATTTATTTTTATGTGCATGCCTAGTACTTTAGCAATGGCGGAACTAACTCGGGGTGAGGGGAGCCTAGGCCCCCAGTTTTTGAGTATCAAAAATAATTTAAGCTATTATTTATATATTTTTCCAAGTTTAAAGTAAACTCATGATGTATACCTGTACATGATATACCTATCACAGTCTGGGGTCTGGCTGCCCCCAGCTTTTACTTTCTATATTCGACATTGTGCTTTAGGGGATTTGTTGGTTGAGTTGGGGGTTTAGTGTCTCGTTCAGCAGCGAAGGTATTTGAGACATGGACTTAGAGCTTTACTGTGGGATCCGAACTATGTGAGCTTCTGCCGGGAAAAAATCCGGTTCTCCGGGCCTCATGCGATATTTTGATTCATATAACTTTTACAATTTTTAACTTACAGCAATAGTTGTTTTTACGTTATGTTAAATATATTTTGAAGAATTAACGGACCAATCTTATCGTTGTACTTTCAGTCATAAGCAATTATAACTTTTATTATCTAGATAGAAATAGCTGTCTTGAAGGGCATGGCAGCTCTGGTATAGTATAACCTTTACTTACGATAGCTATAAATATTACAGCTACTTCTCTAAAATTCATTTTACAACAAATTTCGTAAAACGGTGTGCGCTGTCTCTATTTAGAAGGTTTTTCAATAACTTTTGATCCACTTTTACTATGACCAGAATGCTAATTTTATCTCTTGTTAGTTGTTTTCTCTTAAAAGGCCTAATCACTGCGAAATTAAAATACCGCTAAGTTTAGAGTAATTATCTGATATCTTCAAATAGCTAAAAGATAATCGAAATGTAGAAAAAGAGCACCCTCGACAATATTATTTTGCTTAAGTTACCGTTATTACGAGTCACCTGGTAGTTTTCCGTTTGCAGCCATTCAGAAACGCGAAAATAAATGACGATTTTCTAAATGCGTGGAAATCGAAAGCAGATAAGAGAGTTGTGATAACAGTATCTTATATAAAATACAGTAATATTGTCTAGCGAGCTCTTGTTCCACTTTTCGATCATCTTCTATCTATTTGAAGATATCACATAATTACTGTAAAATTAGCAGAATTTTAATTTCGCCGTGATGGGATCTCTTAACAGTCACACATGGGGGCACGGTGGCTCAGTGGTAGAGCGCTTACTTCTGGTGCGTAGGGTCCCTGGTTCCATCCCCGGCCAAGTAAGTTTGTGGTGGACAATATGGTGTCCGTGAGGTTTCTTGAAGTACTCCCGTTTCCTCCCATATGTTTATTCCACCAATTTTTTTATCGTCATTCAGTTGCCTTAATCATAGTCTCCCTTAGGCTTCAGGGATTAATCATGGGACGTTAAACTGAAAGAATTTTAACAGTGACACACATTCTACGTGTAAAATATATAAAAGAACCTTTAATATTTCCCCCCTTTTAATTTAGGTTTTAAACTAAGAAAATGCTTTGTGCCGGATCTTGTAGCGCACGTTATACGTACTGTATTATGATTGGATAGGTAAGTAACAATGTTACATATTAAAAAAGAAAAAAGAAGAAGAAGCGTTTATTAACATGAGATGAAAATTCAGAATGTTAAGTACGGATGTGCCATGCACACTAACTTAATAAAATACACGTAACTTTGCAGGAATTTTGAACATAGACGGTTCTCGAATACAAATGCATTTGATCCAATTACACATTTTTATCAACGCAAGACGAAGATACAATAATTGCCTTAGTCGAACTGTACCGACGAACAAAAACCTATTTTTAAAAGCAGACAGAAAGAAAGAAAAACTGTAACGAATTGAACATTGAATTCTCTCGTCTTATTCGTATTCACACTGAGCTGAACAAAATGCAACGTAACATTCCTTTACGATTATTGGAGTATTGTTTCTAAAAATATTGTTTCAAAATATTGTTTCTAGAAGTCCTTTTTCAACAGAAATTGTAGTTAAAAAGTGCCTTGTGAAAACGAATATACAAGCTTTTAGTACATTTTTGTTTCTGATACAGTGGCGAAGCGTGACTTTCTTTAGTAGTCGTCGCTCGTTTCAATAAGCGCGTGTACTTTTTTCACAACAAAATTTACTACACAATGCCTCGCACGCGGAAAATATTACTTTTTCCTCCTAATCACGAAAGATGACATGTTATATGTTCTTTCTACTTGTCAAGAAAATGATAAATGGCATAATATTTACACAATTTCGAGTTGACTTCTAAAAGAAAGGGTAATATCATGTAATTCTGAAACGAAGATAATGTTCCATAAGTTGTAAGTAGTTTCCTAGACACAGCCTTGCTCACGTCATACACTATCAGGGCCAGTCGGAGAAACTCTTTAGAACGCCCGACAAAAGTTGTCTGCTGGAATGCTGTTCAGCACACCACCGTCACATCCTTTATTAGTTGTCAGTGTTTATTCGCTCTGTGTTGGGAGAATGGAGCAACGTGCTGCAATGCAGTAAAAGCAGCGACTGAAACGTACAGAATTACGACAATGCACCACCTCACACTAATTTTCTTGTGCGGCCACACGAAGAGTCTTAATCTTTAAACATTCCCTATATGGTCTTATTCGACTATAGCTCTTCCCCAAGATAATATCTGCCCTCAATGCGGAGGGTTTTGATTATGTTGAATCGATTCAAGGAAATGTGACAGCGGTGCTAAGCAGTATACCGATCGACGGATGACAGTGCTGAACAGCATATTAGTGGATGGATGGCAGTGCTGACCAGCATTCCAGTGGACGGACGGTAATGCTTAACAGCATTCCAGTGGACGGACGGCAGTGCTGAACAGCATTCCAGTGAACGCACGTCACTGTTGAACAGCATTTCAATGGACGACTTTCCTATGGCGTTCTAGAGCCTCTACAACTTGTGGCGTGGGAAGGGATGTAGGTAGAAAACTAACATAGTAATAAATTTATCTGGTATATTATTTCGAAATAATGTCTGAATTTATTGAATTCACTATATGTGTATATACAGGGTGGCTCAAAAGTCCCCTGACATAGGGTAACTTATTATCAGAGTTACAACAAATGTAAGGGGAAAAACAAAATGTAAGGGGATAGACTGTCTCCAAATATGATGTTTTCAATCTAAAGTGAAGAGGTTATTTTAGTGGGACGAGCCGTTTGGGCTGTACACTCTTTATGCGCCGAATGTTAAATGAAAATGCAACGATGTCATTTACCTGGACCCACAACATAAGTGAATGAAGTTACTGCTCTTTACGCTAATGTGTCGATGGCCAGCCCCCATTTCAAATATGCCCCCATTCACGATACTCTTACAAAATTTATCCACCTCCCGGTAAATAGCAACGTTGCACAAGGAGAAGAAACTTTTCATCCTACCCCTGTTCTATTGATTTAGCTTCTCCACTTAGCCACGTGTAGGGTAAGTTTACTGTAATTGGATTGATGCAGTTTGTCCTGTATATCTACTACCACGTCATGTCTGATACCGACAATCTTTTATTTGGTTGTTGGCAAAAATGTCAACTACATACAAACTAGCTGAAATGCCAATAACTGGCACAAAGAGAATAGGCTTAGGGGAAAGAATTCGAGCTTCTTTCCCCCAAGGATACGGATTTCAATGGAACTGTAATGATGAAAATCCGTAATGTCACCCCTTCCTACCCCACTTTTCACTCCTTCTTACCCCCATGGCGATAGGACCGAACTTCAGTGTTATCAGGAGTGTTAAATTTATCTCAGTGACCCAACAACTGTTGATTGGACACTAATATCGTTTTTTTCAATTATTTTTACGTGTCACCCCTTTCCCACTCCATCCTCTTACCCCCATACCAATAGGAGATGAATTTGGACCTTAGCGGCATCACAATGGTCACTGTTTATCTCAGTGATCTCAAAAGTTATGGATGCGCACTGTCATTACTAGAGCAACCCACATTATGCTTTATTTTTTGTTTAATTATGCTTTATTTTTTCCAAATTATGCTTTATTATGCTTTACAGTATTGTTAACTTCAATCATTGTTTTACATTAATCGTGTATTATGTATAATATTTACTATAAATTAAATATTCTAAATATTTTGATCTATTTATTAATATTTATGCACCAGTTTCTTTCATGAACTTTCTACTTAATGCTCTGTAAAGAGATGCTTTACTCGAGTCAGTTTTTTCTATCACTTGTATGCGCCTTAGGTGCATATATACAGAAAGGGAAGGTAAAAGATGCCACCAAAAAGTACAGAAAGTGCTTAAGTTCAAAAGGTACACGAAACAATATAGTGTGGAGTTTTTGTGTAGTATTCATTGTTGGCGGAAAGTTTTCTTCTTTTCCTTTTTTCTTTTCTCTACATCAAAGTATTACACCGAAGACCGAAAAGTAGTTTACAGAAATAAAAATAAGCTTTTCATTGTTGCATTGTTATGTTCTCAAGATTTTGCATTGTAAATATTGGTTTTAAAAAATATTAATACAGTATGTTAAACAGAATTTTCCAAGAATTGTGCTATATATTTTAAATTATGCTTTATGCTTTATTTTCTAAAATTATGCTTTTAAAATTAATTTCTTCTGGACCCTTAGACAACCACAACTATGTTCAAGGTACCAACCATATGTGTAAATTGCTAGTATGCTTTTTATGCTTTTTACGCTTTTAGGTTGCCCTAGTCATTACCCATTTTACCATTGGAGTAGACGAAAGGTTTAGAATTAGGATTAGAAATACCACGCATACAACAACAGTGTAAATATCCTTTCCTTACATAGATAACCTCTCTGTGAACACCAATTAATCTTCCTCCGGTACAAAGCACTCTGACTTCCTATAGTGTCAAGGAAAGAGAATCATACAGAGAGAGCGTAGTGATAATAGAGGACCCAAGATACTTCCTTGCGGAACACCAACGACTTCTTCGGCAACAAGCTTTGAAGTATAATGAGATTTAGCAACACGCCATGTCCTGCTCAGAAAATAGATAAGATTAAATAATATCCCACATTATAATTGATTATAAAAGATCCACATCTATTTTTTTTTGCATATTCATTATTGAAATAATAGGAATTTACAAGAAGATCGTAGCATGTTATGGACTCAAGGTGTCCCCCTTTTTATATCTTCTCATGCTATAACCCCAAAAACGAAAAAAAAGATAAACTTTCAGAAGAAGAAAATTCTTGAACAATGGACACGTTTGCGTGTACAAATGAATGATGGATTGTTACTTGGATATCATTGCAATCGTTCAGCTTATCTTTACCCGAATGATTTGTGCCAAGCATCATGCTTCGTTCGCACGATTGTGTCGCTTATCTGGACACTTAACGCGAGGGTTATATAACCTCATTTTAAAGTGAAGCTATCACGCAATGTTTCAGCTACAGATACAGACTGATTAATGCGTAATAACTCTCAATGGATTAAGAATTAATCTTGAAGAAGCTGGAAATCTAGTGTCAGCAAGTTTCAACACCAATAACAGTGAAATTTTCAGTAAAAAAGCGTAAAGTTTAACCTAGAAAGTGCATTATCGTTTACAATGAACTCAGATTTTTTCGTGGGCTAAGAGGGTGAACCTTCGACACCACGGGCTGAGGAGGTGAAAATAGTACTGCGAATGTACTGGTAAACAACATTGAGTACCGTATATATATATATACGGAGATGTGGCTCCACGATGGGGGAGAGGAGAGAATTATGTAACTCTAGCGGAATTCCTCTCCCCCGGGTACTCACGAATATATTGATTTCTATATAACAATAATAATAATAGGACATTGCGAGAAACTGTTTCTGATATGGATTCGACGTCCGAAGAACTAACTGGTTTTTACCTATCAACAGGCATTTCAAAGTTGAGGCCCGCGGGCCGCATGCGGCTCAAGCTCATTCTGAGGAAACAAAATTTAATATACAATATAATGATATACTATAATGATTTCACATGGGTTTTTGCCTGAATGGTTTCCAGAAGTCTGTAAATTTGAGTCGTACGTGACTTTCGTGTTCTGATGGAAGTACTTATCAGTATGGATTTTTCTCATTTATGAAAAGGATCAAGTCCCTAATGAACAGAGATAGCCGTGGAGCATGCTACCTTCTTACGTTAGACCTTCTTAGTTACGGAAAGTGGTCCGCGAATAATGTCAGATTACCTATGATGATGATGATGACAATATTAGGTAAGATTTTATGTATTTATCCATTTTTTTTAAAAAAAAATACGCCATTAACTGTGAAAATATTTTTTTTCCTGTGTGTGTGTGTTTTTTTTTTTAAACTTTCCTTGCAGCGGACCGTACTATCTACAGTGACGACTGACCTACTTGAGGAATAATACGGCCACCGGAAGTTCTATTGCTTCGAACTTCGACTATCGAGGTTGTATAGTTCTACTATAGTTTCACAAACCGAAACGAAACTCATTTGCTCTATGGAAAGTGAATATTTTAAACTGAAGATTGCAACGTAATATTACAGCTAAAATAATTTTGTATATTCCGTACGAAATTTTCTCATGCGATCAAGGCCTTCATTCACTTTTGATTGAGGTACAGATTCATCCAAATTTCTTGAGTATGATTTCCATTCACAACAGTTTATTCTTCTTCTGATTGTGGATCATTATTTTCCAGTATCATTTGGTTTTCGAGAAACTTTAAACCTGTGTTTTCTACTAGCTAGTGACATCTACAATACAACAGGTACAATCATGCTATTATTGAGTTAAACAAACAAAAATTGTACTTGACGCATTTCATGTCACAATATTTCTGTTAGATATTTTCAGAAAGTTTCAACAATTTTTGTTGACTGCCTTCTAAGTTCTTGCACAGAAATGCTTAAGATCTAACACACTGTTGAGGAATGGTGTCAGTGGCGACCCTAGACGGATCAAAGAGGTGGCAGCCTCATCGGTGGCATAGTCCGCCAATCCCCCCTCCCCCGACGACTCCCCCAGACATGTTATATTGTAATGAAGATCAAGTAACATAAGACCCTTATTTTCGATATACAAAAAAAAAAAAAAAACTGCCCCCCAAAAAATGTGTGTATTTCTCCGCTTGTTCTCCCCCAATGAAACTAAAGCTGGCGTCGTTACTGAATGGCATTCAATATTCAAAAGGTACGTGTGGTCATCTTTGTCACCACTATTATCAGTTAGTTCTACATTTTCCATCAAGAAGACACTACTTCTGGCAACTTATTCGCGATGCGTTGCGATAAAATTTGAAGTTCATGTATATCATACTTTCCAGTAGATAACTTGGCACCTTTGATAATGTATAAAAGCAATTTCGAAGCGTTTGTACAAACTAGATCCTATATTTTAAAAAATCATTACAAACGGTTCAGCCGTTTTCCCGTGATCGATACAAGGACTACCGAGACAAGGACGGGCTCGGTTAAAGAAGCTAGTGAACCTGGTGGTAAGCGTGGGGACAATGTCGGGACGTTGAACGGGCTGAGGAAGAAACATTGCAAATCTGATGGACCTGATGGTAAGCGTGGGGACAATGTCGGGACGTTGAACAGGCTGAGGAAGAAACATTGCAAATCTGATGGACCTGATGGTAAGCGTGGGGACAATGTCGGGACGTTGAATGGGATGAGGAAGAAACATTGCAAATCTGATGGACCTGATGGTAAGCGTGGGGACAATATTGGGACGTTGAATGAAGTGAGAAAGAAACATTGAAAATCTGATGGAGCTGATGGTAAGCGTGGGGACAATGTCGGGAAGTGTAATGGGATGACAAAGAAACATTGCAAATCTGATTGGAGCTGATGCTAAGCGTGGGGACAATGTTGGGACGTTGAATGGGATGAGGAAGAAACATTGCAAATCTGATGGACCTGATGGTAAGCGTGGAGACAAGGTCGGGACGTTGAATGGGATGAGGAAGAATGGGATATGATGGCACTGCTTGATGGAGAAATGGGATTGACTGTGAAAAAATGCAGAGATCAGGGATATGATGGCACTGCTGTGATGGAGAAATTGGGATTGACTGTGAAAAAATGCAGAGATCAAGGATATGATGGCACTGCTGTGATGGAGAAATTGGGATTGACTGTGAAAAAATGTAGAGATCAGGGATATGATGGCACTGCTGTGATGGAGAAATTCGGATTGACTGTGAAAAATGCAGAGATCAGGGATATGATGGTACTGCTGTGATGGAGAAATTTGTATTGATTGTGAAAAAATGCAGAGAGCAGGGATATGGTGGTACTTCTGTGATGGAGAAATTAGGATTGACTGTGAAAAAATGCAGAGATCAGGGATATGATGGCACTGCTGTGATGAGTGGTGCTCACTCAGGTGTTCAGAAGAAACTTCAAGAAATAGAGGAATAAGCTACATATCCTATATATTCACTGCGCGGCACATAACTTAAACCTTGCCATTAATGATACCGTCAAAGGTGTAAAAGAAATCGCCGTTACTTCACAACGCTACAGGATTTGTATATACTTTTGGACCAAAGTACAAATAGGAGAGATATTCTGTCATCATTGACAGGAGAATCAGATGTTACTTTGAAAAAGCTCAATTCAATCAGATAGACCTCACGGTATCAGTTCATTGTAGTTATCAGTTTGAGGTATCTGCTGTAATGAAAATTGTCCGAAAACTTCCACTGAAAAGTAAGAAGGCTAACGAGGTAGCAGAAGCAGAGTAATTTGCGAAAGTATGAATTCCTTCGATTTTGTTTCTGACTGTGGTGCTGTCAACAATATTTTCACAACTGAACATCGCATCCGCAACTTCTCCAAACTAAAATAGATCTTGAGAACGCTTTACGCACTCTTGAAAAGAGCCAAGAGGAATCGAAGTAAATGAGAGAAGAATATCATTAAATAAAACAAGAGGCTATAGTTGTTGCTACGAAGTGGAAAGTCAAAACCGTGTTCTTAGAAAAAAAGGAAACTCAAAGTGAAAAAATACTTCGATGAATTGGTAGATCATCGGTTTTCGAACACAGAGGCTTGCTTCAGGGTTAATGTTTACAATAGACTTCTAGATATCGCGTACAATGAAATAAAGAACCGTTTTACATCGTTACAGACAATTCTTGATGACTTTTCAATCATATTCTCGAAAATACTTGTGAAACTTTCAGACGACGAAATTTTAGTACAAAAGAAGTACCAGCAAGATATTGACCTGACGATACCATTGGAATTAATTTCCCTTCGCACTGGACTTAAAAACCATATTTCAAAGATTAACACATGGTATTACTATAAGTCGAGTTTCATATAGTGATGGGCGCAAAAACCGGTTTTTGACTATTTTAAAAAAGGTTTTTCACCGAAACCGGTTCCGGTTTTCTTCAAAAGCGGTTCAGTTTTCATCGAAACCGGTTATCGGTTTTCTCCAAAACCGGTTAGGTTTTTCATTGGATGCAGTTTCGGTTTTCTCCAAAACCGGTTCCTTTTTTTTCAAAATTGGTTCTATTTCTGAGCAGAATAGTGGTTCGTCGTTCTCCGGAAATCGATTCTGTTTCCACGGAAATAGTATTATGTGTTTTCCAAAAGTTTTCACCGAAATCAGTTTCGGGGAAAACCGAAACCGGTTTCGGTGAAAAATAAACCGTTTTTTTTAGAAAAACCGAAACCAGTTTCGGTGAAAAATCGAACTGGTTTTGTAGAAAACCGAAACGGGTTTCGCTGAAAAGCCGAACCGGTTTTTGAAAAAAAAATCGAAACTGGTTTCGCTGAAAATCGAAATGTCGGGTTTTCGGATTTCGGTTTTTTCTAGAAACCGCTTTTCCCATTCATAGTTTCATACTATTGCCATAACTTATCTTGAAGTTTTGATTATTCTTGCTTTATTCCTGACTTTACCTGTGACTGTGGGTTCCGCTGAAAGGCCATTCTCAGTCTTAAAGAGGATCAAGAACCATTTAAGGTGTTCAATAACACAGGACAAAATGAGCGACTTGAGATGGCAATCAACCATGAGAGGGCTTTGACCATTGAAAAGACAGATCTTATATGGTAGTTTGCGGAGATGTTTTCGAGGGATAAGGATTTCTTGTAAAACGTAAGTACAGTAGAGCGTCGATTATCCGAACGTCGGTCAACCGAACGACCGCTTAACCGAACTATGTACTCGCTCGCACCTGTTACTCTCCCACCCTACCGTCCATCATCCCCCTCACTCCCAAACCAAGTTTCCCACAGTAGTCGCCGCACTGTGCCATCGCTGGCGGAACATTGCTTCTAATGGGGCCTTCATAAGGCGCTGCTGACCGGCCAAGCCGCCAGTCGCTGTTTCAACAATCAGCACACTACTTTTTATGAATAAATTTACTGTAGAGTACTTCTTTTTGGCAAATAAACAGGTACAATTCGATTATCCGAACAAACCAGTTTTCCGAACACCCATGTCCCCCAATTACTTCGGATAATCGACGCTCTACTGTATTTGAATCTCTGTTCCTCAGCAACTAGAACACTAGGAATATTTCATTAAAATGTACTATAAAATGATTGAATATAGAGGGGGCCTTTCAATTTCTCTTGCGGGGAGGGGTGAAATTTCTAGATCCGGTACTGGTACTGAGCGTACTCAAAGTGTCTGGGCACGTTAATAACGCGTCTCTCGGAGTGTTCAATCAAAGTGTTCATCAACTGACGCCATCAATTCATCAAAGGATTTCACTAACATATTAGAGAATTAGAAGAATTCATCTTTCAACTTCTGTTGCTTCGTGAACATTAAATGAAACTGGTCAGTTGAAAGCAAACAAAGGATTGGTTCTCAATTTACTAATTTCTCGGTAACTTTCATTTTCTAAACACTCGGCTACTAAGTCAAGTGCACCCCACATCGCATTTGCACTATGTCCACGTTCACAACTGAGAAAGAAAAACTATTTTCTTGAAAAAGTTCAACGTGAACGCGCGTAAAATGTGCCAAGGCCCCCCGATAGGCAAGGGCGCCGATCCTGGGGGGTCCGAGGCCCCCCCGCAAAGTTCATGTGGGCCCCGTCATTGTATTTGTAAATTTACAATATTTGGCATAATTTGAATGCAATTTGTCTTAAAATCTTCATATATGCTTTCTGCATCTGAATGCCCCCCTCCCCCAAATTTACAGAGAATTCGGTGCCTTTGTTCTAGTTACGACGCTAGTGACACATTACCAACTGCTTATAGTGTCTGTATAGTCGGACAAAATAACGACAACTTCCCTGCATTGCTAACTCACCTTTTATAACCAGGGGCGTCATTTCAGACTTCACTTGAGATAGGGACAACGGACAAGAGCACCACCGACAAAAGACTTTCACGTTTTGTGCTAGTATATTAGTAGACAATCGATTAAAGTATATGTATTCCTCAAACTCTTGGGGGAAGGGCAATTTCCCCCTCCTTTCTCCCTAAATGACACCCCTGTTAATTTCTATAACGTCTGTATTACAACCCACGGGCTTTGAACCCAGAACTTCCTAATTATGATAGAACATTCATTTTATGTCCACTCTGGTGTTGAGGCAGAAACTGTGGTGCCGCCCAGTGCGGTCTCCTTACAACGCCTCTGATTTGACACATGGCAGTACGAAACTTAAAGATAATGTTTTTCCTTATAGATCAAATCAGATTTCTCGTTGCGTCTGTAAGGAAATGGAAACGATAATGATAATACCAATAATAATTATAAAATCTGAATTTACTTACGAATTGTTGCTTTTGCCATTCAGTTTATTACTTAGATCGATAGATCGCACGCTCTACGCTATGCACTATCGTAGAAATTTTCTCCACCTACTTTGAAGAATAACTGCACACTTACCTGCAAGAAAAAAGTCAATTATTATAGTGAATTCTAATATGGTAATTTCGAATAAGCGGTAATACTTAGCTACATATTATAAAAAATATTAACTTCTAACACCAAGAAAAATTTTCAGATAAAGTCATAATACCTCTGTATTGAACGTTTTGGTGTTATATTAGATAGAATACATCGTTGCCTTTATCTAGGTGGTTGTTTGGAATTTGTTTTGTTTCTTTTCGAAATTTGAAAGAAGTTTGGCTTACTAAACAGAATTCAGTTAGTAGAGATTGACCACTTTTCTCTGCCTCCAATAACTCGAATAATTGTGCATGTAGAAATGTTTTTCTCAGAGCCATAGCTAGGGGGAGCGGTTGCCCAGCAAGAGGGCACCAAACGAGCAAGAAGAAAGGAAAAGTATTGGAAATGAGTAAACAATTCGTAGCCCCGAAAAAGTACTGGCGCCCTATTAAATCAATATCAGTGTTGAATTCAGACATTTTCACCCGGGGGGGAATGTGAACTCCTCGAGGGGGAGGATTGTTTTTCTGCATTTTTGCAAGAAAGCAGCATATTTAAAATTCCATTCATATGTACATGTTAGCTAATATTGAGACTAACTGCTGATAAATATTCAATGTGAAATTATAATTAAAAAAAAAAAAAAAACAATCTAATCTATATATATAAAAGAGAACGTACAAATCCTTTGTCCGCTCATCACGCTAATACGGCTGAACCAATTTCTTTTATTTTTTGGGGGTTATTAGGATTTGGACCCTAGATGGTTTTTATCATATCACTTTAATTTTCAATTACCAGTGTCTTGAGATAATTGACCATTCAGGTGTCCATTACGTACAAATCCTTTGTTAGTTCATCATAGGTATAAAAATAAACGTATTTATATGCAACCCGCATGACCGTGTCACTCGGCGGGTTAACATACATGACAGGCGTTATAGTGGTTTTTATCATATCACTTGAAAGCGAAAAAGTAAAAATTATCTAAGTAACAAAGTTTATTGCGTTCGGGGGTGACCGCAGCGAAGCGGGGCGGGTTAACATAAATGACAGGCGATATAATGTTAACATTTACTGCAATCTTCTATGGTTTTTATCATATCACTTGAAAGCGAAAAAGTAAAAATTATCTAAGTAACAAAGTTTATTGCGTTCCGGGGTGACCGCAGCGAAGCGGGGTGAACGCTGCTAGTTTTATTTAAAACATTAAATAAAGACTGGCAAAAATATTTTAGACTAAATGTTAACTGTTATTTACAGTAGCTATTTTAGTTATTTTTTCCTATATTCAGTAGTTACTGTTTGTTACTAATGTAGAAGTTTATAAAAAGATTTAAATTAACTCAAATATTTTTTATCCTAAAACAAACATACATAGGAATATCTTAACAAAAAGTAATCATTCTTTCTGACACTTATGATTCTAAATCAAGTAGGCTATATTAGTCTTGGTTTCTTCACTTCATACACATCAATAGTTTAGTTTACGAAATCTTCAGTAGGATTAGTGCCGTGTCGTGGAAAATCAGCACTTGGGGCGAGAGTATACGACGGCACCCCCGAACATATGAGTGAGGTCGACAGACCAGCTGCGAAAGGTGAGAAAATTTAAAAAATAAACCCTGCTTTTCCTTGATTTTGAGCATTTTTTATTACTTTTTCCCTTTTATTTTATGTATGTGCACATGTGTTTCATTCCTCTCGTTTTTCTTTCCTTCTTTTCTTTTCTTTTTCCCTCCCAATTATGTGCCCCTTACTTCGGTGTCCCGGGGCTATCGCCCCGCTTGCCCCTCCTTCGTCACCTTCATTAGCAATCATCCACTTATATACTACTATTATATTGATAAATTCTATATAAATCTCTAACCCAGGAAGGATAACTGTTCCACCCTGATCCCTCTAAATGACGCCCTCTGAATCTCACCCTTTAACTGACTTATTTTTAATTAAAGAAAAGTGTGTTTACTTTAACAATCCTAAAACACATTTACGTCTGTTACTTCCGATGCGAGAAATGGGATTTAGGCGCTCTATTTCAGATATTGCAAGAACTGTACATTTTCAAGAACTGAAGTCTGCTGACATCAGAGACCATATAGAATGATCGAAAGATCTTCTCTATCTTTCCTTTCCTATCTCAATCTGTGCTAGTGCTACCTACTAATATATAATATAGGGCGAGAGTATAGTACCTACTAAAATACAAACCTTTCTTCAACAGTTGACAATTTGATGTTCTGCCAAACTCGGTCACAGCGTTAAGAAATACAGGTTTTATTCACTATTTGGTATTCTATCTTAGATGTTACATGTTTAATATTTATATAGACTGGGTCTGCGTCATTTATATGTATAGAGGAAAGGAGGGCAAAGCGGATCACTTAACTTCAAGGGCCTCAAATGGCAACTAAAATTAAGACTAGGAAACCAAAGTTTCGAGGAAATATTTTATGATTTTTAAACTTTCAAATAACAATACAATAGTAACAAGGATTGCATATACATAAATGATATTACTTAATTACTGAACTACTGCAATTTATTCACTTTGCCCCACCGGTCGGGCAAAGCGGATCATGATAGTGGGGCAAAGTGAATAAGCAAAAACTCATACATTAAAAGCAGGGTTTAATACAGATATGCAAAATAGAAATTGTATAGAAGAACAATATACAGTATGTGTACACAGTCTAAGATAATAAAAAAATGACACCTAAATGAACTGCTTTACCTTCCAGAAGATTAAAATGTTTAATATTTTGTGAGTATTAGCCTAACACATTTAAATATAGAATTAAGTCTAGACAAAGCTTGCATACACATGATCCCTAAATATGTAAGCTCAAGTCCATAGAAGTCTTTTTTTTTCTTATCAAGTAGGCATCTAGTATCTAGTTTCTTTCAATTTATAGTAACCCTAATGAGTACAATCTAGGTAGTAGCAAACAGATTGAAAAAAAAAAAAAAACAATAATAAGGCTTAGGGCTGAAAATAATATCACATCACACGCTTGGTTTACACAGATAACAAATGTAAATGTCTTGTCCCTTATAATAATCGGTACAGTTTCCGTGAAACCATGACAGACAAATATAACACTGAACCCAGTCTTCATTAAGTGGATCTGAATAATATTCATGACAGAACTTGCATTGGTAACTATCGTCTCCTTCTGATGATTTGAATGTTTTTCTTTGTAATTCCAGATGTACTTGGGAGAGCTATAGCCGCAGCAAAACATTTCTTCTTGCAGGAGAACCTTGAATGGTAGATTTCCTTCTTTTCTCTGGTACTTCCTTTACGCAAGTTGCACCATTACTTGGTTCGGTAGACATAGTAGACTTGCTATACTTCTTCGCACTCTTCTGTCTTAAACATTCCTAGATAGGGGTACTCGTTAGTTCCGCTGCACGTAGAGACCTCAAGCTTCCCCCTCCCCGAACAATATTTCACCGTACGCCACTGTAATCATTAATACTGAACATGTATGGAACATTTTACGTAAATTGATTCGAGGCAAAAAGTAGAGAAACGAAGAAACAAACAAAGAACTGAAGTTAATTAAAATCATTTAAAAAAAATGTAAAATCAAACTAATAGTTTCTTAACAGTGGTATAGAATTACATAGTTTAATATAGGATAAGTTGCGTTAATAGCCACTGCGATTATTTAACTGAACTCCTATCCTAACCCAACTTACTACTACAACAACTACCGATGTTACTCTACTACGACTACCACCACTATTATTATTACTACTGCATGTTTTTGTTCGGCGAGTGTTAACGGAACAAATTCAATATGAATTGCAATATTCAAATTAGCTGTGTTGCAACGTATACGTACCGTCAATACCACATTTAGTGCCAAACAGATGTTCTAAAACAGTACTGCATTATGCTTGGGGCAAAGTGAATTGCTATTCGCTTTGCCCCTTCTAAAATTATTCTCTTTGCCCCACACTACCACATGGGGCAAAAGACTGTCTACAACATATGGACGACGTATTTACGATAATTCTCAAACATGATAACAAAGGTAAGATTCCACCCTGTTCATGCATAGTGTGTTCGCAAACATTCTACGGAACAGTAAGAAAATATTTCAAAATCCTTACCTCTTGAATTTTTTTTTTAGCAAAATGCCTATTTTCTTTTCTTCTCTTCTCTCGTCGAAACAACAACACGTACACACAAATCACTAACGTCCTTCTCTTCTTTCACTAGTGACGTCATAAACTGGGGTAAACATTTCCTGCCCTCTGTTTTCAGTTGACTGTAAATTGCGTTATTCGCTTTGCCTCATATATCCACTTTGCCCCCCTTTCCTCTATTGAGAGATCGGATTTCGGCTGCATGTGCACGGAAAGAAAAACAAATAATTGGGTGAAGTAATTTCTACATTTTGTGACTGAAGTTTGAGAGTTTCTCCGGGGGGGAATGAATTTTCTTCGGGGAGGACATTCCCCCCCGGGCTACCCCCTGAATTCATCCCTGATCAATATTGTTGTTGGTTTGCAAAGAAATAGGTTTGCTAAAAAGATTCTTGCAAGTTCTGCTCGCAACCCAAGCGTTTCAATAAGATTTACAAGAAGTTTTTAGTCTTACTTAAAGAAAATTATTATATATGATTTGTTAATGACCATATGATATACAAGGTACCGAGTAATGACTTACAGTGTACGCAGAAGAGTTTTCAAAATCAGAAACGGTCAAAGTCTGAAATACGTGTTCGGAGTTTTGATGGTGATAAGTTTGCTTAGTTAATCACGCTTTTCTAATCAACTGGATTAATCACGACGGTGAAAATGAAGATATGAAAATGAGGGGAGTGAAGAGACACACGCAAGTGTGTGTATGCATGTGCGCCAGTAGTTTTTCGCACATATTCTTTTGGGAGGAACTGAGGAGGTTAATATATTCTTTGTTAGTGTATTTTTAACATGTTAACTAATGGTAAGTAACCTTAAATTCAGAACTTTCATTCATTAAGAAATTAAGTAATTACTATAATTTCAAACACATTTAGTAGTAAAACTATATTTTGGAAAAATGAAACGAAATCTTTAAGTTTTACGTCCAATGGTTATGCGGGTTAGACTAAAGGAGACGGTGATGATTAGAAATGAATGTAATGGAGGAATGAAGAAAGTGGGAGGAAACGGAAGAACCCCGAGAAAACTCAGGAGCATGGAGTTTGTAAACCTCAAAGTCCACACGGCGCAATCTGGGATCGAACCAAGGAACCAAGCACCGGAGGTCAATGCTCTACCACTGAGCCACCGCGCCCCCAAACTATATTTTGGATTTTAAATACAAACATTAAACATAATCTTCACCTCCATCGATCAATATTGAGAAATTCGCAAAGAAGGTTCCTTCTGAATTTCCGTAACATTTCACAAGATATTTTTACCGTAAAAGAATCGTAATTAAAAAGCTATTTGTGTGGTCACGTACGGAATAAAATTATCACAAAAGTTTATAATTATTATTGGAAATTAATGCTGTCACCTATTTCAATCATTTACAAAAGAACATAGTTTCTAATGTACTGACATTTCATTTCTTATCGATAGTATGAAACACTGTAAATAGTTGTAAATTTCTATAACTGTTCTCCAATTGCATCTGTATACCAACCAAAGGTAATTTTGTCAAGTATAACACAAAGTCCAAAGTAAACCTTTTGAAAAAAAAAATGAAATGAAATCTTTAAGTTTTACGTCCCACAGTTTTGCCGGTTAGGCTAAAGGAGACGGTGATGATGAGAGATGAGGGAAATGGTGGAATGAAGAAAGTGGGAGAAAACGGGAGAACCCGAGGAAACCCACGGGCACGGTGTTTGTCCACCACAAAGTCCACACGGCGCGGGCTGGGATCGAACCTTGGACCCCAAGCACCGGAAGTGAACGCTCTACCACTGAGCAACCGCACCCCCGTACACAAAGTTAGTGTTAAATTAGTGTTATTAAGTAATTAGTGGCAAATTTTTCACATCGATCAATTCAAGACCTATCTATTTATATAAATAAAAATAGAAGTGACTATTTTTGTGGCTTAATAACTCTTGAACCACCCGACCGATTTCAATCAAATTTTTAACATAGACGAGGCTGGAGCCTGGAATGGTTTTTAGGATTTTACTTTGACGGTGCAACTTAGGGGAGGGGGAGATGTATATAAAAATGATCGTAAATGACCAATATTAGTGTCGAATCCATAGTTTTCGGGGCGTAGATCAGAGAACCCCTTGCTTCTCACACGGCCAACTTTATGTGGCCCCGAGCTGGAAATTCCTAAAATTTATATTGCAAGGATCCCCACATCACGTCAGACGCACGTGTCAACTCAACATGTGCTATTATTTATAAACAACCTAGCAGACAGCAAGCCAACACGGAGGACACCGAGGAACGCCGAAAGCAGACGAACCTCACGGAAGGACCCGAAGAGGACAAATAAAAGGAGGAACACCGAGGGACCCAGCATCAGTCGTCCAACTGATCAAATCACCTACACTGCCCTGAGGTCGCACTGGACTAGGGGTACACCCAGGCCCATATCCAGGGGGGTCTAGGGGGCGCTCCCCCCAAATTTTTGCGCCCCCCTAAAATGTTCACGGTAGGCTTTCAAATGAACTATAATATGGTGATGAACTATAATATTTTTGGGTCGGGCCCCCCCTAACTACAGCCGGCCCCCCCTAAATTTTGGGGCTGGCTACCGGCCTGGGTACACCCATCCTTCCCGAGGTCGCACTGGACTAGGGATCCTCTCAACAACAAAGCCTTGCGAAGCTGCCTTGAGCTGAGGGGGCTATCCTAACAAACTCACCGAACCGGAAGGTGCCTTGAGAGAAGGGGCACCGTGCAAAACGGACATTAACGAGAAAACAGTATTGTACTCTTTGTAATCAAAGACGTTTTGTATTTATCAAATTTTTATAATAAATTGGTGAAGGGGATAAATCTCGGTCCATTATTGACTCTACCAAAAACATTACAATATGTTCTGGTTGAAGAATGCAAGACAGAAAACATCATCTATCAGAGAGAACTTAAGTAATAGTAAAAAATGACTGACTAACGGAACGTATTAGTAATGTTTCTTATTTTAACCCAGCGAAGTGGATAATTGGCGATAGTACATTCTATTCCTTATTATTTCATTGCTGAATCCATTGATCAAATTGTTTGATTGTTATGACTTTATATCTGTTTCAGAGAACATATTCCAAGCTAAGAACAGCCTAATTAAAATGTAGTTGGGGCCGCGGCCGCGGTCAGCTCTTGTGCGTCAGGTCCCTGATTAGATCCCAGCTCTCGTCAAGTTTAGTTTTTGTGCAGAAATATCATGTGCGTAATCACTCAGGACTACCTTCACGCACCGCCTTAGATTCACCTATAATAATCCTGAAAATTATGTGTATCAAATTATCTCCATGTTATCTCTTTTACAATTTGAACAGGTTATTCAACTTTGTTCTTGAGTAGGCTGTAACGAAAATAAAAGCAACCAGAGGCTAAAGCTAAATGGTATTCACCAGGTTATGGCGGATGTTGATGATGTAACTATAATTACGGGATGATAGAAGAACAATAGAAAGAAATGCAGAGGTCTTATTAAAGGCTTGCAGGGATTTGGGTTTAGAAGTAAATGCACAGAAAATTAAATACTACATGGAAGTTCATCGGGATCGTAATAAGGCAAATTATGAATGTGTTAAAATATCGAGGAACACTTTTGATAAAATGGATACCTTCAAGTATCTAGGATCAATATTAACGACCAAAACTAAATTCACGAAGAAATTAAATGTCGACTAAAAGGAGGGAATTCGTGTTATTATTCAGTTCAAAATCTTCTGCCACCGCGAATTCTGCAGAGGAATTTGAAGCTTAAAATGTAAAAAACGATAATCCTGCCTGTTGTACTGTATGGTTGCGAAACATGGTCGCTTACTCTAAAGAACGAACGCAGACTGAAAGTATTCAGAACAAGATCCTGGGACGAATATTTGGACCCAAGAGGAACGGGAATGGGGAATAGCGGAAACTTCCTAACGAGGAACTACATAATTTATACAGGTTACCGAACATTTTTAAGGTCATCAAGTTGGTGATTTCATCAATACGAGTGTATATTAGTTTTTGATTTTTTACAGTCATGGAGGCTTGTATATTTACGTATTTTTAATGAAGGAACATGAAAATTCAATAAAGAAACTAAGTCAGGACAGTACAAAATATTTTGTATTACTTTCTGAATGAATAATAAATCAATCATAAGACGTCTTTGTTCTAGCGTTGGAAGATGGAAGTTCTTAAGGATGGTTTTATACCTGTCGTAAGTAGGATAAATGCAGGGCCGTTTTTAACGTCCCCGGCGCCCTAAGCAGTTCAAATTGTTACGCCCACCCCCACATTATTTCTAAAGCATCCTCTTCTTCAGTTACAACCTCGTCAGTTTTGGTTCGGGAGGGATTTTCCCTTAACTATCTTACTCTTTTCCCTCTCTTTGTTTATGCTCTTTGGAGAGTTTTTCCACTATCCCCCACCTGTGGACCTTCCTTGGGTGCGGTTTTAATAATAATACATTGAACTCCTCAAAAGTATATTATATAGTTTTTTTTTTTTAATTCTTTCATCATGTTGATATTCAGTTTATCATATTGAGTGACAAGCTAGTAGATTTAAATGGACAGACGTTGCATTTATAGGCTTCTCGTAAATTATTATAATTAAAAAGTACACGAGGAATCGTTTACACAGTCTCGGCTTTTGCCTGTTAAGAGGCCTCATCCCGGCGAAATTAAAATACCGCTAATTTTACAGTAATTATGTGATATCTTCAAATAGATAAAAGATAATTGAAATACGGAACAAGAGCGCCCTAGACAATATTATTTTGCGTGAGGTAACGTTATCACAAGTCACCTAGCAGCTTTCCGTTTTCAGCTGTTTAGAAACGCGAAAATAAATGCCGATTTTCAAAATGGCTCGAAATCGAAAGCAGATAAGTGAGTCGTGATAATGGTATCCCATGTAAAATGATATTGTCTAGGGCGCTCTTGTTCCACTTTTCGATTATCTTTTATCTATTTGAAGATATCACATAATTACTGTAAAATTAGCGGTATTTTAATTTCGCCGGGATGAACACTCTTAATAGCAGAAAATACGTGTTTTTCGGGGTTTTCCTAATATTAGTACAGTTAATAGTTTGTTTTCACCCCACCCCCCAGTTATCCTCAGACAACTGTCCTTAAGTATTCTTATTTATAAAAGTAACACAAATCTCTATTTTCAATTAACAAAAGTAAAATTATACGTATCACATTTACATTAGCCACCGATGTCTAGTTTGTTTGTAACCAGGTAGCTCAACCGGAACGGAAATGACGTTTTCTGCACCAGTGTATTTTTAATTGAAGTGCTTGGAGGATAAAGGTGGTATGTAACAAATTGAATATGATTGGAAAATGGACTTTCACAACTTTGTCCGTTAACATACCACCTTCATCGTTTCTAAATATCTGCACTAGGTCAAGGATTCACCAAATAGTGTGTTAGGTAGCATGAGTAGCATATAATACGTGTATGAACAGCCAGAATGCAACATTTCGAAAAATGTGTAACATAACATCTTTATCCTCCAAGCGCTTCAATTCTTTCTCCTTTCCTCATCCAATTTTTTTGCGCCCCCAAATCTGTTGCGCCCTAGGCACGTGCCTAGTGTGTTTAAACGGAAAACCGGCCCTGGATAAATATGAGTTTCTTTGTAGGTTAGAAATTTCAAAAATTTTGCCCGTATCCTTTCTAATTGCTTACTTTTTTTCTAATTGATACGGATTCCAAATAGTAGAAGAATAGTCTAACTTTGAACGAACATATGCATTGTACAACTTTTCTAATGTTCATCAGTTGTTAAATTCTTTTCCTGTTCTAATTATGAATCCTAATAGCTTGAATGCTTTACTTGTTATGGGAAGCTTTTGTGAACGCTGTATTGAACCTACGGGCTCCGTAGGCCATACACTGAGAAAAAAAATGTAGGTGGCGTACTTAAAAAGGTAGGTTACACGCGTACTTCCTGTAGTTTTTGGACTTAACGTACAGTAGACGTATAACTGAAAACGCATGTTTTATAATACTTTCTGTATAAGTGTTCCATTTATACGTTCTTTCCGTATGAAACAATGTAGGCGGCCAGGATCTCACATGCAAATGGACGTATATAACATATAGCTGACGAAGGTAACATAAGTATATGCATGTGATATACGGAAGACTGTTAAATGTCGGACATCCTGCAACGGCATGATGTAACATCTAAGGGCAGTGCGTATGTAGCATATGCATAACGTATGCTCCATAGGTAACTTCTGTAGCAAGCAAGAGGATTCCGTATATTTATACAATATACCGCGGTCCGGAGAACAGATTTTTCTGTGTAGAGTTACCCAGGGGCGGATCCAGGGGGGGGGGCGATAATTCCCCCCCAGAAGACGAAAACATTCTCATTTTATATATATAAATAAAACCCATTCCAAAGTTTGGAGCCCTTAAAAGTAGCAGTATGACAACCCACCGCCCCCCCCAGAAGTCGGTCCTGGATCCGCCCCTGGAGTTACCCCTTTTAGCCCCTTTTGGTCATGACTTCAAATCTCGACGTCAGAATTTTCAGACATTCAGATAAGGACCAACATCTCGTTGAAACGTTTCTTCCCTCTCACTATTTGAGTTAAAGGATGTACGAGAAAAGGAAAAGAGTTCCACGGTATTGTGCAGTTTCATTTCGAGCTACTTTCGAATGAGATCAATCTTTTTTTAAAAAAATTCAAATTTATTACACACGTAACAACAATGATGATAGTAATGACTTATTTTACAATTTTAATAACAAAAAAAGTATTTAATTGCCAGTAAAGGTCTTCCTTTTGCCATTATTTATAGAAGATAAAAAAAGATTTATTTATAATTAAAAAAGGAATATAATTGAGGATTTTTTTCTTTTCCTGGCGCTATCAGAGGCGGAAAAGACTCATTAACTGCAGATCACAAACTGATGTAATAAATCAGGCGAAGACGGGGGCCTCTACAATGAGAGCTTCAAAATATTTAACTCTGCCAAAAGACAAATGACTCACGATCTTCAACCTAATAATTATAAAGAGTCACGTGAGATAGTCACTAAATAAATAAAACTGAAATTAAAAAAAAAGAGCATTATTAATATGTGGCACAGATAGAAAGTATTCACTTTTTCTCAGGGGAAGTTTTTCTGCTTGGAAATAAATCCCTGTCATGCCAGATGATGATCTGGAAAATTAATAGTTTTTTGGTTTGCTTTTAGATCTGTCTGGTGGTTTGTTGTTAATTAAATAGCAGATAATATGGTAAAGTTGAAAAGTATGTAGGCCAATATTTGGAAAACTTAAGAGTAAGATCTGTTAGTTCAGAAAGCAAGAATAGTTAGGGAACCGATTTATGCAGGCTTCACACCACTAAACTAAAGTAGCCTAATGAGTTGAGTTTAACGTCCCCTTCAGCAGCGTAGCTATACGAGACGTGGGGCCTACTGATTAACGTCGAATCCAAACCACATAAGCTCCCGCTGGGAATTGAATAAAATAAATAAGTACGATAAACAATGTATGCCTCACTACCACGTAAATTATAATCTATTTATATATTACCTGTGGGGGGCACGTGGCTCAGTGGGAGAGCGCTTACCTCTGGTGCATGGGGTTCACGGTTCGAAGTTTGTGGTGAAATACATCGCGTCTGTAGGTTTTCTCTGAGTACTCCAGTTTCCTCCCACACTCTCATTCCATAATTTTTTCCATCATTATTCACTTCCTTTATCATCTCCCTTAGCCTAAAGAGTATAATTGTGGGGGTTAAACTGAAAAAAATCATTTATATGTATTATCTGTCTGATGGTATGGCTACATGTAAATGAATCAACTGACTCACGAAATCACCAAAACCGTCTCCAACCTAGGAACTTTAAATTTTGCAAAAAATTTTTCAAAGGATACCTAGGCTGTTGATAACACTTGATTTGATTTTTAGTTTAGCGTCCCGGTCAGCAGCGAGGCCATATGAGACGTGGCTCTACAGCTTAACGTGGAAGGTAAACCACATGAGCTCTCGCTGGGAATCGATCCTGCGTCTCCCACCCCTACGGTAACCGCTTAGCCACGAGGAAATTCATATGAAAGGGGGGGGGCTTGATTCTCTTCTCCCTGTTTAGGACATCTCGGAAATTGTTAGACGTAGCAACTTTAAATTTTGTACAAGTACGTATCTTCCATGAATCCTAGACTGCGGTTAAGACAAAGTTTTATAAAATGCAATCTATAGAGGGGGAAGGAATGCTGAGTGTCTTTTTCGATGTTCATCAGACCTCCAATACTACTGAGTATAAGAATTTGACATTTTGTACATTTGTACATTTGACATTTTGACAATCAGTAGCGTCTCCTGACGTGGATGTTAGGGCGTTGGCAAGAAAGGAAAAATATATTAACCCTTACATCCATAGGCGATACTAGAGGGGGAACCCCCTCTTCCCAGGAGCAAAGATAGGCCCACCCACATTGTTTTACTGATCAAAAATATTGTGATAAATTTACCTCAATTTACGCATAACTATTTTAGTGGCATTCGCATTCAGCATACGAGTATTTAATAGCGACTTTACTTTGCCCACCCATCGATTTCCTTATTATAGTCTGTACCTGAAAGTTCTCGGAATTTTCGAAAGTAAGGAACCATGATCGTCACTGCATAATGTCCTATTTACGCCAACCTATAAATAGCATTAAAAAATAGTCTGTAAATGATAAAGAGCAATCAAGGAGGATGTTATTACGTAAGGAATACATTTAATTATAATAATTATAGTAGAAGTAAATATACCCTCAACATATGAAACTGGAAATCAAAAACAAGCAATTATTTATTTACAATTACGTGTATTTCAGCCCAAGTCGTCTTTCTTTGCGTAGCAACCTCTGGATTACTGCTTTAGAAACACTAATAAAGGCCCGAAACCATAAGTCTTGAGGGTGACCCACTAACGACAAAGTAAATGAAAATTAGGGAAATAAAAAGGCAGAATGGAAAACCGTTTTGTGGCTTAACGTCCAGGCTTTTTTCTTTTTCTTTTCTTTTCTTTCTTTTTCTTTTTCTTTTCTTTTCTTTCTTTTTCTTTTTCTTTCTTTCTTTTTTTTTTTGCATCAACTGACACTTCTAACACAACTTGGATCGAGAAAAAATGATGGTTCTTTTCACCGTACTCCTTACACGTATTTTAGGAAGAACTCGATAGCACCATTAACTTTTGAATTGAATGATATGTTTAGCAATAAAAAAGTGCGTAGATCATAGCCCCTCTGCCCCCCAAAAAGTTTTTCGTGTTGCTATAATGTACATCCACAAATAAATCTACAGAGTTGGCAACGCTTGAGAGAAGTAGAAAACTCAAGACGTTGATTTCCTAACCAACGCCTTGGATCACACAAGCACGAGGTAAGGGACACGAAGCGGATGCACAATAGGAGTCTTCTAAAGCAGTGAAACTTCAGCCATAGGTTGCCAACGACTTACTCGCAGAGTTGCCTCCTCAAAACATGACGGAGACCGCACAGCACTTCTCTGTTCTTTTGCACTTCAACAGATGATTCTGTCTCGTTGAAAATAAAAATTCCAAGTTCTGACGATCCGTTTAATTAAATTGAAATTCTCTTTTCTTCATTTTTCGTTGGGCGTTAACATACAACTTGCACACCCAGAGAAGACGCTTTTGGTACAAATGTTCTGCACATGAACACTAGACTGAGACTAACATGGATTTTTCTTTTTACGAAATAGACACCTATGAGGTGAAAGAGTTCTTGGGCAATTTTTCGGCGTTCGCCAAATTTCTGAACCTTTTCTGAGTACAAAACCTACAAATGTTCTCTTTGAATACCAGACTGAGCCTAAGAATATTCTAGAAAATTCGACCCTTAAAGGGTAGAGGAAATTTGAATATTTTTTCCCCTTCACCAGTCATATTTTACTTGGCGAAGTTAAGGCTAATCATGCCTTATCCCTCACTTAACCATACAATGAGCACTTTATAATATTTCAATTTTAGACATTTAAGAAGAGATCTATAAGGGAAAAAGAAGAGACTTGAATGTGTTTTTCACTATTTATAAGCTCTCCAAAACTATTAGGAGTAGGAAACTGATTTAAGAAATTGTCTGTAGGCCAATATACCCTAAAATTAGGAGATGATTCTAGGGATGGGCACAAATTTCCGGTTCCGGCGGAACCAGTTCCTCGGTTCTTGGAGATCCTGTTTTCAGAATCGGTTCCGGAACCGATTCTAGACCTGGATCCGAAAAATCCAGTTCCAGAACCGGATCTCAGGAACGGGTTCCACACCTTGACCTGAAAGCCCACAAAGACCCGTAAAGGAGGAACAAAGTTCACCTTGAAAACACGCGCTTGTGCCCTCTCCGCCCAGAACCGCTTGTGCTCAACAGAAAAAAAATGTTGATCCACCAGTGGGTGTTTAGCCAAATGAATTTGCCAGTTTGCCTGTTTAGTCAATGAGTTTGCCAGTTACCCAGTTTGTTTAGCCAAATGAGACATGCGGCGGCCTGCCAGCAGCTCGGGTTTAGCGAAGGGATGGCCACAAAGTTCCGATACCAGCGGAACCGGTTCTTGGAGATCTGGTTTTCAGAATCTGTCCTAGATGATTCCGAACCCCAAAAGAATTTTCATATAAATATATACCGTATATCTCATACATTTCGAGGGAGAGACTGCCGAAATCAAGACAAAAGCAACTTTAGAGCGGTGTTTCTTCGGCAAGCAATCAATATGCGCTTGGTAACTCTGTTTTTATCCAAAACGCAAGTGGTAAACATACAGAATGACTGCTCAAGGGGTTTTCCGTAAGAACTACCAATATTTCCCAAAAGTTTTATTGATCAAATAGTGGTTTAGTATATAGTAATGGCGGTGGTGCTCATCATTCCATTTTCTTCCCGATGACCACTCGGTCTAGGAATATCGTATCTCGACTTTATGATGATCATACTCCGCAAATACATGACAATTTAGCAATTGTATTGTGCAACATCTGTTTTTCCGAAATTTATTGCACGTCTACAAAGTGTCATGCAATTCCGTCACTTCTCTGCAGTTATGCAACCACGTATAACATTTAAAACTTTCGCCATGTTAATTTCGATTGTAATATCGACTTGTCGAAAACAAATTCATATTTCTTAGTAATGTTCCGTTCCTTTCATGCTTATTTCCCGCTTTTACTTCGAAAAGTTTCGGAGATAAATCATGTTTTTTTAAAGAATCCTTTCTGTTACTATCTACAGCTTTAGACACAACAGGATTGCTTTCTGGGAAGAATTTCTGATTTGATTTGCTTTAAGTTTAGTGTCCCTTCCAGCAGCGAGGTCATATGAGACATGGAACTACAATTTAATATTAAGTCCGAATCACATGAGCCACCACCGGGAATCGAACCTGGGTCACCCACGTTGATCAGCAACCATTATGATATCAATATTTTGATATTTGAAAGTATCGATCGATCGATCAATGTAACGAAATATCGAACACCTTTAAATGCATAGGAGTCTCTGGCATGTAAAATTTGGGGGGGGGGGCATAAAAGAAAGTTATTTACATGGTACTGCCTAGTCCAACATGTTTATTATCTTCGATCCCATTCGTTACCTTTCTGCTTACCTTCACGCAATCCCTAAGGTATATCAAGAACTGTTATAATCGTTTAACAGCCTGAATATTAAATTCCAAATAAATATAATAATTATTATTTATATGTTATTCTGTCGTTAGTAAATAAATTAGAATAATATTTTTGAATATTTTGTACTACCAAAATATTGGGGGGACGCGCCCCCTCGCCCCCCCGCCAGAGAGGGTCTAGGTCAAAACCCCCACACTCAAGAAATGCCAAAATGCCCACACGATCGGTCATAACTCCCACACAAATGGACAAAACAGCCACACATAGCAACGGTCATAATCCCCACATAAATGGACAAAACTCCCACACAAATGGTCAAAACTCCCACATGCAGAAATTGTCACAACTGCCACACAAATGGACAAAAACCCCCACACAATCGGACAAATCCCCCACACTCTGAAATGATCGTGATTGCACGTCTTTGTTGCGGCTCTTTATGACGCCCACTTTAGTGTTTCTTTCATTAGAAAACAGTGCAAGAAGAATAGTTGCAACATCAGTTTAAGTGGAATAAAAAATGTTATTAAAAAGTACAAGGGCAAGACATGCAACCAGGATCATTTCAGAGTGTAGGAGATTTGTCCGATTGTGTGGGGGTTTTGTCCATTTATGTGGGGATTGTGACCGTTGTTATGTGTGGGAGTTTTGTCCATTTGTGTGGGAGTTATGATCGTTAGAGGCTATGACCGATTACCAGTGTGGGGGTTTTGGCTGTGGGAGTTATGACCGTTCGTGCATTTGGGAGATTTGTCCGTTTGTGTGGCAGTTATGACCGATTGTATGGGCGTTTTGACATTTCTTGAGTGTGGGAGTTTTGGCTGTGGGAGTTATGACCGTTCGTGTATTTGGGAGATTTTCCATTTGTGTGGAGGTTATGACCGTTTGTGTGGGCGTTTTGACATTTCTTGAGTGTGGGGGTTTTGGCTGTGGGAGTTTTGACCTGTTCCCACCAGAGACGCCCATGTTTAAACGTATTTATTACTAAATCTTAACTGACTTCTCAAAGTTTTCGTTTGGCTATCCTCATACTATTTAGATCTTCCACACAGTTGGAAACTGAAACAGAAGAAGTGAAGACAGACGAAACCATACTAAAAGATACGCTAATAACAAAGCCTTCTTTTACAACGTTTGATTTACAATCTGCATTAGAAATAACATGTATTGACATGGCAAAGCGATACAATCGTATCTGTTCTATAACGAATTCTTGTACCCCTGTTCTGCTTAATAAGAGAAAGAAAAAAATCTGTATGCAACTAAAGAAGATGATAAGGATGACCTCAGTGAATTGCAATTCTGGTTAAGATAGACAGCGGAAAGAAGTGCTTGTAAACAATGTTCTCTGTTCAACCATGCATGCCGCCTTTCTTACATAGATACAAATAAGAAAAAGTGGATTTTTTAAAAA
Organism: Thermobia domestica; assembly: GCF_964235325.1. Taxonomy (NCBI): domain Eukaryota; kingdom Metazoa; phylum Arthropoda; class Insecta; order Zygentoma; family Lepismatidae; genus Thermobia; species Thermobia domestica. Next base: position 382,162,778 of record NC_137454.1, on the reverse strand, counting down.
TCTTAAGTGAAGAAGGTTCTGTCACTGATAAACACAGACGCCTTTCTTGCGGTATTCCTTCTGCTCAGTTGGGAGTCCTGACACTCGCTCTAAAGAGAACATGAAAACTCGTTTAATTCATACAACGACGCATTTGTTTTTGGATGCCAGCTGACAGACGCAGGTGTCACCGAAGAATATCGATATCAGTTTATATTCTACTTCAATAAGTTCTTTTTATTATTATTGGTTTGTTCTTAATGTGTAAACGCCAACCTAATACAATAGAAATAATCCAAGGAACGTGCTAGTGTGGGGGCACGAAGAACACGCCTTTCCTATCTTGAGACAGATTAAACCAGACGCCTACAGCTCAGTAATCGGATAATTATCAAACACTTAATGTACGAAATACTTTGGAATCTAGCGTTAAATTTTAGATGATGCACGTGCCTATATAGATCGATTTTCGATGAGGAGAAGGATATTCAAGCTATTTTATGACCGTTCCAAAGTGGTCTTGGAACCGAACAAACCTGGCCAAAAATGATTTTTTCAGATAAACAGATGGAATGTGTGCACAGCAAAAAATGAGATGTTGAAATAACACAAAATGACTACCACTTTAGCGTGTTACTTGTGTGTCAATTCAACACTAGCCACATCGCCTTCAGAGCGTATCAGAAATACCTCGTTACTGGCTGTAAGTATTTGCATTGTTTTTTTTTATTGATTGGTATGAGCAGTGGCGTATTTACGATTTTGTTTCGGGAGGGGCTTTGCTAACTTTCGGGGGGGGCTTTGCCTGGAAATGTGAAAATTCTGCTAGATATTTCATTTACTTCACTATACTAAGTAAGATTTCGGAAGGGGCTTAAGCCCGGAAGCCACCCCCCTAAATACGCCACTGGGTATGAGCAAAGCTTTGCGAAACATTCGCAAGTAACTAATGACAGTCTATGTTTTCTGTAATCGGTCACAATAATATTGTTGTAAACCTGTGAATCATCTAACAACAGTTACACAGATAGCTGTGCTTCCATCTGTTTTCTTTATTTGTTATTCTTGTGTCTTAGTATATATGAACATAAGATAGCAGAACTGTTGCCTGTGTAACTGTTGTTAGACGATTCACAGGTCGATTCACAGGTTTACAACAATATTATTGTGACCGATTACAGAAAACATAGAACATTATTCGTTACTTGGCAGAAGTGCCAAAGATATTTCGCAAAGTTTTGCTCATATTAAACGATAAATACCAGTGCAAATTCTCTCAGGTAATACCGAGTTATTTCTGATATGCTCGGAAGAGATGTCTGTGCTGAATTAACACACAAGTAACACGCTAAAGTGGTAGTCATTTTGTGTTGTTTGAACACCTCATTTTTTACAGTATGCTATATAGTTTTGAGAAGCCAAATATGTGGGGAGTATAAAATACCTGCCATGAATATCTTTTAGCCTCCCAGTAGATATGCAGAACCATCTAAATTGTACCAATATATGCTAGCGATTTGGCACATTTTGCATTGAAAAAGGGCGGCATTGTTTTGGAATTTGTGTACCTGCACATACTGAATACGGACATGATATTTTTATTTCTAATGGTTATATTGACATTCATCTTTTGAATAATAAAGGTTTTTTGTTTTTTTTTTGATATATGCGTGTACCATGTGATAGATGGTAGGTAATTGTGCCACTGAGTCTGTTAGAAATTAATTATAAACTGAAAACTATAATTTGATGTGCAAAATTTGTTACGCGTCATCACACGCTTATTTCTTGTTCCGAACCTAGAGTAATATTCCCTTGAGATGGAAAGAAAGAAAGAACTTGCCCGTTTTTTTGCCCCTTTCGTAGAAAAGTAAGGTTATATATGAATGGGTGTACTATAAAGCGAAAAATAGTGAAAGCCGCATTAGTAGGATGTTCGAAAATAAATGTAATAGCAACAAAAATTATTATGACGAACATTGTTATTTTGTCATTTCAGGTCCAAAATGGAGTTTCGACGCAAAAAGAGTACTGTATTTCCGTTGCTGCAGTCCATGAATGGAGGAGGACGGGAAGAGCAGCGGAGCCAACTTGTAAACCACGTTCTGGAAGAAGTGAAGCCAAAGACGGATAAAGAAAGACAAACTATTCAGCACAGAATTACTGTATTTGTTTCTCATGCATTTCGACGATTGCATAAGGTGCATCGCATGACGGACCATTTCTTGCAGAAATATGCAACATGGCTGGACGAAATCGTTGTTATTCTCGTGGTGGAGGAGGAGCATGCGTCAACACCTAAGGGTACACCAAGTGTTTGTTTTGGTGGAACAAGCGAAGCTACTAAACGAAAGTCGAAGTTCTCCGAGTAGGGCAAAGAAAATAAGAGTAGCATGGACATCTAGACAATATAAGGTTTCGGAATCAGGAACTCAAATATACACACCTGATGCAGCACTTGCACTATTCCTGGAGGGTGACATGAATAAACATTAATATCAGCTTATTCGGTCTGGCGCAAAGGATTTACAGCATGATATCTACTCAGCCTATAACAAACTGTTAGAGTCAAAACAGCAATGTTATCCACACGGACTACAAGTGTCTGAATCAGTTGCAGAGGTCCCGCTTCAGAAACTCTTGGATCACACGACTCAACGCTTAGCTATCGTCCAGGAAGAAGTCCTCATTCAGAACTTCACAACAAAATATGTACTTTTAACAAAGTCGGGTTGTGATGGCTGCAGCGGGTATTACCAATACAAACAAGTTTCAACTGATAAAACTTTATCCAACACCGATATGTTCCTTACCTCCATTGTTGCACTTCAGATGCTGGCGATCATACAAGATAAATCAAGAGTCATTATCTGGCACAATCCACGTGCATCATCTACCCGATTTTGTCGACCACTACGGATACAGCTGAAGAAGGAAACGAAACAGGTCGCTACAGGTGAGGTTAAATATATACACAACAGCAGCAAATGCGGCTCAAGCCAACAACAATTACGATAGCTGGTCAGGTTACAGAAGTCAAGTTCACCATCAACTTGAACTGACTACGGTAGATGGAAAGATTTGTAATGCACTCACTAACACATCGAGTCAAAAGTGTTATGTATGTGGTGCTACTCCAAAACACACGAACGATTTAAATAGAAAGACAGAGGAAAATCCTAATACCTTCAAATTTGAACTCTCCACACTCCACGCTTGGATTCGATTTATGGAGTGGCTTCTGCATGTATCATATCGTCTCGACATACAATCATGGCAGGTCAGGGGAGAAGAGAATAAATCTGTGGTAGAACAAAAGAAGATACAAATTCAATGCCAACTAAAGGAAGTACTTGGCCTCATCGTGGATTAGCCACAGCCCGGAGGTTCGAGGACAACAACTGACGGAAACATGGCGAGAAGATTCTTTGACCATCCTGGTCAGGTTGCAAAGATAACTGGCCTGTGTGTAGATCTCAAGAGATGTGCGTGCGTCTTACAAGCCATGTCAAGCGGTTACACCACCAACATACAGAAGTTTCAAACATACGCATTAGAGACAGTGCAGCTCTACATGCTGCTATACCCCCTGGTACTTCATGCCTGCGTGTGTGCACAAGGTGCTTGTTCATGGTGCGGCAATCATCTCCTACGCCTATCTGCCTATTGGACAGATGTCAGAAGAAGCGCAGGAAGCTCGTAACAAGTATCTGAAGCAATTTCGGGAGCATCACGTCAGCAAGAGCTCAAGGGAGCTTACCATGCGCAATATGGTGAAACGCCTTCTCGTTACTTCTGATCGTATCATTTCGACCTTGCGATATACAATGATACCCAAACAAAAACGAAAGCCACTATCATCTGATGTACTACGCCTGCTAGAGGCACCACGACCATACATGGTCCATGTCACAGATGTCGGTGAAGAAGACTCCGACTAAGGTTACATTGCATTTTTCTTACGTACATATTAACGTCACTTCTATCCAAACGGTTATAGTATTCTTTCAAACACTTCCTACCATCTTCTTTCTGGCACTTCTAACGATTTCAAACCACACATGCAGTCCATGTGGCTTGTCTGGTTTTGGCCAGGTTTTCGGGGTTTCTGGACCACTGTGCGTTGAGCAGCCATGGAGATTTGATTTGGTTTTAGCGTCCCTTTTAGCAGCGAGACTATATGAGACGTGGACCCACAGCTTAACGTGGATTCCGAACCACATAAGCTCCAACCGGCAATCAAACCCGTGTCTCACATGCCAAAGGCGCGTATACTAACCACTTAGCCACGACGGAGCTCTCCAGAAAGAAATTAAAGCCAAGAAGACCATAGAAAGGCGAACTGGCCTCACAGACGGTTTTAATGAAAGATCAAATTCCATTTACTTCAGAAAAGTAGTAACCAGCATGCGCGCCGACTACATGGGTGCTCCGGGACTCAAGCATTCACACAAATAATCTTGTGGGTGTGGCGCACCCACAAGATTTTTAGTTTGATAGAAACAAAACAAAATAAATATTTCTCAGTTGCCATTATCAAAAATTAATAAGCAATTAAAACACTGAGATGGAAGTTAACATTTCTAACCTCCAAAACATAATTGATAGCTTCATATGTGTTTGTGCAAAGACAACCAAACAATACTCTCCCCACTTCTTTGTCTGTCTCTGGCCTAGTCAAAGGCAGGCCCCACGATGAAAAATTGAACTATATTGTGAGTAGAATCGAACACAGCCCTTTATGACAGTGTTCATAAAAGATTTTAACTAAAAGGAAATCAATTAAAAAATATCGAGATAATGTTCATAAAAGATTTTAACTAAAAGGAAATCAATCAAAAAATATCGAGATAGTGTTCATAAAAGATTTTAGCTAAAAGGAAATCAGTCAAAAAATATCGAGATAGTGTTCATAAAAGATTTTAGCTAAAAGGAAATCAATCAAAAAATATCGAGATAATGTTCATAAAAGATTTTAACTAAAAGGAAATCAATTAAAAAATATCGAGATAATGTTCATAAAAGATTTTAACTAAAAGGAAATCAATTAAAAATATCGAGATAGTGTTCATAAAAGATTTTAACTAAAAGGAAATCAATCAAAAAATATCGAGATAGTGTTCATAAAAGGTTTTAACTAAAAGGAAATCAATCAAAAGTAATCGAGATAGTGTTCATAAAAGATTTTAGCTAAAAGGAAATCAATCAAAAAATATCAATATAGTGTTCATAAAAGATTTTAACTAAAAGGAAATCAATCAAAAAATATCGTGACTTCCCTGAAAACATATAACACATCCTACATACGCACCCACATAAATTTTGGAAAGTCGGCGCCGTTGGTAAGCAGAATTGAAAAGATTTTTTTGTCCAGACAGGACCACAGCATATATTAACCAGTCTCGTGGACAACACTAGTTCACCAAATGCCAAAAGATTGTGACATATTTATGTAATACCTTGCATATATCACCTCAAAATGGGTACCGTAATTACCCTTTGCCTTTCCTAAATGACGCCACTAGGTAACATTCAAACACTCCATACGTAAGGACTACAATCCGTCGCAGTACTTTCTTTGCTGTGTTCAATAATCTCGCTACACTCCTAATACACCGATCAGCGATCTATTAACGGATTAACAGCCATGGTTGAAGGATAATGAACATAGCTAAGGGATCGTCTTCCGCATACGTACCATAGATTAAGATATGTTTTAAATCAAAATTCCGTTCAGAAACAAATAATAAAAGAATGGTGACATGAATAGACGTTGATAAAGTTTAGTGCACATAACCCCGTACTTCAACCCATCGTTCCGAATATCATGTTTTTTTTTGCTTTTTGTTTCAAAAACTCTCCGAGTAAACACTCTTCGTAGAAAAACCAACTTCATTTATCATTTGTGTGTCTTTTTTTTTTATTTTGTTGGTAGAGGTCCAGCTTAGAAGTAATAATGGAACAGTTGAAGGAATCATTTTCTTTTTTCCTTTCGCTCTCTCATAATCTGTGGATCCTTGTTCACTCCAGTGGAGATAAACGTCTCTTGCAATGAAAGTGGACGGAAAATTCTATCTTCAGAGAAGAACTTATTAAAAAGATCTCGGCTCTCAATATTATTTTAAATCAATATTTTGGTTACTGAAACGAAACGAGTCTTTTAATGCATGTTAAATCATATGTATCCTATATTGCACATATATTCAATAGAATTAATGTCATATATATATATATATATATATATATATATATATATATATATATATATATATATATATATATATATATACAAGGGCGGATTTAAGGGGGGGGCTACGGGGCTATAGCCCCCCCCCCCCCTTGACGCTCAGGTTTACACTGGATAAAATGGGCTTCAATTCAGCTTTACACTGGATAAAACGGCAAATTATGATTTAGCCCCTCCCTTGATCATATCCTGGATCCGCCACTGTATATATATATCGGGTGTTCTAAAAAATTGCGCCCACAGACCACAGAGCACTATTCTTAGGTCAAAATAAAGCAAAAATGTTATATGATGTATCCTCCACGGTCTCCTTCAGCCTCTACACTGAGAAAAATCCGTTCTGAGGACAGCGGTATATTGTACAAATATACGGAATCTTCTTGCTTACTACAGAAATCAGTACGGAGCATACGTTATCCGTATGCTACATAGGCACTGCCCTTAGATGTTACATCATGCCGTTGCAGGATGTCTGATATCTAACAGTCTTCCTTATATTACATACATAAATGTATGTTACCTTCGACAGCTGACCGCCTGTATTGTTTCATATCGAAAGTACGTACACATTGTACATAAAGTATTTTAAAACATGCATTTTCAGTTATACGTTTACTGTACGTTAAGTCCAAAACCTACATGATTTACAAATGTAACATACGATTTTATGTACGCCACATACAATTTTGTTTTTCTCAGTGTATGGGGAATCAAAATTTCACTATGTGGCAAAGTTGCAGATTAATTTGGAATCATTAGCATTACTATACGAAATGAAATGAAATCTTTGAGTTTTACGTCCCACGCTTATGCCGGTGAGGCTAAATGAGACGGTGATGATGAGTAATGAATGAAATGGTAGAATGAAGAAAGTGGGAGGAAACGGGAGAACCCCCGTGGAAACCCACGCACACGGTGTTTGTCCACCACAAAGTTCACTTGCCGGGGGCCGGGATCGAACCCGGGACCCCAAGCACCAGAGGTGAACGCTCTACCACTGAGCCACCGCGGCCCCCATTACTATACGAATCCATCAAGTAGTTACGTCAATTGTTACGCTCATAAGTGGCGCTAGTGTCGACATCTATAAACTTTACTGCCATCTAGCAAGAATCTATGTAATTATTTGATGGATTGGTAGATCTTTCTATGGTTCTTTATTTGCGACGTTGCCATATAGTGCAATTCATGTCTCCAGGGAAGAACCCGGAGGGTATACACACATATTTTTCGCTTTGTTTTGGCTTCTAGAATAGTGTTCCGCGGTCCGTGGGTGCCATTTTTAGAACACCCGATATATATCAACTACCGCAATCGACTTTCTCGCTCCGATATCATACTACAGTGCTTCTTGCATCACTTCCATGTTTCCCCGTTTCTCCCACTTTCTTCATTCCACTCTTTCATTCATTACGATCATTACCGTGTTCCTTAACCTCTTTGAATAAGCATGGAACATTAAGTTATTTAAAGAAACTAAAGTTACCAGTGATTAAATGTATGATGTACCAAACTAAACTAAGTATCACAAAACATTAAAGGTTATTGATTAACTAACTCTATGGCGAATGGAACCCAGAGGTTCAATGCCGTGTTCACAAAAGATCTCAATTGACTTTTGTCCTTAGCCAACTGGGTCCAGTTTCTATTTTGCATTCCGATTTCTGAGAAATCCATCTTAATATTGTCCTCCCATCTGCGCCTAAGTCTTTCTAATGATCGTTTCCTGACTGCATTCACACTTAAAACTTTGAAAGTGTTTCTATTTTCTTCGATTCTGGCTACATGACCTAACCTCCGAGACTTGATGACCGTAGAAATCACTGTAGTTTGGTAAATGGCATAAATTATGCAGTTCCTCGTTAGGAAGTTTCCACCATATCTCATTTCCATTTCTCTTCGATCTGAATATTCGTCTCAAGGTTTACTGACTATATGCGTTATTAGTTGTACCTTATTAGGTATTGTTCATATATTTTGAACCTCCTCGCTTCAGACGAAGAGTTAGATTTTCTAGAACCGTTTTGTGGAATAAAAGTCGGGTCCTTTCGAAGTTTATCTCAACACAAATTTCGGCCATCGTAAGTTCTATGGCTTTAATCTAGTTATAAAGCTTTAATTACACTAAATGCTCGTTAGACATATGCATTGCTGACTGGTATTGTAGGGTTGCCATCTGGCCCGTATTTTACCAGCAGACTGATATTTCTATCAGACTCAATATATATATATATATATATATATATATATATATATATATATATATATATATATATATATATATATACACCAGGTGGTTCATTTGCGCTGTACAATTCGTAAAGTTAGAGGGGGCCGCGGTGGCTCAGTGGTAGAGCGTTCACCTCCGGTGCTTGGGGTCCCGGGTTCGATCCCAGTCCCCGCCAAGTGAACTTTGTGGTGGACAAACACCGTGTACGTGGGTTTTCTCGGGGTTCTCCCGTTTCCTCCCACTTTCCTCATTCCACCATTTCATTCATTACTCATTATCACCGTCTCCTGTAGCCTAACCGGCATAATTGTGGGACGTAAAACTCAAAGATTTCATTTCATTTTCATTTCGTGAAGTTGGACAACCAACCATACAGTAAAATAAGTTGGGTTGCATAAATCCAAGGGGTAAAATGCATTCAAAAGCACTTTGTCTTTGTATAAAACAATGTGTCATACAATTAAAAATTATATTGGAGGTATCATGCGAGTCGCTTTACCGATACTTAAGGTAATAAACTATATTTGTATAGCATAAGAGACGTGGAAGTTGTTTATAAATTATTACTACTCCAAGAAACAGGGATTTAACACCAATCTAGTTTTACGGTAAGTGAGGTAAAACAAACAAAGAAAATAAAAAAATAAAATAACCCAAACGTCCGAATCAAGAAAATTGTTAAGGCAGGTAATTCAGCAATTACTTTATTATAAGATTGAGCTCCATGACGAAAGCTCTGTTGCATCAATTGTGAGTTACTGTTTATAATTAAGTCTAGCCGAAATTCTGAATAATATACTAGCAATAATCAATGCACTGATCTAATTTGTTCATCAATTAAACAAAAAAAAAAAAAAAATCTTATTTTAGACTATCTAAACTACACCTATAATTTCCAATTAGCAGAAAACTGTGGGTTTCGAAACATTCACTTAATAAGACATATTCCGTCTAAAATAAACAATCTCTTGCTGCATATCTAAATCTTAGATTTAAACTTAATCATAAAATCTCTTCTTTCATTTAACTCACTTAATCCACATATTTTCAAGCTAATAGCATCAAACACATCAGTATGAACATTTGGAATACAATTAAGTCATATAAAAACCATCTTACCTATTTTAAAAATAAGATCACACGATCGTCATTTGCTGAACGTTTCAAAGTAGCATGCACACCGAAGCGAACGATGGAGAACACTAGTATACGAGAATTTGGAGAATATTCGTAGATGTTCTTTTCATTCCTTACTGCGAGTTCCGTGCATAGTTTATACCACCACTAATAACTTAATTTGAATCAGAGTTATCATAGGCAGGTACCGAAATATCATATACAAATGTCTAAAAATATATTTCTACGTAGTTTCACAGGTACTGAGAAATGGAAAAGTACCATGATGATATTGTTTCACAAGAAACGAGACAAATATCTACGGAATTACAGACCCATAAGTCTCTTCCCGGCAATAAAGTATTAGTAAAAGTACTGCCGCATCGATTACAAAAACAGCGAAACTTCGCCCAACCAAAAGAACAAGCCGGATTTAGGAGTGGCTATAGCACAAGGGACCATATCAGAATAGTGAGGGAACTGATTTAAATATCAAACGAGTATAAGTTGCCTTTATCAAAGTCGTTGCAAATATCTAAGAAGAAGCCAGTGCGACTATCCTGTTATTTGGTTGTACCAGGCCCGTGCTGGGATACTAAGCAGGGGGTGGACAAGTCTACCAAAAAGGGCGCCCATAGAAAGGTGAGTACGTATATTATATATATATATATATATATATATATATATATATATATATATATATATATATATATATATATATATATATATATATATATATATAGTAACTTAATTAATATATGAAACGTCGGGAGGTGATTCCTGGTACCGAGATACAACAAAAAGTATAGACCAACCTGGGTGTAGAAATGCCTGTGAGCTATGACCACCCGAAAATTTTCGAGAAAATGCAACAGCAGCCATACTCGAGAACAAAATGTCGGATCGAAATTGTGTAAAAGGGAATGTCCATTATTTTTAGTCGTAGATTCCATCAGTGTACAATCAGATGTAGTGCAATGGTGGTGCAAGGGTGACTCCCAAAGAAACTGGAGTATTCCTTCGAGTATTTTATCAAACGTTGAATGAGGAAAATGGACAATAATCAAGTACAGCATTTCAACAATCAAAAGAAATAGTACATCGTTCAAGTTAGAACAACACTTCAAATTTGAAAGAATGAGAGATACACATCTGTGATTGATCTATTTTGTCCCAGCACAGAATAAACTCTCGGGAGAAGAATTTAAATGAAGTCTTTAACGTATCACCGGCGTATCTTCTACTCGCTTTTTCACATACCTTTGCACCCTTCAAAAACAAACCGCATAACTCAATTTCTATCACTTCGCGCACGAGTATTCAGTGATTGGTGCAGGAGAAAATGCTTCGTCTGTTTCCCTCAATATTTCTGCTTCTGCACGTGCATGTAATCCTTCACTGGTAACCTTCCTGCCTGCATGGCCATCATCAAATATAGCGCACGCTCTGCGTATTTGTCAGTGGTTGTAGCTGTTTTACTGTTAAATTTAATATTTTTGAGTAAGATGTCAATCCACATATAGACATGCGCTTTTAATTGAAACTAAAATGTTCTTAGTGTGATTTAAAAATACAATAATTGCTACCTAGGTTGAACAAATGGAATTTCTTCGGGACTATTTTCTTATGGAAGAATAATGGTCATTTGACTCATTGTAAGTGTTGCTCACTTCTGATTAATTTAGTTTTTTTTTTTTTTTTTTTTTTTTTAAAGAGTCGTAGACCGTTTAGTCAGTTTCGGAGAACTGGGCTGCAAATGTTCATTAGGTTACCCAAAAGAAAAGCTGAGCCCCTGTACTAAATTTTTATTTATATATTAAATGCATTATACCTCAGATAAGTGGAGAGCCTTTCATTGGATATATCTGTATGCATTGGATATACCTCTTGTTGCAATAACTAGCAACAACTAGACAGGCCTGCAACAAACGTACAGTATGTTGTAAGATATTAATCGCATCCATAGCTAATAAGTTCTAAGTAATCTAAGTATGTAGATCATTACTAGTTCATTTATTATACATGTTTCTGGGCATTATCGACAGCTATGGCAGTGGTCGTCAAACTTACGAAGCTTCAGAGCTACTGTACTCTTTTTAAATCCTAGTGTAAGCTATCAACCAAAAGAACTACCAATCTTTTTTTTAAATAATACATTTGTTTATTGCCTATAAACTTACATTTCTAGTGAATATGAAATACAACTATCCAAGGTAGCAAATGTCTAATATACACACGAAAAACATAACGTTTAGCAAATGTCTAATATACACACGAAAAATATAACGTGCACAACCCCACGTGTATATCATCAACTCTGAAATGAGGCTGATAAAGGCAGTTGCGCGGGAGAAACAAGCAGTTGTTGCCGTCAGCGCCCCCTGTCGTTAGAGTCAGCTCAGTGTACGAATCAAAGTTAGCCAACCAAAGAGTTAACTCGATTTACCGAAAATGTCCCCGCGAGCTATAGTAGCTCGCAATCGATGATTTGGCGATCACTAATCTATGGCCTTAAGCTCGTCACCTATCAAGTATATGTTCCTTTTCAGTGCAAGCAAATATATATATATATATATATATATATATATATATATATATATATATATATATATATATATATATATATATACATACATATATATATATATATATATATATATATATATATATATATATATATATATATATATATATATAAATGGCAGGGAAAACATTTACTGTGTTTGTAGGATACAACACTAAAACTTCTCGCCAAATACTACTCTACAGAAAATACAACACAATATTGTCAGTTAGTAGCTGGAATCCGTACTCTAGTGTTAACAGCGTGGTACCTGGTTCGATTTCCGACCGGTACATCCCAATTTTCCGCGTCCACCTTGTTTAGTGAGACAAACTGGGGAGTGATGTGAATAAAAAGATGTGATGAGCACTAAGCCCACAAATCTTTTGGTACGCCAGTTTAGAGATAAGGCAAACGCAATGCACTGACCATGTGTACGTCAGACTGGACATAGCGCTAACAGATGGTGTTAAGAGTCTTCATCCCGGCGAAATTAAAATACCGCTAATTTTACAGTAATTATGTGATATCTTCAAATAGATAAAAGATAATTGAAATATGAAACAAGAGCGCCCTAGACAATATTATTTTGCGGGAGGTACTGTTATCACAAGTCACCTAGTGGCTTTCCGTTTTCAGCTGTTCAGAAACGCGAAAATAAATGCCGATTTTCAAAATGGCTCGAAATCGAAAGCAGATAAGTGAGTCGTGATAACGGTTTCTTATGTAAAATAATATTGTCTAGGGTGCTCTTGTTCCACATTTCAATTATCTTTTATCTATTTGAAAACATCACATAATTAGTGTAAAATTAGCGGTATTTTAATTTCGCCGGGATGAAGACTCTTAAGGCGGCTCAGATCCGCGAGAAGTTGTCACACCACTGGTTATTTTTATTTTATTGCCAGTAAGTTTTTAAGTACAGTTAATCAGTTTACAGTAAAAACAAAATCCCCTTTTAATTTCTCTTTCGTAGATTGCATCGTTTTTTTTTCGCATACCATACTTCAATCTCGAGTTTATTTTCTTTGATATGACGCCCATGGAGAATTTGCCGCCCGGGAACGGGCACCAGTGACCCGTGCGCAAGTATGGGTCTCCTTAGCAAACAATATTTGAAGTAGTTTCGTTTAGAAAAAGTGTTCTGAAAGTGATGTTTCAAAAAGTATTTCTGTATCTGCCTCGTCTCATTGCGTGGGGAATTCTGATTGAGTTGAGTTGAATTTAGTTCATTTTGAGTTTAACGTCCCTTTCAGCAGCGAGGCTATATGAGACATGGGCCTACTGATTAATGTGGAATCTGAAGCACATGAACTTCTGACGGGAATCGAATCCGGGTCTCCTACGCCAAAGGTGCGTATGCCAATCGCTTAGCCACGGAGGTGTTCGGGAACCCTGATTGATTGAGTTGAGTTGAGTTGAATTTAGTTGATTTTGAGTTTAACGTCCCTTTCAGCAGCGAGGCTATATGAGACATGGGCCTACTGATTAATGTGGAATCTGAAGCACATGAACTTCTGACGGGAATCGAATCCGGGTCTCCTACGCCAAAGGTGCGTATGCCAATCGCTTAGCCACGGAGGTGTTCCGGAACCCTGATTGTTGTTGCTATTGTTGTTGTTAAACAATCAAAAGTTCCGTGTCTAAATGCTGTGGGGGGAAATGAACGAGGACAGCATAAGCTTAAGTCCATTCGCTTCTGTTAGGTCAAGTTCTGCCAGACCTATCGTAATATAATTCTGCAAACTGGCCAAGTGATCTTGTGAAGGAACAATTTCGGTACATTCTTTTGCATTTAAAACATTCATTAATACACGGCAGACTATTAGGAGCAGGTTGATTCAGTGTCAGAAGAGAATGAATTATGGCAAACCCTATTATATATATATATATATATAGTGTGAGACAGAGAGAGACCATGTAAATATCCTAGACAATAGGGTTCTTTGCTCAATTACTGCAAGTCTTTGCTTTTTCTTTCCTTTTTGTAACTACTTTGAAGAAGCGAAAAAAAAAACTCGTTCCGAACCAATTTTAATGATGCAAAAATTAATTTGAGCGCTGTTACGTTATAACTACTTTCCAGAGGAATTCATGGGATAATTTTAGCTATCTTCCCCGCGAGGAGATTGGCGGAGTACGAGGTGACGAAAAGCATCATCATCATCATCATCTCCTTAAAACTTTTTTTTTAAAAAAATTGAAATAAAGAACACCCTTTTAAGATGGTAATGTGTAGTCTAGTCACGGGAACAAACTGTTTAGAAACAGGACAATCAACGGACGGACTCCCTTCTCACGCTTCGTCTTCTTCAGACTAACGCAGTTGAGCTCGTATTGCGCAAGTTCTTTACAAATTATCATAATAGTGTTTTATTAGAAAATTCTAGATTCTGGTATTGAAGTAAAGAAAAATGTAGGAGGCAAAATACAGGATGTGGTGAACCTAACATCAGAAATCAGATAGAATTTAATCAATTTAATCAAAATTTTCAAGAATTTGATTTTATTCTTAGTTTACTGTCCCTTTCAGCATCGAGGCTAAATGAAACGCGTACTTGTAGCTTAAAGTTGAGTTCAAATCACATGAGATCCCGTCAGGAATTGAACCTCGTCTCCCACGCTAAAGGCGCTACGCTAACTGCTTAACTATGAGGAAGCTCAAGATTTCCAAGGAAGTCTTATTGCACTTACTAGTTAAGAGCAAAGAGAAGTGTCGGGGGGGGGGGGGGTAGAGGGTTAAAAGCAAAATTTCGTCAAATATTGGATTTCATTTATTTAATATTTACCGGCGACCAAATATTTACCGTTCGCCAAATACTCGAAAAAAAGTGGGAATACAATACCCCGGTACATCAACTATTTATTGATTTTAGAAAGGCGTACGACTCGGTTAGGAAAGAAACATTATACAACGTTCTTACAGAACTTGGAATATCGAGAAAGCTAGTTAGATTAGTTAAGATATGTTTAAATGAATCCCAAAGTAAAGTCCGGTTAGGAAATTTTTTTGTCCACGAGCTTTCACGTCGAAAATGGCCTGAAACAAGGAGATGCGTTGTCGCCATTATTATTTATCTTCGTTCTGGAATATGCTATAAGGAAAATCAAAGATAGCAACCAGGGCCTACAGTTGAACGGTATTCACCAGGTTATGGCATATGCTGATAATGTAAATTTAATAGGGGATGATAGGATAACAATAGAAAGAAATGCAGAGATCTTATTAAACGCTTGCAGGGACATGGGTTTAGAAGTAAATGCAGAGAAAACTAAATACATGGAAATGCGTCGGGACCGGAATACAGCATATTATGGTAACACTTTTGATATAGTGGATAGTTTTAAATATCTAGGATCAATATTAACAGACGAAAGTCATATTCACGGAGAAATTAAATGTCGACTAAAAGCAGGGAATTCGTGTTACTATTCGGTTCAAAATCTCTTGTCGTTGAGAATTCTGTCGAGGAATTTGAAGCTTAAAATATACAAAACAATAATTATGCCTGTTGTTCTGTATGGCTGCGAAACATGGTCACTTACTCTGAGGGAAGAACATAGACTGAAAGTATTTGAGAACAAGATCCTGAGACGAATATTCGGACCCAAGAGGAACGGGAATGGGGAATGGCGGAAACTTCATAACGAGGAGCTACATAATTTATATCGTTGACCCAACATTGTTAGGGTCGTCAAGTCTAGGAGGCTTAGGTGGGCGGGTCATGTAACTAGAATGGAAGAAAGTAGAAACACTTTCAAAGTCTTGACTGAAAGACCAATCGGAAAACGACCATTAGGAAGACCTAGGAGGAGATGGGAGGACAATATTAAGATGGATCTCGCAGAGATTGGATTACAAAGTAGAAACTGGATCCAGTTAGCTATGGATAGAAGTCAGTGGAGAGTATTTGTGAACGCGGCATTGAACCTCCGGGTTCCATAGGCCATAGAGTTAGTTAGTTAGTTAGTTATTGGATTTAATTAAATTGATTTCAGTTTACCATTCTTTTTCAGCATCGAGATAATATGACATGTTACATACTTACTTAACACCCCCACTGGAAATAGAACCCAGCACCACATTTTACATTTAGGGTTGCTCAGAAAACTAAACAAGACAGACAATCTGCACGAATATTTTCTTTGGGGCTATCTGGAGGACAAAGTGTATGTGAACAAACCAAAAATAATACAGCAGCTCGAGGACAACATTCGTGCAGAAATACGGGCACTTGGATCAGAAGTGTTGGCTCCTATCATGTAGGGATGGCCTTTTTCGAAAAATCTATTTTTCAATTTTCGGAAATTTCATTTTTCGTTTTTCCGTTTTTCGCTTTTTCGAAAATTTTTCGTTTTTTGTTTTTTCGAAAAATTTTTCGTTTTTCGTTTGTCGTTTTTCGAAAAAAATTTCGTTTTTCGTTTTTCGAAAACTTTTTCGTTTTTCGTTTTCGAAAAAGCCATTTTTCCAAAAAGTATTTTTCGAAAAAATATGGCCATCCCTACTATCATGAATAATGTGTTACACAGTGCTCGTATCTCTGAGGCCTAGATGGAGGATAACTACTTGAAATTATATTCCACATATAAGTGTAAACAATCTCCCATCCCTGGTCTTTAGAAATCTATGAAATATTAATGGAAAGTAATGATAAATAATAAAAAAATATTCACAGTTATAACCACTACGTGATTTTTGGCCCACCCTATATTCTTTGGAAGAAACTCTCCCTCCACTAACGACTTATGGGGTGGTGAATAAAGTGACGCTGTTGTAAGAAGTCTTCAAATTAATTACAGTAAATCATATTTAATTAACATGCAATTCAATGTACCTCTAGGTAATCAGCAGACGAATCAGGATTTAGTGGTACCCTAATCATACGTAGCTTAATTATGGATGTTCAAATCTATGAAATATTTAATTATATCGAGAACGAGTTCTTCAGTGGATCTAGATCGCACATTGCAGTGTGAAGAACTATTTTCTTTTCCTTTTTTTTTTAAAAAAAATTCCTGTCTCTCCTCTCCCCTTACCTTACTAGCTGATACTGAAAGGTAGTTTCGAAGGGCGGATCGAAGGGAGTATTGTTTTGAAACACCCTGTACAGGCATATAAAGGATAGTCTTTTGGGGGAGGGCGGTCACACTCACCCACGGTTCCGCCACTGCCCTCATTTGGATTATTATGATTTCGTGCCCTCGAGGTAAGTCTGTTGACTAAAATCTATAAATGACATCAACATTTTTACAATCTGTTGGAAAATCCTATTAAACTATATATATAATCTGTTCCACGTAACCTGATAGGAAAAAAGTGCCCCCCCCCCCCCATCACACTCAAGTACAGGTGCGGAAAACGTGAATGTTTGTGTTCCGTCTTCCACCATCAGCCCAGGCACACAGATATAGAAATGAAATGAAATCTTTAAGTTTTACGTCCCACGATTATGCCGGTTAGGCTAAAGGAGACGGTGATGATGAGAGATGAGTGAAATGGTGGAATGAAGAAAGTAGGAGGAAACGGGAGAACCCCGAGATAACCCACGAGCAGGGTGTTTGTCCACCACAAAGTCCACACGGCGCGAGATGCGATCAAAGCAGGGAAACCAAGCACCGGAGGTGAATGCTCTACCGCTGAGCCACCGCGCCCCCCTTACAGAGGTATAGAGTATATCTAAATATATCTAAATAATAAATTAGAACTTTCATAATGACACTAAGTAGTTCAAAACACTTAATTACATTTGTCTGTATTAGTGAGGTAAGTAACACGTGTTATTATAATAGAAATTTTATAAAACAGCTGTTTTGTTTATTTTCCTTCTTCTTCACCGTCGGGCTTATGACATAATGTTGGAATGACAAGGAATGGCAGGGTTGGTAATTGAATGGGTATTTACTTATTGATACAATAATTTCAAATATATGATAGAAAACCGAAAATGAAATTTTTATAAGTTTTTATAAGTTCCACGGGTATGCCGGCCAGTCTAAAGGAGACGATGATGAGAAATTAATGAAATGATGGAATAAAGAAAGTAGGAGGAAACAGGAGAACCCCGAGAAAACCTTGTACGCTAATCACGGCTCTTTTCTATGAGTTGTATTTGTCAGAGCATTTCTTCTAGCTTATGATGTGAGAACTGTTCATTATTATGGAAATGATATTGATCAAAAAATACCCAAGTTTTGAATTTGTAAATTTGGATCTTAGAATAGTGTATAGTGTGTTTAACCTCCGTTATTCTTGGAACTTAAGAAATGTTCAAATACTTCACTTGAATTTCTGTTGGTTTAGTTATACGCACACTGATGTGCAGAATTTCGTTCAGTAATTGCTGTTATAATAAGAATATAACTCTGCTTGTAATTTACTCCGTGCACAAATCCTGCGGAGGATGGGTTGTCTGTTAGAAAATTAAATTAGCTTCTTCAATCTGATATTTTAGTTGTTTTAAACATGTCCAACCAGCATCGAAAAAAAAAACACATTTAAAACAATTTGTTTAAAACGTTCTAAACAAACTGAGTAAAACAACAGCCCTGGTTTTAAACATGTTTTAAACATGTTTTAAACACTTGTTTTAAACATATCAACCCTGATTAAAACATACTGTCACTGGAGAGTAGATGCTAAATACCTTTAATAAATCCATTTTTATACATAGTAATTGACGAATACCTTTGCATGTAAAAGGTTTTATTTCTTATGTAGAATAGTTGACAACACTGACATTTTCTTACTTTTTTTCTATCTTTTGTTTTTAAAATGAGGTGTCTCTAAAGAAGTCACTTAGTTTATATTTCGGTGTGCCATATTGAATTTTTCTTTGTTGTGTATGTGTGTGTCTCCTTGCCTCAACGCATATAAATGCCATGTTTGAGCATGGTCAGGTTTACGAGTTGTCTGCGGTGGGAGCGGACCATCCGGGTGTTTTGAATATCTCACAGTCGAGTGGGAGACAGTGAGTTTTCCCGCAAGAAACTATTAATATCCTCATTCGGTTTTTGAGCATTTTCGTGTATAATTCTCTATAATACAACATAAGAGGATATTTTTTTTTTTCAGAAAGTTAGAGGGGACCAAAGACCACCCTCCCTTTACTACAGAGAAGCTCTCCAATGGTTTTGAGTCATTATGCAAATAGAAATGCAATCTTTTGGGCAACATACCCTCACTGTATTTCAACACTTAGATAGCCGGTATGTCGAATTAAAATAGTAATAAAGCATACCGCCTATGCTTTCTTTTCCACTTCGAATACTGGTCATTGCCATAACTAGGACGTTTTGCTAGGAGGGAGAAGGCAATCCCATTTGCATCTGAGAGTTGAAAGAACGACCATAGATTCACTCTGTGACCTAGCGGTATTCTAAGTTGACAAGAGTGTTCTAGGAAGGCTGTCTCCTCTAGGATAAAGTAATAAAAATGAAATGAAATGAAATCCTTCAGTTTAACGTTACGCGATTATGTCCTTTAAGCTAAGAGAGAAAGATGATCAAGGCAAGCGAACAATGATATAAGAATTGGTGGAATGAAGGTGTGTGAGGAAACGGGAGTACCTCGAGAAAATCTAGGGACACGATGTTGTCCACCACAAACTTACTTGGCCGGGGTTTGAACCAAGGATCCCGTGAACCAGAGGTAAGCGCTGCACCACTGAGCCACGGTGCCTCCCTATAAAGCAACAGTATACTAATAGGACAATATATAGGAGAATCTTAGGCAGATGGGTTGCAACTATTGTCTGGAATGATCTGGCACAAGATATAATTAAATCATGACTTTTTCCTGAACTGCTATGTTTTTTTTTTTTTTTTTTTTTTTTTGCGTTTCTCAAAACTACACTTTTATTTACAATTACATACCGTTTGAAACATTGACCATCGCTTGGAATTTTTTTTCACATTTGCATATATATATAGTTGGAAACTCTGGTTGTCCGTGAGTGTGTCTCTGCACAAAAGACGGATGCCAAGGAATGTGTTGAAGAATCGAAGGGCCCCGCAATAAGAATGATTACAACATGATGTGGAAAGAGGGAATTCGCCTTTCAGAATTTGAGATGAGGTTCTCTTTTGTCCGAGAGAGAGAGAGAGCAGCTTCGGTCAGTGTAAAGCTCCATCCACCTCCTCGGAATAAAATCTCGCTCACCTGCTGAAGAAAAAACGGAACT
This sequence comes from Thermobia domestica, assembly GCF_964235325.1. Lineage (NCBI taxonomy): Eukaryota > Metazoa > Arthropoda > Insecta > Zygentoma > Lepismatidae > Thermobia > Thermobia domestica. The sequence continues at coordinate 382,142,463 of NC_137454.1, read as the reverse complement.
TTTTTTATCAATGGAATGAACGAAAGGACAAGAGTACTCCAGTCAAGAGACTGAAACGTAAAATCAAGATATGTGCTCTGTTACACACTCTCTCTCGTATCATGAGAAGTATAAATACAAAATCAATTACGCATCGCAATACCATCAGTCCAAAGTCTCATTGAATGCAGATGTTATAGAAGTTAAATTGATATTCATCTTGAAGTTAGCGTTTCGTTTGAATAATGCTTCGAATTTCGATATTCTTCTATCAGCAATGGGACACGAGACCCAGTGCAGTAAATGTGTGCACTAGCCAATTGACCAGCGAAAAGGATCTTAAGTTCAGAGGATAAGATCGTGTGGTAGGATTATTGGGGAGGGGTGTGATGTTAAAACTTTCGGTTTGGTTGGAAGTCTAACAATTTATCAAAATTTAACATTTACGAAATGATTTCGAACATTTTTTCTTTTGCCAGGACTATAATGCAATTTGTGGCTTCAGTTAATAGGATACCAACACACTAATACAAATTTTTTTCAAACCCGCTCTCAGAAACCAGGAAAATCTGTGTTAAAATGGAATGAAATCTTTCAGTTTAACGTCCCACGATTATGCCCGTTAGGCTAACGGGGGCGACGATAAGGCAAGTATATGATGACGAAAGAATTGGTAGAATGACAATGTGGACGGAAAACTCGGAGAAAACCCACAAACACGATGTTTTTCATCACAAACATACTTAGCGGTGGATCGAATTAAGGACCCCATGCACCAGAGGTAATCGATCTACCGCTGAGTCACTCTGCACCCAAAAATCGGTGTTCAATGTGGGAAGATCATCCAGGATTCTTTTATTATCACATAATTCCGTTAGCTTTTAGGAGGCCAAAGCCATTTCCGCTCCTAACGACAGGGATGTAGTGTTTGTTCAGGAGCATAACACCACACAACACATTATATATATGAAATTAAATTGACCACTATTTACAAATTTTAAATCGATGTCCTTTTTCCTTTTTTTTTTTAAAAAAAAAAAGATCATAATGATTATATTTTAATAAAATATGATGCAGTTCATATGACTCTACACTGACAAAAACCCGTTGTCCGGACGGCGGTCTATTGTACAAATATACGAAATCCATATGATTACTATGGATCTGCACGGAGCATAGGCTATCCATATGCCACGTACGTACTGTCTTTTTTGGTTGAGATATTACATCATTCCACTGCAGGATGTTTGACACCTAACCACTGGCGTCTCTGGCATGTAAAATTTGAGGGGGGGGGGGCATCGAAGAAAGTGATTAAAATTGTGCTACCTAGCCCAACCTATTTATTATCTTCGATTCCATTTGTTACCTTTCTGCTTACCTTCACGGATCCCCTAAGGTATATCAAGAACTCTGATATTTCTATAATCGTTCGCCTGAATAATATATTCCAAATAAATATGATTATTATTATTATTTATTTATTTGTTTGTTTGTTATTCTGTCGTTAGTAAATAAATTAAATTAGAATGAAATATTGAATATTTTGTACTTCAAAATATTGGGGGAACGCGACCCCCTCGTTCCCCCGCCAGAGACGCCTATGCACCTGACAGTCATCCGTATATTACATACGTCGGCTGTATGTTACATACATCCATCTGTATGTGAGATTGTTACATCCTGATTACAATCGAAATAAATAATATACAACGTTATCATTATATTTGAGTACATCAATGCAATGCTAAGTGCACTGTAAAAGCAATTCCCATTACTTTCAGTGTGTATATACGTGATTACCGGGAGCAAAAGGCCATAATCTTGATGATTAACAGGCGCATATTTATTGCACGGATGCATACATCCCTCTATTCACATTCACTTTAAGAGGGTTTCAGTGTATATACACGATATGAACTATTGTGCAAAACAAAAACAAGAAAAAACTAGCTAACTTGTGATAGGTGGCACGTGGCAACTATAAATACGAATGCTATCTAACCGAATCCGGGCAGGATCGCAGCAGGAAGACTTAAAACCCTCCTGATACCGCAAGCCACTACATTGGCAAAATAATAAGTCCTTTGATACCGTAAGCCATTGTATTGGCGTATGCAGAAGGCCCGATGTGACATGCGACTGGCCGCTTGGGAAATGGAGTTTTTGGTTCGTTTGGGTGTCGAATATCTCTTCACACATAGCAATAAAAATTTATACCAATAATACTAATAGCATTAGTATTAGTATTGTTGCTATTAGTATTATTAATAATATTAGTAATAATAATAATAATAAAATTATAGTAATAATACTATTTAGTCCTAACACCTAATTCAAACAGATTTCGCATTGGGAAGATTGTAGCTACATTTCAAATAAAATTATTTACAAACCAAATTGAAAAAAGTTAAATGAAATTTTTGAGTTTTACGTCCCACGGTTATGCCGGTTAGGCTAAAGGAGACGGTGATGATGAGTAATGAGTGAAATGGTGGAATGAAGAAAGTGGGGGAACCCCGAGAAAACTCACGCACACGGTGTTTGTCCACCACAAAGTGTCAAATTGAAAACGGGGGTGTTTTGGGGTGGTTCCCACAAAAACTTATCCTTTTTTCTAGAATTTTCGGCTTTGCCCCCGTGGCCCCCCTGAATTTGAAAAAAATATCATGAATGCCACAAAAAATTAAACTAGAGACCCTAGACAACAAAATACTTTTTACTTCATGTCTCTGTGCACAATATAAGTGATGCTATACGCTTTTGTTTCATACACTATAGACTATTAAAAATCATTTAAATGGCCCGCGAAATCGCGAAGCATTCTGGGTGTTGGCGGCGGTATCGGGAGGGTTTTCAGCGATAGCGAGAGGTGCGTCCATAGCGAGCAGTGATAGTGAGTGTACACAAACGAGGATAAAAGAAAACACTACATATGGCAATAAAACACTTACATTATATGTGGATTATGTACTTGTATTGATGAAGATGTTATAAGTAATACTCCGATATGAATTCATTGCTTGTACGTTTGTGTTCCAAAGTAATATAATACATTACTAACTTAAATTCACAAATATGTTGATTCCCTTAATTCTCGGACACTTCTATGGTTGCGCGTCATGAGTTAGCATCCTAACTTCAGATGCTTCACTTTATTTCACAATGTATTCCGTAGTTAATGGCTACTATATGGGCGAATCCGTGCTTAACAACTTAGAACTTAATTAATGTATTTCTTGTAGAGGAAGTTCGGGTATTATGGAATAGTCATGAAATACCTCATTATCTCGCCTTTGATGTGTTACTTCCCAGCAGAAAGGAAAGAAACTACTACCTCACGTTCCCATGATGCTCTACAATCAGTTTCCTTGTGATTGTCACATTCGTTGTGTTGGTAGACGTGAAAATGTGATTTCTTATTCATAAAAACTTTTACAGATAAGTGTTTCACAACCTGTATTTTCCTATTGAAATGTAATAGAACAACAATTCTTTGTTTACTATGACATTGGATATACAGAGTGGTAGTTTGATAAGCGCCATTATCCTATACGCCTTCGAATGCGTTTAACAGCTCTTTCGTTTCCAAGGTGGTGTGGAGGGCAATATGGAATACCCGCAAGGAAAGCATGGTATTCCGTATTCAGTATGGTATTCCGATTACAAAAATATCTATCGGTATTGGGCAATGAAAATACATTTACGATGATAACAATGCTAAGTGTATTTTTTGTTACAGCAAATTTTCTGATGATACACGGGGTGAGCTTGGGTCCAGCGTTCATCATGTTTCATGTGAGCACACAATGACTGTACCGATCCTGAAGCAGAGTATTATATTTATGACTTTTGCAAGTAATCACATTTAGTTATGGTTTGGCATTCAGAAGTTTCATATATTGTCACTGTATTCATTCTATGTTCAACAGAAAACTCATTTCTTTCCTATATAGAATTTGGTATTCCATATTACCCGACTATTCCATATTACCCGACTATTTCATATTATCCTCCAAAGTGGTTTCTTTACAAATTATAAATTTTGGTCACCCCTGTAACGCAACTTCTTTATCAAGATACGCATAAATAAAGCCAAATATGTAAGGCGTATACTTGTTTTTCTTTTTTGTTTCAATGTGTAATTATTAACTGAGTTACAAGCGAAATAAAAATGGTATTTCATAATACCCGAACTTTCTCTACAGGTAAGAACACAACATATTTAGATTATTTACACATTGGTCTATTAAACTAATATGACAAATTTGTCTTGTAAAATTTACAAATATGTGGGACTGTACAGTAAATCTGTACCGATTAATATTTACATTACGAATGTCTGGATTTACCACTTGATTTTAATTTTTAAATTCTTGCAAAAAAAAAAAAAAAAAAAAAGAATCTACAAATGCTAATGATAAAATGTAAAGAATTTAGAAAATCAGCAGCATATTAAAAATATTCTCTAAAATACAGGTACGTCAATGAATGGAGACTTAATTCGTTCAATTCCTTGACATTACTATTTTCTTTGTAACATTCTACTGTTACAATGATTTGTTAACATTGTAGTTATTGTTAATAATGTTACAGTATTAATTTTGATGTTAACTGTTCAACTATTTCATTTAAAATATCTTTGATCGGAATTGTTTATCTAAGTTATTTAAATAATCTTTGTTTTATCTTAGCCTGCAGAACGTCACACACACACACACACACACACACACACACACACACACACACACACACACACACACACACACACACACACACACCACACACACACACCACACCACACATATTATATATACATATATATAGAGTGTTAATGAACTATACCGACAAACTGTAAAACGTGATTCCTTACATCAAAATAAGAGAAAAAGTTCATACGCACTTGTGGGCAGAAGTGCATAGTTTCAAAGCTAGGGCTATCCAAAATCGCGAAAAAGCAAAATTTCAAGAGCCCTATTTCGAATTCGAGAAACTGTGGATGGTTGTCCTTATCAGCGTAAAGGGAGTCACGCATACGCAATCCAAAAAATGCATATTTCATTCATGTTCAATGGGTGTACAGAGTATTCCATGCAAGGGTAAAATTTCCAGACATGCCATCAACCGCATTTTGAGATATGCTCTGACTTCATGATTGGTCCAAAGTATGCAAACGATAATCCTTGATAGCAGTGAACACGGAATCCTTGGACGCGATGTCAGAAGTGTTAAGGATTGTCAGCAGCACGGTCTCTCGTACACGGGAAGTCTTCTTTCACGCTTATTAATGAAGAAAACGTGAAACATACCGTAACGAAATACATCGCATCACACGTTATTCCGAACACACACACACACAAAAAAAAAAACCTGAAGCTACCGGTTCCTAACACTTCCGACTTCCCTCCGAACCATCGGATGTCCATTGTTGTTAAGGCTTACCTTCTGCCTAGTTTGGACCCTCCTTAAAATCAGGATATATCTGAAAACTCTACTGAGAGTATATCTGAGAATTTTATCCTATAGGGAATATCCTGTATACCTATTGAAAATTGACGAAATATACACTTTTGAATTGTGTATGCGTGGCTTCCTTTACGCTGATTAGGATCACCATCCACAGTTTCTGGAATTCGACATAGGGTCTCTTGAAATTTGGCTTTTTCGCGATTTTGAACAGCGATAGCTCTGAAACTATGCACTTTTCGCCATAGATCCTCTTATTTTGATGTAAGGAATCAAGTCTTCCAGTTTGTCGGTATAGTTCATTAACACCCTGTATATATGTGTGTGTAACAAAAAGGTCAATCTCGAGAAATAAACTTGTGGTTCAAAAATCACGAAACACGTGTCCACTGTTAAAAAAAAAATAAAAAAAGAACTAACATAAAATGAAGTTGCTCTCCCCCTCCCTAAAGGGGTAGGAGCGGCAACTTCAAAATTTCAAATAGAAACCCTCTATTTTTTGTTAGTTGAATGGATCTTTTAAAATTATTGGATATGTGTTTCTTGAATCTCAAATGTGTTTCTCCAGAAACTTAGTTTATTATCAACCTCAGGTGACCTACGATGATATTAACTTTTTTTCAGATTATAGCACCATCTAGAAGAATAACGAGAAAAGTATCTAAAGTAAAAGTTGCGTATTTTTGGTCGCAGAATCCGAATCTGCAATAAAAATAGGGGTTACCATTTGAAATTCTAAAGTTACTTCTGCTCTCCTAGGAATGGGGAGGGAAAATTCATTTTATATTAGTTGAACAGATCTTTTAAAAATATTGGACACGTATTTCGTGATTTTTGAATTGTAAGTGTATTTCTTATGACATTCCACTGCCCGACATTTTTGTTACACACTGAATATATATATATATATATATATATATATATATAGAGAGAGAGAGAGAGAGAGAGAGAGATTTAGGACATATTACAAATCACGGAAAGCTGTGGGCACAGATATGTAAACCAAGTTTTTAACATACTGCATAAAGAAAAATCACGAAATACAAGATTGGGAGACCCTGAAGGATATTTAAGCAGCGCTAGATCTTCACACAAATACCCACAGGGGTTTTAGGACTCAGGCTGCGCCCATCAGTTTTCTTCGGGGAACATAATTTTTCATTAAAATTATACAGCTGAACTTCAATTATATCATAGCGATGAACTGAAGAATGGAAAAATATTCGAAAGTGAATAAAATTTTGTTTATAAAACTATTTTGGCTTATTATGGATTTGTCATAGCTAACTCCAGCCTCTTCTACTACTGGTGGGGGTAGCTTCCAAGCCCTTGGAGGGGGGGGGGTCAGTCTTCACTTGAATATTGTCTAATTTGTTCCTGTTACAAAGTCATTAAGGCAAAGTGAGCTGTGTCATCTGATCACTAACAAGGAAAATGCACAGTCTATAAAAGATCTGAAAGATGCGCTTTTGTTAAGACGTGCTTAGCACAACCAAATGAAATCCACAGGTTTCGAACCATGTATATTATTTCACATCCCTTCAATCATATGTAATAACCATGTTGTTCACATGGTGTCTTCCCGTTGTGCCTACTTCCCGTTATGCCTACAGGCCCTCCAGCACTTTGTAGAAAATATTTTTAATGATCTTATCTGTAGGCAGAACGGTAATTCCCGTTGTGCCTACTTCCCGTTCTGCCTACTCTTTCGAGACGGGGAATTCTGTGCAGGGAGGGATCTTTTCTAGGGATTTTTTCTTTAGTAATTCTAATAGATTCTGTAAGAAGAATAACTATTCCTTTAAATTTCATCATATATTTTAAATGTTATCTTACTTGCTCTTCTCAGAAAAAATGACTAGGTACAGTTTTGTTATTAGCAGCGTTATTCACGTCTACTTTAGTAGAGATGTGTTTTTTTAATACTTACAGAGAAATGGAAAATTAATTGATTCAGTTACAAGAAAATAAACTTATTTCGGTCTAATATCAAGTCATTTCACAACAAAATTTTATTCAGTTTTCCAGTAGTTCATCTCCAACATTCTAAGGCTCGCAGTACGTAATAGGTGCTACAGTTCACATCCTCAAAATATATTTGGCCATATATTAAACAAACAATGCAAGAAGATGCATAATTCGGTCTCTTTTCTTTTTCTAAAAAAAGCCTTTGTCTTCTACATCACAGATCTTTTTCCGGCATCACCTCTATATATGATCAGGTGCTTTGTCCTCTATACATGATTCTGTATTACACGCAATATGTCGTACTTATATTGTAAAAAAAGAAAAAAATGGGACCGCAATGGCTCAGGGGTAGAGCGTTCACCTCTGGTGCATGGGGTCCATGGTTTGATCCCAGCTCGAGCCAGGTGAGCTTTGTGGTGGACAAACACCGTGTGCGTTGGTTTTCTCGGTGTTCTACCGTTTTCTCCTACTTTCCACTATTTCATTCATTTCTCATCATCACCGTCTCCTTTAGCCTAGCCAGCATTACCGTAGGACGTAAAACTTAAAAATTTCATTTCATTTCATTTATACTGTCAATGTAAATACTAAATACCACATATCGTCAATATACCCAATGTAATTTAAATAAAGATCTCATAATCGTTGTTCAAAATGTAAACAGTATGCAACCACATCTATGTAAGCCATCAAGCCTATTACACGTGGTTCCAGCCTTCCTAATAATCGTAAATATCTGTGATTTTATTCTGTATGTGACCACACAAATAGCATTTTAATTTCGATTATTTTACGGTAAAAATATTCTGTGAAATGTAATGGAAATTCAGAAGGAGCCTTCTTTGCGAATTTCTCAGAGTTTTCATTCTCACCGTCGTGAGTAATCCGATTGGGTAGAGAAGCGTGATTATCTAAGCAAACTCATCACCAACAAAACGCCGAACACGTATTTCATACTTTGACCGTTTCTGATTTTGAAAACACTCCTGTGTAGACTATAAGTCATTACTAGGCACCTTGCTTATCACACTGACACTAACAAATCATATATAATAACTTTTTAACGTAATAAGTAAAAGCTTGTTGTGATTCTTATTGAAACGTTTATGTTGCGAGCGGAGCAAGCAAGAAAATTTTTATCATATCTATTTCTTTGCAAACTAACAATATTGATTTAATCGGACGCCAATACGTTTTCAGGGCGACGCGTCGTTTACTGACTTCCCATATTTTTTCTTTCTTCTTGCTTGTTCGGCGACCCCTACTATTAGCGCTCAGGGCAACAGCCCCGCTCGTTCCCCTCTAGCTACGCATCTGATTACTATAACAGTCTTATGTGTTTCGTTGGGTTTTCAGTATTTAGAAAATGTTATTTCAATAAAGTGAAGAATTATATATAACATTTTAGATGCATGGCCGCTGAAAAAAAAAAAAAATCTCTTTATTAAACTGCAACTATGATTCTGTTCCTTGAATTTTGTCAGTTTTATCAGAAATTTTCCATGGGTTTTGTCTTGCATTCGCAATAATCTGTTTCGTAATTCTAAGAAATTATGTAAGAAGAATAACTATTTCTTCAAGTTTCATCATAAATTTTAGATGTTATTCTACTTTTTCTTCTGGGAAAAATTGCTGGGATATAGTTCTGTTATTAGCAGGGTTGTTTGCATCTACTTTAGTAAATATGAATATTATTTCTTTTTAATTCCTACAGGAAAATGGAAAATTGATTCAGTTGAAAAAAAAAAAAAAAAAAAAACAGTTTGACATTGAAACTGAAACGAAAACGAACATAAAACGAAGTTTCTTCGGTCTAATATCAAGTCATTTCACAAAAAAAATTTATTCGGTTTTCCAGTATTTCATCTCCAACGTGCTACGACTCATAGTACGTAAAATGTGCCACAGTTCACATCCTTAAGACATGTTTGATGGCCATATATTAAACAAATAGGGCTAATGCAACAGGATGCATAAGGGGGCCCTTAAGATGGAGGTAAACTACTGGAAACCCAAATAAAATTTTGTTCTGAAATTGCTTGATATTAGATTTTTTTTTTTTTTTTTTTTAATGTTTGTTTCACATACAATGTCTAACATTCTTGCAACTGAGTCAACCAATTTTCCATGTATGATGAAACTTGTAGAGGTGGTGGTTGTTTTTACAGAAGCTTTTAGAAATACTAAAGAAATATTCCCTACAAAAATTCCTCCCTGCACATAATTCCCCGTCTCGAAAGAGTAGGCACAACGGGAAGTAGGCACAACGGGAATTACCGTTCTGCCTAGAGATAAGATAATTAAAAATATTTTCTTTAAAGTGCTGGAGGGTCTGTAGGCAGAACGGGAAGTAGGCACAACGGGAATGAACCGTTCACATACTAAGTAGAACAAATGCTAAAGATCCTAACACGACGCCACTCAAAAACTACCTTTCCTCTAACTTTAAATAAAAGAATGCACTCGTAGTTCGTTGGGAACGTTGCAAAACAAGCTGTATGTATGGTCATCCAATGATTATGAAATTTATGTGTCTGTACTTTCCCAAAACTCACTGTTGACTCATAATTTACCTATTGTACTCAAAGACAGCATCGTAACTAGAAAGAGCAAATCTTTAAATATTATCTCCTATGAGTTATCGTGGCCTCATGTGGTTGCTTAAGGAAATCACGTACACACATATCTCTTGCAGGTATTGTTCAAGATTTTACAATACAAAAGATATATCATTAATTTGCGTTCTCCATATCAATTTAAAAGTATTGTTTAGTCAGCACTCTGGAAAATACAAAACTATTGTAAACAACTCAAAAATTAATGAATATTCATTAATATATATATTATACCTGTTTCAGAATCCTAAGGTACTTATGAAGCATTTTTTATAGAGGGAGTTTAGCTAGGGGCACATAATTTGAAATACTCTTCAACTACCTCTATAAAAATTGTTGCAGAAGTAGGCCTACCATAGGATTCTCAAACTTGGATATTTGGATAGGGCATATATTAGTTTCTAAGTGAAGTCTTGAACCGACTACGGTAGGTTTCGTAGTTTTGGAGCCATGGAGCTTTAAAATTTATTTTTTCATTATTTGGCAGCCTATAACTCCGAAAGGAAGCATTTGTGCACCCAGATTGGTCTTTATTTTTTGTCTTATTTTGGTGTCAGGAACAGTGACGACGCCAGCTATAAGTTCCTAGGTGGGCAAAGGAGGGGCAGATACATTTTCGGGGGGGGGGGCGGGTATTTTCCACAACAAAAATGACATTTATTATGTTTGACTTACGGTACTTTACATTGTGTATTTTGTTGTTGTTTTTATATTAGGCCTGTATAATAAACTTCATATATAATTTACGAGTGGCTGCTGAAAATCTCGTAATCCAACCCAGAAGGAGTGTAGGTAGTAGGTAGAAAGATGAAACTAGTTTTGAAAAACATTTTTTTCAACAAGTTTTCATATTAATAATGAAAACAAATTTTCATATCAATAATGAAGTTCTTATTGCTTTCCCAGACCTGATTATGTGTGCCCAAACAGCGAATTTCACGAACCAGATCACAACTATTATAACATTTTTGTTCCACCAAGGATAGTCACCAAAGTAAATTAATGAGAAAATTAGTGAAACACTACGGCACTCTCCACCATTATATACAGTGGTGAAGAAGTGATGGCTTAGTTCAAACGTTGCGGTTTCTCAGCAAATTATGCCTTACATCCAGGATGACTTTACATCCAGTGACTGTTCCCGAAATCATGGATGCAATTTGTGATATTATTCTTGAAAATTGCAGCATATCAGCCAGTGGTGGATATAAGCTAGGACCGGGGTTCCTAGGCCACTCCAGTTTTTGAGTGACAAAAAGAATTTAAGCTATATTATTTATACACTTTTTAAAGCGTATAGTAAACTCACGATATACTTATTATAGTCTGATGTCTGGCTGCAACCCCCTTCCCCAGTTTTTACCGTCTCAGTAAAACTTGTGTCAGAGATTGTGAGCATTTCTTTGGAACGCGTCGGTAGTATAATTCAGAATGGCTTGGGTATGCGCAAGTTCTCGACACAATGTGTTTCCAAAAAATCTGTCAGAAGAATAAAAGAGTGACGGCATTAAGAGAAGTCTTCTTCCAGTTTGAATGTAATGCTGATCATTTCGCTCATGAATATTAAACATGGACGAAATATGGTTGTACCACTATGATCCTGAAACGAAACAAAAGTCAATGGAGTAGTAGCACTAATTTCTCCCTCACCCCAAGAAGTTCAAGGCACAGAAGTAAGTTGAAAAACTGTTTGCAACATTCTTCTGGAACAAGTATGGAGTCGTACTCATAGACTACCTCCGCAACGGTCAGATATTTAATCCAGAATCTCTACATTACTTACAAAACTGAAAGAAAAATTCAAAGTTCAACACCGCGGAAAATGAAAAGAAAGGAATTGTGTTCCTTTAAGAGAATACACCTGTCCATCGAACCCCTGCGAACACAATTAGCATTGCATAATCTAGGATTTCAATGTCTAGATCATCATCCTTATTCCCCAGATTTAGCTCCGTCTATTGTCTGTATTTATTTCCCGAACTTAGATCTGATTGAACTTTAGATCTGATAAGGGTAGTGTTACGAACAGTGGTGCGAGGAAGTCTCCAGATTTTTTTAACTTCTGCAAAACTGGAGCACTGTACAAGGTAGTATATTGACTCTCAGGGGAAGTGCAGAAGAAGTAAAACTTCACAATTCCACGTGCACTCCTGGGTTGGGCTACGAATTTTCCAGCAGCTCCACGTACATTTCTAATCAATATGGTAGACTTCATGTCAGTACTTTGAAACAAAATAAGTAAGGGAACACTAGTACATACCAATATGAACAAAATCACCAGAGGTGCAAAAAGTGCAGCCAAGTTCGTCAGCCTCAAAAAGTGTTCAGATGAGGATGGATGAGCCAAGTTCCTTGGCCACTGCATCTGAAAGGAACACTGGAACTTGGCGCGAAGTGTCTAACATATTCGAATACATTAAGATGTCTGTTCCTAGTTTCACGGCCGGGACATTTCAGCCCTAAGGCTAGTGGTGACCCCCAAATCCACCACGCTCACAAACACCATCCCTAAGGCTCGTTGGCATCATTTACTTTGACACTTCGTCGAGGAATATAAGTTTTCCTTGTCTGGGTTTCGAACCACCAATCTTACTGCAGTATACTGTATATGTGCCTTAGCGCATTAGCAAAGTTGATATTCCTAAGGTTGATGGTGGTCCCAAACCCACCACGCCCACCACCACTATCCCTAAGGTTCCTTTACATCATTTTCCTTGACACCTCGCGCCAAGTTCCAGTGTTCCTTTCCGATGCAGGTGCCAAGGAACTTGGCTCATCCATCCTCATCTGAACACTTTTTGAGGCTGACGAACTTGGCTGCACTTTTTGCACCTCTGGTGATTTTGTTCATATTTCACTTCTTTTTGTAGTTCACCATGTCAATATCGTATATTGGAATTCTCAATTGTGGCATATTGCTGCATTTAAATTTAAAATTATACATTTTTAAAGGAGTCATAGTGTGTCACATACAACATTAGTTCCCAAGGGCTCTCCCACCGAGAATCGAGCCCAAGACCTGTACAAGAAAAGCGCACATGCTAGCCACTAGAACAGCGGGGAGGATTTATTCTATTAAATATCTTTTAGAGCGTTATGTCCAAACAAGATTCCAATTCATTTACACGAACTACAAAATCACGATCGCAAACATCTCATTTTTCATTACCTAAATACGAAGAGTATCAACAGGGCCCAAAACCCTTGATGCTGAATCCTCGCTGCTACATCACTAGACATAGCTGGTGTTTCAATATACCTAGTTGTTCTCTACCTTTTCACATTGCGAAATTACGGAGTTCATTACATGACGCGCATGTTGCGCAGTTTCATACTGCCTCGGGTTTTCCTTCCAGTGATATACACCTTTCAAATAGCTTGTAAACTTAATAATATTTGCCACCAACATATCCTAACTGTATATAAAGCTACATGAACTGACATAAATTAAAGGGATGCTTCCGGTTGACGTGGAAAGTTGAAATGATGAAGGGGGATGAAGAATTTTCCCATGTTATTTAAATGGGTCTTTTTTTTTTTTTTTTGACATATAATCTCATGTTTTAGGAACTTGGAATTGAAATTTAAAAAATTGAAATTCGGTATGCTTGTACGTTTTCATTAGTATTACCTAAGTAAATCAGTAAAAATAAACAATTCCAACTTTAGAGTGGTTTTATGGGGAACTGAAAAATCTTTCCCATGGTACGTATTTATATGGAACACCTTTTACACCCCAAAATTATACGGCACTTCCTGTAGGGCTACAATGATTAAATTTGACGTGATTGTAGTTTTTCGGAACTAACCGACGGAAAAATTGCCAAAAGTGAATATTTTTAATTTTTAGGGAGTCTAAAGGGGAGATGAAGAAATTCCCCATGCTATTTAAATAGGCCTTTTTTTGGACTTATAATCTCATATTTTAGGTACTTGAAATTAGAATACAAACGTGAAATTCGGTATGCTCCAACGTTTTCGTTAGTATTACCTAAGGAAGTCAGTAAAAATGAAAATATGTAAATTTAGAGTGGTTTTATGGGGAACAGAAAAACTTTTCCATGTTATTTATATTGGACGTCTTCTACACCCCAAAATGTTTAGGCGCTTTCGGCAGGGTTAGAATGGTGAAATTTGGCACGATTGTAGCCTCCCGGGACTAACAAACAGGAAAATTGCTAAAATTGAATATTTTTAATTTTTAAGGAGTCTAATGGGAGATGAAGAAATCACCATGTTATTTAAATAGGCGTTTTCCTGGAATACAAAATCTTATCTTTTAGATAGTTGAAATACGAAAAGAAACTTGAAATTCGAGAATTGTAAGCTTAAGAGGTGTGAGGAAGTAGGACGAGCAAAGGCGAGGGTGTGGGGGCGAACCCCCGAAGGGCAAATTCAGGAAATATGAGGAGCAAAGGCACGAAATTCACTGTTGATGAAAAGGCTGATACGTAAGAGATTCTCACACTGTTCACAGATAGAGACACGAAGTATCAAGAACATTTTTACATAATGACTGTGGTAACTATAATATAACTCTGGTACCAATATATTTACGAAATCGGTTACATTTTGTTGCTAGTCTCACATAAATTCGAACAATTGGATTTCTCATTTCTTCGAAAACTACTTTAATTTTAAACATTCTCCCCTCAACATTATCTTAATTATCAAATTAATTTCAATATCTATTTAATACCAATGACTGCAATAAAGAAAATATATTCACCGAGAAAAGACAAAATATTGGCTTTCCTTGTCTGGGTTTCCAACCACGAAATTTACGGCAGTATGTATGTGTCTTACAAGGAGGGTGTCCGAAGTGTAAATCTCAGATATCAAAAATGTTTGTGCAGATCGTTAGGGGGCTCATGGAATAAAGATCAGCACAAGAAATTTTGGCGGAACCCCATATTTGCGATTTTCGGCTTTCGTAGTAAAAATCGGCCTTTTGATTTGATAATTGACTTATTGTTGTCGACAATCGTTATCATTCGTCTTCATTTGTATAAAGATACTTTAATTGTGGGTGAGGGATCCCTATGTATGGGGGGATCCACCTCACAAGTGTAATACATTTTCCCCCTTCATTTTGACGAGCTGAATTCAAATATGTCATTAAAAGTTCTTTGTGGAGCACATGTGCGACACAGGTCTCTACCTAGTTTCTGGGATGCTGAATCACAAGTTGAAAGAGAACTGAAGGGCTTGAAATAGAAGTTTAGCAGAATCACTGCTTACTGTATGGATTGAAGCCAAAAGAGATTTCATGCCTGTACATGACATAGATGTTCGGAAATGGGCAATTGAAAAAGCGATAGAAATTAATCTTGAAACTTTTAAGGGTTCCAAAAGTTCCTGCACCCGTTTTAAACGGAAACATAATATTGTGTAGCGAGAAATAACAAAATTCGTGTCGCGAGCAGACGTTGACACTTCACAACAAATAGAAACTTCAGCTTTATCTTTCCAGCTAGAAGTCAGGGATACATTACCGGAATTCGATATAGACAATACTTGTAATTCCGATCAAAGTGTTTTTACAATGAAACTGCACTATAATTGTATGTTAGGCATACAAGGTGGGAAAAAAGTAGAAGCTTCTGCACAATCCAAAAATGCCTTATCTCATAGCTATACAATAATACCCCTTATGTCTGCCAGTGGAAAATTAGTTGGGCCATTATAGATTGTATTCCCAGAACCGACAGGAAAATTTGGAGCACAGGTCAAGAAAACTTTATTCCAGCCCCCAAATGTTAAGGTTTCTGCATCAAAATGTGGAAAGATGGGTAAGCTGCATTTGGAGGAGTGGATCCGTGCCTTTCTGGTTCCTAACATAGGGGACAAAAGTGTCTTGCTCGTAGATTCATGGTCATCTTTTAACGAGAAAGAGACGCAGCAACACATTCCGGACAAAAAAAAAACGTTATGTAAACAGATTTTATTATGAGCAACTTGGGCTGTACAAATCATTGGATATTTGGGGCTTTAGAATATGGAAGGATTTTGTACGGAAAATAATAGATTTGGTAATTTTACACCAAATTGATATACAACTTCACAACGTAACAACATTATTAAATTGCAATCGCTAGTTTATGAACAACTATCATCGCCAAGTAACCATGATGTGTTCAAGTATAGTTGGTATAAATCCGGATATGTAGATGCGAGACCGCCAGAATATGTTAATTCAGTGAGTTTCTCGTTTTCTTTTTACGACACTATCATATGTGATGAGTGCAAAGATATAACACTCCTGAAATGTTGTTGCTGCTGCAAAAGTCTTTGCGCGGAACACTTTTTCGAGCAGTTTCATTTCTGTAAAACATACAATACATAAAGTAAGCACGAATTCTGCCAAACTTCAGCCCTTCAGTTCTATTTCAAGCCCTTCAGTTCTCTTTCAACTTGTGATTCGGCATCCCAGAAACTAGGTAGACACTAGGGATGGCCAGAACCGGTTCTAGGTGGAACCGGTTTTCGGGTCTGAACGGATCCGGTTCCGGAACCGGTTTTTCGGATCTAGGTCTGGAACCGGTTCTTCGGATCCAGGTCTGGAACCGGTTCTTCGGATCCAGGTCTGGAACCGGTTCTTCGGATCCAGGTCTAGAACCGGTTCTTCGGATCCAGGTCTGGAACCGGTTCTTCGGATCCAGGTCTGGAACCGGTTCTTCGGATCCAGGTCTGGAACCGGTTCTGAAAACAGAACCGGTTCCTCGCGGAACCGGTTCCGCTGGAACCGAAACTTTGTTACCATCCCTACCTAAACGCGAGCTGCTGGCAAGCTGTGAACAGTATCCTAGATGAAATGGTGGAAGCGACAGGCAGGCTCCCAGACGGCGGCAGCTTGTCTCATTTGACTAAATAAACTGGGTAACTGGCAAACTCATTGGCTAAACAGGCAAACTGGCCAACTCATTTGGCTAAACACCCACTGGTGGACCAAATTTTTTTTCTCGGGGCACAAGCGGGTCTGGGCGGGGAAGGCACAAGCGCATGGTCCTCTTTGCATTATTTTTGAAGGTGAACTTTGTGCCTCCTTTACGGGTCTTTGGAGGCTTTCGGATCCAGGTCTGGAACCGGTCCCTAAGATCCGGTTCTGGAACCGGGTTTTCAGGTCCAGATCTGGAACCGGTTCCTAAGATCCGGTTCTGGAACCGGGTTTTCAGATCCAGATCTGGAACCGGTTCCTAAGATCCGGTTCTGGAACCGGGTTTTCGGATCCAGATCTGGAACCGATTCCTAAGATCCGGTTCTGGAACCGGGTTTTCGGATTCAGGTCCGGAACCGGTTCCAGAACCGGTTCTGAAAATCGGATCTCCGAGAACCGGTTCCTCGCGGAACCGGTTCCGCCGGAACCGGAACTTTGTGGCCATCCCTAGTAGACACCTGTGCCGCACATGTGCTCCTCAAAAAATTTTATTGACATATTTGAATTCAGCTCGTCAAAATGAAGGGGGGATATGTATCACACTTGTGAGGAGGACCCCAGTGGCGGATCTAGCCCGGGGCTGGGGGGCAGCTCCTAGTTCTTTTAGTGACAAAAATAATTGAAGAATATTATTTATATATTCTTGAAAGTTTATAGTAAACTCATAATATAGTATCATAGCCTGGGGTCGGCTTCCCCGAGTTTTTACCTTCTATATCCGCCACTGGGGACCTCCCCACATACACAGGAACCTCGACCCACAATTGAAGTATATTTACGCAAATGAAGACGAATGATAACGATTGTCGACAACAATAGTCAATTTTCAAATCGAAAGGCCGATTTTTACTACGAAAGCCGAAAGTCGAAAATGGGGCACTGCGGCACCCAAATATGGGGTTCCGCCGAAATTTGTTGTGCCAATCTTTATTCCATGAGCCCCCCTAAGGATCTGAACAAACATTTTTGAAATCTGAGATTCACACTTCGGACACCCTCCTTGTTAGTCCACGGTTTTAAAAGTTAACTGATTCACAGAACGTGCCTCATTAACTTGCTTAACTACTTATTACTAGCTCTCACTTATTTTACTCGCACACTCAGAAAAACTGTATGTGGCCTACGTAAAAACCTTTGTTACATGTGTAAATCCTGTAGCTGTTGGACTTAACGTACACTAAATGTATAACTGAAAAAGCATATTTGAACGTACTTTCCGTATAAGTGTTCCGAATAAACGTACTTTCTACACGAACGAAAAGACTTTATGTAGGCGGTCAGAATCTCACCTACAGATGGCCGTATGTAACTTATAGCTGACGTACGTAATGTACGGAAGACTGTTAGATGTCAGACATCCTGCAACGACATTGTGTAACATCTAAGCGGGAAAGAGGGCAGTACGTATGTAGCATATGGATAACGTATGTTAAGTATTGATTTCTGTAGTAAACTTAAGGATCCCGTATATTTGTACATTATACCGCTATCCAGATAACGGATTTTTCTCAGTGACCTTCGCTCATTTTTCTATTAACCTAGAACGACATGAACACAGAAACATCGAGGAGAGTTAAGATTCCAAAGGCTCTTCCACCGGGAATCGAACCCAGGACCCCATACACCAAAGGCGCACGTGGTAGCCAATAGACCAGCGAGAAGGGCACCAACTCGACCACTCAGACAATTGACAATTGACAATTATCACTATGCACATAATGTGTTCAATAACGGAATCGTCCCCGATTTATGATTGTAACGACAGTTTTTTTGCTAATGAAAAAATTTCCGTAGCAAATTCTTCAAATTTCATTTTCAAGCCGTTATAGTGTACCTTTATGGAGAGTTTCGCATCTTTATCTCATTAAGAAGTACCTAATGGCTATGGACAGTTTTTCGCCCATAAAAAGTCCCCATTGTACATTCCTTAAATTTGGAACCTTTACTTACACAGGTCATTACATAAGGTAGGTACCATTATACAGAGTTTCAATTCTTTATCTCATTTGGAAGCGCCTAATCAATGATGAGTGAGTAAATGAACCGATCTTTGTTTGAGTAAGGACAATTTTTTGCCCATAGAAAATTCCATAGCACATTCCTTAAATTTCGGATATTTTTCATATTCAAGCCATTATAAGCTAGCTTCGTGTAGACATTCACATCATCTCATTGGGAAGTACCTAATGGCTACGGACAATTTTTCGTCTATAAAAAATTTCCCATAGCACATTCGTCACATTTCGGACTCTTTCCATACTCAAGTCATTATAAGGTATCTTTATGAAGAATTTCACGTTTATACCTCATTGGGAAGTACCTAATCAATTTGATGAGGGAGAGAATGAACCTATTTGTGTTTGACTAAGGACAGTTTTCGCCCATAAATAACTCCCATAGCACATTAATCACATTTCGGACCTTTTCCATATTCAAGTCATTATAATGTACCGTTAGGCAGAGTTTCACGTCTCTATCCCATTGGGAAGTACCTAATTAACTTAATAAGTGAGTGAGTGAAACGATTTCTTGCTGAGCTAAGGACAGTTTTTTGTCTATAAAAACCTTCCCGTAGAACATTCCTCAAATTTCGGACTTTTTTCCATACTCAAGTAATTATAAGGTATCTTTGTGCAGAGTTTCACGTCTCTGTCTCATTAAAAAGTACCTAATCAATTTGATGAGTGAGTGAGTGAAACGATTTATATCTGGCTAAGGACAGTTTTTTGCCCATAAAAAATTTCCCATAGTACATTCCTCAGATTTTGGACTTTTTCCATACTCAAGTTATTGTAGGGTACCCTTATGCAAAGTTTCACGTTTCTATCTTGTTGGGAAGTACCTAATCAATTTGTTGAGTGAGTTAGCGAAACAATTTTTTTCCAGCCTAAGGACAGTTTTTTGCCCATAAAAAATATTCCATAGTACATTCCTCAAATTTCAAACTTTTTCCATACTCAGGTCGTTATAGGGCACTTTTCTGCAAAGTTTCAAGTTTCAAGTTTGTCTCATTGGGAAGTACCTAATCAATTTGATGAGTGAGTGAGTAAAACGATTTTTTTCCTGGCTAAGGACAGTTTTTTGCCCATAAAAGATTTCCCATAGTACATTCCTCAGATTTCGGACTTTTTCCATACTCATGTTATTGTAGGGTACCATTAAGCAAAGTTTCAGGTTTCCATCTCATTGGGAAGTACCTAATCAATTTGATGAGTGAGTGAGTGAAACGATTTTTTTCCTGGCTAAGGACAGTTTTTTGCCAATAAAAAATTTCCCAAAGCACATTCCTCGGATTTCGGACGTTTCCGTACTCGTGTTATTGTAGGGTACTCTTATGCAAAGTTTCAAGTTTCTATCTTATTGGGAAGTACCTAATCAATTTGATGAGTGAGTGAGTGAAACGATTTTTTTCCTGGCTAAGGGCAGTTTTTTGCCCATAAAAAATTCCCATAGCACATTCCTCAGATTTTGGAATTTTTCCGTACTCATATTGTTATAAGGCACCTTTATGCAAAGTTTCACGTTTCTATCTCATTGGGAAGTACCTTATCAATTTGATGAGTGAGTGAGTGAAACGATTTTTTTCCTGGCTAAGGACAGTTTTTTGCCCATAAAAATATCTCATAGTACATTCCTCAAATTTCAAACTTTTTCCATACTCAGGTCGTTATAGGGTACCTTTATGCAAAGTTTCACGTTTCTATCTCATTGGAAAGTACCTAATCAATTTGATGAGTGAGTGAGTGAAACGATTTTTTTCCAGCCTAAGGACAGTTTTTAGCTCATAAAAAATTCCCATAGCACATTCCTCAGATTTTGGACTTTTTCCCTACTCAAATTTTTATAGGGTAACTTTATGCAAAGTTTCAGGTTTTCATCTCATTGGGAAGTACCTAATCAATTTGATGAGTGAGTGAGTGAAACGTTTTTTTTTCCTGGTTAAGGACAGTTTTTTTTGCCCATAAAAGATTTCCCATAGCACATTCCTCAGATTTCGGACTTTTTCCATACTCATGTTATTGTAGGGTACCTTTATGCAAAGCTTCAAGTTTCTGTCTCATTGGGAAGTACCTAATCAATTTGATGAGTGAGTGAGTGAAACGATTTTTTTCCTGGCTAAGGACAGTTTTTTGCCCATAAAAAATTTCCCATAGCACATTTCTCAGATTTCGGACTTTTTCCATACTCAAATTTTTATAGGGTACCTTTATGCAAAGTTTCACGTTTCTATCTCATTGGGAAGTACCTAATCAATTTGATGAGTGAGTGAGTGAAACGATTTTTTTCCTGGCTAAGGACAGTTTTTTGCCCATAAAAAATTTCCCATAGCACATTTCTCAGATTTTGGACTTTTTCCATACTCAAATTGTTATAGGGTACCTTTATGCAAAGTTTCACGTTTCTATCTCATTGGGAAGTACTTAATCAATTTGATGAGTGAGTGAATGAAACGATTTTTTTCCTGGCTAAGGACAGTTTTTTGCCCATAAAAGATTTCCCATAGCACATTCCTCAGATTTCGGACTTTTTGCATACTCATATCGTTATAGGGTACCTTTATGCAAAGTTTCACGTTTCTATCTCATTGGGAAGTACCTAATCAAATTGATGAGTGAGTAAGTAAAACGATTTTTTTCCTCGCTAAGGGCAGTTTTTTGCCCATAAAAAATTTCCCATAGCACATTCCTCAGATTTTGGACTTTTTCCATACTCCAATTGTTATAGGGTACCTTTATGCAAAGTTTCACGTTTCCAGCTCATTGGGAAGTACCTAATCAATTTGATGAGTGAGTCAGTGAGTCAGTGAGCCTGAAAACTGCATATTTTGGGGGTCCAGTACTCAAATATGGTTGAAGATAGGAATGTGAGATTTGGCATATGAGTACATCTGTGGGATATCTCCTTATATTCTAAATTTCATGTTTCTACCCTCAATAAAATCGTTTTTACAAAGCCTCGAAATCGGCGATTTTACCCAAAACTCTTGTTCGTGTATAATATGCTTACGGCAGTGCAGGCCAGTTTTCATTTTCTTCGCGGAACTTGGCTGCCATGCACTGCCGTGCATGTTGATTACTAACTAAAGATCAGCACTCTGACAATACGTTTTATTGAGAGCTAAAAAAAACAATAGATTTAATTCCATACATTTATTATTATTATCATTTGCAGGATGGGAAAACACAACTTTTTTTCCTTCAAAAAATTAAGCCCTGGTAGTCGCAAATTAAGCTGATATAAGCCCATCCTCCGAATATTGAAAGCCGAGAATAATGTTTCAGGAAATAGAAGTATAGAACCTTTAAATAAAACAAAATATGAAACTGAAAACTTCAAAACTGGATAAATACAAACAAGTTATGTAATTGGTTTTACCTTTCTTTTGTTTCCAATCGAAGTTGATCCAATGAGAAGAAAACAAGTCGACCAAAACTACTATTGTTCGCTAGGCACAGTAATTACAATTCATAAGAAAGAACTGTAACTAAAATTTACCGGAAAAGGCGCTAAATTAGAAAACAGAAATATGCGTGCATACCCAGACGCTCAAAGAAGAAAGCTTGAGGACTAATCTGCCACATAGTAAATGCATGGAAAGTAGACCCCCTTGCCCCCCTCTGGCGTCGTCACTGGTCAGGAACCACCTCCCAAACGTCGGTGTCAGCGTTGCCAGACTCACAGCTCGGAATTATTCCAAAAGCTGATCGAACTTATGCTAGATTCGGTCAAATTATGCTAGATCATCATAATTACTAATTCAGGAGTTTAAAAAAAAAAAACAAAGTTGAGATACGATAACGTAACTTAAAATACACAGAGAGCAAGAATGCATGGATAGAACTCAATACTTCACGCACCAAAATTTTAACTCAGCTAAATTACTGCAGTCGTTGCCAAACTCAATGGCGTATATATCGTATAAATGAATGCAAAGTTTTTGTTTACATATTTTGAAAGAAAATTACTTCGCAGCATAAGCGGAGTTGGGAATCGTCTGCTGGGGGAGGGGGCAGATTTTTGGTCGGTCTCGGAGCTGTCATTTCAGGAATAGATATGATCATGAAGTCAGAAGTAAAGATGGTGAAGTTGTCAAAAAGTTGGGGGGAGAATGGCCCCCATAGCTCCACCCATGCCTCGGAGTTAAAGGATTAGAAAACCCTGGGTGGAGCCACAAAAAAAAAAAAAAAGCCCAAAGCCGTTCCGAACTTACTTAGGAAAATAAGACTGCCTGTATGGTTTACCGAGTGTATGAATCAATGGAAGAGGATACATTTCTGCCGTTCTTTTTCTTCCCACGACCAACTTCTCCAGGTTTTACGGCTTTTTGATAACTTGCTGAAATTGTGCTAGATTTGGGCAGGATGCTAAAAGCAAGATGCTAGGTGCTAGAGACATGCAAATTATGCTAGATCTAGCATCATTATGCTAGATCTGGCAACGCTGGTCGGTGTTGTTTTTTTTGCTTGAGGGTGCCAATAGTGGTAAGCTTGTGGTTCAAATGTTAGTTGAAGACTAAACGGGAACACAGAAGCATATATTCTAATTATACAATGGACTATACCTATTATTTTACATAATATAGAGATAATTACTATAAGCAAGTTATTTCTGGTTTCTCAAGGAGGTTAGTTTACCAAAGCTGAATTTATAGAGGGCTATTTACCCTTTCTGTCGATCTTTTCGGGAGACAAAAAATATCGTAATTACTTATAATAAATGTGATTGAAGTTAGGGTAAACTCACTCCAAATATGTTTTCATTTAGCGAGTCATCTATTGGCTTGTATTATTGGTGGTTGAACTTGTGCACAATTTTAACGTAGTTCTTGCAGAGGACCTTTACCTAGAGGCGCGTGTGTAAAGCTGTTGTTTGCTCCCGCGCAGTCATGAAAGTAACACTAAAAATCTTGTTTTTATTTCACATAATGAAAATAATAATATTGTATTACAGGGGAAACAGAAAATTTCAACAGTCAAAACGGTTCTATTAAATTTTGACATATTTCTTACATTTTCAGGTTAGGTTAGAGCTTTGTATTTCTTTTAGCAGAGCATGCACTTAACGAGCAGCTCCATTACTACTTGCAAATTGACTTCAGGTGGTCTCAGTATAAATACAGTGTGGACGTATGGCATAAAAATTACAGTTCATAAAACACGAACCAACTTCTGGATATTAAATGGCTAGGTGGCCATTAAAAAGCACGAATGCTATCTAACCGAGTCAGGGCAGGAGCGCAACAGGGAACCTCGAGCTGTAGCTGTAGGAAGTTGCGTCCGTAGGGAGCAGGCGCGTCAACGACGGGGGGTATACGCATAAATCAGGATAGTGGAAGAGCACACTTACACATACAATACATTCAATGTCACTCAAAGTTAATTTCAATATGCTGTGCACTGACAATGATTACTTATATTCACATTCTCATTCCTTTACAAAATATCTTTCACATCGTATTTTACCTATAAATTTTCTATTTCGTAGAACCGTCTGTTCGAATGAAACATGTCAAAGTAATTATCCTTTTCGTTTCGTTGATATTTTCAATGTTTGAAATATTCACGTTCCCACGGACAAAAATTCAAACTAATTCCATTTATTACTGCACTAGTGGATATTGTAAGAATAAAACAAATCATTTCCTGTAAGTTTTTTTAACGTAGAATTGGTAAAAATTCAAATCTTTATTTACAACACATTCAAGATGAAAGTTAATTTATTAGGATTAGGATTAGGCATTAAATTTCTGGGCTTTCGGCATTTATGGCCATGTTAGCCCGTCACTAGGATTAGGATTAGGAATTAGATTTCTGGGTTTTCGGCATCTATGGCCATGTTAGTCCATCACTAGGATTAGGATTAGGAATTAGATTTCTGGGCTTTCGGCATCTATGGCCATGCTAGCCCGTCACTAGGATTAGGATTAGGAATTAGATTTCTGGGTTTTCGGCATCTATAGCCATGTTAGCCCGTCACTAGGATTAGATTTAGGAATTAGATTTCTGGGCTTTCGGCATCTATGGCCATGTTAGCCCATCACTAGGATTAGGATTAGGAATTAGATTTCTGGGCTTTCGGCATATATGGCCATATTAGTCCGTCACTAGGATTAGGATGAGGAATTAGATTTCTGGGCTTTCGGCATCTATGGCCATGTTAGCCCGTCACGTATGAGAGATGACGTCCCATAGTGATCATACTATTCGAGGAAAGGGAAGGAAGGAAGCGGCCGATATGTTATGTTAGGTACCGGTACCATTCCGGCATTTGCCTAGCGTGAATGAGGAAAACCTTATTCAGGATGGCTGAACTGAAATAGCTTTTTACTCTTTTTCGACCGGGTGTCCCCACCGAGAATCAGACCCAGGACCAATCGCACACCAAAGACAAAATTTATACAACAATATTGAAATACAGGTATCGATAAAAATAAGTGTCTTTTTAAAATTTTCTATTTTGTTAAAATTTTGTACCTTTGGGAGTGAGGGATGGCAAAAACCTGGACGAAACGTTAAATTCACCTCTGATAACAAATACAAGTTTTTTTTAAAGTTAATAACTCTTGATTAAGGAATTTCCAGAGGCGGATCTTGCCCGAGGCCAGAGGGGCCTAGGCCCCCTAGGTTTTTGAGTGACAAAAATAATTTAAGCTATTATTTATATATTTTTGGAAGTCTATAGTAAACTCATGTTATAGGGTCTACTTATCTTGGGCTGGTTTCTGACTGCCCCCCCCAGTTTTTCCTTCTAGATCCGCCACTGAGAATTTCGCCTTTTTTAAAAGCATGCAATAAAAACAAAGAGGAACGGACCGTCAATTCTGTATTCTTGAGTATACTATAAACGAGTACGTTAAGAACTATAGATTGTCCTCTATTAAAAGAATTCTCTTAAGAAAGGCAGTAACATAATGAGACTCAGTCATTTAATTAAAGAAGTTTTACTGATTGTTTTTTTTGTTAATCATTTCTTCAGGAGCAAGATCATTTATATTGCCTCGGAATTCATTTGCAAGGAGTGGTTAATTGGGCGTGTGAATTATACATGTTATAGTGTGTGGGCATCTTCTATCATTCCAGGCCGCAAAGGAAAGCGAAACTCAACATGCACTTCGCTTGCCGGATGCTTCCTATAAGTTAGATGCCACTCCTTAACAGCAATTGCTATATACACAGTACACTCCTTTTTACAGATCCTTAATGAAATTCAGATCAAGAGAAGTGAAAAATTAACACAATTGCTTACAATTGTTCTGAAGCTATTATTTCTACAATCTGTGGTCATAAACAAACAAATTAGGACCAGCTCCTTTGGTAGATGCAGAGGTTTAATTACGTCAGGAATTTTAATCACCTTTTAAATCCTTTAACACACCCAATTCCTTTTCTGTTTGGATCGTTAGTAGCTAAGGACGAAATGCATTGCATCAAATGCACACTAATTAATAATAATAAAAAAAAGTTTGATCCACCATGTTAAGGGATCGTTACTATTTTGCTAATTGCAGCCAGATAAGAGCAGTTTAATTACTGCAAGATTTATACCTATTCAACCTCTTAAGTGAATGCAATCGTATACATGTGTGAATTTCTATGTATGGTCATGCCCCAGTTTATAAAGTGCTGGTATGATAGAACAGATAGTACTGCCAACGAGATGAGAAGTACCTTTTTAAATTCGAGAAAATAAAAGAAATTCCTCGAATCTTGTGAACAATACTAGTTTACGCAAGTCTTAGATCTTGAATATTGTTCTACTGTTACACGAATCATAGTATAAAAGGTACTATATTTTAATATCAATGTCGTTTGCTATTACCATAAGAAAAGTGTCATGAGTGTATATTTTAATATCAGTTTCATTTGCTATTAACATAACGAAAAGTGTGGTGAGGGAATATTTTAATATAAGTTTCATTTGCTATTACCATAACGAAAAGGGTGATGATGGTATATTTTAATATCAGGTTCATTTACTATTACCATAACGAAACGCGTGATGAGGGTATATTTTAATATCAGGTTCATTTACTGTTACCATAACGAAACGCGTGATGAGGGTATATTTTAATATGAGGTTCATTTACTGTTACCATACCGAAACGCGTGATGAGGGTATATTTTAATATCAGGTTCATTTACTGTTACCATAACGAAACGCGTGATGAGGGTATATTTTAATATCAGGTTCATTTACTATTACCATAATGAAATGCGTGATGAGTAGGGATGCATTCGAGTCGAGTCGAGTCGAGATTTAAGCCTGTCTCGACTCGTCTCGAGAAAATGTTGTCTCGACTCGTGTCTCGACTCGAAAATATGTTTCTGTCTCGACTCGTGTCTCGACTCGAAAATATGTTTCTGTCTCGACTCGTGTCTCGACTCGACAGTCTCTGTCTCGACTCGACTCGAATTCGAGTCGAGACGTCTCGAAATTCGAGTCGAGACAAAATGTACGAGTTAAAATATACGCACACATCAGCCAGACCATCATGACTACCTACCTAATTGTCAGTATGTCGACTTTTGGCATGGATAAAAACGGCGACACGTCTTGGCATACACGCAATGATCCTTGATAGGTCGCTGGAGAGAGCTGGCACCACATGCGCTCACTCAGGTCACCTAATTCCCGTAAATTCCGGGAAGGGGGGCGATGTGTTCTGACGTCACGTTCAATCACATCCCACAAGGGACACCACTCAAATGTACGGCTCCAATTTCAATGAAACTTTTTTGGTGATAGAAGGCATGTATGCATCATTACTTGTGATGACAAATTTTTGCCATGGTGCATGTTTTCTATTTTTTTAAATAACTTTTAAGAGTTGTGATGTGGTTATTAGAGATTACTACAGAAGTCCCTTACTACCCTTTGTAAACGGAGCGTTAATGAAGAAAAGTGAAGAAAAACCATGTGGATACATATAAGTCCTGGGGGGAAGTCGTATGGTAGATATGACCTTGATGGCAGCCATCTTGAAATCCGCCATTTTGAATTAAGGTCAAGTTTTCAAAATGGGAATAGGGTAATATGATACATAATTTCGGGCTAGAATTTAATCAGGAAGACAATGGTGAAGTTAGTTTTAAGATACACCCATTTGGGGGAAAGTTACAGGCATATTAATTGTTTTTACTTACTGTGTGCGTAAGTCCCTTCTTACTTTCGTCTCAAGACCTGCAAATCGATCGCAACGGCAGAGCCCGGTTTTGCACTAGTGTTTAGAAATCTTTAAACTCACTTGAGGCAATATTTGTGGATTATTGTATTGTATTTTGCCTTTAATTAAATTTGAACCCACTTCATGATCTTGTGTAAAGTATCATTAAAAGAGAATTTCTGTTTTTATGGAGAACGTAAGCATAGCAATTATAAAAGGTGAGTAAGGTGCGTATGTATTTATAAGAAAGTTTATTTTACGAGTCTTTTGTGGTTCCGCCAACCTATTCTTTAGTTTTTTTTAAATACTCATATCTCATAAATAAAAGAGCTATTATAAAATCTCTTACCACTATCCTTTAATACTTATAAAATTTTATTTATTGTAAAAGCACTGGCGAAATATTTCTTATCGCCCACTAAAATTATGGTGGAGCTCCTTCGTGGCTAACGGTTAGTATACTTGCCTTTGGCGTGGGAAACCTGGGCTTGATTCCCGGTGGGAGTTCATGTGGTTCGGATTCCACGTTAATCAGTAGGTCCACGTCTCACATAGCCTCGCTGCTGAACGGGACGTTACATTGACTACATTATAAAATTGTAATTTGTGACGACTAAAATATCAGAAATTAAAGATTTTTCTCTTGGGTTTTGGAACATTTTGAAAAACGTGAAAATCTGGTACTGCACCGATACAACACACCTTTTGGATTTGTCATTGTGTAAAGTGATACAAACTAAAGAAGAATGACAACTTTATGAAATTGTATTAGGACTTATTTAGAAATAAACACCAAATAAGTGTAATAGTTCATGTCCGTATCAAATACCAAGTTTATGATGAATCAACTACACAACGTAGGATCCAAAAACGCTCATTGCAATTTGTTCCATCCTTCAGTCGAACCAGGAACTGAAACATAAAGAGTGACATTTTCTTTTTAAAGATACTTTGTCCAGCTAAGTATTGTGAAGGTTTATGTCAGTAGAAGGAATTGCATTCCATTATACAAGCGCAATTTCACAACTTTATGTACACATTACTAAATATCGAACACTTGTCCATATGATTAGCGTACGCGTCTTTGGTGCGGGAGACCTAGGTTCGATTTCCGATGGGAACTCCTATGGTTCTGAACCCACGTTAATTTGTAAGTTCACGTCTCATATAGCCTTGATGCTGAAAGGGACACTAAACTCTAATCTAATACTAAATACAAATATTTAAAGAAAAATGATGACGAACCAAGATGACGTGAATTTGGCTATCAAATCCATTTTGTGTTTTCAGTTATTTTCTAGTAGTATTTTTTCTAGGCATCCTTTCAAAAGACAGTGATGCAAATTTCGTAACTGCGAATTCCTGTTAGAAGCCATGAAATTATCCGATTAGATGCAAAATTTCCCGTCCACTAAAATAGATACCGTAAATTTACAATAGCTAACAATAAATAATTTTGAAAGATATCGCTTTCGAGGGAAAAAATGAAGTGAAATCTTTGAGTTTTACGTCCCACGGTTATGCCGGTTAGGCTAAAGGAGAGGGGTGATGATGAGAAATTAGTGAAATCGTGGAATGAAGAAAGTGGGAGGAACGGAAGAACCCCGAGGAAACCCATGCACACGGTGTTTGTCCACCACAAAGTTCACTTGGTGCGAGCTGGGATCGAACCAGGGTCTCCAAGCACCAGAGGTGAACGATCTACCACTGAGCCACCGCGGCCCCGCTTTAGAGGGGCCATGACGTATAGTTGAACTCATTCTCGTAGTATGAAAGGCATTATTTATAATTATGCATGATAGGATCACAAACAAAATTTAAAAATATTATGTGTACTTTCTTTTAACAAACATTATATTGTCTTTTATGGTGTGGAAGGGAATGTTATGTTCGAAAAAAAAAGTCCTTAACACGATTCTTGTTGCTACACACTGCATGTTCCTAGCCACAGAAAAGATGCAGCGATAGGTGGGCTATTTTTCAATTGCTTTACATTAGTTTGATGTTTCAAGTCTTTTGTGTGTTTCTGAAGTTCACTTTTACCACAAAAGAGCTCAATATTGACATGTCTTACATAGCTTTGGTTCAATTCTCAACACGGACTGCAACTACCCGTTAAATTGTGCATCCGAAAGGCACTCTTTGTTAAACCTCGCTTATCACCGCTCATCTTAATAATATATATAACTTCACCGCGAAGCAAATGTTGCATTTCTCTCTTTCATCCTAACACAAAACAAAACTAACCACAGCTGTGACACGAAGGAGCTATTTCGAAAAGAAACAAGCTGTGCTTCATAGAGATGTGTACCAAATGATAGAAGTATAAAGTATTGTTTTCTTTCCTGTTTATTGATATCAGTTGAGTTTACTCATTAGTTTAGAAATAGTATATATGGAATTTGGACATATGTTGTACGTATTTTTTTGAGAAATTGATGAGACCAGAAAAATTATAAGGACAGATGGAATAGGTTTAAGCGCATCTACGTGACTTTATCAAATATTTATTCTCCATAATGGTACCACGCGGAAAACTTGGTATACTATAATCTTTGCCTCCCTCTGTTAGCTGTTTCGTATCATATATATTGGATGGTTTTGATATTTCTTCTGATCATTAAAATATAGCAATAGTACCTGTGTGCGTGCAGAAATGCAAAAGCACAAGATAACTTCCTATTTGTTTTGGAAACAACAACACCCATTTCACGTGTGCGAGAGAAATTGAGCACAGCAAGATCGGGTGTTTATGTTTACTCACGGTCAGTTCGCAGCAGGAGTCCATGGTAAAAGATTTGGCTAACTATCTCTTCATATTGACGTGAAAACACTCGCAAAACCCTACAAATACAAAAGAATGCGCTTCAAAGAAAGTTTAGACACAGATGTTTCAATTTTCTCTTAGCATCTTTCTTCAGCAAAAGAGTCGGTTCATTGTATTCGAAAAAGGGAAGGGAGAAAGGGTGAATTTATATTTTATGAGGGGGGGGTAACATTGTAAGTAGTATAAACAATACATACCGCTTCCGACTCGACCCTCATCCTACCTCAAGTTGTAAAGTAGAAACTACTAGAAAGGGACAGAAGTATTCAACATGACTGCGACTTGAGTTTCAGTTCACAATACTAAAACCAGTGAGCAAGTAAACAGTCTTTTGTAGGATCGTGTTTTACTTCTTGAATTTATTTTTGAACATTTCTGTGAATTCAACAACAGAACGCAGTAGAAATACGGACTAGTTTTTACTTCAACCATTACTTTCGCTCCAACCCAGGGATGCCACATTTATGATTTCGTATAATACTAGATTTAGTGATTTTACTATTGAACTAGTGATCTAGTACGTACTTTGGGTAAATAGGCACATTCTAGTGATTTTTTTGCATTTTTTTCTGATGCAGACAAATGACAAGGAAATGGTTCTTAAAATAAAAGGAAGAAGTATATTGCAATTCAAAACAAATGTAGAAACTTTAAATTATTTTTTTTCTCTCTGACTGAGTGAAACCCCTGCTGTGTAACGACCTTAGGTAAACAACGGCTATCTTTGGTCCGCTACCTCCTTTTGTTAGCCGACATGAGATGTGTTACTTTTTTTTTTAAGAAAGTGAAGAAATAATTATCCAGTACATTTACGTTTTGTCAGGCACACAGGCGCAGTCTGTACTTGTTTCCTAACGAATTTTAGCAACATAACATAAATGAAACATGTGTATCAGAAAATAGAGGCAGTACAAACGGACATTTTCATCTGTGACACATTTGATGAGAAATATAGTTAGATGTCCCGTGCAAGCACTCTAAACATGTCCTATCCTTTAATTCTATTCGTATGTTTATGTAGGTGAGACTGAGAAATCAAGAAACAATAATAACTGGTTTTCTTCCAGGGCAAAAATCTAAATGTGAAGGGGTGTTACACTGGGACTTTAATTGCGTCCTTTGTACAAGATTGACAAGTAATCGCAATTTTACAAGATTAACAAGTAATCGCAATTTTTTAATTTATTAGTTCTTGGGGAGAGGAAGATGGAAGCGAACCCTCGTAAGGACCTCTGCAAGAAAACATGAATACTATCCGCCACTGTTTGTTACATTACACAAAATAGTTATATATATACAGGGGCGGATCCAGGATATGATCAAGGGAGGGGCTAAACCATATTTTTCCGTTTTATCCAGTGTAAAGCAGGATTGAAGTCCATTTTATCCAGGGTATACCCGAGCGTCAAGGGGGGGGGGCTATAGCCCCTATAGCCCCCCCTTAGATCCGCCACTGTATATATATATATATATATATATATATATATATATATATATATATATATATATATAATATTGAGTTTTAGTCAGGGTTTTCATTCTGCAGGAGAGGGGAGGATAGTAATACCTGGCGAACATTTTCTATTCTCAGAGTGTTGCAAATGATAGCATTTCCTTCATTATTGCTTGGCCAAGCTAGTTGCATTATATATAAGGATTAAGTTAGCCTAAAAAGCTTAAATTTTTATGGCAGTTTTACTTTGTAGCCATGTTTCTCATTTTCGGTCTACGGGACTCTGTGTCCGGAAATTTTCGATGGCTTCCAAGTCGGAAAATAAGTGTATCAAAGGCATATATATTATATCTATGGTTATATGAGGTATGGATCTACAGTTTAAAGTGGAATACCGGTAACAACTTCATGAGCTTCCACCGTAAATCGAACCAGAGTCTCCCGCGATCAAGGTGTATGTGTTAACCATACAGCCACGAGGAAATTCACATAAGCACACACACATATATATTGTTGAGTTGATTTTGACTTTACCGTCTCTTTCAGCAGCGAGGATATATGAAGTGTAGACCTACTGATTAACGTGGAATCCGAACTGCATGAGCTCGCGCCGGGAATTGAACCCGAGTCTTCCACGACAAAGACGCGTACACTAGCCACGGAGTTCACACACACACACACAGAATCAGAGTCCTCACACACCAAGGGTGAAAGCTGTGCCACTGAGTCACAGCAGCCACGAGGCTAGGTCGAGTCCACTTTACGTTCATAGTTTCTTAGTACATAAATGTTACGATTATGAAATAGATTTTCCTTAATGAGCTGCATATAAACAAAAGCTTTCGAAATGTATTAAACAATTAGCTCGATTTGAGTGTGAACTTAAACTTATATCAGAGTGTAAATACGTATACGCACCAAAGCTCGAAAACTTAATACACTATTTCTCCTATATAGTCAGCATGTACCAAGCAATCGTTCAGCTTTCATTTGAGAGGATGGAAATCGAAGGCTCCTGAACAACTATGTTACTAATGTGCGGAATGTATTTATCTTACAGTGAACTGCTTCGATGCCAAGTGGCCTAACTCCAAAATTGAAATTTTCCAGGAGTGAAATTTAAAGTTCAATATCTCATGAACAATTCATATTTCTTTTATGTTGGGAACCAAAACCATAACTACTGTATGTAGTTCATTGTTTTATAAGTTAGTGTTTACAAAAATCCTTTAAAAAAATACCTATTCACAGAAGTGAAAGGTACTTATCTGTACTAGTTCTTGGCATCCAAGCAGTCCATTTATTGTAATACTAGCTTAATATACCCATTCTTCGCATGGGGGCTGTATTTGGAAGTCAACACCTGTGGAAGTATCACCATTCATTTCAGCGACCGCGAAAACTATGGATTTGACACTAGTATCAATCAATATGGGCTATTTATACATGTCTCGGTATTCCTCACCCGCTGACACCCGGCCCGCGTACAGTGGTAGCTGAATTTGCAAGTCATCGCTGATGGAAGTGTCACCATTGATCTCAGCGACCGTGAAAACTATGGATTTGACACTAATGTCGATCAATTTGGATTACTTTTACTACATGTCTCGCTAAACGCCCCCCTGAGACCCCCTGGTTCCAATTTTGACAAAAACGCTTCGCCTTAGACTGGGACTTGGACCAAGGTATCCGTGACCAAAATTTGGTAACTCTCGGTCAACTTATCTGGTCCCCAGGTCGGTCCCAGTAAACGTTCCCCCCGAGACCCCCCTGGTTCGAAAAAAAAAGCTTCGTCTTGATCTGGGGCCTGGACTAAGGTACCCGTGACCAAATTTTGGGAACTCTCGGTCCACTCGTCTGGTCCCCAGGTCGCACAGACAGACAGACAAACACACAAACAAACTCTTTATTTTATTTATATTAGATAAGATATATTATATGTAAAATAGTCTCGTATCATAATATGTGATGTACAACAAATGTTACATTATATATTATCCGTGGCTCGTGATATGCTGCAACATATTAAAGCCTCAGAATAGTTGGGCAAGCGAATAATCCAGAAGTTACGTAACCCTATTGCGTTCATGGGAACAAAAACAATAATTATAACTATGCTAAATTACTATAGACTATCAACTGCTCATTCAGAGAATTTATGAAGTTCACTTTATCGCAATAGTTTTATACAAACTAGATTTAAACTACGGATAATAGTTTTATACAAACTAGATAATCAATTATTATTATTATCATTATATTTGCAGTACAACCAAATACAACAACATTAACTATTAGTTCTAATTAACTGAATTGAGCTGAAAATTAAATCTTGATCTTTAAAGATTAACTATTAATTTTATGCGTTCTGTACCTTTCTGAAGGAATAAAAGCTGGAATTGGTTTCGAGGCTGTTTCTGAGTGAATACTTTCTTCAAAATAATATTAAAAATTATAGAAAAATTTTCGAGACATTCGAGTCGAGTCGAGATTTTTAAGAGCCGTCTCGACTCGACTCGTGTCTCGACTCGAAAATTCGAGTCGAGAAATACGTTTGTCTCGACTCGTCTCGAATTTTACAAAGTGTGTCTCGACTCGAATCTCGACTCGAATTCGAGTCGAGTCGAGTCGAGATTCGAGACATGTCTCGACTCGAGCGCATCCCTAGTGATGAGGGTATATTTTAATATCAGGTTCATTTACTATTACCATAACGAAACGCGTGATGAGGGTATATTTTAATATGAGGTTCATTTACTGTTACCATAACGAAACGCGTGATGAGGGTATATTTTAATGTCAGGTTCATTTACTGTTACTATAACGAAAAGCGTGATGAGGGTATATTTTAATATCAATTTTATTCGTTATTATCATAACGAAAAGCGTGATGAGAGTATATTTAAATATCAATTTCACTTGCTATTACCATAAGGAAAAGCAT
Organism: Thermobia domestica; assembly: GCF_964235325.1. Lineage (NCBI taxonomy): Eukaryota > Metazoa > Arthropoda > Insecta > Zygentoma > Lepismatidae > Thermobia > Thermobia domestica. Next base: position 382,107,110 of record NC_137454.1, on the reverse strand, counting down.
TATGAGTGTATATTTTAATATCAATTTTATTTATTTTCACCGTAACGAAAAGCGAGATAAGGGTGTATTTTATTATCAGTTTCATTTGCTATTACCATAACGAAAATCGTGATGAGGGTATATTTTAATATCAGTTTCGTTTGCTATTACCATTAAAAAAGGTGAAAACGGTATATTTTAATATCAGTTTCTTTTTCTATTACCATTTAAAAACGTGAAAAAGGTATATTTTAATATCAGTTTCGTTTGCTATTACCATTAAAAAACGTGAAAAGGATATAGTTTAATATCAATTTCTTTTGCTATTACCATTTAAAAACGTGAAAAGGGTATATTTTAATATCAGTTTCTTTTGCTATTACAATTTAAAAACGTGAAAAGGGTATATTTTAGTATCAGTTTCGTTTGCTATTACCATTAAAAAACGTGAAAAGGGTATATTTAAATATGTTTCGTTTGCTATTACCATTTAAAAACGTGAAAAAGGTATATTTTAACATCAGTTTTATCTTAATCAGTGGCGTGATTGTTTTACAATATCAAATTTTAGGTTCATTATATAGATAGTTTCTCTCATTACCTATACATACCGCAGGGCTGTATTTACCTCTAGACAAATTAGGGCCAAGCCTAGGGTCGCAGGATAGATGAAAACTTACAAGTGCAGTAGATTAAAAGAAATGCAAGTGTTAATTAATAATAATAAACATTATTCAAGTTAGAGTATACGCCCTCCAAGTAATAGTTCCTTTAACAATTCTATTGATTTTAATTATTTGTGGTTGTAGTTGAGTACAATTTTAACAGCGTGTAGGATCAGGGGCGTTACGCTGTTGTGCTGGTGCATGTACGCTCCCGAGATGTGCTCCTGCGCATGTATGCCACTCAACACCCTATCAGCACACCAAAATTCATTTAGAAATTTATACAAAAGTGTTGAAACAAACATATACAAAAAATAAGGTGCTTCTTATTATTAGCATCACCTGACCGAAGTGAGTCGTATGGACATACGTTAGTCTACACGGTATCTCTTAAACGAAAGCGAATATAGTTTTTGGCAATAGATACCCAAAGCAATAGATTATCTAGGCTGAATTCTTTAATGGAGCCAATCCGCTAAGATCTTCACGGGTAACGTTGACTTAAACAGCGACTATCCATATACCATAGGTTTATTAAAATTATACGTTTCACGCAACAATATATGCAACCCTCAATACATTGAAGAGTCACGGGTTGCATATTTGTCTGGGCGAAAATATTCCGATTTTCTTAATCCTTACTAGTGATGAGCGCAAGAGTCTTGGTCTTGCAGTTTTTGCAAGAGTCTTGCATGCAAGACCAAGACCAAGACCAAGACCAAGACCAAGACCAGGAATCCCGATGCAAGACCAAGACCAAGGGGTGCAAGACCAAGACCAAGACCAAGACCATACCTGCAAGACCAAGACCAAGACCAAGACTCTTGCGCAAGAGTCTTGCACAAGTATGGTACTACTTAATTTTTTATAGAATGTAAAAAGGAAGGGAGGAAATCATTACATCTTTCACGTGAACTTCTTGGCTCCAGTAAAAATACCGCCGGAGTGAATGTGTTCCCAGAAGTTTATGCAATCCATGTGAGTCGATCTGCTCCTGTAACATATAGCTACAGTATGTCGTTTTTTGAATCAGTTGTTCACGAGACGACCGAAAGCATAATTCTATGAATTGTTACAAGATATAATAACTTCAGTGTCTGATTGACTTTGGTCATCATTTGATCATTCACGACGGCCCATGATTGATTTTGGGAAATCATACGAATAATAGTTGTGTCCATAAGAAGTGGATAAGCAAAAATAAACTAGAAAATGTTATGGCCACGGTGGCTCAGTGGTAGAGCGTTCACCTCTGGTACATGGAGCCCTGGTTCGATCGCAGCTTGCGCTATGTGAGCTTCTTTGGTGAACAAACACACCCTGTGCGTTAGTTTTCCCGTTTCCTCGTACTTTCTTCATTCCACCATTTCTCATCCTCACTGTTTCCCTTAGCCTCAGTGTAATAATCGTGGGACGTTAAACTAGATATTTCATTTCATTTCAAAACATATTAGTGGTGTTCTTCTTCCAAAACTAAAGAAATGTAGTATTGAACATCGGCAATTCCGTACACCATAGGTGCCGACTACATGGGTATGGCCTTGGCTCTGAGGTTCAAGCATCCGTTGGAAATTTTTAATGCGTACTTATAAAATTAATATTGAAATAACATTTTCATGACATTGACAGAAACTTAGCGCATGTGACCGCAAGTTTGATTTCATAGGTGGATGCTTATACGTTGAATAATTGTTTATCAATATAACTTATAGCCCCTTAGGTATACGGCATATCTAGGATTCAACGATATAACATTATACAACAATAAATAATCTATATTCACAACTGAGAGTGATTTCGTACTTATTTCACATAACGAAGTTTGATGCCGTTATTATGTATTTCTAATGTAGGTCAAAAGTATTTATATAAATTGAATTTACACAAAAGACATAGACAGTTGAGTCGTTTTCAGTTTTCACTCAAATTATTCTAAAATATTGGGGCCGCGGTGGCTCAGTGGTAGAGCGTTCAGCTCTGGTGTTTGGGGTCCCGCGTTCGATCCCAGCCCCCGCCAAGTAAACTTTGTGGTGGGCAAACAACGTGTGCGTGGGTTTCCTCGTGGTTCTCCCGTTTCCTCCCACTTTCTTCTTTCCACCATTTTCATTTATTGTTCATCATCACTGTCTCCTTTAGCCTAGCCGGCATAATCGTGGGATGTAAAACTGACAAATTTAATTTCATTTCATATTCTAAAATATTAAAAGGTTTAATTATTACTATTTTAATTTTTTCTCTCTTTTTTGGTCAATATTGCAAAACATATCATCGACATAGTAATAGCTATTTTGCCATTATTAGCAGGTCACTTGCTGCAGCTGAGAAGCTTCGATGACTGTGGTCCTTAGCTAGTCTCTTCGTATTAACGTAGCAATTTTCTGTCTTAATATCTTTCTTCAACTACAATCTCCTTCGCCCCCTCCCTCTAGCACGTCCCTCATAATACAGTTCCTCCTCAGCCAATGTCTTCCTCTTAATTACATCTAAAATTCTTCTTTTCTCCCCTACTGCTAATATTTCTAAAACCTTCACATTCGTTTTCCGTTCAACCCAGCTGATTCGCTCCTTTTTCTCCATGCCCACATTTCGAAAGTCTAATTGTTTCATTGTTTTTGCGTAATGTCCTTGTTTCTGTCCCATACAGTACATATTAGAATCAATAAAACAAAATTTCAATATTTAATTGGGAGTTTGTTCAATACAAAGATGAGCTAATCGTGGTTGTAAATAAAAAAAAAATCTGACGCCTTTAGAGTGTAAAAATAATTTTGCAATTTATGGTATTTGTGCCGTCTTGGTTTTCTTTCATGCGTCTCACTGTCAGGGGTAGCCTCCCCAGTTTGGGAACCAGTGGAGTATTGGATCTGTTAAAACATATAAAAATATTACGAAATGTTGTGATTTATCTTATAAGTAGTGGAGCGTGATCACCCATTGAAAAAAAAAGTAAAGGCCATCGCCTATGTTGTACAGTATCATCACACTTACACGAAGGTAAAATATATTACATTTAGAAACATACACTGTATTTCCTTCACCATTGACGCAATGTAGGATTTATTATCCCTTATATCCAGAGTAAAATTGACTTATGAAAATCATAGATTTCTTAAAAGCAAAACTTGCAAGACTCTTGCAAGCAAGATCAAGACTGGGTGTGCAAGACCAAGACCAAGACCAAGACTAGGTGTGCAAGACCAAGACCAAGACCAAGACCGAGGGTTCCAGTGCAAGACCAAGACCAAGACCGCATGTGCAAGACCAAGACCAAGACCAAGACCACCCGGGTCTTGGTCTTGGTCTTGCATTTGCTCATCACTAATCCTTACTACAAACGGAAGCTCAATCATTCATAAATGTACGTTTTCGTGTGATTCTCTTTAATGTCTTTTAGCAAGATTTATTTTTGTTGTATTAAAATTTAGTATGTCGGATGAGAGGCGGCAAACGCCTTTCGGCCTAGGGCCGACAAACCATTAAGCCCTACTCTGAATTACCAACATCATTGGGATCAGCTGAAAAAGATAAATCGGTTGACAGAGCAGTATCAACGCATAGGGTGATATTGGCCATGGCCCGGGGTGGCAATTTATGGAGGACACAAAATTTTCTCATACCTGATTTTCTTAAATACTTCTATTCGACAGTAACGTCATATTGTTAAGTAATCAACTCAACCATAATTTTATTAATTTGAACTGAAAGTTATATACTATTTTATTTTTACTAGTTTATTTTTGCACCTTCCCTTAAATATTTATGATTCGCTTCTCCTATTTACAATTTCTTATTGATATTGAGGAGCGGGAAGAATGTTAAATATGGTCTTGTCGATTGGTAGATGTCTCATCTTAGATTTCTTTCTTTCTTTCTTTTTCTTTCCTTGTTTCATATGTTTTCTTCTCTTTATGTAGTTATACGTTGAAAGTATTGAAGAATATATATATATTTACAAAATCTACAAGTATAACAGTTTCCGAGGATAATAACATTATATTTGTACATTTATTTTCTCACTAGTGACGCAAGCATGAAAATCCTATAAATACTTGGAAACAGCACCCACAATAACCTTCTTCACATAGTACAGAAATCACTCTGGCCAAAGAGAAGGCGTCATCTTCTATAGCCCGCCCATCGCATGATGGGAATGAAAGACAGAGGGAAAAAAAAACATCACATCTAGTTACAAAACTATTCTGTTGTTCCGGTCTGTTTAATATTCGAAACTTGTTAGATTTTCTGAAGGCGGCGAGACAGACATTCTTGTGGATATGTAAATACCGTATCCCCCTCGTTTGCTGCTAACCCACCTTAAAACACATACACATTTCGTGGTTAATCTACAGGTCTCTGAAACTACAAAGCAAAGAACCTTGAAATTTTGTGGAAATGTTCCCCTTACACTCTAAGCTGTAGATAAGATGTGATTTTGCGAAATATGTATCGAAAGAGAGAATGGGAGCCTTGACTGATTTATTACCGCTTGCGAGATATCCGAAACAGTTACATGTAGAACGTTGAAATTTGGTATAAACATTCTCTTTACACTCTAGACTGTAGATGGGGTGAGGTTTTGGGAATTATGTATCCTAACAGAGGATGGGGCTTAAATAGTTATTTCTACTTTCAAAATCCGTAGATGTAGGCCTAGAATATTGAAATTTTGCATAAATGTTCTTTTTGCACCCTAGGCTGCAAATAAGGCGAGGTTTTAGGAATTGGATATCCTAAGGAGGGAAAGACAAAGGAGTTCGGAACTCACGCTCACTCGACCTCACCTTCACGAAGTGAGCGTGAGGTTGAGTGAGCGCGAGGTCCAAATGATGCTGTGAGTGTGAGGTTGAGTAAGCGTGATTTCAAAATGTTGTGGGTGTGAAGTTAAGTGAGTGTCATATTGGTTTGACGATGTGAGGGTAAGATCGAATGAGAGTGATGTTGAATGATGTTATGAGCAAGTGTTCGAGTGAGTGATGTCGAAACGATTTTGTGAGCGTGATGTCGAAATGATGTTGTGAGCGTCAAATCGAGTGAGAGTGATGTTGAGATGGTGTTGTGAGCATGGGTTCGAGTGAGTGTGATGTCGAAACGATTTTGTGAGCGTGATGTCGAAATGATGTGAGCATGAGTTCGAATGAGCATGATGTCGAAACGCTGTTGTGAGTGTGATGTCGAAATGATGATCTGAGCATGATGTCGAAACGATTTCATGAGCGTGAAATCGAGTGAGCGTGAGGTCAAAATGATGTCATGAGCATAAGTTTGAGTAAGGTAGGTCGAAAGTGGGCATATTTGGGGATGGGAAGCTTAAAAGAGTTTTTTTTTTCGTTCGCCAGATCTCCAAAACTATTTATAATGAAGAGCCTTGAATTTTTTAAATAAATATTCTCCCTTTAACCCTAGACTGAAAATAAGATGAGGTTTCGGTAATTGCATTTACTAAAAGGGGAGGGGCTTGAATGATTTTTTTTTGTATTTCACCAGATCTCCGATCACCTTGAAATTTCGTATAAATGATCTCCTTGCAAAGTAGATTGAAAAGATGGCGAAGTTCTGGGAATTGCGTATCCTACGGGAATATGTATATTTGCGTGTTTGTGTTATTCACTTGCGTTCAATATCAAAGATGAAAAGGAATGGAATGCAGAGGGAGGAAGATTAAAAAAAAATTGTTCTCGGTTACATGCGGATGGCGATTGTCTTATGAAAGGAAACGAACTTGAAACGTTTTTACATCATAGGAAATAATACATTGGTAGAGCTTATTATCAAAAACGTCCCTTGTCGACCCAACAACAATTTTGGCAAATCGAAAAAAACTATTAATTACTTTAAAAGGTTATTAAATATTGTAAGATTTGGTGTAGAAATTCTTTAAACCGTTATTGCCTTATTTTATAAACAAATTCCATTATTCAAGACACAAGTAATAATAATACAGGTATTTAATTTGGACAAGGAACGTTTTGAAAGCAAATCTATCGGACAAGAGACAATTTGATGCAAAATAAGGAAAATCTGGAATTATTTTCTTCTTGATTACCACTCATATCTATGAAAATGACCTGCGATACTCCTCAGACGTCTGACAAATCACTTTCTAAGTGCGTTCAAACTTCAGGCACCTATTTTACTAAGAAATAAGTGGAACAATATGGCTGATATGACAATAATGTAATCACCATAAAATATAAAGTTATCACAGATATCTTTTGTCAATTATCTCGGTTGAACCAGTGGTACCAACCAACTAGTTCGTGGACTTAAATATCCATTAAATGTTCTAGAAAGCAATAATTAATGCACTTTTGTGTCAAGTAATTGCTGAGGAAAATCCTTGGACAAGAGACAGTTTGAAATAAAACAGCAAGAATCGTGTTGAAATGGGAATGGACATAGGACGTTTTGCTTCGAAACTTTATTGCTATAAGGTGTCCGCCATTTTGCAGTGGACAAGAGACGTTTTGAATAAAAATACATATTTCAAATCCATTTTTCTCTGCGTTCTGAGACGTTTTGACCAGAAATAAAACTGCAAAGATGTAAACAATTATTCGATGATTCCTTGTATATTGACATCTCGAGTTCCAAAAAATGTGGACAAGAGACGTTTTGATAAGCTCTACTGGTTCTCCAATTCGAAGTCTCATTGTATCCTTCACCCTATTGCTGTTCTGCATTTCTAGTAGCTTTTGTAGTTCTCCTACGCAAATAGACTAGAACTTATTTATTTATTTATTTATTTATGGTTACATATAGATCACAACAGGTATATTACCTAATGATAGTGACCTAGTCAGTTTGTATATAGTTAGAGCATGCATGAATTCACTTACATAATTACAAATACACATTTATAGATATGGCCATTTTAATTAATGAATCTTCAATAGGATTGCACAATAGTTCTTAGAGAACGGTTATCGTATGCTACCATTTCATCCGCTTAGCCTATGTTCGCTGAAAACATGAAACTTTGCACTTACTTTCTCCGCATATTTCGTTCATTTTAAACAGATTAACGTTATGCCGTTGAAATGGTGGGCAGGGGCTGATAAATACTGAAAGGGTGTTTACATCAATGTAAGCACTATTTAAATCCAACAGCGATTTGAAATGTCTTCTATATAATTTAGCAAACGTACGTATTCATCCGTTTGTGTCCATATAGGTTAATCAATCTTCTGGGATGATAGACTATGCACTTGACGGTTGTAGGTGATGCAGGGTGTTTGTTTATTAGTGGGCTCCTTGCACCAACGCAATACGATTTTTTTTTTTTCGAAAATCGTGACTAGTTATGCTAGTGTCATAAATCAAGATGTATAGGATTAACATAACAGGGCGATAATAAGCATCTTACGTTTTCTGGAATCTCCCATCTATAATCAATCTTTGTTTTTATCTACTATTATTATTGTTGTTAATAACGTCTTTAGCACAAATACAACATATGGTGATCATTGTAAGATAATTCTGACAGTTAAACAGGGCTACAACTTTCTTTTAGCTACTCGCAAGTAGCATATTTAGAGATGCGCACGAGACAAGATTTGTAACTGTCTCGTCTCGAAAATGTGCTGTAAAAGTGATGTCTCGACTCGAAAAATGTATATTTCGCTATTGGAAGAGCCATGTCTCGACTCGAATTTTGTCAGGAAAACCCTGTCTCGACTCGTCTCGTGCGCATCTCTAAGCATAGCTATATATATCTATATCTATCTATCTATCTATCTATCTATCTATCTATCTATCTATCTATCTATCTATCTATCTATCTATCTATATATCAAATACGGTGGCTCAATGGTAGAGTGCTTACCTTTGGTGCGTGAGGTCCCTAGTTCGATCCCTGGCGAATGTTTGAAGTGGACAACTTCGTTATCGTGGGTTTTCTCGAGGTTCTCCCGTTTCCTTCCACTTTCTCATGCCATCGTTCTTCCATCATCATTCACTAGTTTTAGTCATCCATCTCCTTTAGCCAAAAGAACATAATCGTGCAACGTTAAACTGAAACACTGGAACGTTAAACTGAAACACTGGAACGTTAAACTGAAACACTGGAACGTTAAACTGAAACTCTGGAATGTTAAACTAAAACACTGGAACGTTAAACTAAAACTCTGGAACGTTAAACTGAAACACTGGAACGTTAACCTGAAACACGTTATTGTCTATCTTGAAAACAACGTTGAAATATTTTCGCCAGTATTTGAAAACAAGTATATACAAAAGTAGAAGCCTTGTCTCGAACCACTTCTTGGTACTGCAATGTCCTTTCCTACGAATAAATCCCGTCTCGTTCCCCCCCAAAAAGTATCGTGAAATTTTCTCGTCTCGTCTCGGAAGATTTATCTATTTCTTTTCGGAAGAGCACTGTCTCGTCTCCTTGTCAGTCCTAATTGCAAATATGCTAAAGAAAATATTTTATTTTGGAAATTGCATTTTCTTTAGTTGTATATTTTCTTCCATACAATGAGGAAAGAAAGAATCGAAATGGAAATTTGAATTTTTTATCTTTGAGACAGTGAAGCGAGCTCCTACTTTATTGCATCAGGAAAGGCCAAAAAAACAGCTCTTACTTTATTACATAAGAAAAAAACAAAAAAGAGCTCCTACTTTATTACAGCAGAAAAGACCAAAAAAGAGCTCCTACTTTATTATATTGGAAAAGACTAAAAAAGAGCTCCTACTTTATTATATCACAAAAGAAAAAAAAGAGCCTCTACTTTATTACATCAGAAAAGGCCAAAAACGAGCTCCTACTTTATTATATGAGAAAAGACCAAAAACGAACGTATTTACACTGTTTTGATCCTGAAAAGAACTCCCTCTTGACTATGTAATTAGCATACACTCCTTTGACACAGAAGGTCTGGGTTCACTTCCCTCACATATGGCTCGGTTTCCATGTAAAGCTGTAAGCCCACGTCTCATATAGCCTCTGTTCTGAAAGGAACATTAAACTCAAGAAATCAAGCCGTTAATGTGAACGAATTTTAAGGAATAAGTTACTTCTGATATCAAAAAGAGTTGTATGAGGATATTGCCAACAATGCATAAATGTTAATGTGGTAAACGAAATGGATAGTCTATGTAAATACGATAATAAGTCCGCTTAGTTATTCGATTTCTGTCGGTGAAACATGTAATCTCGGCTGAAATTCACCGGCAGCTGGTAGAGATTTACGGAGAGACTGTAATGTCTTGTCAGTATGTCGCAGAAACGTGTTGAAAGTTTGAGGCTGGGTAGAGAAAACGTCAGCGACAAGGAGCGCAGAAGCGGACCCAGCACGTCATCAACAAGCAGTTTCGCTGGGACATCATCGATCACCCTCTGTACAGTCAACACTTCGCTCCAAGTGACTTACACCTGTTTCCGCGCTTAAAGGAACACCGTCGCTTCGCTTCAGACTTGGAGATGAAACACTTCGTCATAATGTGACTGGACATGCAAAGACAGGATTTTTACCAGCATTAAATCTTTAAAATCATCCCACGATGCAACAAGTGCCTCAACTGACGTGAAGACTAGAATATGCCAAAAAATAACCTAATGTATGTTACTATCTGTTGGCCCTACTGGTTGTATGAAATAATATATACACGTTCCATTGCAGGCTTTGTTACCTTACTTTCCTACCATCCCTCGTATATAAAAGCATAAGCTCCGGTAAAAGTTGTCGAGAGGATCATGATAAATATTTCCAATGTATGGGATACAGGTAGTGATGGGCAGTGGGAATATTCCCGGTAGGAAGGAAAATAAAAATTGGGAATATTCCCAGGTATTTTTCCCTGGCATATAAATTCCCGGGAAGAAATTTATTTTCATTTCTTTACTTTATTCTCTAAATTATAAGAACTATATCAATAATTACCTTATTTTCATTTATTGTCATTTACTACTAGGCTTTAAATAATTTGAAGCTTAAAATATTCAAATTTGTTGACTGTACTTTATATAATAGATAATAATATGATTTTTAAATTTCCAATTTCCATTTGTACTAGAAAGTAGCCAAATACTAATTTATAAATGAAAAGGAACAAGTCAGTAAAGTAATCTAGAAAGTCTGTACAGGTAGAGGTGAAGTACTATCAATATACCCGGAATCACCGTTAGTAATAGACGTTCTCTGTCTGCTGTCTCTGACTCAGAGCTTCTGAATAGGTACTCAGGCTTCTCTTACATGTGAATTAACGCATGAAATTTCGAGATATGGGTAGGAAGAAAGGTCGTGTGTGACAATGCTACGTGCAAAATTCTAAAGATAAATCAGTATCTTGCAAATATTGTGAACATAAATATGTATGCGCAAAGATTGATAAAATGGTGAGACATGTATTTTCTGGCAGTTGCCCAATTTAATTTGTTTATAACATTTAAAAATTTAATATATTTATAATATCAGTAGAGTCAAGTTTAGAAAATACACCTACGTATAAATTTAAACTGTTTACCGGTGTAAAAGTATGTGGACTTGCTATACCAAATGTTTTTCAACATATTTATTCGCATAAAACATATTGTAAGTAAATATACATTTATGCGTACTCTCTAAATATAATAAAATATTAATAAAATAATATAATACCGTTCAGAATGTACATTTGAAAGAATCCTCTGGAGACAACAATAATAAATATACTGTGATAAAAAAAAAGTACTTAATTTTTAAATCAATATAGTAATAGAATGCAACTTTCTTTCGTTTACACATAAAATCCCTTAATATTCCCATTTTGGGGAATCTTCCCGGGAATTTTCCCTGGGATTATTCCCGAAAAATATTTTCCCGGGAATTTACCCATCACTAGATACAGGTAGGTACCGTTATCTGTTAGGATACTAAACGACTGACTCCATTAATGAGCTAAGTCGAGATAATTGGTCAAGTCTTCAGTTAAAAAAATAATAAAAAAAATAGCTTAATGTTATTTGTTATGTTAATGTTTAGTTATTTGTACTTACGTATTTGATGCAATATTTCTTATAAGTACGCATTCTTACTTCATATATTCCAACTCCTGGTACATACCTATAAAAGAAAAGAAACAGGAAATCGATTAGAGACATTTTTGGATTAATTACTTTGCTACACGGCAAGTTTTTTTTTCCTTTTTTAATAGTAAAAGTACGAGGGTCATCCAGAAAGTAAATAACGATTGCGCATCGCACGCGGTGCCGACCACACACCAATGCGATCTCGTGCGTGGCACTTAGGTCGTTCCTTCACCTCACTGTGAGTCGTGTCTTAATGCAATGCGATCACGCTGCTTGTTTTTGCAGCGATCCAAAATGACGGCGCGAATCGAAAAATCACGCCAAATGTGAAGTACAGAGTGTCATTCATTTTTTTAACGTGCATAAAGTTAAACACATTGAAATTTATAGACAAAGAATATTTATGGTGATAGTGCAAAGAACGAATCATCACTGAGGAAATTCGGCAAACGTCTCACCGGAGTGCTGCTGCTGGTGGACCACATAGAGAATTAATTTGTAATAGCATAGCTAAAATTTCAATATTTTGTGAGTATTTTGCAATTTATTCCATATTTAGTGTGTTTTTATCAATATATATATATATAAAATTGAATATACTCCTCATCAATGAGGAAAATACGGTCTATGTATTAAATTTTGTTCAGACTATATATTGGAATATACTAGACTATACATGTAAATAAGCTTAAATAAATTCTATCTACCGCGTACAGAAATACAGGAATGGGCAAATAAAAGTGACCCGGAGAATAGAGTTTCAGGATACAAAGAAACAGAGCAAAGGAAAGGAAATAGTTCGCTAATCTGCTTATAGCAGATGTTGAAAATGACCACCATTCAACTCTTGAATGACCACAATTTAATGTGTTCGGACACGTTTCGCACTGTTGATTATTATTATTATTATTTTTATTTTTTGCCTTGTTCAAAACAGATCCTGTCTGGGCGCCATTTTCCAACTAATCGTTGCATTGCACTCTTTGCTGGTACGTTGACACCATGAGATCCATGAGCAAACAAGTGACCACACTTTCCACAAATTTGTTTTCATGGAATGATCCACATTGAACACACTCTGCTGCACTGTGTGTACCATCTTCACCTGTGCACTGCTCAACTCACAGAACACAGCCTGCACTAAAATCTGGACCGGTGGTTTGTGCACACGTGGTGTGGATCCATACATACATTCACGTCCAATCGCCCGGGTCACTTTTATTTGCTCCACCCTGTATATTATGTCTGTAAACTTACATGCAACAACAACAACAACAACAATAATAATAATAATAATAATAATAATAATAATAATAATAATAATAATAATAATAATATGCATACACACTTACACACCATAAATAGTACACTTGCAAACTTAGATGCCAATAAAACGAATAATTGAGAAAAGTAAGCACCAACCTGTGCTAAACGGTCACTACCATTGCATACCTATAGTCCGGTTCGGGGTAGGATAAAGCGGGAGGGCCCGCGCTGCAGTGTGAGAGATTATGGGTACCTGCATGAAGTAAAATAAGTGCGAAAAACGGGCACCAATGTGTGCTTGATGGTCAATAAAATCTAGCTTGCCATTACTATTATATGATAATGAACTATACTTTTTTAATTTTCAAAAATAAGTAAGTCAATAAAATAAAACAAAAAATTTTAAAAATCGCCGTGACAGTAATTGGTAGCCTCATTGCTGGTGTATCTATTAAACTTATCTAAAACCAATCAGTGACTGAAAAATTTTCACTGTACAGTAACTTTTCGGTGATAATGTATTAACATGACCATTAGAAATAAATTTATTTATTTATTTATTTGTACATATTTCTGGACATTACCGCATCTATGGCCTTAAGCTAGTAATCCTTAAGCACGTCACGTATGAGGGGTGACGTATCCCGGTGAACACACTATTCAGGGAAAGGAGACTAATGGAGAAGCGACCTGAAATCTGCGTGTTAGATAATGGGTGACCAACTTTCGTCTATTCAAGATTCGCCTTTCAAGATTTACGTAATGCGAAATTATGTTGATAATACTGACAAGAAATGACATTTTTTTTTTTTTTTTTTTTTTTAGTCCAGTACGTAGGGGTCTGAATCCGGAAAATACTTAGTAACTTAATGAAACTTGCAGAACAGCTTCTTTCCATGAAGTAAAAGCATATCTTAAAGTGCTCAGATATCCGCCTTAAGCTTCACCCAATATGGCTACCATATCTAATTTGGACACTGCCGTCGCTTAATCTTGTATCTATTTCTTTCAAGTGTATTTTTCTCATTTTTTAAAACTCTTTCATAAAGAAGGCCGATTTCATCAATCTGCCAAAATGTTTAAATACATGAAAATACAGGAGAAAACATGGATGGCTGATACTGCTTTTGCATTAATTTTCATGGATTAAGACGGCTTTGTTTCAGAAAGGAAAGAAAACTTATTAGAAACTACTCAAGAGATAGACAGTTAATTGCAAGAGGTTGTGAATATACTGTATTCAACAAATCTACTAGGAATCCTGAAGAACTAGTAAACGTGGAATAACATTTTCAATTACACTTTCACGCATCGTATGATGGCGATACACTGACTTTTTGTTGATATTTCACATGCAGAAGTTTTATTTCACACCAGTCACTCATCCGTCAGGTTTACCTATAAGAGCAAGTGCAAGCAGACGACACGTATTGAAGGTGTACATAAGGAGCAAATTTGGCTGGAGCAAGATATTCCAGCAATTTATTGGGGATCGGAGGAGAAAATTAAGAATGATACCCAATTACTTGTTTGGACATACCAGCACCAAACTCTTTTCCGAAGCTGGTGTATTGAAAATGCAAAACTCCATGTATTACCCGTTGCACGAATCTGTGCATTTGTTTTGTAGTGGCGCTGCTGTTGTGTTTATGTTTTGGCACTGGGCGAAGGGGGTGATGGGAAAGAAGGCAGGAATTGTTTTCTGTATTCCTTTACAGGGTTGCCAGGACGTCTTTCTACAAAGAACAGGCCTTGTGCTCAGCTAGATCAAATAGTTTTACATATTCCTCGCAAAATGACTTGAAATATGTACACACTACTCTCACGCAAATTTGATTCTGATCATATCCTTTTGATTTACTCGAAAGCCTGACCATAAAAGAAATCTCAAGAAACTAGTACCTCTGGCGACCCTGCCATGTTGCTCCTACCACTTGTAAACAAGGAAGTTAGTTCCCAACTTCGCAGCATGCAGAGAAAAATCAGACGAGTAATACTTAGTTCAACTGTTCATGTTCAAGATTGTTTTACTCAGACATGTGCATTAATTGTAGAGAAATAACATTTTGGGAATCAAGAAACAACAGAATGAAAGTGACATGTTGGCGTTCAAATTATGTTACTTTTATGAATCTTTCGAAATTCCTTCTTTATTTTTCTTTTCAGTTTTTCAGTGTAATGTGTATCATTTCTGTTCTGAAAGAAGCAGAGATTATTATATGAAGTCTAAATTACTAAAATATAAACACACTCCTTAAAACTCACTGTTTCAATGATTTCTTTATTTTATTTTATTTATTTATTTATTTTGATCTGAAGTAGCAGTGGGTCTGATCGAACTCAACTGGATCGCTTATGTCAAACAGTTTACCGTGCCATGGATGGTTTAATTTCTGTATCTTTTATATAGTATAAATTATTTCTATCATTTACAAAAACCTGAATTTTGCTTAAATATCATTTTCTCTACAAACTATTTTGTTAAATAAGTTACGTTCAGTATAATGCCCCATATATAAATTGTAATTATGTCATGTTGACATATTTTCTTTAATTTTTTACTTATATAAACATCATATGTCAGTGGCGTATTTACGATTTTGTTTCGGGGAGGGCTTTGCTAATATTCGGGGGGTGGGCTTTGCCTGAAAATGTGAAAATTCTGCAAGATATTTCATATACGGTACTTTACTATAGTAAGTAAGATTTCGGGGGGGCTTAAGCCCGGAAGTCTCCCCTAAATACGCCACTGTTATATGTATAAAAATATAATGAAATCCGAGAAATACGCATAAAAGAAACACAGGTACAAGATTAAGTCAGTGCTATTCAACTTTTTTTTTCTCGTGTACCCCTAGACACAGTTTGCCATCTAATTGTGTAAAGCTGTTTAAAAGAAATTAAATCGAAATTAGTTTATTAAACTTAATACACATGTTCTGTTGATTAAAAAGCTGGGCAAATAGAGATCCAAAAATGGACAATCAGTGTGCCAACCAAAAGACTATTTACAGGGGAATAAAGTGCACATCCAAAAAAAATTAACATTGGAAATTTCAAAACATATGGAAGACTTCCAGTTTTACTCAGGGGGATTTTCCCCTCATCCTACCTGATAATTCGCACATTGAGGACAATGTTAAAAATTCAAAAACTAAAAGTAACTTTAGAACTAATTTATTAATGAAATGACTGAGCCAGGGGCGGATCCAGGACCGACTTCTGGGGGGGGGGGCGGTGGGTTGTCATACTGCTACTTTTAAGGGCTCCAAACTTTGAGATGGGTTTTACTTATATATATATATATATATATATATATATATATATATATATATATATATATATATATATATATATATATATATATATATATATATAATAAGAAAGTTTCCTTTTCTGGGGAAGCGATCGCCCCCCTGGATCCACCCCTGGACTGAGCTTGTTTCCGGGACGCCAACTCCTCGATTCCTTGTCGAATCTTCGAGAGTGAGAGAGAGTCGGAACTGATTCTGGATTCGAGCAACTTGTGTGTTTCGTTTTTATTGATGTTAATGCAGAGAAACCATTGAAAAGACAAAAATTTCTCTAACTATGATAATTCAATGAATATGGGAATCATGCTTATTTTAGGATTATGTACCACCAGAAACATCTTCGCGTACCCTCGGTTGAATAGCACTGCATTAAGTGATACAAGCCTTCTCTATCATTTATAACTTTATATCTACCAGACCTACAAAGATGAATTATATATTAAACAAAGGAAATTTTAATTACAAAATATTTTGTTATAAGTTCCAAGACTGTAGATAACATGATTTTTCTACAGACGGTGGCGGGCACATTGGAAATGGCAGCCATATTGGATATTCGGGAACTTTCAGAATATTACTATACTTTACGAAAGGAAATTATCCTGCAAGTTTCATTAAGCTACTAATTTTTGCTGGGTTTGTCAAAATTTTCTCTACATACTGTACTATTTAATAGCTTCAAGAGAAAATATTAACTATTAATGTGGTGCAGGACTACCAACGTATGCGAGCTAAACCAAGTTTTAAAGAAGTCCAACTTTCGCCTAATAAGAAAATTAACTCTGTGTCATCGCTTTGACTGATATTTGCATAGCTAGGAGGTACTAGGCGAAACTTGAAGCCCTGAGATAATGTTAGGTAATTCACACATTCCTGGTATGAATGAGGAAAATTCAAGCAAAACCTCACTCAGAATGGCTGTTACATCTTTTCGTCCGAGTCCCCTCTCCGGGAATCGAATCCAGTACCATTGATTCAAATGGCGAGGACATTAGCGACTACGCTATAAATACTTATGGGTAGACTAAAATCCTTTAGCAGAAGTACTGAACATTCAATGCAATTTACAGACGAGGGCAATTGAGTAATAAGATTAGATGTCTTTCGGCATGTAGAAGAGGTAATATTAAAGCATATCCGAGTTTAAAGATGAAAGTAAAATAGTATTTATGTCCATAGTAGACACAACGATTTCAATCAACTGGCGCCAGCATTTAAAGCAATATTGCCATCAAATTAAATCCAGGAGCTTGCATTGTTATTTCTTGTAAACAGAGAACACTGTACTTAGTCAATTAACTAAATCGACTTCCTAGCTTAGAATTAATTAAGCGGATTGTCAGCAGGCATTTCAAGTGATACCGCGTCACCAAAACATTTTTACGAGCCATAAACAGCGCCTGTTAACAGCGACACCCTACGGCAATATCTTTAGTTAGCGTAGCCAGCCACCTTTTTATGAGCCAAACTAGTAACCCCATCTGGAGTATCACAAGCTAACATTACTAAGTGGTTGCTTTCTTCTTATTATTAAAACTGATATTAATACGATTTGAAGTTTGCTATATAAGCAACATTACATTATAGCATCGCAGTACGACTGAAATCAGAACAATTAAGTATTTTTATAAGTTTAAATCCTGTTTCTTTTGGAATTTTATTTTGATTATGCTACCAACAGATGGCCGTAGTTACGGATTAATTGTTTTCCTGATTTATGTCTGTTTTAATTCAGCAATATAGTAGTAATGAAACATAAAAATATTTTTCTTTATAGAATGAAACTAATATTTATACTACTTAGTTTCAGGAATTTATAATAACCTCGTTTTCTTTGTTTTTGTCTATTCCCGAGAATCATATTTTTGTATTCTTTAACAAATGAAGATTTATGCTTCCTCTAACTTTTATTCAGTTATATTCATCTTCGTAAGTTTAATTGTTTACGTGTATACATTTGTCTTTAAAGAAAATAAATCAAAATAAGAAAAATACAAATAATATAAAGCTAAAAAAAGTTATTTTTATTCTTCATCTGATCAGTGGCGGATCTAAAACGTTGGGTGTAATGGGTAAAGTGTATTAGCATACCACAATAATGGAACGGGTAGTATAGTGGGATTAGAGTTATAGTGTATTGCCTGTCACATGGAGACCATTACCCAAATGATCCATGACATTTCATTGAGATGTGACAGATTGTAGAATAAAAAAGATTGAATAAAAATAATAAAAAGAATGCATAATGCAATTAATTAATATTCAGAATAAAAGAAACAATTTCACATAGCTATAAGTCAAATGCACAAATATATTACGGTACTAAAAGAAAGAAGCATACAATAACTACAAAAACATGTAAACTGCTAATACATAATTATGACTTGGTATACTATACCATACATTAGTTATAATTTCTTTTTGAGTTATATTTATGTCGAAGCTCTGAACGGAACGAAGTGAATCCGAACTGGTGGAAGCCGAATGAATGATCGATTTCGAAAGAATGAATCTTGGTTTATAAAATCTGTCTTTTTATACTCGTAAATGTTCTTGTTTGTCACAACTAGTTGGCACTATATTTTTGAATACTAAAATGTTCAAATTATATAAATAGCTTTCTGATAAATATTATTGTTATGTATACAAATATAAAGGTTATTTTTGTTTTTCTGTTCAGTTTTGGAAAAGCCGTGTATTTGTCCACCAGAACATCACCAGATATTTTGTTTTTAACTTTTCTTGCCAACAATAGATCAGATCACAGATGCACATATCGAGGTCAGCTAGGTGTTACGTTATAGCTTGTTGTGGGAAAGTTTATTTTCCAGTTCACACAACCTTGGCCTCAGGTTATTCTTATTTTTGGATGCTTTGACTATTCTCTCACCTTCCGCGTACGAAATATTCACAATGAAAAATATTATTTTAATTGGCCATTCTGTTCCATGTTAATAAAAAATTTTATGCACTAAGTGATAATTCACTTACTATATTACATGATACTATAGGAGGAGGCGGGAGCAGTTAAAAACAGCGGCGCAAATCTGTCTTCAACATTGGGGGAGGGGTAAGACCGTTCCCATAACATTTTTTTTAAAGAGATGTTCAAAATATTTATAAAGTTGAAAAATAATGCTGTGGAGGATCAAGGGAGCAGAGATATCTTCAACATTGAGAGGTGGGCAGATTTGAGGCTTATTCTGGTCGGACATCAATTTCATCTCACTTTCCTTTGTGGCAATCGGACACAAATCATCACATTTCTCCACAACAACAACAACAACAACAAATCGGATTATTAGGGGGGACAGTCCCCTCCAGTTCCAAAATTGGGAGTCATGTCCTCCTCATCCCCCCGGGATTTGCGCTAGTGGTCAGAACCCAGATTATGATAGGTATATCATAAGTTTACTATAAACTTCCAAAATACATAAATAATAGCTTAAATTGTTTTTGACAAACAAATTTGGGGCCTAGGTCCTCCCGGCCCTGGGCTGAATATGGGAACCTTACCCAATATTCCTTTTAACCAGTGGCGCCGATTTCTGCAGTGTTGCGTTGTCAGATATGCAAGTACAGATATTCCGATCCCAAGAGACTCCAGGAAACGTTAAGGGAAGGGCCTCCTCGTTTCTCCAGGATCGGCACCAATGCCTTGAACCGATAATAACACACAAACACATACTGAGAAAAAGCAATATCTTGGATTTAAGGAGAATTCTAGGCTACATCTCTACCGTACGAGGACGTTGCAGTCTGGTTTTGGCATGGTGTTCCCATCAGAAAGCATATTATACGAGAATTCTTCCTAAATCTTAGACTGTTTATCCTCGGTGTAACATCAGTGAATCAACTATACAAATGCAGTACCTCGTTAAACATGAGGTATAACCAATATAACTTAAATAAGTTAGTTTTTCTCTTTACATAAATTTTACCACCATGTTGTCTTCTAAGATTTAAAAAAAAAAAGTAAAAATTGAATAAGCAACCTGACGGGAAATAACGCATAAAGTTTATTTGGAATTCCTGCAAATACATTGTACACCTGAAAAAGAGACGTTTCAAAGAAATTTCCATTCTCTTTATGTAGGCCTATTACGCATATGTGTTCAAGAAGCAATTCATCTCCAGAAGTAAGCCCAAGCAGCTGTTCAGCGGCTACTTTTAAATAAAGAGAACTCTGTATGTTTTATTACTAACTTTTACATCCGTGGTCATTACATAGATAGTATTATTATTATTATTATTATTTTTATTAAGGACATTAGATGGACACCCTGATGTCCGGTACTTATTTTTTTTTTCTTTCTTTTCGCAACATATATGCAACAAACGGCGGAAAATGTCATGAAGATATATTGATCTTCGGATGTAGTAAACTTTTTAAACACAACAGCGTTCGTAGCTTTTAAACTATGACTATTCATGGCAAATGATAAATCTCCAGCCATACGGAAAGTGAGTATTCGAAGGTGCAGTCAATGCCGGTGTGGCGCGCACGAAATACCGGGGTCCCAATTTTTACCCCCTCATAAATCATAGTTGTAAAATGTCAAAACATACTGTGTTAAAACAGCAGATGGCTTTTTCAAACGAAGGCTTTTGAGGTACAAGTTTTGTAGTCATACATGGTTGCCAGTGCACGGACTGCAGAGAGGAGTTTGTCCAACGATAGAATATTTCTGTACCCCCAATAAAATAAGGAAAAGGCACGGAGCAATAAAACTACCACACGTCTTGACCACAAATTTAGGAGAGGAAAAATTGGCACGCGACACATTGAGTGACAGGTAATAAACCAACCGCTCAATGCTGAGAATCGGTCTCTTGAAAAATCTTCTATATTAATCAATACATTTTACTTTTTGTAAAATATTAATGCTTTCACAAGATAAATAAAACTGTCACTGTTCATTGGATCAGTCATATATATATATATATATATATATATATATATATATATATATATATATATATATATATATATATATATATATATATATATACAGTGGCGGATCCAGGATATAATCAAGGGAGGGGCTAAACTATAGTTTGCACTTTTATCCAGTGTAAAGCAGGATTGAAGCCCATTTTATCCAGTGTACACTTGAGCGTCCACTATATATATTTTAAATCAATTGATCAGTGTTGACAAATTATGTTCCAGACTGCAAATATTATCTTTGTATATATTAAAATTAAGTTACTTGAAATGAAATTTATTAGTTTAATCAGGAATGTCATTTATTTATTTATGCCCCTAAGTCTGAGGTGTATAATGAAATACTAATGGAAAACGTTCATTAGTAGATAACATTACTCCAGAAATGTTACTCCAGAATATGTTTCAATTAAATTCAATTTCTTTAGTCATTACGCAACACCAAGGTTATGAAGGATGGAACGTGGGCCTTGAACAGCCACCGGCGGGTGTACAGACAATCATATAAGATCAACTTTCTCAGAATAAGTATTTTCCACCACACTGTCTCACTTTCCAGAGAGTTGGATTAGAGGATCACGCAACTGTTCTGACATGACCAACTCAAATAATTTAAATTAAAAATATATCGAGTACTTAAGTCTTCCAAACATAAATAAATGAATAACCTACCCATTCTTTCTCAGTTTTATAAGTTTCTGTCGAAGGGGCATATATATCTGATATCTCGCTTATTGTTTAAGAACAGCGAAACAAAACTTTTTCCTATATAAATTTTCTTTTTGTCATTATCTTTTCAATGATATATCAAATTACATACTTTATCATGTAAGATTGTCGGATAGTCACAGCAATAGGTTACACGGTGACACAAGCAGAGCACTCCATGAAAATATTGTTTTCAAAAAGATTGGAGACATCATCAAAAGGTTCTGTTGTTTTTCCTGCTCGCAATAATTTTTTCTTGAAAATGGTTTGTCCCGGAACAGAGTTGTAGAAATATGTGGTGATGCAGCTCCAGCGATGTTAGCTTCGCAGTCTGGATTTATAAAGCTGGCAAAGAACAAAAATTCTACAGTTATGGGTTTGCACTATTTAATTCACACACAAGCCTTAGTAAAATAATAATAATAATAATAATAATAAATAAATAAATAACTTTTTCAGAAAACCTGAAGCAGGCATTATCACTGGCTATTAAAGTTGTTAATTTTGTCAAGTCAAGTGCTCTGAATGCTCGCCTTTTTTAGATTTTGTGATGTATCCATATTGAAGTTCGTTGATTAAGGAGTTTAAATACCACTTTTCATATTCCTCATATGTCTCAAATTTTCCGGTATTTCGAGATAGGGCCATCTTATTATAACAGTTGCAAACCAATCCCTTTTTCCTCCCACCTTTCTCTTCCCCTTCTAAGGAAATGGAGAAACAATTCTTTAACTATTTTAAATGAAAAGTCTAAATAAAATAAATTATGTCTCTAAGCTTTAGGAATTTCGAGATATGGCTATCTTATTTTAACAATTGCAGCATCCACCAATTTTCTTACCGCCTTTTTCACTTTCTGCTTTTCTCTTCCCTTCTAAGGGAAATATCTAAAAACGCTGAAACACATCTTTAATAACTCTAAATGAAAAGGTCGTGGTGGGTCGCAGTGGGTCATGGTGGCTGGTGGGTCGCAGTGGGTCACGGTGGGTGGTGGGTCACAGTGGGTCATGATGGGTGGTGGGTCGCAATGGGTCATGGTGGGTGGTGGGTCGCAGTGGGTCACGGTGGGTGGTAGGTCACAGTGGGTCGCATGTTGTTGACTCACAACCCACTGACCCACTCAGAAAACTTGACCCACTTGACCCACCGACCCACTGACCCACCGCATCTCTGCTTGGTATCGTACTTCAGTGATTATGCATGTATCATTAAAAAGGTCCAAAATCACATCATCCCATCCCTTTTATCCTTCTCAAAGAATAAATATATCCTTTCAAAGTAAACCATTGACAGTTAAACACTGTATATGTTTAATATGCAATAACAAAACAATGGCAATGATACTGACCACGAATACGTAAGCACATGTAACACAATATAGCTGACGTTTGCTTCTAAACATATGATTATAAACCAATGCACGAAGCAGCTTTTTTTTTTTTAACTTTCCATCATTTTTATTTAATCTGCGAACAAAAACGATATAAATTAATGAGGTCCGGAATCGTTCCTCCTTTACACCTCTTAGAGATATTCAATAAACGAACTGACATTATACTCTTCGTAAAAGCAGATTCTGCAAGTTCATAACAAACTCGTATGCGTAACAACGAGCAGAAATGTTTAATGTAACATAACATGTCCATGTTTTTTTCATACGTAAAATTGCTCACACCGAATGAGGTACGGTGGCTCAGCGCTTGTCTCTAATGTGTGAGGTCCCTGCTTCAATCCGCAAGCAAGTGAGTTCATGTTTTTTCCTGTTTCGTCCTATCATTTCTCATCATCGTCGTCTCCCTTAGCCTCGAGGGGGCGTTAAATTCAACATTTCCTAAACTAGCACGAAGAATCGAATACGTAAGCATATGCAACACGATTTAGTTGACGTTACCTTTTCAACATATGATTATAAGTCAATGCAGAAAGAAGCTTTTTAAATATTTCCAACAGTTTTATTTAATCCACAAACGAATACAACATAAATTATTATTGTTAACCAAGTCCGGGATCGCCCCTCCCCCTCTTTTATGCGTCTCAAATAAATGTATGCTTTCCTGGACACACTTTTTGACAATTGAATATCATAGTTCGAGTCTCATAAGTTCCATGAATGAAAACTAAACCTTAACCAAAATAAAGTATTCCTCCCAAAGTTTTCGAGTTAAGTTGATTTTGAGTTTAACGTCCCGTTCAGCAGCGAGGATAGAACCTACTAATTAACGTGAAATCCAAACCGCATGAGCTCCTTCCGGGAATCGAACCCTGGTCTCCCATGTTAAAGGCGCATACGCTAACCGGTTAGCCACGGAGGAACTCCAAAGTTTTCGAGTTTCATATTAATACTAATACTAATTTATACTATTACTGGGATCTACTAATTCATAATGTAATAGATCATCAAGAAAGAGATCAAACCTTGTTTTAGTAATTTTATACCCATAAAAGGGAACAAAAAAAGCCATCATAATCTCCAAGCTAAAAATCCCAGTTCAGTGATGTCAAACGAACATATTAGCTCGAACCAAATACCTCTAATTCAATCATACCAGTAGGGGTGCGGTGGCTCAGTGGTAGAGCGTTAACCTTTGCTGTTTGTGGTCCCTGGTTGAAACCCCGCGAAAGTAGTTTTGTGGTGGGCAACATTATGCTCGGGATACTCCATTTTTCTCCCACCAATTCATTCATTTCTCATCGTCACCGTTTCCTTTAGGAATTACTCTTCTTAATATAATTACTTTTAAGTATTTTTATGATCCTAAATCTAATGTACTTATCTGCCAAAGTAATTGCCCATTATTTTTATTCTCTAATAATAAATGTTATTAGTACTTGGTCCTTTCGTACTAAAGTACTATTTTCTAAATAAAGGATAGAAACCGATCTGGCTCACGCCGATCTCAACTCAGATCATGTAAGATTTTAAAGGTCGAACAGACCTATACACTAAGCTTCTGCACCTAGATAAAATCTTAATCCAACATCGAGGTCGCAATCTCTCTTGTCGATATGAACTCTCAAAAAAAATTAACGCTGTTATCCCTGAGGTAACTTAGTCTATTAAGCATTAATAAAGGACCATAAAAATACTTAAAAGTAATTATATTAAGAAGAGTTTATTTTATCTTCTCGTCGCCCCAACGCAACAATTAAATAGCAAATTTATTCATTACCAACTACAAAAATTACTACTTAAATATAAAGATCTACAGGGTCTTATTGTCCTCTTAAATCATTTAAGCCTTTTCACTCAAAAGTAAAATTCAATATTACAAATAAAGACAGTCTTCCACTCGTCCAACCTTTCATACAAGCCCACAATTAAAGGACTAATGATTATGCTACCTTCGCACGGTCAAGATACCGCGGCCGTTTAAACCCTCACTGGGCAGGTCAGACTTTCTATTTTAACAAAAGACATGTTTTTGATAAAGAGGCGGAGGAAACCTTTGCCGAATTCCTTTAATCATTCTCTCCAATATACTAATAACACCATTATAAATTGTCTTAACTAATTTAAGACAAAAGTACAGTAATAAATTAAATGCAATAAAATATGATAAATAACTCAAATAAGTTATAACAAAATTACAAATGATGGCTACTTCTAAGCCCACATCTTTCATTTAATATAAAACCACATTATAAATAATAAAGATAAAGAGCAAATTCCCCTTACCATTACTCACAGCAAAACTATAACAAACCAAATTTACAACAAGTCTAACCGCAGCTGAATTAAATTCAATTCCTGTACAACCAGATATAATGGAAACCGAAAGGCATTTCACCACCAAAATAAAATTTATAAATAATATACTACCTATAATATCATAATATTTTAGCTCTTTATATTTCGGGAAATAATTATATAATAATATTATTTAGTGCCCCCTGATACAAAAGGTACAACACTTTATGTTTTCTTCCTCAAAAAAAAAAAAAAAAAAAAAAAAATCACTTATTTAAACATTCCCTTACGGTACTAATTAACTATAATATCAACAAATTAATTCTATACCCTATACAATAACATCAATTAAAGTTGATTCGCTTAGCCTCAATATAAAAAATTATGTGTATAAGTACATCCTTCAATCAAAATAATCTGAATTGCATAGAAACCTCCTCGATGTAAACGAATAGCTCAACTAACAAGCTCTATTTTGCTATTAATTCAATCTAGGCACACCTTCCGGTACGCCCACTATGTTACGACTTATCTCACCTAAACAAATGAGAGCGACGGGCGATGTGTACATATCTTAGAGCTCTACTCATAATAGCAACATAACTAACATTACATTCAAATCCACCTTCATTTAAATAATTTCATAATAAAATCTGTATAAACATTCCATTGTAATCCATCTCCTCTTACTGATAAGCTGCACCTTGACCTGAAGTCCCCCTCAATAAAGATAATGAAGGTCTCTAACCTCTCCTTAATACCTTCAACTACGGCGGTATACAAACTGCTAAACAACAGTAAGTAAAATATATCGTGGATTGTCGATTACGGGACAGATTCCTCTGAACAGCCTAAAATACCGTCAAATCCTTTGAGTTTCAAGAACATAACTACTATTACCCAGGTATTACATTTTACATTAAAAATAATAGGGTATCTAATCCTAGTTTAACAAATAATTTCATAGCCTCAAACATAGAACTCATTATTTTAAATAATAATTTCACCTAAAAATAAATAAAACAAAGCCCTTTAATTTAAATTTATAACTACAACTTAACCGTCACTGCTTCTTCCCTTCAACCTTCTCGTCTCACCGCGGCAGCTGGCACGAATGTCGCCGGGTCTCCTTAAACCTTAACTGCTTCAAACATTAATTAATAAACAAAAACGAGTACTGCGACCAATTATACCTCATTATTTACCTTTAAGATCAATAATACTTATTTCTTATCCGGAAGGTTACATGTACAACTAGATAAATAAGAGAAGAAAAGCCAGGATAATACTTTACTATTAATTTATAACACTAAAATAAATAATTATTAATTATGTATCTAATCTAATTAATAAAAATTAGTATTAAATAAACCCAATTTCCCCCTTGTCTAGGATACAATTTTTTTTTTCCTCAAACAAAATTGTGTCCTATACAAGTATATTTATTTTCTCCTCACACATATGCTGTAAAAAATAGCATATACTGGATACGTTAAGCTTATTAATATACCTTTAGCCGGTATCTCAGGCTAATTAAGAGGATTTAATAGATTTTCAAGTTTTAATTATTATTAATATATAATATTTCTAAATTTAATTATTATAACACAATATTGATCTATTTAAATTCTCATATACCACTATAAATAATTATTAAATAATAATAAGATGCCTGATTAAAGGATTATCGTGATAGGATAAATCAAGTATTTCAACATACTCTTATTACACCTAAAAGAATTAAACTTTCACCTTTGACATCAAAAATCAACGTGCGCCGTACACTAAAGTGTAGAAAGATAAGCTAAGATAAGCTAGTGGGCTCATACCCCGCATATGAAGATTCTTCTTCTTTTTCTAATGCTCACTAATCCTAAGACTCTTTTATTCTCTACAACACTTGTGTTAGGAACTCTTATTTCCCTAACTTCCTCATCATGATTTGGTACTTGAATTGGTCTTGAAATTAACCTCCTATCATTCATCCCCCTGATTTCAAAGACCAACAATTAGTGTTCTAAAAAAACGTTTTTTTTTTCTGTGAAGTTTTTTTTCAATAAAAAACATCGTTCTTTTTCATGTTTTTTTCAAATGTCTGTTTTTTTTCTGGCAACTATTATTTATTGATTTACGTTGCAGATTATTGAAATAATCAACAGAACTTGAGTCGAAGCCCTCGTAACTTACAAATCTTTTGTTTCTTTGTACGTATATACTAGCAAAATTGTGTGATTATTCCTTTCTGCCCCAGGTCATTTTTGGCGTTTTCCTATATTTCCAGTTAGTGACTTATTGCTCAAAAACCATTCATTCGATTGATATGGTTAAGGCCTTGTTTTTTAGAAAATAGATGTGACTATTTTTTGGTGTAAGTTGCATTGCAGTGTTGCCAATGCGTGGGAAATTATTGAGGGAAACGTAGGGGTGAAAATTTACAAAAAATCCCTAACCGAATTTCAATTTTTTTTGTATCTAGTACCACTCCTGCTATATAAGTTCAAATCACCTAAAAGAATCTTTGGTGTGTTGACAAGGTACAGTGAAATCCTGTAGTCGCTTGCTTCCATCCAAAGAGAGAAAGAAAAAATTCTGTCATACACATGAAATTTTGACACTTTTTACGCCTCACAAGCAAAAATCAAATATGCCGGGGCTACAACTTCTCTAATTATCCTATTGAAACATTTTATATTGCGTTCTGTAGGGCAAAGAGGAAGCTTTCAGGCAGTGGCGGCGATTGGACGTTAAAAGTGGGGGGGGGGGCAAGATATGATCTGAACATTTGTATATCGATGTTAGTTTTCCTGGTTGTTTCTAACATTTTGTTTGACGAAAGGTTGTATAACTAATAGGATACTATCTTTTTCAGTTAAAATACCGTATATCGTGTTTCATATTTAATTAAGTAAATTGACAAGAGCAACGCACATTAGGTACTGAACCTTGATTCCTTGCTCATGAACATCATTAAATTCTTCTGGAAAATTGTGTGATCAGATTATTTAATAACATATTTGCAAAACAAATAAATAGAAAGGTTAATATTAATCATACTAATGAATAATGAGGCTTGATTTGTAGAAGTTATATTGAAACTGGGGATTAATGAACAACTTATATTTTTAATTCCACCTTGCCATTAAATGTATGTCATTACTTTTAGAAAATGAAAGACAGTAAATACTACAAGCATATGCTACGACGCAATTGTAATATTAATTCCTTTGAATTGCAATTAAAAAGCAATTCCTGTAGCTGTCTTAACTCCACGGGAAGACAAATAACCAATACCCACTTACGCAACGACAAATATTATATGGTACATTTTTTTCTATGAACCTGTAATATATGCAAAAACTTTCCATTTCCAAATTAAACCATATACATTAACCATTTTAGATTATGGCTTTTTAAAGGTAAATTATTGAATTTCAGTCAATCAGCTACAGCATCATTCCTATTTATTCTAGAATCATGGTTAGTACTTCATTCTCTTCAGAATAGAACAACCTTTCAAACGGTTCCATTTACGTTTTCCCATCATGTCCCTAAGGCGGAAAAGTTTGAGGGAAATATGGATTTTTTCTGATTTTTTTTAAACTTTGATACCCTCTGGACCCCCTATGTTAACGCACAGATCTCAAAATCAACTGAAAAATACGAAGGGGTGTACTAAATGTGTATAAAAAAAAATTCCAAGCTTCTATCTTGAAAACTAAATGCGGGAAAATGTTTACCAATGAGCTAAGAACATTCCCACAATGCCCCAGATGACCCAGATGTAATATAAAATTTTCCTGAGACACCCCTATTTATCGTAGGATCTTTGTTCGTACACCATTCCCTTCAGAATAGAACATACTTTCAAACGGTACCACTCACATGTCTCCATCTTGTACCTGAGGTGGGAAAATCATGAAAAAATGGATTATTTGTTTAAAAAATATTCCTTCTTTGTACTTTTTTTTTTTTTTTTTTGCTCCTCTGTACCCCCTGTTTTAACGCAGAGATCTGAAACAAATCTGAAAAATACTAAAGGGTGTACTAAATGTGTGTGCAAAATTTCAATCTTCTAGGTGGAAAAGTAAGCCCGCCAAAAATAATATCTCTACAATACTCCAGATTTTCGTATAAAAAGGATCTCAGGTAAAAATTCCCTGAGACATCTCTATTTATACTAGGATCATGTTTCATACATCATTCTTTTTAGAACAGAACAGCCTTTCAAACGGTACCACTCACATGTCTCCATCATGTATTTGAGGAGGAAAAAACGGGAAAAAAAGGGATCTTTGTTAAAAAGATAACTTTTTTTTACCTTTTTGCCCCTCTGGACCCCCTGTTTTATCGCAGAAATCTGAAAAGAATGTGGGAAATATTAACAGGTGCACTGAATGTGTGTGCAAAATTTCAATCTTCTAGGTGCAAAAGTAAGCCCGGCAATAAGTAATATAAAAGTCATAACAAAAAATATTTTTTTAAGTTATGACGTCATCACACTACATCTCGACGCAGAAAGGCATGAAAGCATATCTGTTCTACAATGCCTCCAGGCTTGAGAAAAAACAGAAATAGAAAGCTTTTTTGGTACTTTTTAAATCGAATAATGAAGATTCTAGCCTATCACAAAAAAATAGATGATATAATTTAAAAGAGTTAAATGGTCACTTCAAAAAAGTGGGGGGCAACTACCCCCTCTTGCCCCCCCTAATCGCCACCCATGCTTTCAGGTAGTGGTACGTTTGTTTCAATGTAGCCAGTAAGAGGGTAATATTAGAGGGGAAAAGGGAATTTTTCCGAATTTTTCACCTAAAAGCGGGAATTAATTGTTTTGGCTGGAAACACTGCCATTAGACAGACGAAAACTATCTAAAAATAAACCTTAGTACTCCAAGAATATATCCTACACGTATCATGGCGATATATAACAAAGTAAGCATGAAATTTAAAAAAAATCTCATTCTACCTCAGAAATTCACCATTTTCTTACCACTTACAGAACATGGTTTATTATAAACCTCAACTGTACTTTCCCTAATTATTCTAGTGAAACTTTTTATGGTGTGCTGCTTAGGCTAAGAATGAGGCTCCTAGACACTGCTACGTTTGTTCGAATGTAGCCAACAAGAAGGAAATAATAGAAATAAAAAAGGGATTTTTTTTTTCAAAATTTGCCCCTAAAATCTGGAATTAAAATTTTCTGTATCTGGCAACACTGCTATCAGACACACACAAACTATCTTAAAATAAGATTTGGTATCCCCCTAATATATCATACAAGTAGTATGACGATATTTAATAAAGTAAGCATGTCAATAAAAAATATCTCATTCTACCTTTAAAAAAATCACAGTTATCTTCCCAATTAGAGAACAAGGTCTACTGTAAACCTCAACTGTACTTCCCCTAATTATCCTATTGAAACTTTCTATAGTGCGTTGTGTAGAGCAAAGACGAGACTTCCAGATACTGATACGTTTGGTCCGATATAGCCAACAAGAGGGGAAATAATAGAGACAAAACAGATATTTTTTCCAAAATTTCCCCCTAAAATCTGGAATTAAAATTTTCTGTATCTGGTAATACTGCTACCAGACAGACGTAAACTATCTTAAATTAAACATTGGTACACCACTAATATATTCTACAAGTGTTATGACGATATTTAAGGAACAAAACTTGTAATTACCAAAAATATATTACGGTAAACAGAAAAGTAGGGAAAAACTAGAAAAATCAAGGGTTAGAACCTAAATATGAATTCTTCGTGCGTTCCCTAATTATCCCATTGTAACGATTTGAACTTGCGTTTCTTAAGTAAGGACAAATGTTCAATTGGCGTAAGTTGACTTGCACTCGGACGTATAGGTACGGATTTATAAATAAAAATTTCTAATTTTTGCCCAAATTTAGGAAAATTTTAATTTCCCTAATTGGCAACACTGCGCGCAGGCCCGTCCAATTGATGTCATCAGTTAGGTATCCATCCGAGGTATCTACTTGGCAAGTCTTAAGGAGGTCTTTCTACAACGAAGGAAGCTACAGGGAAAAAAGTAGTAGAGGAAATTCGTAATCAGAAAATTCTCGCATTTTTGACTGGGGTGAAATTTGAGAAGGAAATTCGACACCAGAAGAAAAAAATTAATATAATAAACTATAGTCCAACCATATTTTGCAAGAATAATATCCCGATATCTTAATTAGTGTCCACACAGGAGTGGATTAAACAAATGACACACCTGTGTGTGCCACTTTGGCTACCTGGGCCACTGAGTATACATTTGATTACATTTTGTTTTACTACTAACTCGTGTTGTTGTAGTTATAGTCTCGACTAATAATACTATTGTAGTTGTAAACAATAACTTTATAAGGAAAATTTTCTCCTTTTTACACCTTAGTTCCAACACTGTTGGTGAGAAATGCAGGGTGTTTCAAAATAAATTTTGGGGTTTTAAGTCTTCGTAGTACTTATTACATTTTAAGTACAATTATAAACAATGCATCAAGTAAAAGAGCACCTCAAACAGTCTTTGCTACAAGTGTTCAATGTGAGATTCATTTGTCACACGGCACACATCTAGTCGATAGGCGAGAAAGGCCCATAAACTTTCCGCCATATGGCATAAAACACATTCAATTTAGGAGAGTCTCGTTTCAAGTGTACCATCTCCTGAGGATTTGCTGACGGCCAGATACAAACATTATGAGTGTTCACATTAGCTCTTAGGTGAAATGTCGATTTACCACTGAAGACGACACGATCCAGAAAATCTTCATTGTTATGCAGCAATATTTCACTTGCGAAATTGGCATGTAAACCGTAGTCTGTAGACTTTAGACCTGTAGCAACTGCAAACGATAAGGACGTAGTTGCAAGCGTCTCCTTAATATTCTTCACACAGACCGTTGCACTGTACAGATTCAGTCTTTATTAAAACACAAAAAACTTTCTGCTCTCCAGTTTACATCTTTGCTGCTTGCTGTTTCTAACGGCAGACAGAAGAAACAATGCATATACATGCGTGCGTACAAAACTGTTTGAGTTGCTTTTTCATTTGATATAATATTTATAATTGTAAGTTAATTGTAATAGATACTACAAAGTTTCAAAACCCTAATATTAATTTTGAAACATCCTGCATTACTTCAATTTGAGTCATCCTATATTCGTGTCTTTTATATACATATCATCAGGGCCGGTCCTAGTCAATTTGTCGCCCCATGCAATGGCATAATTTGCCGCCTCCCCCTTTCTCCAGAAAGAACAAATCTTAAAAGTCATGATTTTAAGTATGCTACTCCAGCATGAACAACAAAGGTTAGGGTAAGTGCAGTTGCACTCAGAAAGGCTTAACCCTTATCCGGGCAAGACATTTTTGTAACGTAAACGGGCAACCGGGGCCTGTGAGGCCCAGTATATATTTTAAGTGCAGAATACACAAAATCAATGCCTATTGTCACTTACTGTTCAGACTAGTCTAGAATGTACCGGTATATATTTTTGTCAAGTAGCGAAACTTCGTGTCACGCTTTTGTAAGCCGACCAAGCAGAATAACAAATACGGTCCAGACATTTTTGTAACGTAAACGGGCAACCGGGGCCTGTCAGGCCCAGTATATATTTTAAGTGCAGAACACTCAAAATTCAATGTCTGTTGCCGCATACTGTTCCGACTAAAGGTTACAATAGTCACGTGTTCAATATATAATTATGTGACAATTTGATCTAATATTTGACAGGAATTTCACTAAAGTTATACGGGCCTTCCTAGGCCCCGGTTGCCCGGTTACGTCAGGAAAAGATTTTCAAATTAAAAAAAAAAAAGCTTTACCAACTCGATATGTTCATGGTTTTAGCTTCGACGAAAGATAGAAGAATTCAGTATTTTATGTCTTCGAAATATGTATGGTTATTGAGAAATTTTAGAAAAATGAAGCTACTGGGTCTGGGAGGCCCCGGTTGCCCGGATAAGTGTTAAATACTCACTAAAAATGCAATCCCGTTGTGTGTGTGTGTTTTTTTAAAATATTAATCTATTATGTTAGTGAAACATAAAGCAAACACACCTGCAGAGGATAGATGGTAATCCTTTTTATAGAATTCACTATCGAGCTTCAATCTCAATGTATCAGTTTGCAATTCCAGTGCAACTAGTTCTTTTATCTTTATTTCTTGATTTCTCTTCTATATCTGTTAACATTTTGTAAAAAACTTGTTTCTATCTTCAATGATAAGGAACTTGTTTCTGACAAAAACAAGACTAGTTGTCATATCAAAACTGTGATAACTTACTAAATGGAACAGATATTCACTACTATTCCAGAATTGAATTCTTGCATTTGGCAACAATCAAGCAATTTGTGCTCGGATTTATTCGACTATTTGCTTTAGCATTGTCCATGTGGCCTTAAACTAATGCATCCTAAACTTAATTTATGAATGTAGTATTCAAATAGAAGGTCAGCTTAGTAAATGTAACTACCATCATCATAAAGTCTGTTTCCAACAAGAAATATTTAATTTAAATAATATACTTATGACAGATTTTGCCGGACCATCCAAACTTGCCACTCCGCAAATGCACGTGTTGCATATATGGTAGAGCCGGCTCTGCATATCATATGTATCTAGTCGACAAATTATTTATATATGACATTTAGAAAAATACTATTAGGCAAATTAGTATTAGTTTTTATCTTTAGACACGTTATATGAATTTTATACTGTTCGTGACATTATTTTCGTACTTATTAAAGGCCTGCTTTCACGAAAAAAGAAAATTTCATTTCTACTTTTATTTCTTAGTTGATATTGATGAAAACTGCTGAAACTCGAATTGTTAATAGGTATGGTATTCATGTAAATTGTAAAATATTTGTAGCGTATCAGTATCTAGCGTTTAATTTATGTTGCATTTTACGGTGATTATACCTACATAAAAATATTTAATACTTAAATAGACGTAAGATGCATTAGAAATGACTATTTGAAAAAAAAACGAAATTTAGAAAAAAAAACGAGAGGCAATGTTTTTTTTCTAAAAAAAACGTACATTTCTGAAAAAAAAACGAACTGTTTTTTTTCTATTTACAACACTACCAACAATCAACGTCACACCGAATCTGCTTTAAAATACTTTTTAGTACAAGCTATTGCAAGATAATTGCTATTAGAAGTAAGGATAATCGTAGGCGTAACCGGCATAATCGTGGGATGTAAAACTAAAGATTTCATTTGCACTAGTGTTAGCCCACCTCATCAAAGGGATAAAAATCTCCAAATTTTATGCCATAAAAGGGAACGAAAAATAAAAAAGCATTCGTAAACCTGTACTATTTCATAACGTAATGAATCATCAAGACCAAATTTTTAGTAATTTTAAAGAATCATCATAACATCCGATCCAAAACTCCCAATTCAATGACGTCATAGCAGGGCCAAGGTACCTGTGACTCATTCGCACCAGCGTGCATGGCCCTGAATAAGCATAAGCAAAATTTCAATAGGTGACGCAATCCCAGGCCAAATCACCCCTGATTCATTCACTATGGTCCATGAGTCCCTAAATTGGATAATCAAGAGTGAGATCAGGTGGGACCCTTACTACTTTGTTAGCGTAGGTTCCTTTGGCGAGGAAGACTCGTGTTCTTAGTGGAAGCCCATATGATCCATATTCTACGTTAGTTGTATGTCTGCGTCCCATACAGCCTCTGGTTGAAAGGGACACTGAACTCCAAATCAACCAACCTACTGAATAGCTTAAAAAAAAAAAAAAAAATGTCGGGAAAACATTTATCATCGGAGTAACCACGTCGTCATCAACTCTGACATGATCCACGGCCTCTTCTCTACTGACTAAAGTGTTTACACTTGTAATAAAACCAGGTTGTGAAATTATCACTAATCGGAGTTGGAACTTCTACGGTCAATCGCTCAAGCACCGTTCTGTTACAATAACGGTGGACCTGACCTTTATGATATAAAAGGGTAAAGTGTTTGTCATGGGCCAAATTACGATGAATTTGAATTAAATTATCATGGTATAATTATTGCCTCGTTGAATTGTCGATACTTTTCAGTGAAAAAAAGGATAAAATTTGAAAGTCCCAAATCAAGGTAATTAGACTAAAGTAAAGAAGGAAGAAAGGAAGAAAAAAGTATACAATTTTTCATATAATTAAACGTACAGTCTGAACTTAAAATTTTCGTGTAATGAAACTTACAACACAAATATTATGTCTACTTTTCTCACAACTTCATGGGTTGATTGCCCTGTGCTCTACATAAGCGCTCCATATAATAAATATAAGCTTCAACAATTATTATAGTAGAAAGCAATGGATATATGAAGCGAAGCACTGAATATTTTGTTTCTCAATTACTAATTGTTTCTCAACTAATATCGATCGTTTTCGATTATTTTTACAAACCAAACCACTACCAATTTTTCATATATAGAAAGTTCCGCCCCCACTCATAAAGGAGAATTTTTAAAAATGCTAGGACACGTTCTGTTCATTTTCAATAAAGAGTTAACACACTGAATTTCAGCTCCGTAAGTTTAAGGACTTGCGAGAACTTAAGGATGGGCACGAGTCGAGCTATAACTCAACTCGACTTGAGTTCCGAGTCGAGTCAAATTCAATTTTCTTGAGCCGAGTCACTGTTTTGAGGTCGAGTTTCGAGTCGAGTCGAGTTTGATAAATGGCTTGCTCGTTCAGCTCGTTTTAACTCGTTTTGAAATCATCGCCAGATTAGCCTGGAAAACGAAAGCCATGAGGAATGTAAACAGTAATGCGGAATACTTTTAATGTTGTTCACAACAGGGACGCACCTCGTCTCGTACTTTTAGTGCATCTTGTGGGGAACTTTTAGTGCGTCTCGCCTCATCTTGATAACGAGGCAATAGATTTTAATAACGAGACTGCCTCAAATGTCATGACCACCAATATAAGTATGTAGTTCTTACCATCAAGGCTGAGACCTGCACGGTCTAATGTTTGAGCCCAAACAGAAGCTCAATCCGGGCAGTGATGTCAACCGACTCGGCTCGGTTCAACTGAGCGAGCTGCTCGCTCCGGCTCGATTGTGATTAGCCATCGGCTCGGTAGGGACAAGCCATCGACTGAGCCGATGGTTCGAGCCAGCTAGGTTGGAATGAGCCACCGACTCGGCTCTAGCTAGCTCCGTTAAAACGAGTCCATCGGCTTGGTTCGACTCAGGTCAAATGAGTCGATGGCTCGAACTGGCTCTGTTGGGTGAGCAATCAGCTCGGTTTGGTTCGGCTTGGGTGAGCCATCGGTTCGAGCCTGCTCATTTAGGTGAGCTGTTGGCTCAGGTCACTTCTCGGTTCGGCTCGATATGAATGAGCTGTGAGCCGAGCCGTTCGAGCTGTTGACAACCATAAACCCAGGCCGAGCAGTATTGAACATCTTTGGCCGGCGCCGTATAACTTTTAACAACTTTTCGCTCGAGTCCGAATACTTATTCCTCCGGAACTCAAACCCAGAACCTCGTGACCGATGTTTTTGCCTCCTGAAAACTTTTCAAAGACCGAGATCTACAGGCAACTAGTTTTCATTATTCAGATACAAAACGCCTACCTTTCATGGTTATACACGGTATTGTTCTGATAATAATAATAATAATAATAATAATAATAATAATAATAATAATAATAATAATAATAATAATAATAATAATAATAATAATAATAATAATATTTGGTCTAGGAATTAATTCGTGCGGTTTTACAAAAGATGGCGTAACTAGCTTATTGTCCCATAGTTTCGTTGATCCAAACATGCGTTGAAAACTACTGTCATTGAGCATCTTGTTTAGTATATGTCAGTTGCTTGACATACAACAACATTTTTTCTTCAACTGAAAATGGCGCATTTTGTGCCTGATAAAGTGTTTTTGCGGGGAGTTATTCTTCATTGCTTTAACATGAAGAAAAGTGCTACCGCAAGTGATCATATTTTAGTGGAAGTGTTTGGTGACCATGCTCTAGCTGAGCGAACGTGTCAGAAGTGGTTTGCACGGTTTAAAGGAGGTGATTTCAGCTTGGAAGACCAAAAGCAATTTGGACAGCCAAAAGAATTTGAAGATGAAGAATTGAGAGCATTGCTTGATCAGGATTCGTGTCAAACGCAGGACGAACTTGCAGAAGCATTTGGAGTTGAGCAAACAACAGTTTCCAAACGTCTCAAAGCCATAGGAATGATTCAAAAGATGTCTTATTGGGTTTCACATGAATTGAAAAGAAAGACGTTGAAAGAAGAAAAACCGTTTGCGAATTGCTGCTTCAAAGACAGAAAAGGAAGGGATTTTTGCATCGAATTGTAACTGGTGATGAGAAGTTAATTCATTACGAGAATCCTAAACGAAAAAAGGCCTGGGTGAAGCAAGGTGAACCAGGTCCTTCACAACCGAAACGAGATATTCATTGTGCAAAGTTATGCTGTATATATGGTGGGATTTGAAACGTGTGGTGTACTATGAACTTCTGAAACTTGGTGAAACTATTAATGGACACCGCTATCGACAACAATTAATGCGTTTGAAGCAAGCTCTGGCCTGAAAACGACCAGAATGGAATAACAGGCATAATAAACTTATTTATCAAGATGATAACGCTCGACCACATGTCGCAAAACCGGTCAAAACCTATTTGGAAAATGTCGGATGGAAAGTGTTACTCCACCCGCGATATTCACCAGACACTGCTCCGTCTGACTACTACTTGATCGATTGCATGAATAACGATTTGATTGGACAGCGGTTCACTTCTTCAGAAAATATCGAAAAATGGATCTTTGATTAGATTGCGTCAAAAGATGAGGAATTCTTTCGACACGGAATCCGTAAATTGCCTGAAAGATGGGAGAAAGTAGTGGCTAGCGATGGACAATATTTTTGTTAACGTATTCATTTACTTTGTTTTTGAAATAAAGCTTCAATTTTTATTAAAAACCGCACGAATTAATTCCTAGACCAAATAATAATAATAATAATATAAGAAGTAGTAGTAGGAGTAGCATAATTGATAATTATTTTGTCTCTGTAGGATACTTGAAAAGAGTACTTGGAACTACACACAGGGTTTTGCTCGAATTGGCTCATTTTGACTCGACTCGACTCGAAACGGCCCAAATTCGAATCGAGTTGCACGAAATTTTCGAGTCGAGCTGAAAAATGTCTGTTTCGAGTCGAGTCGAGTTTCAAAGAAAACTCTCCCGTGCCCATCCGTAGCAGATACTCATCTTTTTTTCTTTTTTTTTTTGCGCAAAAAAATCGGATCCCCACTACCCCCTTAGGATATGTTTTATAATAAAAGCTATGTGATACCATCCCAGTTTGGATTAAGACCTAAGCCAAAATTCATTTCATTTGACTTTTCAATTTGGCCGTGATGGTTAAGCACACATAATTACATTCAAATTTTTATTATAATAATTTATATATTACAGTAATTCAAAAATTATTATTTCCAGTATTTAGCTCCTCTAAAAGCTCACACGCTGTTTCTCAAAAGCCAAGTATAGTATAAGTCCTTTTGCTTTTATTACGATTACAAATATCAATATCCAAAAATGCCTGAAGTTCTTTCTTCACTTAAATATACTCATCTCAAGTAAGTAAACAGAAACAAATGAAAAAGGAAAGGAAATGAAAGCCATGCAAGTAAAACTTAGACAAATTCACCAGTATTCAGAAGATGCTGTCTATAATGCAGAGAGTCGGTGGATCAGAGTGAGCCATGGTGAGTGGTGGGTTACAGTGGGTCATGATGGGTGGTGGGTCTCAGTAGGTCACATGCTGTTGACCCACGACCCAATGGAATACGCGACAAAACGTACTAGCGACAAAACGTACCACCGACAAAACGTACCACTTACCCTGAGGGATGCTTGTGAAAGGTTTTCTAAAATCACTTTAAATAATGACAAGCGACAAAACGTACCACTTGCCTGGAGGGCTACTTGTGAAGAGTCTTCTAATCAGTCATCAAATAATGACAGGCGACAAAACGTACCACTTGATAGGATGGTATATAAGTATATACATACCGGCCAAAATAAGGTTAAAAGTTGAACAGATTGCTGGTGAGAAAAGTAGCGATGCAAGACCAAGACTAAGACTAAGGCTAAGACTAAGACCATGCCTGCAAGATTCTCGCAACACCAAGACAATACCTGCAAGATTCTCGCCAGACCAAGACCAGCAATAATCTTGCATATGCAATATTTGAATATTTGCTGATTTCCATCACACTTTATCCAGGCTTTGGACCAGAGACGGATAGGCATTATTAGAGAGACGCGGGCGCTTTTTCCCACAAGGGCCACCAGCATCTCAATGTCACAAATCAATTGCAGTTTTCTTTCTACAGTAAGTCAATAGTATTAACAATTGACAATTAAAACCTGATATTCTTTCATCATTATATTATTCTGAATTTTTTTAAATCATTAAAATTTTATAGTATTTTGTAAAATATCTTTACAATAGTATCATACAACATTTGATTACATTAGGTTTGTATCAAGCCATTCTTGAAAGTTAGACACCTTAAAAATTTTTACTATACGTAATATCATAATATAAATTATTAACAATATACGAAAGAAATAACAATCAAACTGAGTAAATTTCAAACCAGAATACATGAGAAACTTATGGACCTATATGACATAAAGAAATACAAATGAAATTATAACAAACTGTATATGAAAACAAAATTATCAGGAAATGTAGCCTACATGTTGCGCAAACGACAAACAATAAAAATGGCACATTTATTAAATAAATTTATGAAACAATTACGAAAAAATAATTATTCTGAATTGTTCAAAATATTATATGAAGTTCAAGGAGAACGTATACTATATTACAAAATTAGCAGATGTTTTAGTGTACTAGTTTTTGATGCTACTGTATCTATCACTTTTGTATTCGAAATATTTTTTAATAAATCTTTTTCAATAGACATCAACATAAATGTTTTCAAATGTTCCTGAGACATGGTACTCGTTATCCTATTTTTGATGTATTTCAGTTTATTTAAGTTTTGAAAAATTTCTTTTACATGTTACCTGAATTACGGGCAAAGTCAATAAAAATGTGTATGCTGGAAACCTGGATAAGTATTACTGCAAAATTTACAATTCTGCAAAATTAAAAAGCAGCACATTGGACAGTTTTGCAACACGTTTTGCATTCGCTTTCCTTGTATACAAATGTATTTTCTCCTAATTCTGAATCACTTGCACCATCAGGACAGTCATTTTTTTCTCGGTTGTGCTCGTCATCAAGACTGACTTTCAAGGATATCCACGTCCTTCAAAAGTCCAAGAGAATACATTTATAGTATCCTTGGAAACTTCTTTACTGAAGTTTTTCAGAAAATATGTAAGTTTATCGAAAGGCACGTCTGGAAGTTCTGTTACTTGGTTGAAGTGGCTAGGGTCCAAATAATCCAGAAAGTACATTGCTTCTTGAATCTTGAAGAAATACTCGAAACTACCATGTCCAATATTGTATTGAATGCTTCGATGCAATTCCTGGTCATTGGATAGAAGCAGCTTCATCTTCATATTTACAAGAAAATCTTTGTCCATCTCTGAAGGCGAATTGTAGGCAGGTCAATAGAAAAAAAAAAAGAAATCACGTTCTAAGTCTTCAAATTTGTTATTGGTCAATTCTGCAAAGCTTAATGCTGTATTCTTAACGGATTCAAAATCATCTCTCTACTCTTTCACTTGGAACAGAGTAGTCTGCACCATCCGATAGGACTACACTAGAGCACCCTCTATTTGGAGATAGGTTGACAGAGAGGTCGTCACTTGAAATATCTTAAGGAACATTTGTGCTGTCCGAGTTGTATTTGAACTTGAGATCTTTTATATATCCTTTCGCTTTACACCTAGCCTTTGGTTTGATACTTTCTGTAGAAGCAATTTTCTTAATTATTATGGTCAACTCTATATACAAAGTACTTTCTGGGTTCGAAAAATGACCAAACTTTTTCTGAAAAACAGTGTGTTTTCTACCATCTTGTTTCCGCAATAACTGTAAGACGCCTTTGTTAATATTTGATCTTCCAAATGTCCATTCAGTGATAAGACTCACACATAAATATCGCAGTCATTCAGCAGAACAATGACACAGAATCAATGCAATTTTTTGTCAGATCACATATGACATGATTGAGTATATGAGCGTAACACCACACGTGTGACTGAGTTTCTTAGTGGTTAAGCGGTTAGCGTATGCGCCTTTGTCGTGGGAGACCTGGGTTCGATTCCTGGCAGGAATTCATGTGCTTCGGATTTCCCATAAATCAGTATGTCCCGTCTCATATAGCCTCGCTGCTAAAAGGGCCGTTAAACTCAAAATCAACTGAATCACAGTGTAACTGATCATAGGTGAATTGAAAAAAATCCGAATATTGTCCTTCCATGTTACTTGAGCCATCGGTTGAATTTCCAATACACTTCTTAATATCAAG
Source organism: Thermobia domestica (assembly GCF_964235325.1). Taxonomy (NCBI): domain Eukaryota; kingdom Metazoa; phylum Arthropoda; class Insecta; order Zygentoma; family Lepismatidae; genus Thermobia; species Thermobia domestica. The sequence goes on along the minus strand of NC_137454.1, from coordinate 382,065,017 downwards.
GTTCAACTTCTGCAGAATTTCCAGCAGTAAACCGCAAGGACACTGGCCTGTGGTAGATATGCATTTTACAATGACAACAATACTTTGTTTAACAACCATTTTAAGAACATACCGTAAAACAACAGAGCAGTGGCCTGAAACTACTATATCTTGAGTAGTGTCTAATAGAACAGAAAATATTGAAGCTTGAGAGACTTCTTTCGAAATATCTTCTCTGATAAGTGTGTTGATAGCATTCAAAACAAAATTCACCGTGTTTAGTAAAAGTTATGCGACAACTATCCTGCTTACTTCCTCGTATATGACTCTTCTCGGTGACCTTATCTAAATTACTTTTAAGCGGAAGATCAAATTTGCTAAAGAAAGGAATAATACCCAAAAAGTTTCCATGATCTATAGCTGTGTCTTTCAGTTTATAGGCTGCTACATTTCCTCTGTAAATGAGCCCTCTTTCACCAATGAGTTTCTACACTTTGACAACTCGATACATTACCTGTCTGTTCTTGTCAACCTTATACCGCCGTTGTTTTACCTGTTCATGAGGAAGTAGTTTCTTAACATTATGTTCTCTTTTGTTAGATATGTAAGCACCCACATTGGTCTAATGCATTTTGGAAGACTCGTGTTCTCTTACTCGCTGATAAACGTGTTTAATGTTACGTTTGTCACGTACAGAACCTTTAAGAGAAGTTTGTTCGATCTGGAGAATAGTCTGTGAACACGCTGAAAAAAAAAACTTGAAGTGGTACGTTTTGTTGCGGATTAAATATCCGAAATGTTTTAATTAGTCCAAGACAGGTTGTAATTTATATAAGTGGTACGTTTTGTCGTGGAATAAATATCAGAAATGCTTTAATTAATCCATGACAGGTTGTCATTTATGACAGGTCGTCAAAAGTGGTACGTTTTGTCACGAAAATTCAAGTGGTACGTTTTGTCGGGACACCGACCCAATGACCCACTCCATCTCTAGTATGAAACACTGTGACCTTGAACAATTACTATTACCAATATTAGGATTAATTGCATTTTATTTTCACTCACAAAGTTTTTATTTAAATCCCTATCTTCCGCACCAATTTATAAAATTCCCTCCATATGTCCCTACGGTTACCAGAAATGTCTAAATATTTCTAAGTTAAAGAAAGATACATATCCCTACAGTAGACAACACTTATATTCACTGTAGTTAGTTACCATACAGTGAGCCAGCTAAACTAACTTTTGGCAACCAATTACTGATCAGCGCGCTGTTGTCAAACCTGCGATGAGTGTTTCAGAGGATGAGTGTTTTGTAATGATGAGGCACTCACTAAGATTATTTAATACGTTATAACAATACATAAATACGTGACATTAATTATAAAATTATCTTAGCATGCGTGTTATTGATAATCGTATTAATTGTTATTACGTGTAAAAGCGGATCTGAAAAGGTAGGGGTATGGTAGGTAGCGGCATGAGGTCGCGCCGTCCCCTTGCCTATCTTTGCCCATTGTAATTTTTAGGAACTGGAGGGACGCCGTACATATTTTTTCAAGGTCGGAGGACGGTATCTCCCGGCGTTCCCCCTCACTTTTACCCTTAATTATTATAAATAAATATTCATAATGTAAGTATATTCTATTTGGTTCGGATGTTCATGTATTCACCATTTAGTTCATAATCTTTCAGAGTTTAATAACATTGTTTTACTATTACAAGAAGTTCCTTATATATATATACCCACCTAAAGTTTTCTCTTTGGACTCACAAAAATTTGCTCACCACTGTGCTAGGATATAGGATATATATTTTCACTGAAATTTGTTAGTAATTATAAAAACACGAAATAAATTCTTCAATATCCTGCTATTTTGAAAACTCAAATATATATATATATATATATATATATATATATATAAAAGCAGTTCGTACATTGTCAGAGCCGTAGCTAAAGAGGGGGGGCAAGAAGAGCGGTCGCACCGGGCGCTGATAGTAAGGGGCGACGAACAAGCAAGAAAGAAAAAGCGCTGGAAATGAGTAAATGACGAGTCATTCCAAAAACTTATTGGTGTCCTATTAAATCAATATGTTTATCAGTTTGCAAAAAAATATATTTAAAAAAATTTTTTTACTCGCTCCGCTTGCAATTCGAACATTTCAATAAGAGTGATTGCAAGTTTTAACTTATTACTTAAAAAATGTATTGTATATGATTTTTTAATAACGATGTGATATACAAGGTAGGGTGTAATAATATCTTATAGTGTACGGAGGAGCGTTTTCAAAATCGGAAACGGTCCAAGTTTGAAATACGCTTTCGGCATTGCGATGGTGATGAATTTGCTTAGTTAATCATAATTTTTTACTCAATCAGATTAACCACGATGGTGAGAATGAAGATATGAAAATGGGAGTAGCGAAGAGACATGCATGTTGCTGTTTGCGCAGGAACATTAGCCAGTTGAGAATGCTCGAAGAGTATTGCCAGAACTAACTTAGAACGAATTATTTTTTTCCGAAATTTATATGAAATTTAATAATTAATTTATTTGTTTAAATTCGATAGATAATACACTTACATATTTGGAACCTGCGCATTAGGGGATCTATTGAATTAGCTATATAGAACTGTCACATTTTTATCACCGTATATATACTGAAAATGCAGATATAACCACTGGCCATCGGTTATTATTTGGTACCAAAATGTTCACCATTCTCTTAGGTATTGATCAACACCAATATCATCTCACTATCACTTAAGGTTCCGAGATATGGCTCCTTAAATCTACCGAAATCGGAACTTCTTCCAATATCTTGTAAACGGTAAGAGTGACGCAAAAAATGTCATCACTTCTTTCAGGTAGTTTTTGATGCTCTATGGAATGGACGACTCAAAATTGAAAAAAAAAAAAAAATGCAGATATCAGACACACAGACATAGAGAATTCAGTAACCAACTATTTAAATTCGTTGAAAATGAAGGTAAACAAGGGGAATAATAACATTTTTGAAGTTGAAGCAGTTGTAGAATAGGAGCTTAAGGGTCATAACTAAACCCAGCGAATTTCGTCTTTTTCAAAGACGGATCACTATCAGTGAATTTTTTTCATTCCATTGATATATGAAATGCTTCCAATTTGAAGGAATTTGTTATGATTTCTCCATCAACTACTTGTATCGCCAGGATATTTCTTCTCTGCATATCTATCTATCTAGTTGTGTATTGTTTTAATTATGTGGATACATAACACACACACACTATATATATATATATATATATATATATATATATACAGTGGCGGATCCAAGGGGAGGGCTATAGGGGCTATAGCCCCCCCCTTGACGCTCAGGTTTACACTGGATAAAATGGGCTTCAATCTTGGTTTAGACTGGATAAAACGGCAAACTATGGTTTAGCCCCTCCCTTGATCATATCCTGGATCCGCCACTGTATATATATATATAATATGTATGTGCGTTAGTGTATACCAGACTAGAAATAACTCCCTCGTGTGTATAGCATACGCACCTTTGGGGTGGGAGGCCCAGGTTCGATTCTCAGCGGGAATTCATGTGGTCCGGATCCCACGTTAAGCTGTAGATCCACGTCTCATACAGCCTTGCTGCTGAACGGGACACTAAACTCAGATATTTATTTAATCCAACCCAATAAAACGAGAATCAGATAGCCTATTATACTTATTTCAAAGTGAAATAGTGTTATGATTTCCATTGGTTATTCCTTGTAATTTGCAGTCACTTCGAATAAGCATACAGGTAATTTTATGAACTACAACTTGGGAAAATATGTGTATCTATTTTAACTAATTGGTTCATTATCCAATCATTTGTCTCTTTTTCTTATAAGCATTACTAAAATATTTATTTAAAACATAATGCAGGCAGAGAAACAAAGAAAAATTAATAAACAGTACGATAAATAAAGTAATAAATAATAACTATTCTTGTATAATAACTGACTTTTTAAAGTCGGATTAAAAAAAAAACTCTCGGTAAAAGAAATGTTTTAAAAAATAACTCGCCTTGAAAATGAAACAAAACAAAGAAAACCACAAAACAAATATATATTTACAATAATATTATGGAAAATTTCCTACTTTAAAATCAGACAAAATTAACATGAAACGCAAGAAAGAATAGACATAATAGCTTCAATGAATCTGTAAGTATTGCAGCAGGTAAGAAATATGACAATTATTTGAGCTGACTTTCATAATTCTCTTCGTAGGCTTTTGCCCCTCGTAACTTACGTTACTCATTACAAACGGATACACAAAAGTTTCTCAAAGAAGTGTTATTCCACGTGGAGTTGATGAGTTTGACATTAGACACTGGAATCGTATTGGCTAAAAAGGTCGAAGAATTTAGGGGTGTGGCTGTGAATCAAATAAAGAGCTTTGTTTATGTCTTTTGACGCCAACTAGAGACCCGATGACCGCGTGAGCAGGTAGGGAGAACTAAACTTCCTTATACTTTCCTCCTGCTTTATTGTCAATCTTCGGTTTTCTTTAAAACTGGTATTCATAGACGGCACCTGTTGGTGAAAGTCATCTCCTTTTAGAAGAAAGAGCTACTACATGTGTTTGTCAAAATAATTTATTGGGGGGTAATTTTTGTGTATAAGCACTACTTGAACTCGCTGAATGATCACCCTGTCCCTTACTCGTACCTTTATATTACTGGCAACCCTGAAACCAACTTAAAAGACGGTATCCTTTTGGTAATATATCTGGTTCCACAAGTAGGAAAGAATAAAAGCGGATGTCAATATGATTTATTGGGGGGTAGTTTTTGGCTGCTCATCTTGTACCCCCCGGTAATGCATGGGCAGCTTCAACTGTGGGCAGCACACCGGACTTGTTAAAGAGTGTCGCTAATGACTCGAGAGAGGCCACTAGAGGATTATGGGTAGTTTGACTCGAACCTCCTGTAGTTTTTAGACAGAAATATTAATGACGCGTATTATTTTTCCCCACAAGATTATTTTTTTTTTCTTTCTTCACAATAGCATACCTTGGGACACTATGGAATGTAATTCCCTTCACTTTTAATTTTTTAAGCTATAAAATGAAAGCCTGGCAATATTTTGTCTTTTTATCCATGAAGAGGGTCTGCCTATGCGGATGTGACACTTTGATAAGTCATATGGAGAAGGAAATACCGCGGTGATTCTAGCAGATATCTGCTACCTACGTAACAGAAAAATCTCAGGGTTGCCAGTGTATACAAAGACAAATAAACAACCCCCTGTAACTCTCTCAAATCATATAGAACGTAGTAGTTATTTATACTCTGATATACACCACCATATTTATATTATAGTTGTGCTGAAGCGGCCTCCACGTTATCAATAATTAATTAAAAAATTAAAACAAAAATCAAAATTTTACATATTCTCCCATATTAGCTCATATATCACGAGTTACCCCCCTCGGAATAAAATGATCTTGGTATCATGTAATCTACAGATATATACCTTTATATCTATATTATCGTCTTGTTGAAGCGGCTTTCAGTTTATCACTAATTAATTAATTAATTAAAACGAAAAGTCAAAATTTTACATATTTTCCCATATCAGCTCATATATCACGAGTTACCCCCCTCGGAATATAATGATCTTGATATCATGTAATCTACAGATATATACCTTCATATCTGTATTATCGTCTTGTTGAAGCGGCTTTTAGTTTATCACTAATTAATTAATCAATTAAAACGAAAAGTCAAAATTTTACATATTTTCCCATATCAGCTCATATATCACGAGTTACCCCCCTCGGAATATAATGATCTTGGTATCATGTAATCTACAGATATATACCTTCATATCTATATTATCGTCTTGTTGAAGCGGCTTTCAGTTTATCACTAATTAATTAATCAATTAAAACGAAAAGTCAAAATTTTACATATTTTCCAATATCAGCTCATATATCACGAGTTCCCCCCCTCGGAATATAATGATATTGGTATCATGTAATCTACAGATACATACCTTCATATCTATGTTATCGTCTTGTTGAAGCGGCTTTCAGTTTATCACTAATTAATTAATTAATTAAAACGAAAAGTCAAAATTTTACATATTTTCCCATATCAGCTCATATATCACGAGTTACCCCCCTCGGAATATAATGATCTTGGTATCATGTAATGTACAGATATATACCTTCATATCTATGTTATCGTCTTGTTGAAGCGGCTTTCAGTTTATCACTAATTAATTAATCAATTAAAACGAAAAGTCAAAATTTTACATATTTTCCCATATCAGCTCATATATCACGAGTTACCCCCCTCGGAATATAATGATCTTGGTATCATGTAATCTACAGATATATACCTTCACATCTATATTATCGTCTTGTTGAAGCGGCTTTCACTTTATCACTAATTAATTAATCAATTAAAACGAAAAGTCAAAATTTTACATATTTTCCCATATCAGCTCATATATCACGAGTTACCCCCCTCGGAATATAATGATCTTGGTATCATGTAATCTACGGATATATACCTTCACATCTATGTTATCGTCTTGTTGAAGCGGCTTTTAGTTTATCACTAATTAATTAATCAATTAAAACGAAAAGTTAAAATTTTACATATTTTCCCATATCAGCTTATATATCACGAGTTACCCCCCTCGGAATATAATGATCTTGGTATCATGTAATCTACAGATATATACCTTCATATCTATATTATCGTCTTGTTGAAGCGACTTTCAGTTTATCACTAATTAATTAATCAATTAAAACGAAAAGTCAAAATTTTACATATTTTCCCATATCAGCTCATATATCACGAGTTACCCCCCTCGGAATATAATGATCTTGGTATCATGTAATCTACAGATATATACCTTCATATCTATATTATCGTCTTGTTGAAGCGGCTTTTAGTTTATCACTAATTAATTAATCAATTAAAACGAAAAATCAAAATTTTACATATTTTCCCATATCAGCTCATATATCACGAGTTACCCCCTTTCGGAATATAATGATCTTGGTATCATGTAATCTACAGATATATACCTTCATATCTATATTATCGTCTTGTTGAAGCGGCTTTTAGTTTATCACTAATTAATTAATCAATTAAAACGAAAAGTCAAAATTTTACATATTTTCCTATATCAGCTCATATATCACGAGTTACCCCCTCGGAATATAATGATCTTGGTATCATGTAATGTACAGATATATACCTTCATATCTATATTATCGTCTTGTTGAAGCGGCTTTCAGTTTATCACTAATTAATTAATCAATTAAAACGAAAAGTCAAAATTTTACATATTTTCCCATATCAGCTCATATATCACGAGTTACCCCCTCGGAATATAATGATCTTGGTATCATGTAATCTACAGATATATACCTTCATATCTATATTATCGTCTTGTTGAAGCGGCTTTTAGTTTATCACTAATTAATTAATCAATTAAAACGAAAAATCAAAATTTTACATATTTTCCCATATCAGCTCATATATCACGAGTTACCCCCTTTCGGAATATAATGATCTTGGTATCATGTAATCTACAGATATATACCTTCATATCTATATTATCGTCTTGTTGAAGCGGCTTTTAGTTTATCACTAATTAATTAATCAATTAAAACGAAAAGTCAAAATTTTACATATTTTCCTATATCAGCTCATATATCACGAGTTACCCCCTCGGAATATAATGATCTTGGTATCATGTAATGTACAGATATATACCTTCATATCTATATTATCGTCTTGTTGAAGCGGCTTTCAGTTTATCACTAATTAATTAATCAATTAAAACGAAAAGTCAAAATTTTACATATTTTCCCATATCAGCTCATATATCACGAGTTACCCCCTCGGAATATAATGATCTTGGTATCATGTAATCTACAGATATATACCTTCACATCTATGTTATCGTCTTGTTGAAGCGGCTTTCAGTTTATCACTAATTAATTAATCAATTAAAACGAAAAATCAAAATTTTACATATTTTCCCATATCAGCTCATATATCACGAGTTACCCCCTTTCGGAATATAATGATCTTCGTATCATGTAATCTACAGATATATACCTTCATATCTATATTATCGTCTTGTTGAAGCGGCTTTTAGTTTATCACTAATTAATTAATCAATTAAAACGAAAAGTCAAAATTTTACATATTTTCCTATATCAGCTCATATATCACGAGTTACCCCCTCGGAATATAATGATCTTGGTATCATGTAATGTACAGATATATACCTTCATATCTATATTATCGTCTTGTTGAAGCGGCTTTCAGTTTATCACTAATTAATTAATCAATTAAAACGAAAAGTCAAAATTTTACATATTTTCCCATATCAGCTCATATATCACGAGTTACCCCCTCGGAATATAATGATCTTGGTATCATGTAATCTACAGATATATACCTTCACATCTATGTTATCGTCTTGTTGAAGCGGCTTTCAGTTTATCACTAATTAATTAATCAATTAAAACGAAAAGTTAAAATTTTACATATTTTCCCATATCAGCTTATATATCACGAGTTACCCCCCTCGGAATATAATGATCTTGGTATCATGTAATCTACAGATATATACCTTCATATCTATATTATCGTCTTGTTGAAGCGACTTTCAGTTTATCACTAATTAATTAATCAATTAAAACGAAAAGTCAAAATTTTACATATTTTCCCATATCAGCTCATATATCACGAGTTACCCCCCTCGGAATATAATGATCTTGGTATCATGTAATCTACAGATATATACCTTCATATCTATATTATCGTCTTGTTGAAGCGGCTTTTAGTTTATCACTAATTAATTAATCAATTAAAACAAAAAGTCAAAATTTTACATATTTTCCCATATCAGCTCATATATGACGAGTTACCCCCCTCGGAATATAATGATCTTGGAATCATGTAATCTACATATATATACCTTCATATCTATATTATCGTCTTGTTGAAGCGGCTTTCAGTTTATCACTAATTAATTAATCAATTAAAACGAAAAGTCAAAATTTTACATATTTTTCTATATCAGCTCATATATCACGAGTTACCCCCCTCGGAATACAACGATCTTGGTATCATGTAATCTACAGATATATACCTTCATATCTATATTATTGTCTTGTTGAAGCGGCTTTCAGTTTATCACTAATTAATTAATCAATTAAAACGAAAAGTCAAAATTTTACATATTTTCCAATATCAGCTCATATATCACGAGTTACCCCCTCGGAATATAATGATCTTGGTATCATGTAATGTACAGATATATACCTTCATATCTATGTTATCGTCTTGTTGAAGCGGCTTTCAGTTTATCACTAATTAATTAATCAATTAAAACGAAAATTCAAAATTTTACATATTTTCCCATATCAGCTCATATATCACGAGTTACCCCCCTCGGAATATAATGATCTTGGTATCATGTAATCTACAGATATATACCTTCATATCTATATTATCGTGTTGTTGAAGCGGCTTTCAGTTTATCACTAATTAATTAATCAATTAAAACGAAAAGTCAAAATTTTACATATTTTCCAATATCAGCTCATATATCACGAGTTACCCCCCTCGGAATATAATGATCTTGGTATCATGTAATGTACAGATATATACCTTCATATCTATGTTATCGTCTTGTTGAAGCGGCTTTCAGTTTATCACTAATTAATTAATCAATTAGAACGAAAAGTCAAAATTTTACATATTTTCCCATATCAGCTCATATATCACGAGTTACCCCCCTCGGAATATAATGATCTTGGTATCATGTAATCTACAGATATATACCTTCATATCTATATTATCGTCTTGTTGAAGCGGCTTTCAGTTTATCACTAATTAATTAGTCAATTAAAAGAACAGTTAAATTTTACATACTTTCCCATATTTGGTCATATATCACGAGCTATCCCCCTCAGAACATAATCATCTTGGTACCCTTATATCTACAGATATATACCTTCATATCTGTATTATTGCCTTGTTGAAGCGGCTTTCTCTTTATCACTAATTAATTAGTGAATTAAAGCAAACAGTTAAATTTTACTTACTTTCCCATATTTGGTCATATATCACGAGTTACCCCCTTCAGAACATAGTCATCTTGGTATCATTCAATCTATATATATGTATTTTTATATCTATATTATAGTTTTGTTGAAGTGACATTCTGTTTTGGACTTATTAATTAATTAATTATGGTGAAATGTCAAAATTTTTTATATATTCGATTATTCAATCATATATCAGGAGTTACGCCCCTCCAATCTCAATCATCTTATTATGATTGAATCTCGAGATTTATACCTTCACATCTATATGATAGTCGTGTAAAAGTGGCTTTCACTTTGTGACTTATTATTTAATCACATAAAACGAAGGGTCAAAATTTTCCATATTTTGTTATATTTAATCGTATTTTACAAGTTATCCCCCTCGAATGTCAATCATCTTTTCATCGTTTGTTGTCTTGATGTATAGCTTTATATCTGTACTATAGCGATGTTGAAACGGATTTCATGTTATAGATAGTTAATTAATCAATTAAAACTAAAATTCAAATTTTGCATGTTTTCGAATATTGATAGCTTGTGTTTCCTCTTTGTAATCATATCGATCTTGATATAATTTTATTTCTTGTTATGCAGTTTTGTGTTTGCATTGTTGATGATTTAAGCAACTCTTTAATTAATTGTTGCTGAATGAGGAATTAATTGTGTAGATATTAATTAATGAAATTTTATGTGTAACTTTTTTTGAATTTCTGATGCTGTTTCTTGAGTCTTTTTGCATTTACTCTGTATCTGTTGTAGGTTGTTTGCATTGTCAACTTTTTTAATTTCAGTTATTCATTACATTTAAATTTTTCTTATGTTGTTGAGATAAAGTATGCTTCTCGATTAGTTACATATCGCTCTTTTTGATGAAAGAAACTACTTTTTATTGAACAAGTAGTTGTGTCACACAATACAGGAAGTGAAGTAGTTTTCTCCAAATGTTACAATCTATTCTCTCCATTAATGCGCATAAGTAAGGTTGATTACGTATTATTGAAATGTGTTTTCAAATTCCAGGAAGGCGCGCTGGCTCACTGGTAAAGCGCGCACTTCTGGTGCGCGTGCGCAAAGTCTCTGGTTTGATCGCTGCCACGTATGTTTGTGGTAGATAACACCATATCACTGGATCTTCTGAAGGTACCCCCATTTTGTCCCACTTTCTGATTCCAACATCATCATTCGCTTGCTTTGATTATTGTCTCCCTTATATTAAAGGGCATAACGTTGGACGTTAAACTGAAGGATTTCATTTTTCTTTTTTTTTAATTTATTGCTATAGGTACAAAAGTTTCTTTTGCAGATATCTTGATATGAATTGTATATATAAGCTCCCTTTAGAAACCCAATTTCTAACTCTTACAAGTAAGGTTTCCCAGGTGATACACGCCGATTTTAATCAAACTTCACAGGTTTGTAGAACAGCAAAAAATGAGCGACACGTATTTTTTTGTAGCGGCCCATATGCATATTTAGGAGGTATAATAGGGCTGTCAAATTGGGACAACAAAGCATACTTTAGGTAATAGCGCGAAAACGAGAAGAGATAGCCAAACGTTGTAAAAGAGCAAGTTGTCATGACACGATAAGCATTTCAATAACACATAGCGCTTCCACGGGGATAACACACAACATCCGCAAATGGACCAATCAGGGATGAAAAGTAGTCACAGAACATTATCTATTACGCGGAATCCAAATAATGTAGGTAAGAATAAAGAATGATAAATAATAAGTGATACGTGTTTTTCCGTTTTTGCAAGATGAGACAAAAAACGTAAATAGATGCATCGTTATCTCAATGTCAAAAGATTGGAGAACTGGGAATATGAAGATGTGAACGCCTGTATGAGAGGCAACCTGTCAATCAGTGTTGTAGAACTGGTTGCAGGTGACAGGTAGAATCCTGCTCGAGAGATAAATACCAAACATGATCTTGTTGTTCAATGGTTTATATGTTATATCTATTAGTAGTTAGTGATTGCGAACAGTTCAATGCTCATGATCAGTAATTTAAAAGCCACCCAGCAGTAAACGAAATCACACCCTTCCTGTAAGAATCGGCCGTATAGGATAGTAATACAAACATTGATATTGTGTTGCAACAAGCCCCGTTGTAGGGATAAATAGGCCCTTTGCGGGTTACTAAACAACATGAATTGCATGTTCTTCGGCTTTAGTTATGCCCAGTTCTTTGTCAATGACATTAGACCTGTTTTCTGGAAGTTTGTGTTCGGAATGCTACGTTTACTTCTATCTATTAATACAACAGAGGAATGGTTTCCAATATTGATATGTGGCAAATTCAAACGCATTTGAATGGCCAAGAACGGTATTTATGTACTGTTTTCGTAAATGTATATCAAACTGTTTTGTTAGTTAATTGTAGGACTTTTAATTTTTGTTCAGTGGAACTGTTTTGTTAGTTAGTTGTAGGACTTTTCATTTTCATTTGACGTGCCATACTTTATACTGTTTATATTTGTATATTTCGAAACAAATACATGTAGCCACGAATCATTTAATATCGTTTTAATACTGCTTATATCAAGAAAGTTCTATTAGGCTCATGTCCGATTTCAATAAGATCATTTGCATGACGAATATGTACTGCAATTGCTTATATCCGTTCCATACAATATTCGACATTACGCTACATTCTGTTAAATAGCAGCCGGCTATGGTTCAACATACAGCATATTACCGAAAATAGTGCTTGTGTAACACATTCATGTGTTTTGGTTTAAATGCATGTTCATATGCATGTGACTATGAATTGTCTATTTTTGTCAACCTGTTCAATTGTGTTCAACATGTTGTTTAGTATCCCGCAAAGGGCCTATTTATCCCTACAACGGGGCTTGTTGCAAAACAATATCAACGTTTGTATTACTATCCTATACGGCCGATTCTTACAGGAAGGGTGTGATTTCGTTTACTGGCTGGGTGGCTTTTAAATTACTGATCATGAGCATTGAACTGTTCGCAATCACTAACTACTAATAGATATAACATATAAACCATTGAACAACAAGATCATGTTTGGTATTTATCTCTCGAGCAGGATTCTACCTGTCACCTGCAACCAGTTCTACAACACTGATTGACAGGTTGCCTCTCATACAGGCGTTCACATCTTCATATTCCCAGTTCTCCAATCTTTTGACATTGAGATAACGATGCATCTATTTACGTTTTTTGTCTCATCTTGCAAAAACGGAAAAACACGTATCACTTATTATTTATCATTCTTTATTCTTACCTACATTATTTGGATTCCGCGAAATAGATAAAGCTCTGTGACTACTTTTCATCCCTGATTGGTCCATTTGCGGATGTTGTGTGTTATCCCCGTGGAAGCGCTATGTGTTATTGAAATGCTTATCGTGTCATGACAACTTGCTCCTTTACAACGTTTGGCTATCTCTTCTCGTTTTCGCGCTATTACCTAAAGTATGCTTTGTTGTCCCATTTTTGACAGCCCTATTATACCGCCTAAATATGCATATGGGCCGCTACAAAAAAATACGTGTCGCTTATTTTTTGCTGTACTACAAACCTGTGAAGTTTGATTAAAATCGGCGTGTATCACCTGGGAAACCTTACTTGTTAGTCGTCTATATCATGGCCAAACTTAGTGTGTTCCATCCATTACTTTATAGATTTTGTCCCCTGTAAAGAGTGACACATTGACTAAAATATTTAATATATACAGGAACTTTTGGCAAATCAAACTTTACAGGGCATAATAGGGAATGACAAAGAGACATAATAGAATACGTTCAGAGTAATATTTCGTTTAGTTATAAATAATTATATAATTGAAATTCTAATTTGCAACAAAGCTTAGTTATTGGAGCAATAAAAATACATAAGTTAATTAATAAATAAAGTACAGTGTAATGTAGGTTTTTTTAAATTAACGTTATATTACATTTCATACATACTCTTCTACTTAATTGTACGTAATGACTAATGTTGATAAGCTATAAGTTGAGAGAGTGCAGGAATACACTTGTACAATTACTGAAGTATTATCAAATAATATATACCTAAGTTTAATCATTCGCTTTTAGAATATGATCCATTGATTGGGCTATTGTAAAAGTTCACTTTTAGTATTGGAGAGTAATGCAATAACCCGAACAATAGAATTTGTGTTGGCTTGAGAAAGACAAGGTCTCCTGTGTTAGCTGTGAAGGAACTTTCATCCATTTTACTACCTTTTCCCATCAACCACACATCGTCACCGGAAACCTAGAAGTCGGGTTCTTTATGTTAACGTACAGAAGGACTAAATGACAAATTTTTATTGCCTCCACTACTATGGAACTAACGTTTTTTTCATAAAAAAATAAAACAGCAATAAAACAGATGTACAAGGACAAATTTTGTTTTCAAATATTGAAAACAGAAAACATTATCGAGCTCTGAAATGCATCTCATGTCATTCGAGTTTCATTTATATATTGAGGGGGTTTCGTATAAAACCTTACTTGTTTCTATTTGCGTACTATAACTGATTTATTTTGCTATTTTTAGACACTACTTTTTCGTTTTCTTTGCCGCCGCCTTTATTATCCTTTCCGTGTCTCTGTGTTTCATCTCCGAACATGAATTAAGTTATACATTATTATTATTATTATTATTAATAATAATAATAATAATAATAATAATAATAATAGTTTTTTGTTTGATGCATTAGCGGATACTACATGATTTTACTTTATCTTAGTTAATATTAGTTTTTATTTATGATGCGTCATTTTTATTCAAGTATGTAATCTAAGTTTATTTTGTGTTGATTTCTATGAGTTTGGTTGAATATGTCATGTACCTGCTGCCAGGCTGCACCTGTGGCTGTGTATGCTGTTTGCTGCCTAATAAATCAAATCAATATTATCATAAAGTATTAAAGGTAATAATTTATTAATAGTGTCCTGAAATTTATTTTAAATCGGCTAATCAAATTTAGTCATGATACAGGTTCAGTTTAAAAACTTTCAAGAGGTCCAAGTACGTCTTCATCCATTGTCCAAACATACTTTATGAAATACACGTATGCGGTATATACAGTAAGATAGCAGTATATACTATATATCGAGATAGCAAATCTACAAACATTACATACTAGGTAAAAATCTGATAATATAGAATTGTTTAAATGTTTCACTTTCGCTGTAACACGATTGACATTATACTGTATCGTTTCAACTGTACATTGTTTCACTTACGTTACTGGATTGCATTTAATTTTGTTATTAATTACTTACATTAATTAAAATAAGAATTTTTACAATCATGTTTTCTTTTTTTTTTTTAAAAAAAAAAATAAGAAACAAGTTACAACAAATCGTGCTAAAAAGGAAGGAGATGAACTAAATTACATTCAAAAGATCTACTTATGCATGTATAGGTATGAAAATCATGAGGAGACTGTCATATGCAATCGCTTGACTTTTTTTCTTTTAGAAATCCAACGTAAAATTTAATATAATTTTTTTGTCATTTATACAGGGTGCGGCAGCGTTCATAGTAGGATATTAAAAATACACCATCAGGCAGTAACTGTAATTTATTTATTACCTCTTATGTCAATTAAAAGTTAAAGTTACTAATGTGTAAGTCATTATCCATTGAGTGAATTACTTTTTTAATATGACTCCTGTCAAATGAGGCCCCCTCTGCACAACACATTCATCTAGGCGGCGTTGGAAACTTTCCATAACTCGGCGTAACGTATTCCCTGTGACATTGTCGACGGCAGTTTTGATGCGATCCTTCAAATCAGGAATGGTGGCACAACGTGTTCGGAACACTTCTTGCTTCAGGTAGCCCCAAAGGAAAAAATCTGCACATGAAAGATCAGGTGAGCGAGGCGGCCAGGAAATGTCACCGAAACGGGAAACCTGGAATTGTCTGTCGCAAGAAACCAATGCCAATTCTGGCTGTATGCGAGGTCGCTCCGTCTTGTTGAAACCATAATTGTTCCACATTCACATCGACCATACCTAATTGGGTAAGAACGAAGTCTTGCAGCATCTTTAGGTAGCGTTCACTGGTGACAGTTACAGCCAGACCGCTGTCAGCCTCAAAGAAGTAAGGGCCAATAATCCCAAAGGAAGCAACTGCACACCACACTGTGACACGAGAACTGTGCAAGGGCTTGATGTACAGTTCGTGCAGGTTTACATCACTCCAATAACGCATATTCTGCTTTTTCACTGAACCACATAACTCGAAATGCGCTTCATCTGGCATCAGGATGGTGTGCAACATTTGTGGATTTTGGCGAAGGAGATCACGCATGGTCAAGCAGAATGTTTCTCGTGAAACCCAATCGCGAGGCCTAATTTCCTGAACAATCTGCAGCTTATATGGGTGAAAATGGAGATCTTCGTGCAATATTCTCCTGAATGACCGATCGAACATATGTACAGTTTGCGAATGACGACGAGCAGATCTTTTTCGGCTATGCAATATTGCAGCACAAACATTTTCCACGGCTTCTGGTGTCCGCAGAGTTCTTTCACTTCTTCCCGGTTTGCCACTGCAAACAGAACCTGCTGTTTGAAATGCACGTACCCACTTCACAATGGTTCGTCCATCTGGAACTTTCCCATGATTTTCCAAGTTGAAATATTGCCGAAATAGACGCTGGGTAGCAATAACAGAGTCGTTATTCTTGAAGTAAATTTCAACAGCAAAGGCACAATGCTGTGCACTTCACCGCTCCATATCACTGTCACACTCGAAATGGAAGCTCGTTAGTACACGAATGCGGCACGAGCTGGCGCTCATTCATGCAGTACGTCATTGTGCTATGCAAGTCAAATTACGCTATGAACGCTGCCGCACCCTGTATATATGCACATATAATGTTATATGAAAATTGAAGAAATCATAAAATAATGCTAGTGGCGGGTAAAAAATTTTCCGATGATATAAAATACAAGTTGCAAGACTTACATCCCTAGTAGCAAAATCAGTTGGCTCAACGTTGGGAAAATGTTGGCGATGCGACATACCAATGGAGGCCCAGAGTCAGGTCTGGCCGCTTTGGCAACCATTTCAGACCCATTTCTCAACCTAACGAATGTTGGGCCTTCGTTTATCCAACCAATCCCCAACCATCTCTCAACGCTGGGCCAACCAAATCCCAATGACATTAAGATCGCCTTAAACGACCAGAGAATTGTGTACAAAGTTGAATGTCGGCTATAATGCCTTGTTTGTCAAAGCTGTAAGGAAGTAGTTAGCCTCAGCTGGTTCCAATTTTTACAAGCGCGGCATGCAGGCTCTGGTTCATCGTTGGCAAAAGTGCATAAAGAATGGTGGGAACTATGTGGAAAAATGAGTCTGTAGCTGAAATATTGCTCTGTTTAGCTGTGCTGTTGTTATTAATGTATCTCCATTAGTTTCCATGAAAGAAAATATGATGAATTACTTTCGAAACGACCTTCGTATAATGCTTGTAATAGACCTACATGGATAAAAAAAATTGTGTTCACCTTAGAATATAATTAAATTTACTTCACTCACATTCAGGAAAATACTCAGGAAATTCAGGAAACTCGTATCAAACTACTAGTCACACGTACCTTGTTCAATATTTCCCTTCCAGCGGTGTAGATAAAATTTTCGCAAACATCACACACAGTGATGTTATAGACCAAGATCCTGCAAATTGGCCTCGTAGTATAAATTATTTTATTAGAACCACCCTAATCAAAAGAGGTCCTCCAGAGCAATTAACTGATCTTGACAACTGTCCCAGAGACAATTTCAACCGTAGGATCACAGGTAACTAACTGTAACATACATTATGTAATGGCAAAACTGTGTTCAGAAAGTAGTTAGTTTATTCAGAAAGTAAGAATGCTTTTTTCTGTTTTTGTTGGAAATTGTTTTCCACAAGTAAAATATATATTTCGCAGTTGATGGCTATAATTGGCACCTCTTTTCTGAGAGCTTTGGTTAGTCTTGAGTCGCAAACAAGGTGGATGAAGCTTTCGATAAGACTGAAGAGTGGTCTTACAATAGACGCAGAACACCAGAAAATGTTCAATGCCGAAGCACATTGGAAGAACGTAATAGAACGACTAGTTGCAATAATACAGTTTTTAAGTGAACAATGTCTACCGTTACGCAGAACATCAGATAAACTTTACACAAGTAATAACGGTAATTTTTTGAAACTGGTAGAACTCTTTGCAAAGTTTGACTGCGTCATGGCCGAACACATTAAAAGACCAATGGGAGGGCAAAATAAATACGATTATTACTTAGGAAAAGATGTCTAAAATGAAACTATTCAAATTCTTAGTGAACAAATTAAAAGTAAAATATTGTCTTTGTTGATAGCTGCAAAATATTATAGTATAATACTAAACTGTGCGCCAGATATTTCTAGTACGGAGCAAATGACAATAATCGTTCGTTTTGTACAAATTACATACAGTACTGGAGAATGCCTTGTAAAAATTTGCAAACATTTTCTTGATTGATTTCATACCGGTAACAGACACCACTGGTCGAGGACTGACAGAAGTAATAATTAAACAGCTAAAGGAAATGAACATTCCTATCGAAGACATGAGGGGCTAAGGATAAGACAATAGTTCCAATATGGAAGCCAAACATTCAGGTATTCAGAAGAGAATTTTAGAAATAAACTCCTGAGCGTTCTATATTCCTTCCAATAGTCATTCACTAAATCTTGTCGTTAACGATGCAGCTACAATATTTCAGTACGCCGTCTCATTTTTTGTATAGTTAAAAAAGTTTGACTTTTTTTCTGCGTTAGTTCAACATTGGGCCATAACTAAAGGAACATATTGGCAGTCTTGCTTTAAAACTATTAAGCACGCAAGGTGGGAGATCCAAATTGATGCTCTGACTTCACTTAGATATCAAATAGGGGAGATTATGATGTCTTACTTCAAATAAATAACGACAATAAAACAGATAGAATGGTCGCCCACGATGCTTTGTGTATAGCAAAGGAGAGTAACTTTACTTTACTCATTCGTTATCTGCTATGACTTTTTACTCCAAGTAAACATAGTAAGCAAAAATCTCTACAGCATTGATTATCATGTGTTGTATGCTGTTAGGTTACTTGAAAATATATGTGAGTACTTTGAGAGGAACAGAAATGATAAAAAGTTTCAATCTTACTTAGTTGATGCGATGGAGTTGGCATGAGCATTAGATATGGATGATCCACTGATAGGTAAGACAGTGCAAGCTCGAAGTCGAAAGAAGAAGAGACAGTTTCAGAACGAAGCAGAGGATGAAGCTATTGAAGATCCACAAAAAGATCGATTTCTATTACAAAGTTCTAGACGTGATTGTGTTAGCTTTAAGAAAAAGGTTTGAGCAACTTAAAGATTACAGCAAGTATTTCGATTTTCTTTACGTTATAAGTAATCTTGAAGATATGCAACCTGAACTTTTGTCTGAAAAGTGGACTAAACTTGCCAGCATCTTAACACACGAAGAATCGAAAAATATTAACACCAGTGATTTCAAAGGCGAACTGAAAGTGTTAACTGCTATAATTAAGCCTCAAGGTACACCAAAAGAAACTAAAATTGAGGAACATGACTTTGCTCCCGACATCAGTATTGCACTTAGGATTTTGTTAACCTTATCGGTAACAGTGACAAGTGGAGAAAGACGTTTTTCGAAACTTAAGCTTATTAAAAACTAATTTACGTTCTTCCATATCTGAAACACGCTTGAGTGGTCCAGCGATGATATCAATAAAACTTGAATTGGTTGAAACATTGGACTACGTGAACGTGAGAAAGGAATTTGCTTATATCAAAGCAAGAAGCAAAGCAGTTAGTGTCTGATGAAGACAACGTTACGTTGTTGAAACTGTTACACTGGAATTTAGTTTTTAATAAACAAGTGTATATACTTTGGTCAGAAGTGTTTATTATTTCCAAAGCAAGAAAAGTTTCTTTCAATTAAGATATTTTAAATTTATGTATCTCTATTGTGTTTTAGTACATTATAAGATTTAAGCTAATCACTTAATTTTGCCGTAATATTGGAAACACACCTTGATATAAACTTAAAATTAAAATTCTTAGTCGGGACTAAAGCATTTTTTATTATTATTATTTTCTGTACGCGCTGCTGTGTATCATAGATATACAGCGAAATCGAGAATTCTAAACATTGTGTCACGTATGGAGTAAACATTCGAGAGGGGTAGTTCAATTTTTTGTTTACTTTTCCATTTCATACAAGTTTTTAAATGGGACATCTTTTTCATGACACTTGAACGTCTTCCGTTAAAATAAGGGTTCCAGATTACAGGGGCGGCATGGGAAAGTACCGCCCAGGGCGGCGAAACGGTTAGCGCCGGCCCTGCCATTAGCCAACGATAAAAGAAAATGGTCGAGTGGTGGGAAAAGTGCTTTTCTTAAAGCGGTTCCCCAGCATTTAGCCAACGCTAAAGTAACGTATTACTTAGTTGGAAAAACAGTCAATTCTAGTCTCGTTGCGTGAAGATCGGGAGATTAGTTAGTTAGCCAACCTTATATTTAACCAACGTTGGGCCAACGTAAGTTTTTCCGCTATAGGCTCTCACCAAACATCACCCACCCTTTTTACCAAATCCCACTAAATTCCCAACGGTGAGCCAATCAACCTTGTTACTTGGGATTATTGTTAGGAAAGTACTCTTTTTAAAGATCCTATACGCTGTTTAGTTATATCTTTTCACAAATATACGTATTATATATAGGAAACTGTAACTAAGCACAATCGATGAATATTTTTATACGACTAACAGAGGTAAGGTCATAATCCTAACAGATATTGCCCAGATATATTTATGGTAAAAATAGGTAGTTTTTTGATTCATTATTTCATTTCAAACACGAACGTAGCAAAGGGAGGGCCCTGGGAGTCCGTACTTCCACCGGAAATTTCTGATGTTAGTAGAAAGTTTTGTTTTTGTATGTTTCTCTCTCTACATTAAAATCTAGCTCATTTAAGTATTTCACTTAACCTGTTTAAAACAATTAGACCATATGATGATCGAGATTATTAATGACGTACCTAATTTATTATAAGCACTATTTTCGACAATCGTTTGACTAGTAAAATTACGTACTACCGTTTACTTATAAATACACAATACCACCCTCAAATTAGCTACAAACATATTTTATTTGCTTCCAAATGCTTTATTATTATTATTATTATTATTATTATTATAAATAAACAGTCCTGGTCCAGAAACGGGCAAAGCTAGCGATTTCCTGGAAATAATATATAACTCTTCTTCGATTATTTCAACGAGAAGAGACGATAAAAGTGTTTTGAGTCAATATATTAGACCATTAATCTACTCTCAATCTATTGTTAGTACAAACTAGCTAATTTCACCAAGTGCTTCAGCGAAAAAAAAAAACGCATCTCGATATATCATACCATTTTTACTCTATAGAGATCAATATTGAAACCGGAAGTAATAATAGATTTTTAAACACTCTCGGCTTTGGTAGTATGTTACGGGTGGTTATAATTTTCTTAACTGGGATCCTGATTAGATTACAAAACGTCGGTTATTACTATCTGTTACCGTTTTTGTTCTATGGCGATAAGCACTGAAACCTGCAATGGTTGATTTGAACCACTTGTGATTTCAATAGAGGGTGAAAGGGAGAGATAGTTCCTAATTTTGGTACCCTGAATCTATTGCAAAATACAGCTTCTCGATATGTCTTATGAGCTCCTTCGTGGTTAAGCGGTTAGCATACGCACCTTTGGCATGGGAGACTCGGGTTCGATTCATGGATTATGTTTAGTGCATCGGATTCCACGTTAACCATTAGGTCAACGTCTCATATACCCTCGCTGCAGAAAGGGGCATACTTTTCTATCTCGTTTGTTCTAAATAAAACCTCAGTTCTTGTTAACCAATACCTATTTTGTATTTATACGTTATTTAACGGCTCGTTGTTACAATATTCGTAATACTTATTCATAATTACATAAGTAACTTATTTATGTTAGTAGCGTGATCCCCCTTTGCTCGCTTTGCACGACCTGCCGCTATGTTGGGAACCACTGGTTTAAACTGCGAGAGAATTGTTGTTGTTGATTTATGAATATTGGTCTATTAAAAAAGTGACCTTGTAATAGCACGGGAGCAGAAAGATTGAGTGTAGGTAAATTTGGTGTAGGAAATCTTGGTGTAAGAAAATTCGTTGCACGGAAAATTTGGTGTACAGAAAACTCGATGTAGCGAATGCTACGTGTAAGGAAATATTCGTTTAGTAGACTGTACGATGAATTATAAACATTGAAAATAAAGGAACGTATTAGTTTTAAGTTCAAACTTTGTATCTACTGCCTACTATAAGGAATTGAAAGAAATGTGATCGTGAAATAATGTGAATTCAAGATTTCGACAGATTTTAACATTTCATGACTCTCACATGACGAAAACTTAGTTTTCCGATGTCCGTCCGTGTGATTTAGCGAAGCAACCACCACCACCTATCGACATTTAATTTGAAACTTAAGTTGTTTTAGAGGGCGTCTTCTAGAATTGTCTACTTCCAAAAATAAATGTAGGTTACTGGAGGAATAAAGTTGAAAAGTGCACATTTTTCGAAAACGGTTACATGCGGGAAGCTTCCATAATAGTAATAAGAAATACAAATGCTCCACTTTACACAGTAGCTTGCAACCACTTTGGACAATAGGAATATTGTTCAATATTTAAGAGGAATGATCTATAATTTGTCATTTAGGCAAATAATTCTGAATCTCGCATTTGTTATGTATATATTATGCATAGTGTGTACTTTAGGTGTTTTTAGGACATAGTAAATATTATACTGAACTTCTTAATAATATTATTATTGCCTTTGTTCCTATTATTATCTCAATACTATCTCTACAACTATTATCTGATAAAACCATTCCACTTTATATTTTAATCCAACTAAGAATTTTTTATCCATATATTTTTTGCTTCTTACATATGTATCCTATATGGTCTATGGTGTACTATATGGAATGTGTTTTAAGTTGTTTCTATACATTCTGTTTCTATAACTATTCTCTGAACATCTAGTTGTGATTGTTTTATTCCTGACAAAAACTATCAGGTTGATTGTATGATGAAAACAAACTACAGTAATCACCCAGAAAAGACATATAAGAGATATCGGACCCAATACAAAAAATAAATTTTCTTTTCTTGAAATACGTAATAACATTTTATTCGGTGCATTTTATGCCGTTTTCTTTTTCACAATTTGAAAAATGAAATGAAATGAAATCTTTGAGTTTTACGTCCCACGGTTATGCCGATTAGGCTAAAGGAGACGGTGATGATGAATAATGAATGAAATGGTGGAGTGAAGAAAGTGGGAGGAAACGGGAGAACCACGAGAAAACCCACGCACACGGTGTTTGTCCACCACAGAGTTCACTTGGCGGGGGCTGGGATCGAACCCGGGACTCCTAGCACCAGAGGTGAACGCTCTACCACTGAGCCACCGCGGCCCGCTTTTCACAATTTGAGTTTTATAAGTTATCGTAAGCGGCAATACGCAATATCAGAGATGCAAATAAACACTCGCCCACTCGCCCGGGGCGAGTGGTTCATCGGTGCCGGTGAGAAGCAGAGAAGGGAACTTGGTTTTCGGGATTATCTTTGTAAATATTGTTGTGCTGAGAGTTCTTCCTGTTATTTGAGGAGTATATTTAGCTAACAATTCTGATTACCGTCTCTCTGCTCAACTAAATGACAAACTGCCGCACAAAAATAATATTATTCTTTCCCACTTTATATTGCCTACAATAAAAAAAGGAAAGAGACAAAAAGTATTCGGTAGAGAAAGTTTGAACCTTTGCAGTGAGAGGCAGAGGAAGGGATAGGGACCCTCGGATCTGATTACAGATTCCGTTTGGTGGTAAGTTATTTGCAAGGCGGTCCAAACAATAAACTACATGTGTTCAATTGAAGAACGTTTGCCTACAATGAAGAAGATAAAAGAGGATTTCCAGCCATAGAAATATTTTATTTCTCCAAGTGGCAAACCATCCATCAACATCTTTCCCCAGGTCAGCATTTTATTATATGAGAGGAACGAGCGAGAATAATGGCAAATGTCACTTCCGGAGAAACTAAGGTGAAATGGGTTCGCATAGAACTTTGAATAGTGTGTGTCTTTACATGTTTGCTAAAAAAATTAGAAAATAACGATTACATTTCCTTAAACTGATCATATAGAAGAAATAATAGATTGTAACACAGGATGAAAACATTGTAACCATTTCAGTGTTAGTAATGAAAACATTGATGTTCTCAGCCAGTTTCAGAACAAAGTAAATAATAATAATAATAATAATAATAATAATAATAATATAATAATAATAATAATAATAATAATAATATAGTAATAATAAGAGCAGCCATAAAGCATAAATGCAGTAAAAGCATAATGGAATTTTTCACCTATTGTTGGTACCATATCTGAGATTTTGACCACTTTACATGTCCAAATTTGCTTACCTTATAAACATAATAAAGCATAATTTACAAAAATAAAGCATCAAGCATAATGCTTAATGTTTTTGATTCCAGAACCCTGAGTATCTTTACAACAAAGAAAAACATGTTAATATATTAATGTGTCGAAGATAACAATTGTCAACAAAGACTGTCATCAATGCCGCAATCAATGTAAATCAACTATCAATTGCCTTCATGCGTAACAATGGAAAGTTTGAATTCTTCCTCTCTCTGCACCTTCCGCTCAGAGTGAATTTTTGCTTCCTCACAATGTTTTAAAAGGCAGGCAAGACTCATTGTGCTTATTCTAAGATGTCAAAATCAAAAGTATATGCATCTCAGACAGTAAGAGAATTCCCAACTGACCCTTTCAGAGTAGAAGGTGGTAATCTATTTTCTGCTCTTTGTTCTGAATTCATCAAATGTGAGAAGTCTACTGTGCAGGTACATGTTTCATCTTCGAAACACTGCTTAAGGAAAACTTCACAAAATGATTTGGTATGTTGTATTGATGTAATTTTGAGTGAGAAAAATGAATGGTTTCATATATACTTTTACTGCTTGTGTTATAAAAGCGAGTAAAATAAACCAAATATGAGATGCAAATGGGTAAAAATGAAATACAATTCAAGGATCAGAACATTAAGGACTGAATTAGGAAAAAGCATAATAAAGCATAACGTAAGGAAATATAAAGCATAATCTACAGATGTATAAAGCATAAAGTTCGTTGCAATAATAATAATAATAATAATAATAATAATAATAATAATAATAATAATAATAATAATAATAATATTAATAATAATAATATGGTAGCCTTCCACTAAACAGAAAAAAACATGATAATTATTTTTCTCACAACAAATTCCAAACTGATAAATTTAAAAATATTATAAAAAAATTACAAGCTTAAAACACCAAGGGAATAAAACAGAAGATATAACGATGAACACTACAAGTCAAGCATGATTCCTCTAAACACTAGTCCTCTCTAAACTGACTAATAGTACCAAGTCCAACAACAACAAAAACGTAATCAATAAAATAAAATATTGACTTTTTAGCTTTGGGGTTAATTACTCACAGAGCTATTATCATCTTCACAGAAGAATAACTCGCAATATAAGATAAAGGCGAGAAAATATGTAAAATTTTGACTTTCATTTTAAAAGATTAAATAATCAGTGATAAACTGAAATCCGCTTCAACAATACTCTAATATAAGCCTATATATGAAAGTATATATCTGTAGATTGAATGATACCAAGATGATTGTGTTCCGAGGGAGGGAACTCGTGATATATGATAGAATAATCGAAAATATGGAAAATTTTGACTTTTCGTTTAAATTGATTAATTAATTAGTGATAAAGTAAATACCGCTTCAACAAGACGATAATATAGATTTGAAGGTACATATATGCAGATTACATGATACCAAGATCATTATATTCCGAGGGGGGTAACTCGTGATATATGAGCTGATATAGGAAAATATGTAAAATTTTGACTTTTCGTTTTAATTGATTAATTAATTAGTGATAAACTGAAAGCCGCTTCAACAAGACGATAATATAGATATGAAGGTATATATCTGTAGATTACATGATACCAAGATCATTATATTCCGAGGGGGGTAACTCGTGATATATGAGCTGATATGGGAAAATATGTAAAATTTTGACTTTTCGTTTTAATTAATTAATTAATTAGTGATAAACTGAAAGCCGCTTCAACAAGACGATATTATAGATATGAAGGTATATATCTGTAGATTACATGATACCAAGATGATTATGTTCCAAGGGGGGTAACTCGTGATATATGAGCTGATATGGGAAAATATGTAAAATTTTGAATTTTCGTTTTAATTGATTAATTAATTGGTGATAATCTGAAAGCCGCTTCAACAAGACGATAATATATATATGAAGGTATATATATCTGTAGATTACATGATACCAAGATCATTATATTCCGAGGGGGGTAACTCGTGATATATGAGCTGATATGGGAAAATATGTAAAATTTTGATTTTTCGTTTTAATTGATTAATTAATTAGTGATAAACTGAAAGCCGCTTCAACAAGACGATAATACAGATATGAAGGTATGTATCTGTAGATTACATGATACCAAGATCATTATATTCCGAGGGGGGTAACTAGTGATATATGAGCTGATATGAGAAAATATGTAAAATTTTGACTTTTCGTTTTAATTGATTAATTAATTAGTGATAAACTGAAAGCTGCTTCAACAACACGATAATATAGATATGAAGGTATATATTAGTACATTACATGATATCAAGATCATTATATTCCGAGGGGGGTAACTCGTGATATATGAGCTGATATTGGAAAATATGTAAAATTTTGACTTTTCGTTTTAATTAATTAATTAATTAGTGATAAACTGAAAGCCGCTTCAGCAAGACGATAATATAGATATGAAGGTATATATCTGTAGATTACATGATACCAAGATCATTATATTCCGAGGAGGGTAACTCGTGATATGTGAGCTGATATGGGAAAATATGTAAAATTTTGATTTTTCGTTTTAATTGATTAATTAATTAGTGATAAACTGAAAGCCGCTTCAACAACACGATAATATAGATATGAAGGTACATACCTGTAGATTACATGATACCAAGATCATTATATTCCGAGGGGGGTAACTCGTGATATATGAGCTGATATGGGAAAATATGTAAAATTTTGACTTTTCGTTTTAATTGATTAATTAATTAGTGATAAACTGAAAGCCGCTTCAACAACACGATAATATAGATATGAAGGTATATATCTGTAGATTACATGATACCAAGATCATTATATTCCGAGGGGGGTAACTCGTGATATATGAGCTGATATGGGAAAATATGTAAAATTTTGACTTTTCGTTTTAATTGATTAATTAATTAGTGATGAACTGAAAGCCGCTTCAACAAGACGATAATATAGATATGAAGGTATATATCTGTAGATTACATGATACCAAGATCATTATATTCCGGGGGGGGGTAACTCGTGATATATGAGCTGATATGGGAAAATATGTAAAATTTTGACTTTTCGTTTTAATTGATTAATTAATTAGTGATAAACTGAAAGCCGCTTCAACAAGACGATAATATAGATATGAAGGTATATATCAGTACATTACATGATATCAAGATCATTATATTCCGAGGGGGGTAACTCGTGATATATGAGCTGATATTGGAAAATATGTAAAATTTTGACTTTTCGTTTTAATTAATTAATTAATTAGTGATAAACTGAAAGCCGCTTCAACAAGACGATAATATAGATATGAAGGTATATATCTGTAGATTACATGATACCAAGATCATTATATTCCGAGGGGGGTAACTCGTGATATATGAGCTGATATGGAAAAATGTGTAAAATTTTGACTTTTCGTTTTAATTGATTAATTAATTAGTGATAAACTGAAAGCCGCTTCAACAAGACGATAACATAGATATGAAGGTATATATCTGTAGATTACATGATATCAAGATCATTATATTCCGATTGGGGTAACTCGTGATATATGAGCTGATATGGGAAAATATGTAAAATTTTGACTTTTCGTTTTAATTAATTAATTAATTAGTGATAAACTGAAAGCCGCTTCAACAAGACGATAATATAGATATGAAGGTATATATCTGTAGATTACATGATAACAAGATCATTTTATTCCGAGGGGGGTAACTCGTGATATATGAGCTGATATTGGAGAATATGTAAAATTTTGATTTTTCGTTTTAATTGATTAATTAATTAGTGATAAACTGAAAGCCGCTTCAACAAGACGATAATATAGATATGAAGGTATATATCTGTAGATTACATGATACCAAGATCAT
This sequence comes from Thermobia domestica, assembly GCF_964235325.1. Taxonomy (NCBI): domain Eukaryota; kingdom Metazoa; phylum Arthropoda; class Insecta; order Zygentoma; family Lepismatidae; genus Thermobia; species Thermobia domestica. The sequence goes on along the minus strand of NC_137454.1, from coordinate 382,036,477 downwards.
TATATTCCGAGGGGGGTAACTCGTGATATATGAGCTGATATGGGAAAATATGTAAAATTTTGACTTTTCGTTTTAATTGATTAATTAATTAGTGATGAACTGAAAGCCGCTTCAACAAGACGATAATATAGATATGAAGGTATATATCTGTAGATTACATGATACCAAGATCATTATATTCCGAGGGGGGTAACTCGTGATATATGAGCTGATATGGGAAAATATGTAAAATTTTGACTTTTCGTTTTAATTGATTAATTAATTAGTGATAAACTGAAAGCCGCTTCAACAAGACGATAATATAGATATGAAGGTATATATCAGTACATTACATGATATCAAGATCATTATATTCCGAGGGGGGTAACTCGTGATATATGAGCTGATATTGGAAAATATGTAAAATTTTGACTTTTCGTTTTAATTAATTAATTAATTAGTGATAAACTGAAAGCCGCTTCAACAAGACGATAATATAGATATGAAGGTATATATCTGTAGATTACATGATACCAAGATCATTATATTCCGAGGGGGGTAACTCGTGATATATGAGCTGATATGGAAAAATGTGTAAAATTTTGACTTTTCGTTTTAATTGATTAATTAATTAGTGATAAACTGAAAGTCGCTTCAACAAGACGATAACATAGATATGAAGGTATATATCTGTGGATTACATGATATCAAGATCATTATATTCCGAGGGGGGTAACTCGTGATATATGAGCTGATATGGGAAAATATGTAAAATTTTGACTTTTCGTTTTAATTAATTAATTAATTAGTGATAAACTGAAAGCCGCTTCAACAAGACGGTAATATAGATATGAAGGTATATATCTGTAGATTACATGATAACAAGATCATTTTATTCCGAGGGGGGTAACTCGTGATATATGAGCTGATATGGGAGAATATGTAAAATTTTGACTTTTCGTTTTAATTGATTAATTAATTAGTGATAAACTGAAAGCCGCTTCAACAAGACGATAATATAGATATGAAGGTATTTATCTGTAGATTACATGATACCAAGATCATTATATTCCGAAGGGGGTAACTCGTGATATATGAGCTGATATGGGAAAATATGTAAAATTTTGACTTTTCGTTTTAATTGATTAATTAATTAGTGATGAACTGAAAGCCGCTTCAACAAGACGATAATATAGATATGAAGGTATATATCTGTAGATTACATGATACCAAGATCATTATATTCCGAGGGGGGTAACTCGTGATATATGAGCTGATATGGGAAAATATGTAAAATTTTGACTTTTCGTTTTAATTGATTAATTAATTAGTGATAAACTGAAAGCCGCTTCAACAACACGATAATATAGATATGAAGGTATATATTAGTACATTACATGATATCAAGATCATTATATTCCGAGGGGGGTAACTCGTGATATATGAGCTGATATTGGAAAATATGTAAAATTTTGACTTTTCGTTTTAATTAATTAATTAATTAGTGATAAACTGAAAGCCGCTTCAGCAAGACGATAATATAGATATGAAGGTATATATCTGTAGATTACATGATACCAAGATCATTATATTCCGAGGGGGGTAACTCGTGATATATGAGCTGATATGGGAAAATATGTAAAATTTTGACTTTTCGTTTTAATTGATTAATTAATTAGTGATGAACTGAAAGCCGCTTCAACAAGACGATAATATAGATATGAAGGTATATATCTGTAGATTACATGATACCAAGATCATTATATTCCGAGGGGGGTAACTCGTGATATATGAGCTGATATGGGAAAATATGTAAAATTTTGACTTTTCGTTTTAATTGATTAATTAATTAGTGATAAACTGAAAGCCGCTTCAACAAGACGATAATACAGATATGAAGGTATATATCAGTACATTACATGATATCAAGATCATTATATTCCGAGGGGGGTAACTCGTGATATATGAGCTGATATTGGAAAATATGTAAAATTTTGACTTTTCGTTTTAATTAATTAATTAATTAGTGATAAACTGAAAGCCGCTTCAACAAGACGATAATATAGATATGAAGGTATATATCTGTAGATTACATGATACCAAGATCATTATATTCCGAGGGGGGTAACTCGTGATATATGAGCTGATATGGAAAAATGTGTAAAATTTTGACTTTTCGTTTTAATTGATTAATTAATTAGTGATAAACTGAAAGTCGCTTCAACAAGACGATAACATAGATATGAAGGTATATATCTGTGGATTACATGATATCAAGATCATTATATTCCGAGGGGGGTAACTCGTGATATATGAGCTGATATGGGAAAATATGTAAAATTTTGACTTTTCGTTTTAATTAATTAATTAATTAGTGATAAACTGAAAGCCGCTTCAACAAGACGATAATATAGATATGAAGGTATATATCTGTAGATTACATGATAACAAGATCATTTTATTCCGAGGGGGGTAACTCGTGATATATGAGCTGATATGGGAGAATATGTAAAATTTTGACTTTTCGTTTTAATTGATTAATTAATTAGTGATAAACTGAAAGCCGCTTCAACAAGACGATAATATAGATATGAAGGTATTTATCTGTAGATTACATGATACCAAGATCATTATATTCCGAAGGGGGTAACTCGTGATATATGAGCTGATATGGGAAAATATGTAAAATTTTGACTTTTCGTTTTAATTGATTAATTAATTAGTGATGAACTGAAAGCCGCTTCAACAAGACGATAATATAGATATGAAGGTATATATCTGTAGATTACATGATACCAAGATCATTATATTCCGAGGGGGGTAACTCGTGATATATGAGCTGATATTGGAAAATATGTAAAATTTTGACTTTTCGTTTTAATTGATTAATTAATTAGTGATAAACTGAAAGCCGCTTCAACAACACGATAATATAGATATGAAGGTATATATTAGTACATTACATGATATCAAGATCATTATATTCCGAGGGGGGTAACTCGTGATATATGAGCTGATATTGGAAAATATGTAAAATTTTGACTTTTCGTTTTAATTAATTAATTAATTAGTGATAAACTGAAAGCCGCTTCAGCAAGACGATAATATAGATATGAAGGTATATATCTGTAGATTACATGATACCAAGATCATTATATTCCGAGGGGGGTAACTCGTGATATATGAGCTGATATGGGAAAATATGTAAAATTTTGACTTTTCGTTTTAATTGATTAATTAATTAGTGATAAACTGAAAGCCGCTTCAACAAGACGATAATATAGATATGAAGGTATATATCTGTAGATTACATGATAACAAGATCATTTTATTCCGAGGGGGGTAACTCGTGATATATGAGCTGATATGGGAGAATATGTAAAATTTTGACTTTTCGTTTTAATTGATTAATTAATTAGTGATAAACTGAAAGCCGCTTCAACAAGACGATAATATAGATATGAAGGTATTTATCTGTAGATTACATGATACCAAGATCATTATATTCCGAAGGGGGTAACTCGTGATATATGAGCTGATATGGGAAAATATGTAAAATTTTGACTTTTCGTTTTAATTGATTAATTAATTAGTGATGAACTGAAAGCCGCTTCAACAAGACGATAATATAGATATGAAGGTATATATCTGTAGATTACATGATACCAAGATCATTATATTCCGAGGGGGGTAACTCGTGATATATGAGCTGATATGGGAAAATATGTAAAATTTTGACTTTTCGTTTTAATTGATTAATTAATTAGTGATAAACTGAAAGCCGCTTCAACAACACGATAATATAGATATGAAGGTATATATTAGTACATTACATGATATCAAGATCATTATATTCCGAGGGGGGTAACTCGTGATATATGAGCTGATATTGGAAAATATGTAAAATTTTGACTTTTCGTTTTAATTAATTAATTAATTAGTGATAAACTGAAAGCCGCTTCAGCAAGACGATAATATAGATATGAAGGTATATATCTGTAGATTACATGATACCAAGATCATTATATTCCGAGGGGGGTAACTCGTGATATATGAGCTGATATGGGAAAATATGTAAAATTTTGACTTTTCGTTTTAATTGATTAATTAATTAGTGATAAACTGAAAGCCGCTTCAACAAGACGATAATATAGATATGAAGGTATATATCTGTAGATTACATGATATCAAGATCATTATATTCCGAGGGGGGTAACTCGTGATATATGAGCTGATATGGGAAAATATGTAAAATTTTGACTTTTCGTTTTAATTAATTAATTAATTAGTGATAAACTGAAAGCCGCTTCAACAAGACGATAATATAGATATGAAGGTATATATCTGTAGATTACATGATACCAAGATCATTTTATTCCGAGGGGGGTAACTCGTGATATATGAGCTGATATGGGAGAATATGTAAAATTTTGATTTTTGTTTTAATTTTTTAATTAATTATTGATAACGTGGAGGCCGCTTCAGCACAACTATAATATAAATATGGTGGTGTATATCAGAGTATAAATAACTACTACGTTCTATATGATTTGAGAGAGTTACAGGGGGTTGTTTATTTGTCTTTGTATACACTGGCAACCCTGAGATTTTTCTGTTACGGAGGTAGCAGATATCTGCTAGAATCACCGCGGTGAAGGAAATGCAGTTAAAAAATCCTCCACGAGATGTCAGTCGTTGTACTTTACCCGGATATACAGGTTTTATTCGTCGTGAAGTAAGGATTTTATAACCTTATGACACGCAAAGATGATGATTATCGAAGGTTCTTGAATCTCAGGGAAGTATTGTATGTTCTGAAAGCTATTTTGGACTCGCAAAAATATCTGATGTATATTCATACTTACAGTAGTTCTTTAAAAATAACTTATTGTAAGAGGGGATATATTTTATCAGGTAAGCAAATCTAAATATATGATGTGACAGTAGAAAAAACAAAATGATAATGGGATGAAATCTTTGAGTTTAACGTTCCACAATTATAGCCTATAGGCACGGCCGGCCCTAGGCAATTTGTCTCCCCGTCCTTTGGCATCATTTGCTGCCCCTCCCATTTTCCAGAAAGAACAAATCTTAAAAGCCACGATTTTAAGTATGCTACCCACTGGCGTATCTGGCATGTAAAATTGGGGGGGGGGGGATCAAAGAAAGTGATTTAAATGGTACTACCTAGCCCAACCTGTTTATTAACTTCGATTCCATTTGTTACCTTTCTGTTTACCTTCGCGGATCCCCTAAACCTATATCAAGAACTCTGTTATAATCGTTTCACAGCCTGAACATTATATTTCAAATTATTATTATTATTTTTATTATTATTATTATTATTATTATTATTATTATTATTATTATTATTATTATTATTATTATTATTATTATTATTATTATTATTAGGCCTATTATTTATATGGTATTCTGTCATTAGTAAATAAATTAAATTAGAATAAAATATTGAATAATTTGTATTTCATAATATTGGGGGGACGCATCCTCCTCGTCCCCCCGCCAGAGATGCCCATGATGCTACCCCACCATAAGCAACGAAGGGGAAGGAAAAAGCATTTGCGCTCAAAAATATCTAAATTGCAAATATACCTACAATCTTGTTGTGTCTGTTCTTTTCTTTAAATAATAATATATTACGTTAGTGAAAGATACAGCAAATACACTTGCAGAGAAAAGAAGGTAATCCGTTTTATAGAATTCAATATCGAGCTTCAATCTCAATATATCAGTTTGGAATTTCAGTGCAACTAGGATTTTTATCTTTATTTCTTGATTTTCCTTCTACATCTGTTAAAATATATATATAAAAACTTGTTTCCACCCTCAATGATAAGGAGCTTATTTGTGACAAAGACAAGACTAGTTTTCATGTCAGAACTGTGATAACTAACTAAATGGAACAGGTGTTTGCTCCTGTTCGAGAGTTGAGTTCTTATATTTGACAACAATCAAGCAATTCATGCTGGGATTTGTTTGACCATTTGCTTTAGCACTGTCCATGTAACCTTAAACTAATGCGAACAAAAACATGATTTATGAATGTAGTATTCAAATAGAAGGTCAGCTTAGTAAATTTAACTATCATCATCATGAAATCTGTTTCCAACAAGAAATATCTATTTTAAATAGTATAGCTATAGCATTTTGCCGCCCCTCGAAATTTGGCGCCCCGTGCAGATGCACGTGTTGCACATATAGTAGAACCGGCCCTGCTTATAGGCCGAGGGATACGGGTGAATGTAGCAAGTGCATGATGATAGAAAATTTGAGAGAGTGAAAATGATGGAGTTCCACGAGAAAATCTACGGACAGGATGTTGTCCACCACAAGCTTACTTGGCCAGGGAATGAACCAGGAATCCAATGCACCAGAGGTAAGCGCTCTACCATTGAACCACTATGCCTCCCAGTAGCAAAATCAAGTTTAAAAAAAAGTCTACAGCAGATTACATTCTGACCAAAATACTAATTATATATTGTACTGTTGATTCCAAACTTTTCAGGTGAATGAAAAATGAAATGAAATCTTTAAGTTATACGTCTCACGGTTATGCCAAAGGGGACGGTGATGATGAGAGATGAATGAATTGGTGGAATGAAGAAAGTGGGAGGAAACGGGAGAACCCCGAGAAATCCCACGAGCACGGTGTTTGTTCACCACAGAGTCCACACGGCGCGAGCTGGGATCGAACCAGGGACCCCAAGAACGGAGATGAACGCTCTACCACTGAGCCACCGCGCCCCCCTATTTTCAGGTGATTGAGACAATTTATACCTATAGTAGTTGGAAAACTAAAAGTATGGAGTTCCCAATAAACAAGGCACTTGTCTTTACTATATGCAGTAGCGAAGTGCTGTAGTTATAGTTATAGACAGACGAAGACGTATCTAGTTATAGTTTATTTGCAAGCCCCCTAAAATTTTCACGGTAGGCTTGCAAATAAAGTACAATATGGTGATGAACTATAATATGGTTGGATCGGGTTCCTCCTAACTTCAGCCGGGCCCCCCCTACATTTTTGGCCTGACTACCGGCCTGACGAAGACTAACTAACAACTCTATGACCTATGGAACCCGGAGGTTCAATGCCGCGTTCACAAAAGCTCTCCACTGACTTCTATCCTTAGCTAACTGCATCCAGTTTCTACTTTGTATTCCAATCTCTGCGACATCCATCTTAATATTGTCCTCCCATCTGCGCTTAGGTCTTCCTAATGGACGTTTTCCGATTCGTCTTCCAGTCAAGACTTTGAAAGCGTTTCTACTTTCTTCCATTCTAGCTATATGACCCGCCCACCTAAGCCTCCTAGACTTGACGACCCTAACAATGTTGGGTAGACCATATAAATTATGTAGTTCCTCGTTATGAAGTTTCCGCCATTTCCCATTCCCGTTCCTCTTGGGTCCGAATATTCGTCTCAGGATCTTGTTCTCAAATACTTTCAGTCTATGTTCTTCCCTCAGAGTAAGTGACCATGCTTCGCAGCCATACAGAACAACAGGCATGATTATCGTTTTATATATTTTAAGCTTCAAATTCCTCAACAGAATTCGCGACGACAAGGGATTTTGAACCGAATAGTAACACGAATTCCCTGCTTTTAGTCGACATTTAATTTCTTCGTGAATATGATTTTCGTCTGTTAATATTGATCCCAGATATTTGAAACTATCCAGTTTATCAAAAGTATTATTTAATATTTTAACGCGTCCATAATTTGCTGTATTCCGGTCCCGACGCACTTCCATGTATTTAGTTTTCTCTGCATTAACTTCTAAACCCATGTCTCTGCAAGCGTTTAATAAGATCTCTGCATTTTTTTAATTGTTCTCCTATCATTCCCTATTAAATTTACATCATCAGCATATGCCATAACCTGGTGAATACCGTTCAACTCTAGGCCCTGGTTGCTATCTTTGATTTTCCTTATAGCGTATTCCAGAACGAAGTTAAATAATAATGGCGACAACGCATCTCCTTGTTTCAGGCCATTTTCGACGTGAAAGCTCGTGGACAAAAATTTTCCTACCCGGACTTTACTTTGGGATTCATTTAAACATATCTTAATTAATCTAATTAGCTTTCTCGGTATTCCAAGTTCTGTAAGGACGTTGTGTGATGTTTCTCTCCTAACCGAGTCGTCCTAAGATACTAAAACCAAATTATTCTTAAACATAAGCTTGGAGGTGGGTTTGCTACAAGACGAAACCTGTTGCATTTTGTCTCTCAATAGTAAGTTACAGCGTTGGGTTGCATCAATAACAATGTATGTGAGAAATAAGTGACTAATTTAAATATTAAGCTTCACACTGACTTATAAACATATAAAAATACTCCAGGTCTACAATTTATTTTACTTTAAGATGAAATGGAAGAAATCGTTTTATGTGTATATAAAAAGGTATAACTTAAAACGTGCCAGAAAAACGTAAAAATTATCGGTAAACGTAAGATCTGGGAATCATAATAGAGCGAATAATAGATATAATTAGATGCATCGGCGCAATCTGTCTTCAACATTGGGCGGACGGGTAAGATCGATCCCATAATATTTTTAAAGCGATGTTTAAAATATTTATAAAGTTGAAAAACAATTCTGTGGAGGATCAGGAGAGCAGAGTTGCCTTCATCATTGAGACGCGGGCAAATTTGGGCTTATTCTGGGGGACGGAGATGAGACTCATATTACGGTAGAAATCTGATTTCTGATGTGAACCTGTTATATATTATACAGTAAAAATCATCAATTTCATCTCACCTTCCCTTGTGGCAGTCGGACACAAATCACATTTCTTCCCAATAAACACATTTCAAATCGGATTATTGGGGGGGGGGGACAGTTTCCCCAGTTGCAAGATTGAGAGGGCATGTTCCCTTCATCCCCCGGGATTTGAGCCAGTGAATTAGGTGATAAATTAGACATAAGTATAATTAGATACGCATCAATTATCAATTAATATTAAAAACTTTTAAATCTAATATTCCTCATGCTTTTATTAACTTTATCTTTTATTAGTTTCATTCTTAAATTAGATATCTAAAACAACAGTTTAAAAAAACACGATTAAAAATTGCTCTGTCGTCTTGTTAAAGATATAATAATATTAAAAAGAAAAAAACACCATAACTAACTACTGAGGCCTTTAATAGAAACTGCAAAACAAATAAATGTGAAAAAATTAAAAGTGAAAAATACATAGTCCTATAGAAAGTTTTCTTAGTTGAGAGAGGATATTGCAAGGGAAACTAATGCCTTCCAGTGAGACGGTAAAATGGCGCCAAAGCACGAGTATATGAAGAGCTATAAAATAATGAAATCACATTATTTATTTTTTATCCGTAAATTTTTCAAACTTTAGTAGTCTTATTCTTAATCTGCACCGTCTCTTCAACAGAAACAAGTGGGCAATAGCGTATTCGAGACTTTATTTTGAAGGACAATAAACTAAAGTGTTTACAAACTATTGCTGCAAAATGTTTGGGTTTCTATCTATCATAAAACTCATTACGACGACTTGTCAAGATTATTAGAATCTCCGATAGACTAGAAAGTACAATAAATAAAACAAAAGAATAGAGTGTTTAAAAGTTTAGATGTAACATTGTATCATTTAAAGAAACATGGGTTTATGACATGTTCCAGCTATATAGCCACAATTATCGTAACATTTGGCAGCTATTTCTATCTTAACAGTTATGCATTAAAGATCCACCAGAAAGTGAAGAGATTTGATTTGTTTATGAACAGAAATTAAAGCATAATTTCGTAATATTTTTCACATTTAAATAGAAACTCCAACTATTAAGTTGCCTGTATACACTTTGTCTTGTGAACAATAAAGGGTAAATTGTCTTTCTTTCACTATTGTCATCTTGTATTCGAAGAGATGGCGCCACTCGGACGCCGCCAACAAACAACTGAATAACGACATGACATTCACTTCTTGGCGCCGATGGCCAAGGGAATTGCTTGCTTGTTGATTCTTACAATTTTCCACTGAGTAACATATCCTGTCTATTCAATTGACCCTTCTTGAAGGGGAACTCGAAATGAGGATTACAAAACTATATAAATAAGATGAGAATTGAAAGAAGTTCGTCCATCAGCCCGTAACAAATCATTTCGTCGAACACAGTGTATAAAAAGCCATTGACTTCCATGGTAACAAAGCTATTTGGAATGTCATTTTGCTCGTCGGTTGAAAACAAAAAAGCAATGTGTAATCTGCAGCTATTTTTCTTCTACCTTGATCACCTTTTATTGATCCAGTGGCGTAACTAAAGTCTTGGGGGCCCCGCCGCAGACAGTGTGGAGTGGGGTCCCTTCTGTACGTCCCAGTTTACGATTTGGGGGCCCCCGGATGGCTTGGGGTCCCCGGAATGCAGGGTCTGCAGGTCCCTTATTTACGCCACTATATTGATTCTCATGACGACTTTTAAATATACAGGTATTAAACACTTGCAGGGACATAGGTTTAGAAATAAATGCAGAGAAAACTAAATACATGAAAGTTCGTCGGGATCGTAATACGGCAAATTATGAATGTGTAAAAATATCAAATAATACTTTTGATAAAGTGGACACTTTCAAATATATAGGATCAATATTAACCGACGAAAACCATATTCACGAAGAAATTAAATGTCAACTGAAAGCAGGAAATTCGTGTTATTATTCGGTTCAAAATCTCTTCTCGTTGTTAATTTTGTCTAGGAATTTGAAACCTAAAATATATAATTATGTAAAACGATAATCATAGCTGTTGTTCTGTATGGTTGCGAAACATGCTCGCTTACTGAGGGAAGAACAAAGACTGAAAGCATTTGAGAACAAGATCCTAAGACGAAAATTCGGACTCAAGAGGAACGAGAATGAGGAATGGCGGAAACTTCATTACAGGAACTACATAAGTTATACGGTTTACCAAACATTGTTAAGGTAATCAAATCTAGGAGGCTCAGGTGGGCAACTCATGTAGCCAGGATGGAAGAAAGTAGCAAAGCTTTCAAAGTATTAACTGGAAGACCAATCATAAAAGACCATTAGGAAGCCCTAGGAATACAAAGTAGAAACTGGATCCAATTGGCTAAGAACAGAAGCCAGTGGAGAGCTTTCGTGAACGCGGCATTGAATCTCCGGGTTCCATAGGCCATAGAGTGAGTTAGGTAGGTAGGTACAGACTGAAGATCTGGGTGTCAAAATTGAAAAATATTACTGATAAAAATATACTAATTCACAAAGAAAGATTAATATCTAAGAACCCTATTCATGCAGGTGCCATACCTTAAGGAGAAACAATAATGTGGCCGTAAAGTAAAACCTGATAAGTCTTATTTAGACATAAATAATTTGTGTATCAATTGGTTTCGGACGTTAAGGCAAAATGTGGTTAAATAGTCTTAAAATTATCGATAGATTTTAAAGACGAGTTGAAGAAAAATATCGATGTGATATATTACATTTTTCGTCAATATGGGGAACAAAATTCGGAACTAATTGATATACAAATAATTTTTCAGCTAAACGTGACATAGCGTCGGTTCAATACCAAAACCGTGAATGTGCAAATTAGGAATTTATATCCCGCGAACGAACCAGTTCTTCTGAACGATTCTTTTGGATGAGCGAGTGAGTCGTGTGTAATCTCTATTGAATAATGGTTCTTTGGGAGCGTGGACCTTCGGAAGGGTAGAAGTTTGGAAAACGTGAATCTTGTATATCCCTCACTTGAGAACCGATCTTTAACTTCTCGATCTTGCTTCTAAGCAGGGCCGGATTTAGGGGGAGTGCAAAGGTGCACGTGCACTCTCCCCTTCGTTGTAAATATACACTACCTAAAGTGAGAAGCTAGCAGTGAAAATAGCAATACTTTCCGAAAATTTCTGCTGTCATGTTTCCGTTTGGGCTTCAAACAAAGGGAAGTTTTGCAAAATCGATAGTTTAAGTCAATTTTCTAAAAGTTGAAAGAAAAGGATTCACCGAGAACAGACACTTAGCATTTCCAGGACATTTTCTCATTCACACCACAGGCGCCTAAAGGCATTTAAAAATTTTCAATTCAATTCAAATATACTGGTGCACCCCCCTCAGAAAATCCTGGATCCGACCCTGGTTCTAAATATTCTCCCTGTTGGCATATCCTGGAAGTAATAAGTTTTAAAAAAAGTTCGAGCCTGAAAATGTTCCTTTCACTTTTCTTAATCTTCAGCTTTCTCTTTAACTGTCAATATTTTCTTCCATTTTTCAAATTATCGATCAGTTGTCTTCTTCCCACTCCTTTGTTTTTCTTCCATCTTTCTTTCTATGTCGGTAAGAAAAAGACAATTTCTTCGCAAGATGTATCCAATTCAATTGCTCTTCCCTTTATAGTTGACAAACACCGTTTGTGTGGCTTTTCTTGGGTTCTCCCATTTTCTTCCACATCTTCATTCATTTCTCATCATCAACGTCTTTAGCCTAGCCAGCAATTCCGTGGGACGTAAAACTTAAAGATTTCATGTCATTTTCGATTGCCCTTCCCATGAAAGATGCTGCGAAAACCGTCCTCTTTTCTCATACACGTTTTAAAATATCTTCGTTTGTTACTCTCTACGTCCATGTTATCTTTTCCATTTTCCTCCAATACCACAGTTCAAAGCTCTCTAAGTATTTCTTCTCTTCTAACTTTCGTAATATGCAAGTCTCTGGACTATACAGTCCAATACTCCATATATAGCACTTGACCAATTTTTTCTGTAGTCCAATATTAAGGCTGCTAGTTAAGAGTGATCTTTTCTTGTTGAATGCTTCTTTGGGTATGGCTATTCTCGATCTGATCTCTTTGATGCAATACGCGTCTTTCGTCAAAATATTTCCCTGATATTCAAGTAGCCGACCTCTTCAAGTATTCTTTGTTCTACTCTGACCCTTAAGGGCGAATTTCTACGGAATATTCTCATGACTTTCGATTTTTCTATGTTGATTTCTATTCCATATAATTTCCCAGTGTCAACCATTTTATCCATCATCTCCTCTAGTCCTTCTTCGGTTTTAGCTACAATAAAAATTTAATTTGTATGCCCGATCTTGTTAATGATCTGCTCTCCAATCTTGAAATCTCCAATTCCCATTAATACTTCCTTTATTAAACATTCACTGTAAATGTTGAATAATTGGGGCGACAAGCTACATCCTTGTCTGACTCCTCTTCCAATCTCCACACTATTGGTTTCTACTTCATTCAAGCGCAATTTCACTCGTTGTTCTATATATATAGGTTGCGAATAAGTCGTCGGTCTCTCCAGCTGACCCCGATTTCTTTAAACATTTTCAGAAATTTGGGTCAATTTACCTGGTCGAAACATTTCTCTTAGGATGAAGCACAAATACCACTCTTTCTTTACCTTAAGAGCCTGCCTTACTAAAAAATAATACAAAATTTACCATTTTTCTTTTGCTTGATTATTCATCAGTGAAAGGAGATAATGAAATGCAAGCCACCATAATCATAGATAATGCTATTCTACAACAGAAAATATGAACCTGAAGAATGTTCAGTGTTGCCATCCATAGAAATTACAGTGTTGCCAGAAAAACAATTTCCCTAAAATCTAAGTTAAGACAGCGAGTAGAGGAATGAACTCAACTGCATTTGATTACGTATCATGTTGTTTTGGTTTCTTGTGAACTACTTTTTAATTAACATTATTATTTAGTTTTAATAACTGTATGTTAAAACTATTTTGTTTATTACAAACTAAATACAACTATTATTTAAAAATTAGTTCACAGGAAACCAAAACAATATCATACGTAACCAAATGGAGTTGAGTTTGTATCTCTACTCGCTGCCTTAAATTAGATTTTAGGGAAATTGTTTTTCTGGCAACACTGTAATTTCTATGGATGGCAACACTGAACATTCTTCAGGTTCATATTTTCTGTTGTAGAATAGCATTATCTATGATTATGGTGGCTTGCATTTCATTATCTCCTTTCACTGATGAATAATCAAGCAAAAGAAAAATGGTAAATTTTGTATTATTTTTTAGTAAGGCAGGCTCTTAAGAACTCGTTCTGATATAATTCTCGTCAACCCAATAGAATTTCTGGTGTCTTTTTCTTTTTCCAAATCCAACTTGATTTTCCTCCAACATCTTTTCTATCTTACTTTTTTAGTAGCCTGTTCAGTACGCGCTCGACATTCCCTCCAGTATGCGAAATAAAGCTAATGGTTCTCTGATCGCTGCACTTCTTTGTTTGCTTTTTCTTGAGTAATGCAACCATTGTAATATCAAGACAACTCTTTGGCTATTGTCGACTCAGATATACCTTGTTAATAAGTAAACCCAGTACTTTCATTACATTGTCTTCTAATCCCTTGAGCAAATCTACTGTCTCGTCTACTATGTCGTCATCTCCACTGGGCCTTCTTCTTCGTATATGTCTTCAATGACTTGTACTACTGGGTCCTCTTGCTTCATCATCGAGATCTTTCTCTGCTTCGATCGCAATATCTGTGGGTCGGTTCTTCTGATCATACGGATCCTTTATGTATTCCTCCCAAATTCTCAGGATTATTTGGTGATCAATGACTACATGACCTTGTTGATCTTCGATTCCAAACCTACGTATTGTTAGCTTATATCGATATCACATCACATTTTAAGTCAAGATTGAGAACAACATTCAGAACCAATTAATATACAAATGATATTTCACTAAATTTAACATATCGGCTATTGTCTTTCGCTCAAAATTTTCCGACATATTTTACTTACAATCATTTTAAATATTTTGCCTCTGGGCCTTTGGTGCACTAATTCTCTCTGTTATTTTGCATGAAAAATATGTACGGGGCAATCGAAATATAACTTAATCTAACAAGCAAACATTCGGATGGGAGCAGAAAAAACTGCATTTTTTCAACCTTAATTCTATTCAGCATTTCAAAATAAAGGCTCACGTAAATTTTCGCAACTCGACCGCCATTGGTTTCGCAGAAAAATGTATTTCAAACTTTTGCAGTTTATAAGATTTTCTGAGCTCCTTCGTGGCTAAGCTGTTAAGAGTACGCGCCTTTGGCATGCAAGACACGGTTCGATTCTTGGCGAGAGCTCATGTGGTTCGGATTCCACGCTAATCAATAGCTGCATGTCTCATATAGCCTCGCTTCTGAAAGGAACGTTAAACTCATAATCATAATCAAAATTTTCCTGCTCGCAAAAACGTTTACTTTTACGTACTTAAAGGCATATACTCGTAAGTTAGGGCCTAAGTGAAATAGAAATATCAATTATATCTCATTTGAATTGTAAGTGTATTTTCTTCGGTACATTTATTTTGAACAATTCCTAAAAACAGGAAAATAACAGAAGAAAATTTTGAAAATTTCCCGCCAAAAATGTTCATTTTCTGATTTTATTTGCCTCTAACTTGGCAACACTGCCTGAGAAAAAAAGACTTGAGATATAGTAAACTCACTCATATTTCAAAGATACTGATTGATACAGTCATTGCTCTAGAAGTACCTGGGAAAAAGACGGTGTGTTTTCGATTGTAATAAGCAAATGCAAAATTGAATTTCGCAAATTAAAATATAATATTCATTCATACACGTTCTAACTTGAGTATAGATTAATTTGTGTCTCGTATTAATTAGAGTTAAGTAGCTTTCCTTTGGAATAGGTGTAGATGGAATTCCCCCTTCACAGAAAATATTAAATCACAAAGGAAAATTTGAAACTTGTTTTACTAAAATGTTTGTTTCCTGATTTTGTTTTCTTATAACTGAGTCAACAACAGCGCAATGTTTGCTTTTATTATTCGGGTAGCCATACCAAATCAATCAGTGATGATTGCTGAGATTTTTTTTTAAAAAAAAATTGTACATAAAGTTGTACTATATTCAGTGTTGAAAACCATTTGATTCAATTTTACGTGCTCAGTTTTGCCTTTGAGCGGCCATTTTGTATAGATACGTAAAACAATTTTGCACTTTAAAAAGGTTTGCGGTGAACGCTGTAACTCCGTTATTTTTAAAGACATTGGTTTCAAACAAAAGCCATTTGAAAGACAATTAAATGGAAAACAATTTTTGTCCAATTCAGATTTAGACCTATTCCAGTACAAATACCTTGAAAAAAAAAGTGTTGAAAGTTAAAATTCGAAAAAGCAAACAAAGAAAATAAGACTCGCTGTGATTCTCTTTCTATATACCAAATAGAATCGTAATATACTACTTAAATAGAATCGTAATATGGGGTATTGTAATATACTACTTTCTAACTGTAAGTCTGATACTGACAGTCTCGCTCTCACTTTGTTGCGGGTCATGCATCAACGATAAAACCGAAAATGGCTGATTTTCTGTAATAGTGGGCACAAAAACCGGTTTTTGGTTTTTAGAAAAATCGAAACCGGCTTTTGAAAATTCTTAAAAAACGGTTCGGTTTTCCACCGAAACCGGTTTCGATTTTCTTCAAAACCGGTTCGGTTTTCACAAAAACCGGTTATCAGTTATTTCCAAACCGGTTTTGTGTTTCACCGAATTCGGTTTCGGTTTTCTTCAAAACCGGTTCCGGTTTTTTCCCAAAATTTGTTCTATTTCTGACCAGAATAGTGTTTTGTTGTTCTCCGGAAACCGAATCTGTTTCCACAGACATAGTTTTATCTGTTTTCCAAGTTTTCATCGAAACCAGTTTCGGTGAAAACCGGACCGGTTTTGAAGAAAACCGAAACTGGTTTTGGAGAAAACCGAAATGTCAGTTTTTTGGGTTTCGGGTTTTTAGAAACCCGTTTCCGGTTTTTATTAAAAAAACGGTTTTGCCCATACCTAATTTTCTGCCACTTCCAGTTTTAACGGCGGGACATAGTGATTCCACGGTAGAGCGCTTACCTTTGGGGCTTAGATTCCCGGTGAAGTAAGTTTTGGTGGACAACATTGTGTCCTAGGTGTTTCTCTAAGTATTCCTGTTTACTCTCACATTCTCATTCCACCAACACTTTCATTACCATTCACTTGCTCCAATCATCCGTCTCTCTCAGCTCAAATGGCATAACCATGGACGTTAAATTGAGAGATTTCATTTCAATTTTGTTTTCGAAAATTTGAAACTGTGTGAGTTATGGTAGTAATATCGTACTAGAACACAGTGTGCTAAGCTGATCTAGCCTATCGTAAGCTTATCAAATCAAACACACCCGAAGATAACCTTGCTAATATAAGCTAATATGAATTAGTACTCCTCACGACATTTTGATTTTTTTTTTGTTTGTTTTGAAGAAATCCAATTTATTTATTCTGAGTAAACTTAAGCTACCAAATTTAAATTATCGTAGTGTAAAATCGCTACCAAAATACTACTAATAGAGGCTTTAAGATAAGATTTTAAAAAATTGAGATTAGCTAATATTTTTTTATCTTTGTACCCACCTTTATTCTCCAAAACGGCCCCATGACGGCGAAATTAAAATACAGCTAATTTTACAGTAATTATGTGATAATCTTCAAATAGACAAAAGATAATCGAAATGTGGAACAAGAGCTTGCTAGACAATATTATTTTACATGAGATACCGTTATCACGACTCACTTATCTGCTTTCAGTTTCCAGCCATTTAGAAAATCGGCATTTATTTTAGCATTTATAAATGACTACAAACGGAAACCTACTACGTGACTCGTGATAACGATACCTCATGCAAAATAATATTGTCTAGGGCGCTCTTGTTCCACATTTCGATTATTATTTTTTTTAAATCTATTTGAAGATATCACATAATTAGTGTAAAATTAGCGGGATTTAAATTTCGCAGTGATTAAGTCTCAAGATATTTTGATACTTGATATAGAAAATAAACAGCGTGTGATCTCGATAAAGTGACTTCAGACATCTAACATCTTTTGCCCTTTACTCAACTATAATAGTTATTGACATAAGGATATTTTATAGTTGAAAAATTCCTTTTTTAAAATTGAATTATTTTTTTTAAAACGGTAAATGAATAAATAATAACTATCATTGTCTCAATTGTCAAAATAAAAACTTTAAAAAAAGTAGCAATGTGAATTTTACTAATTGCAATAATTGAAATAACACGCAAGGAAATTAATGTCGTTGGCAAATAATGACATGTTTGTATTCTCAGGTACAGAACGAAGCAGAGAGTTAAAAATCAACATGCAAAAATCTTTATTTAATATATGTAAATAACAAGTTTGTTATTTCCTTCAGCGAGATTATGTAAAAAGTAATTGCGTGAAGTTACCATTTTAAATACCTCATTATGTGATTACAACATTCCTTACCCTTAAGCTCTAATACGAGTATCATATATTTTCTCATTTTTGACATTTTTAACTTATGAAAGGAAAAAAAAAAAACATTAGTAATTATATCGATAATATATAACAAGCATTTATTTAGTACGGTACGTATGAAATTAACCTGCAGGTGTATGTTTCAATACATAGTATATTCTATGTTATTACCTGGTTTAGAAATGCATCGGAACACGTATTTAAAGTCGTCATAACTTAGAATAAATTCAAAGGAAACTTTTAAAATAAATAAATCAAAAAAGAATTTGTAGATATGGATCACAGATTTCACTTTAAAGTATGAATCCTTTAAAGAATTCGATTTTTTTTTCAGATCGTAAATGTCTTTCCTAACAGGAAATGTTCACACACACAAAAAAATCACTAAATGTCTGCAATTTTTAAAACCTAAGCAAATACAAAGTTAACAGCGTCATCACACTTCTTTGCATACAAAAGCATGTGGTTAAGACGTACAATAAGATTTTTACATAAAGAAAACAAACACATGTTTCACACAGTCATAACCTTTTATGATATGTTATTAAGTTGTCTATTTCGACTTTTATTAACTTAGTAAATAAACATGTTAAAACAAACTTTGAAAAATAATATTAAATTTTATTGTCTGAGGGATCTATTTTAAGTTTTTACGGTTACGTCTAACATTGATAAGGAAAGAATTCAACCGCTGTTCCAAATGAGATCATCGGAAGATTCTCTTATTCTGTTGAACTAAAGGACCGAGCTTCATCTGCCATGTATCATCATCATCATCAATTTTTACATTAAAATTAGTATATTACAAAACAAATACTTATAACTTATGGGTGACTGGGATCTAGGTCTGCACCTGAACGTGTAAAAATCTCAACTGAAGTTAAGAAGAAAAAGTTGTGGTCATAAATTTACTATATTAATACCAAGGATCTTATAAAATAGAGGATCTGCCCTTACAACAAAATCTTGAAGCCATACGTCACAGTTTTGCCACCCCTACTCTGCCCACTCCGCCCAATAGGATTGCAAGTTTTGAGCCAACAATCATGGCGGAAACGAAAGTAGCCAATCAGACGATGGAGGAAATGAGGTTAGGCAATCAGACTTGGCGATGCTCGGTTGTTTTTTGGCTTCATTGATTTAATAGGACGAAGATACGTATGGGCATAGCCTCGATTTTATAACATCCTTGATTAATACTAGATGTTGCATAAGCAACACTGACTCGATCCCAAATTGAATGAGATTTTGCCATCTTCTGGAGGTTGCAGAAGATATGGTATGCTCTGTGCATTGAGTTAATATAAACAACTAGAGATGCCCTGATGCGAAATCTTTGATGGTACTGAATTCGAATATCGAATCGATCTGCCATATTGGAAGAGGATAGAAGGGTCTTTTTCACGTAAGGCTCCCTAGTAATTTAAGTATGTTTTATTCGTGATTGTCTATGCTTCTAGGAGAATTGAACGACGAAAAAAAAAACGTTCTTTGAAATTTCATAATATGTCAAAGGTAAGACGTTTTCTTTCCTTTTTTTACCCTGTAACAGTCAATAATATAATGTGGTTGTGAAGCCTACTTGTAATACCATTGTGTGAATACGTATATGCATTGTATTTGCACTGTCAAAAGGCTCGTAAAAACTAGTATTTAGAGAACTGTCAAACTATTATTAAATTTACTCATTTATTGACCCAATATGTTTATTAGTTGTTGGAAATTTTTGCCTAAATTTTGTAACGTACAAGTATTCTGTGACACCTTGACAAGGCAACTGTTTGGCTGTGGAGAGAGTAGGCCTACTTTGCCTACTTTAAAAATTACTAATGATGGCAATTACTGCATAAAATAATCCTCACTCGCTGCTATATAGGAACAATAGGCCTATCCCTCATACAAGTCGCACGTTATTAATCGATATTCTGTACAAAAATGTATATTTGTACATGGGTTTGCGTTCACTTTAGCAGACGATTCTACCAAATTTTTAAAAAAATATTTCGTATATATAAATACATGATATGTAATTATTTTTGTTTTGGTGGAATTTGTTACTTAAAAATCACAGGCGCTATGATTTACCTTTAAAAGTAATAATTTTTGATTTAGTGTCGTAAAGCGTAGAGCGGATAACATAAAGGATTGTAGCATTTGGTATAGTTCAAAATCTACGGTAATTTATTATTAAGTTTATTGTAGGTACTGTGAAGTTTACGCATATCTCACGTACAGCATTGCCTTTGGTTTCGCATTACAAATTAGAGAGCTCCCAACTAGGGGTCCCCACCATTATTTATGGTATACGCTGACTGAAACTTGATGAATGCGTCAGTTTGGGAGAAGATATCTCGAATCCAACGCTACAATCGAGAGCACGCTTGAATGAACACTGCAACATAGGGAAGGGCATCTTTAATTCTTTATATTATCTGAATGTAGGGTGGCCAGATGTCCTGCTTTTGGCCGGACAGTCCGACTTTTGGAAGTCTTGTCCCGTGCCCGGCTTAATAGTCGAGCCGGACGCCCATTTGTCCTGCTTTTCAGTTGTCTTATTATAAATGCTTAACTTTTCATTATTCTGATGGCTCCAGTTTCAGACATTTCAGAATTTGCAAATTATTATCAGCGCATCTTTGTAAGTTGTAAAGTAAGAAAAATTGAGAGTTTGAAAGTCGGTTCATATAGTCTTTACTGCGAACGGGTATTTTCATTAATGAATACTGCTTGGACAAAAGAACGCAACCGACTTAATATCATCTTCACAAAGTCCGAACTTGAAGTTTGTTTCAACTTTGAAGGAGAAAATGACAATGCAAAGTGAAGTGACATATTTAAAGAATTCTTAACAAGAATTCTTAAGAATTCTATCGAAAGCCGCTCGAGGAGCCAAGAAATATCAATAAGGTAAGAATTTTAACATGTAAATGTAGCTTTCCCACTAGCTTGAGCTAAAGAGATGCCTAAACGCAATTAATGAATTGAATTGTCATATAAGGGAAAAAGGTTTACAAAATCATAAAGTCCGGCTTTCTAAGTCCATGTGTCCGGTTTTTTAATCATTGCCTTCTGGCCACCCTATCTGAATGGCTCTGTGTTACAAGGACTGCTTTTTGATGCATCCGCCATATTCTCATCACAGAAGATCCGCAGCCATATTAAATTTTGTTATCTGTATGTTGGATTTTAAAAATATTTCCTGAAATAGTTGGAGAAAATCCCTACTGGAATGCTTCATTTGGTGAATGTTGGAAAAACTTAAAAGTTTGACTATTTCTGTGTGGTATTGTGAACTACATAAAAGCGAATTAACTTGAATATAAGGCAACATATTCAGCCTTATTGTCACACAACTTTTACTAAAAAACGTTATTAGTAATATAACTTTTAGTGTGAAAGAACAAATATAATTTTTACTAGAAAACGTTATTAGTAATATAACTTTTAGTGTGAAAGAACAAATATAACTTTTACTAGAAAACGTTATTAGTAATATAACTTTTAGTGTGAAAGAACAAATATAACTTTTACTAGAAAACGTTATTAGCAATATAACTTTTAGTATGAAAGAACAAATATAACTATTGCTCTAAAGGAGTAAATTTTAATGTAGCTTTTATCCTAAAAGAAGGGATTGTATTATAATTTTTATTACAATAGAACTAGAACGTAACTTTTACTATAAAAAAAATAGGTTGGAATATAACTTTATCATAAAAGGCAGGGCCTGCTCTACCATATGTGCAACATGTGCATTTGCAAGGGGCGGCTAGTTACGTTGGAATTGAAAACTGATATATTGAGATTGAAACTCAATACTGAATTCTATAAAAAGTATTACCATCTTCTCTTTGCGGGCTTGCTTTATCTTCCACTAACAATAGATTATTATTTAAAGAAAAGAAACAGACACAACGAGGTTGTATTTGTAGTGTTCAGGCCTTTCTGAGTGCGAGTGCACTTTCCCTCATCCTTGTTTATAATTGGGTAGCATACTTAAAATCGTGGAATTTAAGATTTGCTCTTTCTGGAGAAAGGGGGCAGGGCAGCAAATGATGTCATTGCACGGGGCCACTGCACGGCCCTGATGAAAGGTTGAATTGTAATATAACTTTATTATAAAGGAATGACTCGTAATATAACTTTTATTATAAAATAATGAATAGCAGCATAACTTTTATGAACAAAATAATGGATAACAACGTAACTTTTATTAACAAAATAATGGGTAGCAACGTAACTTTTATGAACAAAATAATGAGTAGCAACGTAACTTTTATTAACAAAATAACGGATAAGAACGTAACTTTTATGAACAAAATAATGGATAACAACGTAACTTTTATTAACAAAATAATGGGTAGCAACGTAACTTTCATTAACAAAATATGGATAACATCGTAACTTTTAGTGTGAAATACTGAATATTATGATAATAATGTATGGCACATATGAAAGCACATAAGTAAACTTTTATAATCGTGTTCATTGGCAATAAAATCCAAGCACTTGAGGCTGATTTCTGCTTTCCTTTTCAACAAGTCTTAAAACAACAAAATAATTCAAGTGATGTGTTCTTTATGATGCTAGAACCGGTTATGTTTAGCAGCGACATATGACAAGCGTAGTTACTCCTGTCATCTACAAGAATACATCGTTACATAAATTAATATCGCAAACCACTTTCCAAACCTCATCAGTCAAACAGGACTCTTATTGTCAGTTGTTCATTGGGCAGAACTGCGGGCAATGTACACAGGTGATCCATTTTAATTGTCTCAACAACACAGCGGACATTATAAGAAATATAACACTTACGTTAATAACATGAAGTTTATTATCATTATTATTATTATTCCTGAAAGATACCAATGTACGTCAGAGATTTTCTCTTTATATTCGTTTGTCCATTACATATTGAGCAACTCGTTGCCATTTTTCGTTGGCATTTCCAAACCTGTGAACTGTGGTCTCTCATTTTAAAAACACCTCTTGTCTCTTACGATTCGACAAACAATTTTTATCTACGCTGTTTGACACCGTCCTTTGACAAGTGCTTGGTGAAATATTGCATTGTGGTCACTGCGTGTGGTAAACTTGCCACCGGAGACATACGAATGCTCAATGGCGCAGGTGTCTACAGGGGACACTTTACTACAACCGAAAGATGCTTGCTGCAGTGTGACCAACGGCGTCATAATTCCTGTAAAGTTGTGAAGAAAATATCTACAGTAAATCTTTTTCACACGGTGATACTGCTGTTGTACATTATGAGTTTCCGTGTACCCAAAGGTTAGTTAAAGTGTTTTATGGTTTGCGTACAACAGTCACTCAAAACCTGAAGATCGTCAGACCCTCAAAGACCCAGAGTCCACAAAACTTCGTCATTTGCATGAAAACCGCAGGTCTGCTAATGGAATTCTAACAAGGACCATGGATGCCCACGTGTAGGTTTTAGGGTGCAAATTGTGCCTATGAGAATATTTGGATGGGCATAATTTTACATTAAAAATTGTACAATTAACCTATAGAATAGTATATTTGAGGGCAGAAAATGGTATATTCAGAGGGCAGATTGGTAAATTTTGTGGTTTGCTCCCAAGTCCTTGGGGGAATGGAGACTCCTGAAAGGACGATTCTCATTCTCTCTCTCTCTCTCTCTCTCTCTCTCTCTCTCTCTCTCTCTCTCTCTCTCTCTCTCTCTTTCTTACTGAATTTACCACCTTCTTTGTCTCTATTCTTTGTGTACATAGGAATTATAAGTTTTGAGTTCACTTTAGAATTTACCTTCTACGAACTGATCACATACAACGTGATTGTCTCCTCGCCTTGGAATTAGGAGACCTAGGTTCTTTTCATGGTAACACCGGATGAAAAAAAAAAAAAAAAAAACTTTCCGCACCGTAATGTTTGGACATAGTCAGTTCAAATATTTGAGTTTTCATAATTATTAAACTACGTAAGACTAGAACATCATTAATCATCCATTAAATATATGCGAAATGGGTGTTAATTATATATAACCATAATTTTATATATATGTAATTATATACTGTAATTAATCTGCCAAATTCTGCCAATAGTATAATTTTCTTGATCCCCAGTAAATTTTAATGGAGGGATTTCGCTTCCAGAAATATTAAATGGGGGGAAGAATTTTCTCTCATTTTCCCCAGGATTTCGCACCCTGGTTGGAAATAGGAATTTTAAGCTTAACATTTTTTTCACATTCTAACCTCCGTTACTTCTAATACTCATAACCATTAGAACTAACTACTAACAGTAAGTTTAGTTCATTCTGAGTTTAACGTCCCTTTCAGCAGCGAGGCTCTATAATGAAGGGACCTACTGATTAACGTGGAATCCTCAGCTCCCACCGGGAATCGAACCCTGGTCTCCCACGCCAAAGGCTAGTACGCTAACCGCTTAGCCACGAAGAAGTTCTACTAACAGTAAGGTTCAACGTATTCTGTACCGAAATAAATGAAAATAATTCAGAACGTCAGTGATTATAGACGCCTACGTTATTATTCATAGTCTTTGAAGTTCCTTGCTATATCCAGAAGAGTTCAATTTTTTAGAACCATCTCGTGGAAAAATTGACAAAGGAATAAAAAAGGAGGGGAGAAAATGGAGAAGGTGACTAGTTTTCGATACTTAGGAAATATTATTAATGATGATATGAAATGCGAACTTGAAATGAAACTAAGAACAGGAATGGCACAGGAACTCTTTAGGAGAAAGTCAATTTTGTGGAACCTTTAATAAGGAAGTAAGAAAAAGAATCGTAAAATGCTTTGTGCTGAGTATTGTATTGTATGGGGGGTGGAAACATGGACATTACGCAAAAGTAATGAAAAATCGACTGGAAGCTTTCCAAATGTGAATATGAAGAAGAATGGAGTGAAATCTTTCAGTTTAACATCCCACGCTATGTCCTTTAGTGTAAGGGAGACTATGAGTTAAGGAAGTGAATGACGATGGAAGAATTGGTGGAATGAGAATGTGGGGGGAAACGGGAATACCAACTTACGTGGCCAGGGATCGAACCAATGACCCCACTCACCAGAGGTAAGCGCCAGGCCCGTAGCCAGCCCAAAAATTTAGGGGGGGGGGCGATCCAACCACATGATAGTTCATCAGCATACTATAGTTCACTTGTAAGCCTACCGTGAAAATTTTAGGAGGGGCCAGTAAAAATTTAGGGGGCCCCGGCCCTCATAGACCCCCCTGGATACGGGCCTGGTAAGCGCTCTACTAACGAGCCATCGCTCCACCTGTTTTCACCGAGAAATCCCTACGTGAAGTTTTAACTTAAAAGTTAATACTGTATTATATAAACGTTAGTACTGTATCATATAATTATTAACATCGCCACACGAAATTTTACTCAGCAGAAATATTTCATAGACGCTGATGTATCTTCAATTTTTTTTTTTTTTTTTTTTTTGAACAATGAAAGACGATCTGGTATTTGACATATACGAGGGTCGTTCGATAAGTCCTTAGACAATCCGAAAGATGAC
The DNA here is from genome assembly GCF_964235325.1 of Thermobia domestica. NCBI lineage: Eukaryota > Metazoa > Arthropoda > Insecta > Zygentoma > Lepismatidae > Thermobia > Thermobia domestica. The sequence goes on along the minus strand of NC_137454.1, from coordinate 382,010,645 downwards.
ACTCGTTGTATCGAAGTAAGTTTCCCTTTAGGTAAATGACATTCCTCACTATACTGTTCTTAAAAGCTTGAGTTATATATGTCACGTGGTTTTAAAGTCGATTGAAGAAACCAGAAACAATTTTGTTTATTTAGAAAAATTGAAATAAATGAATTTTGTGTGGTTATTGAACACTTCTATTTAATAGCTTTAACACCGAAAGAGATCAAAGCCGAGTTGGATGAAGTTCAACCTTGAGGACCTTCCGAAGACCTACTTTTTTTGGACGGCTTAAAAACGCTGGAAAAAATGTGTCGAGCTAAAAGAGGATTATGTGGAAAAATTAAAAAAAAAAAATACCCAAAATGGTTTGTTTCTTTTATCTTTTTCTAAGGACTTACTGAACGACCTTTGTAGTTCTTTTCCAGTATCACTGGCTTGGAATCTCTTAAAGGCCAAAAGAAACTTTATAATACTTTGGTTAAGAGAAATATATGCTCATCTGTTCTGCCAAAAGTTCTACGGTCTCTTTTTTTGTGCCTTCAGGGAGGAATTTGTAATTCAAGTGAATTAAGAAGCCCTGTCCTCAGTTTTATTTTCCATCTTCGTTTTACTATTACTCAACAAAGAAAATACGTCATAGCTAACTAATAGGTTTCTTCCTTCTTTTTCGGAAGTTAGAATCTGAATCGATCGTTACCAGAGTTTGTACAGGGTGGTCCGGAAGTGGGCGTACCCCCTTTAGTTTCAACAGTATAGTGTTAGTTATGTTAGAATGTCTGTACACAGTTACCTTGAAGTCTTAAGAGTCTTAAAAGTCATAAACATTGGTATGATTACCATTCATGTCGTAACACAGCTCAATTCTGCTCCAAGTTCTCGCAGATGTTTTGCGGAGATACTCCGGAGTCATGAGAGTGAATGCGTGTTCCACAGCTGCTCGTAATTCCTGCGTCGTGTGATATCGAGTGCAAATAGACAGACACACAGACGTAGACCGCCTTATGCAGAGTCGTTTTTACTTATGATTAGAGCCATATTAAAACCCTGACTACTGCAGGAAGCATATGTTAGTCGAACTCTTTACTATGGCGCTAATCACGAGTCAGGACGACTCTGCATAGGCCCCAGAGAATTCAGTAATGAACTTTGTAAGTTCGTTGAATATAATCGATGTAAATAGCAAAACAAAATTTAACACATTACGAGGTATAAATAGCAATCCAGTAGATTTAGTTCATTGGACTGTAACTCATACAATATGGCACTCCGGCTGGCTACGGGAGATCTGACAGCCGTAATCTCGTGTTAGTTATACAAGATTTCTTAACATATTGCATATTGTACAAGAAACCAAAATATCCTACGTCACCTGAAAAAAAAAGTGCTTCTTTAGCGCCTACGACGAAATGGCGCAGAATTGCTATGAAACTTATACAGATTTAATGCTACTTGACAAGCTACAGAGTTAGCAACCCTGCTTTGCATTCTCTAATACCAGTTCAAAGCTATTTGAGTTGAGTGCGTGACTTCATCCGGAGGCTGCGTGACACAATGAATCTGGATTATCAGATGAGGAAAAAAAAAAAACTCCTTCTAACCGCGTCAACCTTAATTGGTTGTCAATGAATAAGAAAGAAGCTTGTTTCTATAATATATAATAATTGGAGACTTCCTACTGTTTTTGCTATGTAGATAGTTGATTTTTATCAAACATTGTTGTCTCTGGATTCTGTCGTGTTCTGGAGGTTGAAAGCGCCTGGAATGTTTTCTACTCTCCTTCTGCCAATAGACGATCAACTACAATTGCTTTTGACACTCACAAATAATGGTGAAGCGGTTTTTTTCTTTGCCTTGCAATGATTTATGTTGAAAACACTCATAAGCTTTTAAATAAGATTAGCATTTATAGAATGGGCCCTGGGGATGTAGCAAACGTAATGTCATTTACGTGATACATTAGCTTCTCATAATGAATCCTTACGAAGAAGAAAAGTGTCAAAAGGCCATAAAAGTATTCTGGCGAAGATAGAAGGCCAGCATTCCTTGATTGATTGATTTGTATTTACGTGCTCTGTCAGCAGAGAGGCTATATGGGACATGAACTGTAGTTTAAAGTTGGATCTGAGCGGGGATTGAATCCTGAACCTGATCCATCAAAGCCAAAGTGACAATCACATTAGACCAATGAGGAGGACAATTCGAGGACATGGTACTCGAGAGATTGTGTTCGAAAACTCAAGACTGGCCATCCTGGTTTGGGTTTTTCCAGTTTTGAGATATATTGTACAATTTCATATGTAGATCAGAATTCCGTTCAGACGTCGAGGATGAAGGGGATTAGCAACTTCAGAGCCTGAGCTCTAAAACTGGCCACAGATGTTCAACAGCGTTGCAGTCTGGGGATTGAGTGGGCCAGGAGAGGCGCTCATCCTAATGTTGAGGTCATGTACATTCAACTGGTAATTAAAGTAAAATGTCAATTAAAATTAATTAATTTGTAATGTGCCATTACAGTCAAGGTAATATAAAATTTCTTTTTAGGACCAATACTTTCCTTACACACCATGCATTGAAAATTATAACATATAATTTTTGGTCTATGTATTAAATCCGTCTGTTCTTTGGTTGTACTAGAAGTAACGCAGGAGCTTCGGAATGACCTAGGAAAGAGTTGTATTTCGGGTAATAATTTCTTTATTTATATATTATTTCATTGTAAATTTCTGTATATGGGCACCTCAAATGGATGATTACTGGAAGGATACATCTTATTGCAATATAAAAGCATAGGTCAGTAATTGGACAGACATTTCTGAAATTATCCACCAATCTGATATTTGTTAAAATAATTTAAACTCCCTTCGTCCCTCTGAGATGCCCATATAATCCCAAAATCCGGTTTCATCCAGTTTTTACTATTTTGCATTCGCTTTGTATTTTCCGCCGTCAAAATTTCTTCGTTCTGATTGGGAACTATTTCTGACGCTTTAGTATTACGGCGCGTCTTCAGTGGTTCTGTTTTGGATAAGCTTGGATTAAAACCACATCGGTTCCACTCTCAAAAAATTTTGGTTTTTGGACAGAAACAGCCGTATTATCAAGGCAAAATTAGGTCAGTTAAGAAATAAACAGTGAGGAAGCATTTGAGAGTCTTAGCCTATTGAAATTTCATTTTAAAATAGTCAAGAAAAACTAAAATATGGAATTCGGTTCAGTAGACGTCACGATTGCATCTACAAGTGACTGTGGGCAGGAGTGAAATAATAGTGCATTGATTTTCTGGTGGTGTGAGCTCCCCAGATTAAGATTCAGTGATTTAAAACATTTACGATATCCCTTTTACCCTTCCGAATTCATTTAGGGCACGATAGCCTGTCCACGTATAGTTCTGTATATGTAGTATGTGATGGCGGTGTATATAATTTCTTTTGTGATTACATTAAATTTCATTATGTCAGCGTAAGTTCTTACAGGGACTCTCATTTATTCCTAAACTGACAATAGCTTTCAACAAAATGGGTTAAGTGATTTTCATAAAGGTTGTTTTCCCCTAAAGAAAGGAACCATTCTTTCGTTAATAGTTTCAATATGTCCCTCCCGGGGCATTGATATAATCTTATAATTGGGAACATGAGTTAGTTGGTTGAAGGGCCACCTGACTCTCACCCCCTTTTCTCTCTTCTTAGTTCCCGAGCCGATTTAGAATGGTAAAATTGGTGATTTGTTTGATTTACATATAGTTAAATTGTGTGATAATATGGATTAATATGTCTAGTGATACGCGTTAGCAGTGGCGTATTTACGATTTTGTTTCGGGAGGGGCTTTTCTAACTTTCGGGGGGCTTTGCCTGAAAATGTGAAAATTCTGCAAGATATTTCATATACTTTACTATAGTAAATAAGATTTCGGGGGGGGGGCTTAAGCCCGGAAGCCCCCCCTAAATACGCCACTGCGCGTTAGTATGTGTAACTCTTATTTGATGTGTGAAATAACATGCATATGTGTAGTTTAGTATGTTGTTAGTAACCGTTATGTGTGTGTGTGTGTGTGCATGTATAATTAATTTATTTAGGGACAGTATATTGTTGCCCATTAATTATTCATCTCTATTGGTCCGTAGCAATTAGTACATTGATCCATAATGCAAAATTATAGTAATTCCGTAGCGTTATCTCATGGTATACCACGTATACTTAGATTTCACTATAGTACAAAGCGTGTTTAGTAGTACAAAGTTTGTTTTCATACTGCCATGCCATCTAGCGTTAGATGAAGAACTATTCACAACTAGTGTTTTGTTCTTCCGAAACTTAAGAATCTAGTCAAGTCAAAATGTACCCTTCTTTTGTGATTACTAATGCATATATAGCAGTGTTGGTCCATACGAATAAATACATAGACGAATTACATTACCAACTAGCTGCTCTGAAAAACACAATACATTATATAGTGTAGTAATTAAATAATTGCTAAAAATTAAACTTTATATTTATTCTTAAACCAAAGTTAGCCTACATAACACTATTCTATCGTCAGACTGCAATTTCAAATTCTCTCTCTTCGCCACGCTCTGTGATCAATTTCACTGTTGTTGTTTTTAAAATATAATCGTATTTAGTTAAGAGTACAGTTAATGATGTTAAATTTTCATTATATATATTGATAATATTTAGCCGTGAAATGTAAATATGTAGAGATGTATGTAGAAAGAATTAAGGGTTGGTTTGTGCAAATTCTCGCGTATTGAACAGTGTACGATAGTTTATGTAGTGCCTTCAATATATATATTGAATGAGACTGCTTTCAACAGTCTTGGACATAATAACGGAATATTGCGTCTATAAAGAAATTTACGTTATAGAATGTGAATAAAATAAATGAATAATAATAGTGGTAATATATATATTATAGTGAGTGTGAATAAATAATAGGACACCTGTGAATATATGAGCCCAGTTGTAATTTTTACCTCAAAGTATTATATATATATATATATATATATATATATATATATATATATATCAAGCACTGACCATTACGTCAAAATTTCGTGTGAGGAAGTGTATTGTCTGAAAATGATGGATCATGTTTTCATTTCGTGGTTTGGCATTCCCTAGTAACTGTTTATTCTGATCGGAAGACATGAGTAGCGTTCATGTAGCAAATGATTTCGAATAATTTCCATGTAACTACAGAACAGAATAACCGTTTCCCCACTTAATACAGTTTAAATATACGAGTTGAGTTTTTACACCTCTAATAGTACTCTGCAACTTCGAATTTTTTTTCTCCACGTCACCGTACTCAGCCGAGTTTATCATTGTTCGCAGAGGCGACGAAGTGGATAGGATTGAATAACATAGTAAATTTACTACAGTAGAATATCGTTATTTCCGTACCAAGGTGTCGATCCTCCCCCAAATATTTTCATTTTCCTTCGTTTTAAACTATATAGTGACTGAAATTAATTGACACCTCAAGGTTGGCGCCCTTGCGGAGTTGGGAGCTACTAGTAAGAATCTGGCAAACAACTTATTAGTACAAAATTTATTTTATTTAATTTTTCAAATTTTGACAAATCCCTATTAGATTTTGTCTATTTATTGACTTTATTCTAGTTTTCATACTTTACTCGGTACTCTTCTCAGTTTCTGGGGGGTCGCATATTTTTTATTTAGAAACACTAAATTAGAGACCACACTGACCTTCTGGTAGGGCCAGGATCCCCAATGGTATTGACCGGCTTCCGTGCGTAATAAGATTTCCATAAAGCCCTTGTCTTTATGAAAATCTTATTCTGGGCACTGATTTGTCTTGCACTTGGGGAGATTAGCTCGTATGCGTATATCTAAATAAAGTGAATTTAAGTAGATGGACACAAAAGGGTGCCTTACAAACGTGTGATATAAAAGGTCGTCTAAAAATACGAGAAAGGACTCGTTTAATCACCTGTTTAAGTTTTTTTCGTCCCATTTCATATGTGCTATGGATTCATTAATCATCATTTTAAGTTTTTTCTTATGAAATATCATAGAATGTAACTAGATTTTCAAATTTACGATTTATTTTATCAAAATTTAAATGATTTTTATGTGTGTTTCTCTTTCCTTGGTCCTTTTGTTAATATCAAACCTATATTGATGTAACCCAAGATTCTATGTGGAATGATATATTTATATGCGTATTCAATTGCAGGTCATAAACATTTTCTTTGTGTTTAAATTCTTAATAGATATAACAAACGTTGACCAACTGTCGTTAGATTATAGTTTCTTTTTTAAACTGAATTACTTATATCAATACATTTTCCTGTATGTATGTGTGTGTGTGTGCGTGAATGAATGACGAATTTAGCTTAAGTGGTAGCCTTTAATCTTGATTTACAACAGTAGTGTTTATAATATGTGTGTAATACTAGATAAATATGTGCATTTTTACATGGGCTGAGGTCATGAAAGACAACTAACTTTAAATTATACTAAGTCGGCTCGGAAAGGAAAGCCGAAATAACAGGATAAGCTTGGATAACAACAGTCTTTTCAGGAATATCTGAAACTTCTATTTATGGAAAATATGTAAACCATTTCGATTTTTTCTTGGCTTGCTCAACTGTGTTCGATCTCCACTATAGAAATTCAGAAATTCGGATAAAGGTTATTTAACTATTGGAAGTAATACACAAACGATTAAATTAATACTTCTCATCATCTTGGCTGGGTTAGGGCAACTCCCGCTTGTGCAGTTGCCTGGATCCAGGTCAGGATAGTATGAGGAAACATTGTCACTTCAAGATCAATTCAGAATCGTTTCTCATATAGTAAAATTCGGATATGAATAATCTTTTTAATAACTATTCAAGCTTCATAACCATATTTCCATTATTATCCAGTAATTCTTCATCTCTAGTTTCTTTCTTCCTTTCTCCTTTTCCTTCTTCTTCTTTTCCTTTCTTTCTTCCTAATTTCTTCTTGACTTCTGTTCCACTTATCTGTTTCCTATTTTCTAATAAAACTGAAAAGGAGTCGTGAATGGGAGTTGTCACTACAGACACGGTCATTAAATTCTTTGGATGTTACTCTTCGGAAATCCGATATAAATTAATCGATACTAATTAACTACAGTACGGATGGTATAACGTCGTTGGCTTCCCGCGAAAAGTTCTGGTGACGTTTATGAGGAGTGGCCAGCTTGGTTACTCGTGACTCGCTGAGCGCAGTAGACGGTTGGTGGTGATTGGCTACCCTCTTACTCTACCCCCAGTGACGAGCAGGTCAAAGCGCGGGATGCCAACGACGTTTTACCTTCTGAAATACAATAACAAGATATACGTAGAAATAAAAATTTTCGTAATTCATTTTTTATTTATATTTACTACATTATCAAATTGAAAATTCAGTTTAAGTTAGCGATTTCACTTTCCTAATCACGACAATTGTCTTCAAATTGAGGCAAACAAACGAATATTCAGTACTCACCATGCCTACAAGAGAATTCATCAATGCTTGCCAAACATACCTGTAAGTACAAGAAAATACATATTAGGAAATTAAAGAAAATCTATGAATTTTAACAAATACCTAGGTAGTACTATTTATTAGTATGAGGGTACTGATACGTAGAGATAGAGCTTTTGTCTGCAACTTGACGGTCTTATATTACTATCAAAAGGCCATATGAATTATGGTGGGCAACATTACATGTGAGTTATTCTTTGTCTCCTTTTATCATGAGATCCGGGTTCGATTCTCGGCGGGAGTTCATGTGGTTCAGGTTCAATGTTAAATTTTAGGTCCACGTCTCATATGGCCTCACTCTGCAAGGGACGCTAACTATAATCTTGTGAACGTTTGGGGCTACTGAGTTGTTTGTCTGGAACCACGATCCCACTTTGAATATTCTCTGTTTATACCTTCTCTTTCCGCCTCGGAATATGTTTCTAGAACGTAATGACATGCTGTAATGAGAATATTGAGAAGTAACCTCTATATGACAAATAGCTGCAAATAAATACTGTATATAACTTATTTATTCTTCTCTTAATTTGTCTTTAACATTCATATATATTATACCGACGTTCTGTCAACATCTCCCACATGTCAGATGTTATATTTTAAACATAATAATTACTTATGTTTTGAAATGATTATTTGAATATATATATATATATATATATATATATATATATATATATATATATATATATATATATATATATATATATATATATATATATATACAACTGATGTATTTTGATGTACTTATTTTATATAATTTTTCATGCATCGCGGAAAATAGAATTTCAGCAAAAAAGAATTGTCTCAAATGGGAATCAAACTCACGACCATGCGATTTGAATACCAACGGTTTACCACTGAGCTAACATGACCATTCTAGTCGAGCTCCCTCTAACGAAATAAAAATGGATTTGCAAGACAATGACATTCATATCCAATGCAAACCTTTTTTTTTTTGTTCTCCTTTGTCTTTTATTTTACTATGCGTGCAAGAATTATGTTCGATGTCTTTCCTTTCATTTTTATATACGCAAATGTTCTTTTTTTTATTTAACAATCACCAGATACAGCTCAGAGGCCATTTTATACTGGATATCTAACAACAACAACAATAACAATGGAAAGAATTTGGGAAGGTATTGGCCAGGGCCTGTTTAGGAGGCACCATCCCGGCATTTCCCTGGAAGGACTGAGGGAAACTCTGGAAACCCCCAGTCAGGACAGTCGGCAGCGGGAATCGAACCCACGACCTCCCAAATGCGAAGCCAACGCTCTACCACTTGAACTATTTTACATATGTAAATGGTCTTTTACGTATGGAAATCTAAATGACAAAACGGGTATGTGAATACATAGTTTTGAAATATTATATTATTAAGTATTTCAATCAATGTTACTTATTTTCTACACTTAATACCATTACAACATGTCTTATTGCAGTTAAAAGAAGAAGAAACACATCTGCACACTTTTCACCGGTTGACTTGGAGATTCGAACCAGCATCTTTGGTTTACAGTCTTCCGAAGATACCCGAAGTTGTACTTAGAAAATTTTGCCTCAAAACAGCAATAAAGAATGCCCTCATCCTTTATGGAACAGTTGAGTTGAGTTGATTTTGAGTTTAACGTCCCTTTCAGAAGTGAGGCTATATGAGACGTGGACCTACTTATTAACTTGGAATCCGAACCACATGAGCGCTCGCCGGGAATCGAACACAAGAAATCAGAGTGGAAATAAATTTAACAAGTTAGTGAAGATTAGTGGCCCATTCGAATTTAAAAATTTTAAGGAATACTAGGAATCACACGAGTGACTACTACTAGCACCCTCTCCAAAATTTCAAAAATACGTAAGTATCATAATTAATACCACCACTGTTTACTACAGTATTTAGGAAGTAGCTCTATTTATGTATCGTGGGTTACTTAGGACCAGGTTAATTTTCTAATAGCTAATACATATATCAAGAGAGTATTTTATTTCAGTGGTTGACAAAAAAAAAAAAAAAAAAATCTTTATCTTTGTAAAAATATCTTGTTATACAGAAAATGTTTTTCAACTATTCTCAGTGTGGTACTAAAGTATTTGTTTAGACATCTCTTGAGCATAGGTGAACTATATGGAAAAATATATCAACTGAAGTACGTACTTTAGTGTTTCAGTCTAAATTCTCAGCGTAGGATGTCATTCATTTTCGAACTTTAAATATCGCTATATCCTATGAAAATTTAGTCACAACAGTGGCGTATTTACGATTTTGTTTCGGGAGGGGCTTTGCTAACTTTCGGGGGGGGTTGCCTGAAAATGTGAAAATTCTGCAATATATTTCATATACTTTACTATAGTAAGTAAGATTTCCGGAGGGGACTTAAGCCCGGAATCTTCCCTCCTAAATACGCCACTGAGTCACAATTATGTATTTCCTTTATCCCCAAATATCATAATAATTAAATTATAGGTCAATACACACTGACAGTAGATTAGGAATTAGATTTCCGGGCTTTCGGTATTTATGGCCATGTTAGCCCGTCACTAGGATTAGGATTAGGAATTAATTTCTGGGCTTTCTGCATCTATGGCCATGTTAGCCCGTCACTAGGATTAGGATTAGGAATTAGATTTCTGGGTTTTCTGCATCTATGATCATGTTAGCCCGTCACTAGGATTAGGATTAGGAATTAGATTTCTGGGTTTTCTGCATCTATGGTCATGTTAGCCCGTCACTAGGATTAGGATTAGGAATTAGATTTCTGGGCTTTCTGCATCTATGGTCATGTTAGCCCGTCACTAGGATTAGGAATAAGAATTAGATTTCTGGGCTTTCAGCATCTATGGCCATGTTAGCCCGTCACTAGGATTAGGATTAGGAATTAGATTTATGGGCTTTCGGCATCTATGGTCATGTTAGCCCGTCACTAGGATTAGGATTAGGAATTAGATTTCTGGGTTTTTGGCATCTATGGTCATGTTAGCCCGTCACTAGGATTAGGATTAGGAATTAGATTTATGGGCTTTCGGCATCTATGGTCATGTTAGCCCGTCATTAGGATTAGGATTAGGAATTAGATTTCTGGGTTTTCGGCATCTATGGCCATGTTACCCGTCACTAGGATTAGGATTATTAATTAGAATTCTGGGGTTTCAGCATCTATGGTCATGTTAGCCCGTCACGTTTGAGGGATGACGTCCCTCGGCGAGCACACTATCTGGGGAAAGAAAAAAAGGATTGGGGAAGGAATGAAGCAGACTGGGATATATATGGTAGGTATCATCTCTGCATTTGCCTGGTATGAATGAGGAAAACCCAGGGAAACTTCATTCAGAGTGGCTAGCCTGAGAAAGCGTTTTACAATTTTTCGACCCGCCACGGGAAATGGAACCCGGGACCTCTCGCACCAAAGGCGAAAACGTTAGCGACTACGCTATGCAGGGCCACTCTGAGAATAGATTTATTCATATTAGCTGATGAGTTGGAAAAGTAAATTTAAAATAATGTACGAATAATAATATATTTTTAGATAAGTCTTATTTTTGGAGTTTTGAACGATTTTTGGGGGATAGAATTGATGCAAATCCGGCAAAAACGGTTCGTTTGGAAGCCGTAACAGTAACGTTTGTCAAGTCAAGGTTGCCAGTACGAAAACAGAACATTTTTTAAAATTATTTTTCAAATGATTAACCTAAGCTACTTGCATTTTCGCAGCACTATTTTCATCCTCTGCATACGGGAAATCTGAAAACATTGGTTAACACTGGAGTATGCACGTGGTTATCGCTTCAAGCTCCTTAGTTCATATAAATTCAGGCGTTCGTAGAAATATCTTAATATGGTAAATATTTACTTCTGTACAAAAATTTTAGTCAAAAGGAGTTTAAATCCTGAAACCCCCTTCCGTACGCCACTGATGGTTGCATTCAACGTTAATGCATCCAAAGTACGTTAGGTTATTCACAAATTAAATTTGTGATTCTATCAAACAAAGTTTGATACATTTATGAACACGCTGTTGGTTCCGAAAAGTGTTGGCAAGAGGGAAAACTTCTTTCTTCTTTTCTTCTGACAGAATTACTCAGACCATAAGAGAAAAAAATAATATATATTAAAAAATCGTATTTAAGGCTGATTATTCTAGTAGCACATATTCCTTTCACTAAGTGTGAAAGACACAGGTTTGGTTCTCGAGACAGTTAATGTGGTTCGTAACTCACGTTAAACTGTAGGTCTTTATCTCATATAGACTCGCGGTGAGAGTGACGCTAAACTCCGAATCAATCAATATAGGCCCTACTGCTTTAAAGTTATTATTGTCTTTTTTTTTCAATAGAAAACTACATTTTTAGTACATAAGTCCAAAAATTCACTCTCGCCCCCGTGCGTGGTGTATAATTGAATATCCAACAGGGCAAAAATGAGTTGAGTTGATTTTAGTTTAGCGTCCCTTTCAGCAGCGAGGCTATATGAGACGTGGACATATTGATTGACGTGGAACCTGAACCACATGAGCTCCCGCCGGGAATCGAACCCGAGTCTCCCACGCTGAAGGCGCTCGCGCTAACCGCTTAGCCACGAAGAAGCTCCGCAGAGCAAAAATGAATACTATATTATTTTTTTATATACGAAGTACGCAAATAACTCTTCTTAGAAACCGCCTAAAAGTAGTATGAAGTGTATTCTGGATGTGTTGTATAGGAAAATCATCTTCAAAATTGCCGTTCTTTGAAGAGTTCAGAGTTAAAGTCAGTTTTCGCATAATTTAATTTATGTTAAAATATTAGTGAGTTAGAGTTCTATCTTCATTCATTCTACTTTGGAATTTCAAAAAACGAAGTCCAGAAAAAAATACCAGCAGAGATTGCTTCAAGAGCATTGCCAGAACGAACTAAAAAGTTTTTTTCAATACCACAATAATTATTGCGTCATTACGTATTAACTTGATAATTATTGAATCAATAACTAATGACGCAATAACCCATGACGCATAATAATTGAATCAATAACTGGTATTAAACAGAGTATCAAGTTAGCCAAGAGGATAAGATAGGATGACTTCGCAAGAAAGTCAGGCAGAGTAACGGCAAGGATTTACCAGGAGTCAAGCTCGGAGCTCTGAGTCCTAAGATATGGCGGACTTCGTCTAGATAGTACGACCTTGAGGGATCCAAGAGCATGGAAAATGTCCAATTGGGTCAGTTATGCCTAGGCCATTGCGTACTCCGGCCATGTATACGACATCCTAGAGTGATCCCTTGGATAGAAGGTGATGATAGAACAAAAAAACAGCAGTTTAGAAAGGGCTCGGAAATGTTCGCCCTCGAAACAAATCTAGGTGACCGGTGGGAAACCTAACGGGCGCAAAAGTTGCACCAGACTCTTAAAGTTAAAGGATGGGAATGCGTATTAACCAAAAAAATTCCTGAAAAGGAACAAAATAGTTGTTACCATACTCAAAAGAAAGTTGATTGGTCTGCGTATGGCACAAGAGCCAAAGTCAAGTTGGGAAAAATTCATCTTGGTTTTAGCAAAGACGTTGGGAATATCTGGGGAACGGTCGCTATTTGGCCAGTGGCCACCGGTTATTATTTGGTACCAAAATGTTCACCATCCTTTTAGGTATTGATTAACCCAATATGATCTCTCTATAACTTACGGTTCCAGAGAAATGACTTCTTAAATCTTCCGAAATCGGCTCTTTCTCGGTTAATATCTCGGGAACGGTAAGATGGACGCGAAAAATTGCACCACTTTCTCAGATAGATTTTTAATATTCTATCGAATGGAAGGGTCAAAATTGAAAAAAAAAATCGCAAATAACAATTAGACAGACATACATGTAACGGACCATTTTGACACATGGTCCTTAAAGTAAATCTATGCTGTAATAGAAATCCAATACGTCAACTCCTACGTTATCTGCATATCTGAAAGGTTGAAATAGTTTATTTGATCGATTTTGTCGTCGTTTCAAAGATTATTTATATCTAGATGTACAATTTATTAGTAAATATGCAGATTCGGAATAATGAACTATATAATAGAAATCTAATTTTGTAATTAAATATATTTAAAATTATGTAACAAAATAATTATAAATTTTACCATTGTAACCCTTTGGAAATCTTATCTACAATTCAGTTATTTTAATGAAAACCGAAATCTTAATGAAAAATTTATGTAAAGAAGAAAAAGAAAAAATGTTGTAGTGACAGAATTTACTGGCATGGAGTTTTAAAATGTCATGAAAATTAGTTCTGAAGGTTAATCACGTTTTATTTACTACTAAACATGTATATTGTTCTAAATACAGGGATTATACTAGTTGTTAGTATCCCATATTTAATATTATATATGAAATATATAATTTAAACCACGTATCTGTTTTTCGATTGAATAGATATGTTTATTAGTGAAGCTAATACTAATACTATGTTCGAGTAAGTAGTTGAGATCCCTGACCCAATCTCTTAACACCTAATGATGTCCCGGTCTTCTTTCGTGCTATAGATGAAATTTAGTTACCAGTTATGTCGTTGGTTATAGTCAGCATTACAGATGGTCGTTGTGATATCAAGATTTGATCATTTTAGTTACTTCTATTTTCCTTAGGGTGACATGGTGAATGAGTACTGTATATATTCATAGCTACTGACTACGTATAATGGTCAGGTGTATATAATAATGTCACGGTGAATGTGTAAAATAGAGGCAATGCTGCAATATGTCGATGCTGGTGCTAAAGAGCCCGCGTATGATTAGTTACAGCGTATTGTTCTCTTCATAGTATTCATGTCTGTGGCCCATGGTTAAGAAGCCTTATCGACACTAGGTAGCATATAATACGGTATCTTCTATTTATTCATCCTTATATTGAATTATCTTCTTCTTGTATTGATCATCTCATGGCTGATATTCCAATTAGAGGTATGGGTTTTATAGACAACAAAGTACACAGTACTTCTACAGAACAACGAACCACGAATAGGGAACTTGGCAGCGTATTTAGTGATATCTGGGCCAAAACAAAATATTAATCTATTTGGAACCGTCTTGTGTTGGTTTGATGATGTGCAGAGGAGTGACCCAACAAAGTGAAGGGGCGGCTACATACATACATACATAGACAGAGAATACAGTATGAAAATACAGTGGAAATAAATTTCGATCACTCTAAAAGCAATTCACGTACGGTACTTTTTCGATCGAGACTAAAATTATCTTTCTCCCCACCTTGATAATGATGATGATAACAGCGAATGTGAATAAAAATAAGATCCAAAAAAGCGTAACCGTTCATAGCGGGCGGATGAACCATTTCGAGTTTTCAATTTTCTTTAGGCCTTGTATGGAGTTATTTGTATGAGAAAGCATGCACCAATAACCACAGCATTCTCCTTATATTTCACGCCTGTTATGAGAAAACCAGATTACCTCCCTATTCTTATCGTCCACTGCAATTTTCCTGACGTCCTCGTTTATATTGGAAATTGGAGAGCTCGGAGCTTGTCTAGCAAGAATGAGTACAAATATGTATGCACATGTATGCATATATATCCTATAACTTGTGTCTCAAATTATATAGTAGCAAAAGCTTCTAAGACAACGATATAAGAATTTTCGCAACACACCTTGTAAGCGGTGACGCATTCCGAGCATGTCTTATGTAAAATTCATTACATGTCTAAGATTCAGTTTCTTTCCTTTCTATGGAAACACTTTAGTTACAAATAACCATCACATTTAGAACACTACACGCAGATTGTGATTATAAAATAGTAGCATCAATTATCTGCTTCGCTGGGCTAAAATAACAAAAATAAGTAATATGTTTCGTTAGTCAGTCACTTTTTACTTAAATATAAACTAATTATTTGCTGAGCAAAACTTTCATTAAAATTCAACACGTGTTACAGTTTCGCCAACTAACTCTTTGGCTTCATCAGACACTATGTGATGCAGTATAACTGTACAATCGTATATACATACAACCTGTACTGTTATACTGTATCACATAGTGTCTGATGAAGCCAAAGAGTTAGTTGGCGAAACTGTAACACGTGTTGAATTTTAATGAAAATATATAGTTTTGCTCAGCAAATAATTAGTTTATATTTAATTATAACAAAGCAAAGCTTCTACTTATGGAAAATATCACACTTTTTACTATTATTGAAGCACTCTCTGATAGATTTTTCTTACATTCTTCAACCAGAACATATAAATTTTCATAATTTCCAACTCGGGACATTATCACATAAAGTTAGCCGTGTGAGAAGCAAAGGATTCTCCCCTCCTTCCCCCAAATTGCGGGATTGAATTTGGATGTAAACAGCATCGGAAATGTCACTGTTCATCTTAGCGACTCCCAAGTTGCGGGGCTGAATTTCGATTTAAACGTCATCTGAAGTGTCACTGTTCATCTCAGAGACTTAGAAAGCTATTAATTCGACACAAATATCGCTCAGTTTTGATCATTTTTATATATCCCATCCTCGCCTCCCCTAAGTTGCACTGTCTAAGTGAAATTATGAAAACCACTCCAGGACCAAACCTCATTCTATGTTGAAAATTTGATCGAAATCGGTCGGGTGGTTCAAGAGTTATTAAGTCACAATCATAGTCACTTATATAAGATAGATAGACAGGGCTACATTAACCTATCTGGAGTCCCAGGGCTAGAAAAAATATATGGGCCCTGCTAACTTCATCCAATACATTTTTACGAAAGTAGAGTACGAAATATGTTTCGTATTTTTGGTCATATTTTATTTTATGCTGAAGATTGTATCTCCATGATTCTTTTCAGATAGCCAGTTAAGATTTTAATCAGAGTGGAGCCCCCTATCCACCTGGAGGCCTGGGGTTATAGTCCCCCTAAGCCCCTTGCTTAATCCGGCCTCTCCCTTGCTGAACACCGACTTCAAGACTAACAGCATATATAGAAGTTCAGGAAAAAGACTTGGCACGGAAAACCGGAGACCCGGGTTTGACTCGAAGTCCAGTCTGTATTTTTTATTCTTAGTATATTATAGATATGAAAGTCTTTAATATCCAATAAAGAACATTTCTTTATAGTCAATGACACTTTTCAAAGCTCCCACGAGAAAATACGGATTAACTTCCACTTTCTTAATTTATAATTTGAAGTTCCGAATAATAGGGGCGGCCATTCTGACTGGCATTGTTAAATGGTTTTACTTCCAGTTTTACCAGGAGAATACTGGCATCATAGCTTCAAATATAGACCGTTCTGAGCTTCCTTCTGAAATTTGCCTTCCCAAGTTTCACTGATAATTATAATCAGTGACCTTACAGCTATGGTCAAGTGGTTCTAAGACTCCCACAAGACCTGTTCGTGGAGGGCCATTAAATGTTTCCGACTAAAGGCACAGATATTTTTTTCTTATATTGGGGCTGAAATCTTATAAAAAGTTAGTCGTTTTTTGCTAGGAACACCTTGTATACTCAATTACAACAATATCAATTTGCTGATTGCTTTTTTAAAAATTATTGTAACTTATTTATTTACCACCTCAGTTTTACGTTTTACATTTTTTCATTGTACAGACGAACACTCACAGAAACTGGAATGTAGAGTGAGGGGCCGCGTTGGTTCAGTGATAGAGCGTTCACCTTTGGTGTATGAGGTCCCTGGTTCGATTCCAGCTCGCGCCAACTGAAATTTGTGGTCGACAAAGGATCGTGTGCGTGGGTTTTCTCGGGGTTCTCCCGTTTCTTCCCACTTTCATCATTTCACTATTTCCTTCATTTCTCATCATCACCGTCTACTTTAACCTACCCGGCATAGCCGTGGGACGTAAAACTGAAATATCTCATCTCTAGCCTGTATTTATACTTACATTAAGCAAAGGACGAGCGCTGTGAAATCACGTATGCGAGTGATCTGTGAATTATATGTCTCAATGCTGCGGCGGTTGCAAGTCTTACTTGTTAGCTACGACAATCTACACCATGTTACTTAGGTATGTTGTATTTATGCAGGTTTCCGGGTATTGTGATTATTGCCTCTACATAAGCTACCATCTCAGTGATTGTTTGATGGGACAGAGACGACTCCGTAAACTTTGAGATTGACTGGTTACTATTCGAAGAAATATTGCTAACCATTTATTTATGCTAGCTTGGTTTTATTGTAGCACCAGACTAATACTGTTTACTTAAGCACATAAAGAGTTAATCACTATTAAAATCAACAGAGAACTTAGTGGTACAAAGATCATCTCAGCTGCAAAATGTTGCAGGTTCAATATGACGTCATATAAACTTGAAGTGGATAGCAATGCATTTTGGGGTTTTCTCGGGGTTCTTCCGTAGCTTCTCAACTGTCATCGTTCTACTGATTATTTCTTGTCCATTCAATTAAACATATAGTCTACGGGTATACATGTATGGTATTTTGCTTAGACTTCAAGGTACATATTCCTAGAATTTTAAAGTTAAGATTTCATTGCAGGTTAACATCGGAGGCGAAAAGAAAGGAGAGAAAGAGAGAGAGAGAAAGAAGGAAATAGGAAGAAAAAGATAAGGAGAGAGAGAAATATAGAAAGGCAGGAGGAGAGAAGAAAGAAAAAGAGAGATAAGAAACAGAAAGAGGAAAATAAAGAAACAGAGAGAAAGACCGAAATATAGAAGAAAGAAGAGAGCAGAAGAAAAGAAGAAACAGAGGAAGACATAGGAAATTCAAGAAAGACAGGAGATAGAAAGAAAGGGAAGATGGAAAGAGTGAGATAGAGGAAGAAAGAAGAAAGAGAAGAAGATGGGAAGAAAGAAAGACAAGGAGAAAGAAAGAAACAATGAGAGAGGAGATAAAGAAAGGAGAGAAAATAGCAAGTATAAAAGAGGAAAGAAACAACGAGAGAGGGAGAAAGAAAGAAAGAAAGAAAGAAGAGAGAAGAAATGAAAGAAAGACAGGAGATAGAAAGAAAGAGAGAGATAGGAAGATAGAAAGAGAGTGATAGAGGAGAAAAGAAAGAAGGGAAGAAAGAAAAGGGGGAAGACTGAAACAATGAGAGAGGAAAGAAAGAAGGGAAATTAGGAAGATAAAAAGAAAAGGGGAAAAGAAAGAAAGAAAGAATGACAGAAGGGAGAAAGAAAGAAAGAGGACAGAAGAAATGAAAGAAAGACAGAAGATATATGGAAAAGAAGAGGGAGATTGGAAGGTAGAAAGACAATGATAGAAGAAGAAAGAAAGAAGGAGAAAGAAAAGATGTGAAGAAGGAAAGAAACAATGAGAGATTAGAGAAAGAAAGAAGGGAAAATAGGAAGAAAAAGAAAAGGGAAAAGAAACAAACAATGAAAGAGGGAGATAGGAAGATAGAAAGAGAAGGATCGAGAAAAAATAAGAAGAAAGAAGAGAAGACGGGAAGAAAGAACAATGAGAAAGGATAGAAATAAAGGGATAATAAGATGAAAAAGAAAAGGGGAAAGAAAGAAAGAAACAATGAGAGAGAGAGGACATAAAGAAAGAGAGATAGGAAGATAAAAAGTGGTAGAGGAAGAAGGAAAGAAGAAGATAGAGGAAGAGAGAAAGAAGGGAAGATGAGAAGAAAAAGAAACGGAAAAAGAAAGAAAAATGAGAGAGAAGAGAAGGAAACAAAAGGAAAATAGGAAGAAATAAGAAAAGAAGAAAAAGAAATAATGAGAGAGGTGAGGAATAAAGAAGAGAGAAGTGAAAGACAGGAGATAGAAAGAAAGAGGAAAACAGGTAGATAGAGAGAGATAGAGGAACAGAGAAAGAAGGGAAGATGGGAAGGGGAAAGAAAGAAACAATGAGAGAGGAAAGAAAGAAAGAAATGAAAATAGGAAGAAAAAGGGAAAGGAGAAAAAAGAAAGAATGATAGAAAATGGAAGAAAGACAGGGGATAGAAAGAAAGAAAGGAGGGAGATAGGATGATAGAGTGATAGACGAAGAAAGAAAGGAGAAAGAAGAAATAAAGAAGGGAATATGGGAAGAAAGGAAGAAAAAGGGAAAGAAAGAAACAATGAGAGAGAGTAGACAGAAATAAAGAAAAGAAGGTAGAAGAAATGAAAGAAAGGCAGGAGGTAGAAAGAAATAAAGCAAGAGGGAAATAGGAAGATAGAAAGAGTGATAGAGGAAGAAAGGAGAAAGAAGAAAGAAAGAAAGAAAGAAGCAATTGGAGAGTAGGTAAAGAAAGGATGAAAATAGGAAGAATGAAAGTAAAGAAGAAAAGAAGGAAAAACAATGAGAGAGGGGAGAAAGAAAGAAAAAAACGAAAACAAAGAAACGAAGGAGAAACAAGGAAAGAAATAGGAGAAAGAACAAGGAGAAAGCACCAGATGAACCTGAGAACACGTCCAGAGGAGGTCTAAAGACAACGAAGCGTGACTGAGTTGATATGCTCCGTAGAGACAGAAATAATGTCCAAAGATTTAGTTGTGCCACTTTATTTGATGGTCGACAGAACAACCCAGCTGTTACATAAAACACCAACAACCAGCAACTACAACGACCATTGCTGTTTCCCCCAGAATGGCTATGACCACACCAAGCACCGGTTGAAGGATGAGGCAAATGGAGAGAGGCCCTGCGGGAGGAGAGATTCTCAAGATACAGCTGCAGCATCCAGTCATTCTTCTTCTCCCTCGATCTCCTGCGATTCTTGGATCACCTCGTTTCCTTTTTTTCCCCCTTTGTTTCTGTCAGAGCCACTACACTTTAAAATTAGTAATGGCTAAAAGGACAACAGGAAAAGACAATTTGGAAAGTCGTAAAGGGACAAACGTTTCCATATTGTAAATTATACATTAAATGCTCAAGAGGACATAAATGGCCGTTACAACAGATCTTATACCTGTACAAGGAATAAAATAAACAGCTAATTCTTGGGAATCGCTAAAATTAAACGTTTTTACTTTCAAGAGACGATAGGAGAGAAGGTAAGTACTGTGGTCATGAAAAAGAAATCGAATTTGAAATTTTAACGTATTTACACGTTTTGTGGCCCCTACACATACACAAACAGAAAAAGTTATTTATATATATATATATATATATATATATATATATATATATATATATATATATATATATATATATATATATATATATATATATATAAATCTCTTCCTGCGTTACTCTCGATATACCTAGGTATGTAACTAGATTCAAATGAAAAATTTCAGTTTAACGTCCCACAGGGGCGGATCCAGGACCGACTTCTGGGGGGGGGGCGATGGGTTGTGATACTGCTACTTTTAAGGGCTCTAAACTTTGGGGTGGGTTTTATTCATATATATAAAATAAGAAAGTTTCCTCTTCTGGGGGGGAATCGCCCCGATCGCCCCCCTGGATCCGCCCCTGACGTCCCACAATTATGACCTTGTGGAGACAATGTTGAAGGCAAACGAATGATGGTGATATAATTGGTGAAATGAAAAAGTGGGAGGAGACGGGCGTAACCCCTCTAGATACAAATGTCTAAAGGCAATTACATTCATTGTATCTGTCTTAAATTTTAAATTTGGGGGAGCAGGGTGGCTCAGTGGTGGAGCGCTTACCTCAGGCGCGGGGAGTCCCTTTTTGTGGTGGATAACATCATATCTATGGGTTCTCTAGAGGTACTCCTGATCCCTCCCGCATTCCCATTCCACCAAGTCTTCCATCATCATTCATGTGCCTTAAACATCCGTCTCCCTTAACTTAAAAGAGCATTCACGTTTAACGTTAAGCTAAAAGAGTTCATTTCCAAATCTTAAACTTAAAGCTTTTATAAGATTCTCCAAGGTGGAGGATTATATTTTCTTCTTAACCCTAAAGGAGAATGGGCCGCGGTGGCTCAATGGTAGATCGTTCACCTCTGGTGCATGAGGTTCTTTGTTCGATCTCAGCTCTTGCGCCAAATGAACTTTGTGATGAACAAACACCGGGTACGTGGGTTTTCTCAGGGTTTTCCCGTTTCCTCCCACTTTCTTCATTCCATCATTTTATTCATTTCCTATTATTACCGTTTCCTTTAGCCGAGTCGGTATAAGCGTGGGACGTAAAACTTAAACGTTCCATTTTCCTAAAGCAGACCTAATTTCCGTGGCGGATCCAGGATACGATCAAGGGAGGGGCTAAAACGTATTTTGCAGTTTTTCCCCAGTGTAAAGCAAGATTGAAGCGCATTTTATCCAGTGTACACCTGAGCGTCAAGAAGGGGCTATCACTGGGTAATTTACTAGATGAAATTTAAATATTATGATTTTATAAGTAACAAAGAATAACGTTTTATTTACATGTTATAAATAAACTAGCTTTTGGCTAGCGGGGGGCTCCGCTCCGAGACTCCCGCGTTTGCTCGGCCTACGGTTTCGCATCTCTTGTGTGTTAGTCTTTGCATTAACAGTGAATTTCGTACATATGCTCTTTACTTACATTTCCTAAATATGGCCCAGCTGGGATCTTCGCCCCTCGTCCCCGCTTTTACTCGGCCTATGGCCTCACACCTCTTAAACCCACAATTCTACCAATTTTCAAGCTTCTTTTCCATTTTCAACTATCTAAAAGATGAGAGTTTGTATCCCAAGAAAACTCCCATTTAAATAACATGGAATTTTTTAATCACCTTTTAAACCCTTTAAAAACTAAAAATACTCACTTTTGGCAATTTTCTTGTGGGTTAGTCGCAAAAGTCTACAATCATGCGAAATTTCATCATTCCAATCCTGCCGGAAGTACCTAAATATTTTGGGGTGTTGATGATGCCCCATATAAATAACATGGAAAATATTTTCAGTTTCCCATAAACCACTCTACATTTTTACATTTTTGGCGATTTACTTAGTTAATACTAACGAAAACGTATAAACACACCAAATTTCAAGTTTTTATTTCAATTCCAAGTACCTAAAATATGAGATTATAGGCCCAAAAAGGCCCAAAAAGGAATGGAGAATTTCTTTATCGCCCCTTTAAACTCCTAAAACTTAAAAATATTCACTTTTGGCAATTTTCCTGTCGGTCCCGAAAAGCTACAATCATGTCAAATTTAATGATTGTAGCCCTACAGAAAGTCCCCAATAATTTTGGGGTGTAAAAGGTGTCCCATATAAATAACATGGAGATTTTTCATTTCCCCATAAAACCACTCTAAAGTTGGAATTTTTTATTTTAGTGATTTACTTAGGTGACGCTAATGAAAACGTACAATCATACCGAATTTCAAGTTTTTATTCAAATTCCGAGTACCTAAAACATGAGATTATAGGTACAAAAAAGGTCCATTTAAATAACATGGAGAATTTCTTCATGCCTCCTTTAGACCCACTAACAATTTAAAAAATTCAGTTTTTTTCAATTTTCCTGTGGGTTAGTCTCAGAAAGCTACAATCAAGCCAAATTTCAATTTTCCACGTGAACCGGAAGTACCCATTTATTTTATGTCAGTTCATGAGGTTTTATATATAGTTAGCATAGGATATTTCAATAACATACTCTATTTTCTTAAAAAAATAATCCGAAAGAGTAGTTTACTCTTGAGTAGGAGTTCTTATCGGATGACTCGTCGATTTCCAGCATTATTCATGAATAAATGTCTTGTGGCAAGCTTACACCATAATATAAGCCTTTCCATTTCTTTTCTATCATTTATTTGAAAAAAGAAAAGTCTGCAAGCAGTAGCCTACGCAGGAATTTATTTCGGGGGGTGGTCCAAACTCAATGAGGGTATTTTATATTAAAATTCCTAAAATAGGCCCTAAAATTAGGCTAAATTTACACAAAAATCAAAATTTCGGGGGGAGGGGTCCGGACCCCCAGGACCTACCCCCTGCGTACATCCCTGTCTACAAGGAATAGTTTAGTCTTGGAGTTGAGTTCTTTTCTATCGGTTTTCTCAAAAATGACTCACGTGAATTTTATACGTGTTTCTTAAATGGAAATCGTATTCACACTCTATGATATAACTTCCTAATAGCCATTTCTCCTGAAAAATTCACAATTGATACTATGTTCTCGAAAGTGAGTTTAGCGTGAGAGACCCGGGTTCGATTCCCGGCGGGAGCTCATGTGGTTCGGATTCCACGTTAATCAGTAGGTCCACGTCTCATATAGCCTCGCTGCTGAAAGGGACGCTAAACTAAAATCAACTCAACTCAACTCAAAGTGAGTTTAGATGTCAATAATTTTCTGGTAAACAACCAAGGATGTTATAAAACAGAGGATCTGTCCATATTATATATATATATATATATATATATATATATATATATATATATATATATATATATATATATATATATATATATATATCCTCATACTATTAACTCAATGAAGCCAAAAAAACAACCGAACATCTGTCAGAGCACCGAGTCTGATTGTCTACTCTCGTTTCCGCCATGAATGTTGGCTCAAAACATTGCGATCTTATTGGTTGGAGTGGGCACAGTAGGGGTGGCGAAACTGTGACGTATGGCTTCACGATTTTGTTGTATAGGTAGATCCTATAACATCCTTGCAAACGACTTAGGCAATTTTGGTCATGTTTCATAAATACGTGAATTCCATTATTAACTCTACAGATTAACGTAAGTTATTTGTTCATGATAAGTAAACACAGGGTAACTTACTCTTGAGAGTGAGTATTTACAGATAATTTTCTTAAAAACAAATAAGACAAAGCCCATATTCCATAAATATAGTGTATTGGGTAGAGACGCCCCACTGAGTAAAGATGCCTCTGCTCGAATTGCTCCGCTCCCAGACCCCCGAGTTTACTCGCCTCGCATCAGGCACGTAGCCAAGGGGTGGGTCCGGGGGGTCCGGACCCCCCCTTCGGAACCAGAAATGTAAAAAATTAAGGAAGGATGAAACAATGAGAAACGAGAAAAAGAAGAATCAGCGTTAAAAATATAAAGCTACAGCAAGCGTATGGTTACTCTTTCTTATGAGGAGATTTGTGTAGAGGAAACTGTGAGTGTGTGTGTGGGGGGGGGGTCAAGTTGAAAATGAATATTATTGTAACGGAGCATTCCAAATTCCATCTAGCTCCATGCTAATCCTATGGACAACAAATGATGATCGAGAAACCGGTCCGATCAGATAGACTCTAAGAAGAACTTTAGAAACTCGGAATATTATATATTTTTCAATACTTTTTTTATATTCTTTTACTCGAGATTCTTTATTCGTTTACTCGAGAGATAGTTCATTATTGAAATACTTACTAGCATATCCTCATTTTATTGTCCTAAAAAACCAATATACGTGTTGCCACTAAAATAGTTTAGATTGATCGAGCCCTTGGTGTGTAACCAGAGTATTTCATGTTATCCCCCCCCAGCATTACGAAATCCTGGCTAAACGAACCAATATATGTTTGCAGTAAAATAGTTCAGAATGATCGAGCCCTGGCGTGATAACTGCAATATTTCGTCTCGGACCCCCCCTATTACGAAATCCTGGCTACGTGCCTGCTCGCATGCAACAATGTTTTCTTTCACGCTTATAAGTGAAGAAAACGAGAAATATACTGTGAAGAAATACATCACATCACACATAATTTCGAACACAAAAGAACATGGAGCTGCCGGTTCCTAACACTTCCGACTTCCCTCCGAAGCATCGGATGTCCATTGTTGTCAAGGCTTACGTTGGATCCTTCTTGAAATCAAGGTGTATCTGAAAACTATTAAGATCATATTTGAGAATTATATCCTGTACAGAATACCCTGCACACCGATTGACAATAGATGTAATATGCATGTTTGAATTGTATATGCGTAACCTCCTTTACGCTGAAAAGGAATACCATGTTCAGTTTCTGGAATTCGAAATAGGGCCTGTTGAAATTTGGCCTTTTCGTGATTTTGGACAGCCCTAGCTCTAAATTTATGGACTTTTCGCCATAGGTCCATATGAACATTTTCTCTTATTTTGATGTGAGGAATCACCTCTTACAGTTTGTCGGTATAGTTCATTAACAGCCTGAATATTAAAAGAAGCCGTTCTCCCTTCCGATCTAATGCCTACTACCTGTTCCTTTGGTGCACGAAGTCCTGGATTCGATTCCCGGTGTGAACGCTTTGGAAAATTGGAACGACTATGGTGGTTTGGATTTAAACTGTAGGTTCACTACATGTCACTGCATTAATTGTGGTCGCAAGAATCCAAGTTTGAGAAAAATGACCAAATGATAATAATGTGTAAGGTCCACAATATTCTTTTTTCTCTTTTATTTTTATCCATTACTTACAAACGGATTTGGAAAATACAAATGGAGAATATTTGTAATTTTGTTGAAAATTTTCTTTATAATTAGATAGATAGTTATTAGGTATTAAAGTTAGTCATATCAGTGGTATAAGAGCATAGTTACATGTTTCTATGATATCTATGGACACATTTAGAAAAATTGTGAAACTGAGGCATCTTTCCCCAAAATGCATGCCGAAGACGCCCCACTTGAAGGTTTTTATAAATGGTTTATTTTACGTTCTTAAATTTACTGAAATAAAATTATCTTTTGATGTATTACAAACAAGACATCAATCTTCTAATTGATCATAAATTCAGCAACCTCACCTCAGTTGCAGGAGTGTAAAATGGGTAATAATGAAAAAGTGAGGCATCTCTACCCAAGTTACTCTATAGCTACAATTTAGTAATAGCAACATAATGTAAAATAAGTCACGATATAATTTAAGAAACGGGAACATTTAGTGCTATTGTCTGTACCTTTCATTTATCTCTTAATACTGATAACGCCAGAGCAAATCAGACAATATAAAATACTTGTGGATTTAAATAACTCATTAAGATAGGTAAAGTAAAGAATATATGCGGGAGGAAACGGGAGTATCCTGAGGAAATCCAGGGACACGATCTTGTCTACCACAAGTTACTTGGCCGAGAATCGAACTCCCGTACCAGAGATAAACGCTCTACCTCTGAGCCACCGTGGCCCTCACTTGTTCTATTTTGATATAATTACACAATACAGATGTTGAATTGTTATTAAATCATCACAGTTTGAAACTAACTGAAACCATTTAGTTTTGAGGCTTGAATTAAATCGATACACGAATTTTAAATAATCAAATTGTTTGCAAAGTTTAATATCCGGCAATACAGGTAGCGACAACTATTAGATTGATTGATTCATTTGATTTTAGCGTCATCTTCAGCAGAGAGGCTATATGAGACGTGGACCTACAGCTTAACGTGGAATCCGAACCCATAAGCTCCTGCTAGGAATCGAACCGAGGTTTCTCAGGCCAAAGATGTGTACGCTAACCGCTTAGCTACGAGGGCGCTCGTGCCACTTATTAAAAGTCAGGCAGACAAGCAATAGCGACTGTATAGACTGAGACGTTTATCATTCATTATTATAATGTCAATTGGTAGTGGTAGATCTAGAAGGTATAAACTGGGGGCTGTCAGAACCCAGACTATGATAGGCATATCACTAGACGAGTCATTTTAGCTCAAAATTTTGAGAATAGTTCAAAAAAATCTTATAAGCATGGGACTTTGAGATTAGATGCTTTCGGTTGTAGTAAACAACATACTGAATGTGTCTATTTGCGGAGTCCCATTCTTGTAAGCTTTCATCTAGTTACAAGTTCATACGAACTTTTAATATTGGTCAGCCATTTTCCAATATGGCAGACTTAGCACCGTAATTCTTTTCCAACTTTTAATATGGTTTTCAGTCTAACAAAATGCGTCCATAAAGTAAGTTCCATGCTTGTAAGTATTTTTCTTTAAACTGATCGCAACTTTAAAACCATTTCTTATTATGCGGCGGCCATTTTCCAATATGGCGGCCGTAGCACACTTGCGATTCTTGGGGACGTTTAGTATGTTTTTCAATGCAACTTAGTACATCTATTTGCAAAGTCCCATGCTTATAAGAATTTTTTCAACTAATTTATATATTATGAGTGGACTATACGTGTTTACTATACATTTTCAAAAATATATAAATAATAGATTTACCAGAATTATTATTGTCACTTCAAAAATTGGGTAGGATCCAGGCCCGCAACCAGAAACAGAGGTTTGGGGGGAGGCATGAATATGTTAGGAGGGCAAAGTCATTAAAAATTCTCTTACAAAGAGCTAAATTGTCTTCTTTGTATTAATAACAGTATTTTGTATTAAGGTCTGGAGGGGCCACGAAAAGTTTAGGAGGGCCAGGCCCCCCTAGCCCCCTCTGGTTGCGGGCATGGTGGGATCTAGAACCCCGGCCCCAGCCTAGACCCGCTACTGCCAATAGGTAATTAAATTCTTCTCTACAAGAGCAAAACTTTCTAAGGATGAAAGAAGAAAATCTACGAAACTATTGATCGAACAACCAGAAACAACTTTAACCAAATCTCCATTATAGGATTTTGTGTTTCCTTAGATTTATGCAACTGTTAGAGTAAGTTGTCTTCTCTTGAAAACGGAAGCCAGGTCTCGCAGGAGCAATAACAACCCAGAACCAATATTGTATGTTTTCAACTGAATGTATTTTCTGCTCAACAAACATTTTGGTTAAAAAAAAGAAACGTTTAAAAAATATGTTTCTTTGTTACAATTCCCAATGAGAAGATGATAAACGGTAGAAGAAAAAAAAATGAACTGGAGTCGTCACGATGTTTTGTCCTCGTTTTGGTAGCTTCTATTTCTGGCTGAAATAATTAATGACGAAAACAAAAAAGAGATGGCGCAATCGGCAGTGGTATTCGTATTCTCCAGTGGCGATATGATGAGATGTAATGGCTTTTCCAATGGTAGTGCCTTTATTACAACTGCCTCATTCGCTTGTCCTCTCGTTTCCTTTCTCTCTCTCTCTCTCTCTCTCTCTCTCCCTCTCTCTCTCTCTCTCGCTCTCCCACACACACATACACATCCTG
Organism: Thermobia domestica; assembly: GCF_964235325.1. Classification (NCBI taxonomy): domain Eukaryota; kingdom Metazoa; phylum Arthropoda; class Insecta; order Zygentoma; family Lepismatidae; genus Thermobia; species Thermobia domestica. The sequence continues at coordinate 381,982,290 of NC_137454.1, read as the reverse complement.
GCTTACTCAGTGTTCTGATAATCCAAGTGCACAAGGTAAAATCATCGTATAACAAAATTTGGCCAAATATACAGAGGATGCGGTATATTGCTTTATGATTGTCTCTGATCGTATTAAAAAAAGTATATAAAGCTCCATACATCATCCAAAACTGTTTATGTATTTATCCGGAGAAGCAGTATGCCATTTTTAAGTTTTATGTCTCACGGTTATGTCTGTAAGGGGATGGTGGTTATGGGGATGAAGGAAATGAGAAGAAACGGGAGAACTCCGAGAAAACTCATGCACACAGTGTTTGTTCACTACAAAGCCTACTTAGCACAGGCTGGGACAGTAGAGTTATTTCTAGTGTTGCATAAGTGTTGAGAGTCCACTAACATAAGAATTTAACGTTTTTTATTAGTATATTAGTATACAATTTATTTTAGAAACATGTGTTCCTCAAACTCAGAGGGGCAATTGTTCCCTCTGGCCTCTCCAAGTAATGCTCTGAACTGGGATCCAAAGAAGGACCCACACACCAGAGATGAACTCTAACATTAAGAAACCGCGGCCCTATGCGTATGTCATCTCCTTGTCGACTAACGTGGAAGCAAATTCGTCTTCCCATTAGTTGCTCCTAATTCCGACAGATAACTCAGATTTGTGTTACACATTGCCCTCTATCGCCAGGTCAATGTACTATCTGATACTCAAAACAGTGGCGTAGTCAGAAGAAACATCATGAAGGGAGCTAATAATTGCCAAAGAAGCGCATGCGCATATCTAAGATGGCGCAATGCCATCATAGCTCATTTGGGCTCGCGCAGGCTCACGACCATGATTCTAAGTAGAGATCACGCCGGCTAAAGCTCCCTATTCTCAGACTCAATATCCTCAATGGAGCTTGCATTGGCTCAGGATCAATGTCCTTAATGGTTAGCTTCATCTTATGCCTCACTATTCTCATAGGAGCTCGTGTCGGCTCAGGCTCACAGTCCTCAACAAAGCTCATGCTAGCTCAAGCTCAATAGCCTCAATGAAACTCACGCTAGCACAAGCTCAATATCCTCAATACAGCTCCCGCCACCCAGACTCAATATTCTCAGTGCAGCTCATGTTGGCTCAGGATCACTGTCCTTAATGGAGCTCATGCTTCTTCAGGCTACACCATCCTCATAAAAGCTCGTGCCGTCTCAGGCTCACTGTACTCAATAGAGTTCGCGCCGTCTGATTCCATATCCTTAATGGAGCGTGAATTGGTTCAGGCTCAATGCCTTCCACGGGTCGCTCTATCTCAGGAATCATTGTGGAGCCGCGGCATGCTCAGTGATACAGTGACAGTGTTCACCTCTGGTGCATGTGGTCCCTGGTTCGATCCTAGCTTGCACCTAGTGAACTTTGTAGTGGACAAACACCGTGTACGTGGTTTTCTCGGGGTTCCTTAGTTTCCTTCCACTTTATTCACTCCACCATTCCGTTCATTTCTCATCATCACCCGTCTCCTTTAACCTAGTCCACATAACCGTGGGATGTAAACATTTTTTCAGGCTTCTCTATGCTCATAGGAGCTCGTGCTGGTTCAGACTCATTGTTCTCAATGGAGCTCACGCCTTCTGAAGCTCAACAGCCTAGATCAAGCTCATGCTGGCTCAGGCTCAATGTCCTCAATAGAGCTTACGCCAGCTCAGACTCAATATCCTTAATGCAAGTTGCGTTGGCTCAGGCTCACTGTCCTTAATGGAGTTCGTACCCTCTGAGGCCTCACTATCTTTAATGGAAGCCCGCGTTGGCTCAGCCTCAATATCCTCAATGCAGCATGCGCCAGCTCAGACGTAATATCCTTAGTGGAACGGTGCCCTCTCGGGCCTCACCATCTTCAATGGAACCCACGTTGGCTCAGCCTCAATATCCTAATGGTGCACGGCCCAGCTCAAGCTCATTATCCTCAATGAAGCATGCGCTGTCTCAAGGTCGTTATTCCCAATGCCGGCTGGCAAGTCCGGTGAGAATTGACGTATCATTCAAAGGTGAGTGTGCAATTAATTAGGTACCTCGAAATTGTGTTAGTGGTTTTTGGGAGAAGGGAGTTCTGAAAATTAATCTACTATTTAGTTGTAACAATATATTTGATATACATGCTGTACGCCTGTCTAGCACAATTATTATATTAAGATAAAATAGTAAAGTAGTTGATACGTGCCAAAGTCTGCATTACGTGTAATATTTATTTAACAGTAAGTAGAGGTGACATCTATTTCTACTTTTGTAAGACGACAGGATAGAATGTAAGGTCCTATCCGCTTGCAATGATCTGAACAGACTTTAGGGGAGATGACTGAAATTCAGTTTAAACATAGAAGAAACTATATAGATTATACTAGCCTTTGGCTAGCTGGGGGCAGTTCCCCGAGTTTACTCGCCCTACGACCTCCCACCTCTTGAACTCATAATTCTATCGTTTCTTTTCCTATTTTCAACTATCTAAGAGATAAGATTTTGTATCCCAAGAAAACGCCCATTTAAATAGCATGGGAATTTTTTCATCCCCCTTTAGACCCCTAAAAAATAAAAATATTCATTTTTGTCAATTTTCCTGTGGGTTCGTCTCGGAAGGCTACAATCATGCCAAATTTCATCATTCTAACCCTGCCGGAAGTACCTAAACATTTTGGGGTGTAGAAGACGTCCCATATAAATAACATGGGAAAGATTTTTCAGTTCCCCATGAAACCACTTTACGATTGGAAATTTTTATTTCTGAGTTTCACTTAGGTAACACTAACGAAAACGTACAAGCATACCAAATTACAAAATTTTATTCCAATTCTAAGTACCTAAAACATGAGATTATAGGTTAAAAAAAAAAAAGCCCATTTAAGTTACATGAGGAAATTCTTCATCCCTTTTTAAACCTCCTAAAAATTAAAAATATTTCCTTTTGGTAATTTTCCTGTCGGTTAGTTCAGGAAAGCTACAATCATGCCAAATTTAATCACTGTAGCCCTACAGGAAGTGCTCAATAATTTATGTCAGCTGATGTACTTTTATATATAGTTAAGATTAAGATTAAGATATTCCAAAAGCAAATTGACCTGCATGTAGAGCTCGAGGAGAACAGTCTCGACTAAACCCTCGTTTCGGGAAGATCCCGCGATTCGACATCTAAGTCTCTATATTTTTAGTGATTGTAATCTCGACACTTCCATACCAAGACTGAAATACTTCAACAGCAACCAGGTTAGTAGTTTCTCTTGAGATGTCTAAATTAAGCAATTATTAACAAAACCGAACGATCTTTAGCTTCAACTAAAGTCAATTAAATTAACTTAAGTTTAAACTGTAAATCCAATACTTTATGAATGAAATAGGAAGATAGATAGTAGCCACACTGCCCATGCAAAGCCATAAGTCGTTTATTAATCTAATTGTCATGAGAATCAAGAATAAATTATTTAATGATATATGTTAAGTGTATTAATTTAGCTGGTTGTCTGGTTCGCTATCATCGAACCCAGATTGACCGAATTACGGTAATATTAGCATCAAATGATTAACCACGATTATAAATCATTAACACCGAACCAGACACCACCACAATAATAATAATAATAATAATAATAATAATAATAATAATGATAAAATCACGAAACATTAACATTAACGTCACTGGGGAATCAAGGAAAACCAATAATTGTTCTACTTATCTCAAAAACCAAAAAAGGAAGATGGCTGAAATTTAGCTAAAATTAATAAGAGACTATGTATATTGTATATTCCAAAAGCGAATTCTCCTAAAACGGATGAAACATAGTAAAACATCATGAAACATGAATATTGACGTTAATTGAAAATCAGTGAACAAAATGAATTCGTCCACATATCTCAAAAACTATAAAATAAGGAGATGGCTAATTCAAACCTTATTGCAAAGACATAATGAAGAGCTCAAAAACGATCTCTTTACCATCCCGGCATTTGCCTGGTGTGAATGAGGAAATTCAGGTAAACCTTATCCGGGATTGCTGTCGTAAGAAAGTTTTTACACTTTTTCAACCAAGTCTCCCCACCGGCAATCGAACCTGGAACCGATCGTTCCAAAGACGAATGTACTAGCGACTACGTTAGGCAGGGCCACTTAAACTCTTAGCTTAGCTGAAACAGCTTTTAAAACTGAAATTTAACTTATTTAATCCCAGGAGAAATAACGTTGCCCTTTCTACAAAAAAGGAAGAAAAGTTTAAAAGAATAAAAAGAGAAAAAAAAGGAAAGAAACAGCTTGATAAATTAATTGAGCAGATCAATCTAGATTACATAGCTTTTAGTGTTGGAGTATCCTGTGGTGTATGCAAGAACGAACAAATATGTGATTATTGTTGCATATGCATAAGGAAACATTTTTCCTTGTAGACCTCTATATCCGTACTAGTACTTAAGGTATATAACATAACAAAGACTAAGCTTGAGATTAAAGCAGTGCCACAGATCTTCACCAGAACGGAGAGATATGTACTGGAAAAAATCTCCTTTATTTTCTCTTCGGGTGAAACAAATACACTGCAGGATGAATTCTTAGGAACAGACTTAATTCTATATAAGAATTACATTTCTCGGAACCTTCGTCTTATTATCTCCAAGTATTTGGAGGATCTTGCTTGCCAAAAACGGATAAAGAAAAAGAATGCCCCTTACAACAGTAGTGGATTCTAAGAGATTGCGCCACTGCAGTGACGTACAGAATCAAAATTACCCGTTACAACTGTTCTGTACTTGGAAGCGATATAGATGAGATATATTTCTTAGTTTCTACGTTAGAAGTTCGACAAAGAACTTGCCAAGATAGAGACGGGAGAAAGTTTCTACAGGGTGGTCAGAAAGTCCCTTTACATCCGAATTAAACACGTGTAGAGCCTGCCTATTTCAGGTGTGCCTCGGAAAATTTGCGAAACATATTTCGGCCCCACCCCCGCCGCCCTCTGATGGAGGAAACCCTCCCTTTACTTAAATAAAAGAAGTGTGAATGACCTCAGCTGTGTTTGTCAATTTGTCATTCAGTCGTTTGGTCTTGACGAGTGAAGATCGTAGGCTACTAGAATGGGTAACAAAACAGAGCACAGCGAAGTCTGTGAAATAATTCATTGTGGCAACGATTCCGCATCCAACAATTGAAAGATCTCGGCTGCAGCAATTTGTCCCTCTTCTTTCGAGGGAGGTACAGGAACACACACATCGACAGTAGCGCCAGAAGGGGCACATCTGAAATTGAAAGGCTCTAACAATGTGAGATGTTAAGATATTTAAGATTTGAACCTCCCATCTTGATCATTGATACGGCAACAGTACTCCTCACGAGAATTGCCATGTGATGCCCGCGCACGGAAGGTGGATCAGCACCCGGAACTTAGTACATATTTTAGCTCATTGCCTTAATTACTGCGCAATGAAACGTTCCATATTACAAATATTCTACTTTGAGATAGAGTAATGTTTCAGCTACAGCACAAGACACTGATTCATTTGATTGTGTCTCCTGATATCGAAAAATGTAACAAATAAAATAAAATAAAATATTTGATTCGTTTTACAATGAACACACAAGATAGCACTTGCTGTTAGATCTTACTAGAAGTGCTCAATTTTATGACATGTTTATTTGTATGTGTAAAGTATTTTAAAGTAACAATCTTATTACGGAATAGATATATTATTTGACCGTTTCTCGTGTTATGTTTCACATTTTATTTAAATATTAATTTACATTTAAGGAAATAGATTTTGAGACGAAACTTGTGCAGAACGTCATAATGCGTTGTTGCCAAATTTGTACGTATACTATAGTAGTCACAATAACAAAATTCCTGGATTCTAGCGTTGCAGTTCGAGAAGCGAGACTGCGGTAAGGGTCGAAAACTAATTTCTCCATTAAGTATCCAAGCAGAATTCCATGATTACTCCATTTATTATCTGACATCAGTAAACACTCGACACTATCTGGCAACGCCGCACTGTTCAAACAGCATTTCGCATAGCACCGAGAACACCTACTGATCCACCTCTCGCCTTTCCGTGTTAGCTGAACAACAATGGCAGGTAGCAGCCAGTGACTTCACTTTGGATGAGCGCTTAGTGGTAAGAGAATGGATCCATGAGCCGAAGTACTTGAACAAATATATCGCAGTTGAGGGATAGATTTCATGAACGGGTCGGTAGAGTATCATAAAAGCACACGTCAGCAAGAAGCGGCACATGAACAATGATGCTCTGCGGGCAAGTATGCTTCTTCCATCTTGTGACGCCCAGCTGCTAAAGCGGATGAGTAGAACATGAAGGCGTGACAAACTGTGCAGGGATAGTAATGGTGCATATACAGATGTTTCTGACACATGATTGTCAGTATTATTAAGTATTATTAATGTAGGGATAAAATCAGGGTAAGGGTTCGGCTCTTGGGTTTAGCCTAGAAGTAGTTGAGCGATTGGAACGAAACTTGCAGGGTTCATAGCCCACTGAGCAACAACCAAACCGCGAAAAAATTAAATTTTCCATGTGCAAATGCAAAAGGGGGACGGGGGCAAAACACTAAAAAATTGTCCAAATGGAACAAAACTCATAAATATTAATCAGAGTAACATACTGAAGACAGAAATAATTTTTAAAAAATTTCTACTGCTATTTGGAAGGGGCACAGGGGCCATATTCCTCCATAAAAACCTAAGGTTCGGCTCTTGGTTCTAGCCTAGAAGGATTTGAGCGATTCGAGCAAAACTTACAGGGTTCATAGCCCATTGGGCAACAACCAAACAGCAAAAAATTGAATCCTGCAAATTTCGTTCCAATCGCTCAACTCTTTCTAGGCTACACCCAAGAGCCGAACCCATACCAAAATCAGTGCAAGTGTAAACGGACTTTCTGGCCACCCTGTATAAAATTAAAAAAAAATTTTTTTACCTGTTTTGTTAGTAGATTGTGCTGACAATAGAATGTCTCTTAATATTTGAAATGTGAATATTGACCAACTGCATTCTATTGTCAGCACAAACACTAACAAAATGACTATAACTTTAAAATGTCCTCATTTGAAAATTGTTTTTGGACTTGTTTCCTTCTTCCAAATATACAGATATAAAGATAGTGTTATTATTATTACTACTACAGTATCTATGTGGACTTTATATTTATTATCGCAAATATTCTTCTACGCATCGAATAAACTCTTTATTTATTTAACTAATTATTTTCTGATTTATTTAAAAACTGACACAGAAGCAATTTTGCTGGCCTTGTGAAAATTTATCCACTACTTAATTATATGTGCCTATTTCGTATACATAGTGTATGCTCGTTTAGTATAATTATTATATTAAGATAAAATATTAAACAGTTAATCAAAAGTAGTAAACTTTGCATTATAAGTATATAATATTTACCTAGCAGCAAGGAGGACTGACATCTACTCTACACTTGAAAGATAACAGGACAAAATGTAAATTTGTGATCGTGAAAAAAAAAATCTAGATTTCAACGTATTTCGAAACTACACACTGAAAAAAACATTTTTGAATATCCATCTGTCCGTTTGTCCAGATGTCCACGTATCTTTCTAACCATGCTCGATCCATACCAGAGACCGCAGAGTTCAACCTATACGAACCAAATTCTAAATATATTTTTAACGTTCTTCCCGGGATGGGCTGAATTGTCTTTGTACTCTAAAAATAAGCTTACAGCATTACTCGAGCAGACGGTTCTACCAAATTTTGACACATTTCTTACATTTTCAGGTTAGATTGGAGCTTTGTATATCTTCCAGCAGAGCATACACTAAATAAGGAGTTCCATTACTACTTGCAGATTGACTTCAGGAGGGCTCAGTATGAATACAGTGTGGACGTATGGCATAAAAATTGCGGCGCATAAAACACGAACCAAATTGTGCTAGGTGGCTTCTAAAAAAGCATGAATTTTATCTAACCGAGTAAGGGCAGGGGGGTCCGAGCGGTAGCGAGGGGATGCGTCCGTATGGGGCAGGCGCGTCAGCGACGGGGGTATACGCATAAACGAGAATACCTAAAGAGCAGACTTACACATACAATACTTTCACTATCACTTAAAATTCATTTCAATATGCTGTACACCGACAGTAATTACTTATATTCACACTCTCATTCCTTCACAAAAATTGTATCACATCGTATTTTACCTGTAACTGTTCTATTTGGTAGAACCGTCTGCTCGAGTGAACCCAAATGATCCGTCAGTTCACCTAGATATCCAGATATCTCTCTAAGCATGCTCGATGTATACCAAGAAACCATACTGGTCAACATATAGGGACAAAATTTTAAATATTGTTTTAAAGGTTTTCCAGGGTGTGGATTGAATTTTAATTCTATTATAAAAATAAGTTTACTCTTAGAAGTGGAGATTTTTTTTTTACATTTCCTCTAAAATACTGATACGATTTTTATACGTACTTCAGAAATAAATGTTTTATTAACAATTCTTAAACGGGATAAGTAATTCCTTCTGAAAAAAAAATCACAAGGAGTAGTTTAGTCTTGAGACTGAATTTTGCTAGACTATTTCCTGAGAAATGTCTCTGGTGATTTAATTTATATTTCATAAATATATTTCATTAATAACCACTTAATATGGTATGAGTACACATGTATCAATTTAATGGAAAACACCTTGAGCACAAGTCAGATATATGGGCTTACAACAGTCAGGCTCACCGTAAAAATTATACGATCACATTTACTGACCGATTACCGTCAATTCTGGCTGCCAATTGATTACTCTAAAATTTACGGTATTACTCTAAAATTAATGGTTATACGCAATAAAAAAGACCGTATTTATGCCCTATTTAACAATAATACCGTAAATTTTAGGGTAATGAGTTGGTAGCCAGAATTAACGGTAATCGGTCAGTAAACATGACCGTAATTGTTCATATTTACTTGCTTTTGGCATTCATGTATTAAAGGAAGCTACATACTACGTGAGGAGCAGTAGAACTGGAGTGAGCAGTGAATTAACTGGACGCTGATAGTGTAAAATAAGAGATGTATATAGTTGATTTCCACTGAGGACAAATTGTTGGCGCTCGGTTATGTAGTGTGTGCGTGGGGCAAGTGGTATATGACTTGAACAAGCTGATAACGGCCTAAAAACTCACGACAAGTCACATCACCGAAGTGAAATAGTGGGCAAAAATATCCCTCAGTGAAAGGTCCGGCCGAACAATTAAGCGGATTGTTACAACCGTCCTGTGACAGCGGTGCAAGTAGCGGAAAGACTCAAGCAGCACCCCTGCCTCGTAACTTGTGTCTACAATCGCAGTCCGCTGCGAACTATATAGCATGGGAATGCGGGGTTCAGTTACATAGACGAAACGGCTGACAAGGGATCATCACGCTTTAGCAGGACGCGAATGGTGCCGCGAATATTGATCCTAGACATTTCAAAGCAGGGCACAAAATTTCCGTCGCCATGTCGCCAATAGCGACTAGAAATTTAGAGCTGGTGACCAGTGTTCAGTAGGAATGGTTTCTGCCTAAACTCACAGGGCTACGCAATTTCTGTTTTTAAATAAAATATTTTAAAAAGCCGGCTTTTTACGTACTTGCAACCAGATTTATACAATGAGAAAGTAGACCTTGTCTTAACAGAGTGGACAGAATATAAACTTTTGTTTTCTTCATTGACATTGAATCAGACACTGAAAGAGTTTTACCGTGAAAACTTCGTTACGAGATTTCCAAATTTGCTTCCAATTGTCACATTTTGTGCAGTTTTGCCTTGAATACTGCTTTATGTGAGCGAGGCTTTAGCAGTCTCAACAAAGTTAAGACTGCCTACAGGAATTCACTGAAGACTGACACACTGGATGAGATGCTGACAATTTCCATCAATGGCCCTTACTTAAGGACTTTGATCCGAAAACTGCAATCGAAAACTGGTACTTCAATGCAGAGAGAGAGAGCGTTATACAAACGTGAAGTCTTAAGGTAAGATATTTTTTAACATGTGTATGAATTGTGCATTTCAAAATTGATTATCCTGAATCTAATTAACTGGTTTTGAAATTTTATGCCCTGAGGTAATCTCTTTCTTTGTCAAATCAAAGGTCTTGGGGAGGGGGGAGGCTCTCATAATTTGTAAGTGAGAGATGCTGGCGAACATCATTTTTGGATTGGCGAGTGCGTCTGACTTCGAAATTTTGCGCCCTATTTTAAAGTATCCACTTCGTCGAAAGTATTATTTGATATTTTAATGTGTCCATAATTCGCAGTATTACGATCTCAACGAACTTCCATGTATTTAGTTTTCTCTGTACTTACTTCCAAACCCATGTTCCTACAAGCGTTTAATAAGACTACTGCATTTCTTTCTATTTATTATCCCTCATTATATTTACATCAGCATTAAAATACTTGAACAATTTGTTTTAATACGAATATAACATACATTGGTATGTTGAGTTGAAATGGTTCAATAATACAGAGCTAAACTCCGATTTCGTGCGTTTGCAGTGATAAGTTATCCGGGCTCCTGGTCGGGTTTAGTACAATGGTATTGTATATTTGTGCATTATTTTCATGTGAATTACTTCCATTTTTCTTTTAGCTATTTTGAGCAACGGTGTTTAAAAGTGCACAATCTGTTGTTAAGAAGAAGAAGAAAAAGATACCGGTATATAATATGTTGTTGATTATATAGATAATAAATGAGTAATCATCTAGGATCTTATAAAATAGAGGATCTGCCCTTACAACAAAATCTTGAAGCCATACGTCACAGTTTCACCACCCCTACTCTGCCCACTCCGCCCAATAAGATCACAATGTTTTGAGCCAACAATCATGGCGGAAACGAAAGTAGTCAATCAGGCGATGGCGAAAACGAGAGTAGCCAATCAGACTTGCCGAGGTTCGGTTGTTTTTTTGGCTTCATTAATTTAATAGGATGAAGATACGTATTGGCAGATCCTCTATTTTATAACATCCTTGGTAATCATAGTGGCGATTAATATAGCTATTTGTTTCGAGTTGCTATGACAACGGAGAATCAATTAATAGATATTTTGGAAAATAAAAAGTAGTTGTGATGTGTATGTGATGATTTTAATTTCAAGGTTATTTCTTGCCAATATACGTATAAAATAAGTGTACTTGATGGTGTTGACTTATCTTATTATTCGAACTGTGAGCTAATGTAACGAAAAATACGTTAGATATAAATATAACGTTACATTAGGACTGCAAGTGTTAATTTCATTTGCTATCATATGTCCTTACAAGCTGGCTCCTTGGCCTTAAGAAATCAGTGTGCCTATATTGGAGGAATATTAATTGAAGCACAAAAACCAACTTTGACTTATTTTTGGTAAATTTTAATCCACATATATCAGTGTTATATCGAAGGAATATCGGCTAGCATTCAAAAGGAATATGTCTTATATCTGATTAACTGAAATATGAAAACGTGTGTGCCTTATATCGTGAAAATATTAATTGACATGTGAAAACGAATACTTTATATCAGAAAAATATTAAATGACATATAAAAAAATCACTGACCCTTACGTTGGAGAATTATTAATTGACACAGAAAATCAGTATACATATTATCAAAAAAAAAAAAAAATAGATTCACTTATCGAAATTTTCTGGCACTTGTTTTCGAGTTGTGCACGAAATGATACCAGAAAAAAATTCGTTACGATATTCGAGACGAGACAGCGTTCCCAATAGAAACATTTTTGAGACGAGATAGTCTCAATTGTTGTCTCATAAGCTTATAAGTATCAGAAGAATAGTAGCTCATACATGAAAATCAATGTCTTATAGGGCAAGTATCCCTAATTTCGTATTATTACTAATTTCGCCTCAAAAAATTATGTTACAAACTTGAGAAAAATTGCGAAAGCATTTTTCATTCAGTGATAAATTGAGGACACATATTCTGTTATACGAAGGAATATTTTTCTTCTTTTTTATCTGGAGGACTTCTAAGAAACTAGATGAAATATAAGAAATAACATTAATTTTAGAAATGTTACGACCTAAAGTGTAGCTGAGCATTTCACCAAAAATTTATATCATAAAGTTCAGAGTGCAGTAAATAATCTTTTGTATGTAAATGCAGAGAAGAAATAATCGGATTTTAATGATATACTTCGTATGGTATGTATTTCCGTAGTCAGAATTAAAAGCCCGTTCCAATCATTTGTATGTAAATGTAGAGGAGAAATAATGAGGATTGTAATGGTATACTTCATATAGCATAGATTTCCGTAGAATTGAATGCCCGTTATAATCATTTGCATGTAAATGTAGAGGAAAAATAACGAGGATTGTAATGGTATACTTCATATAGCATAGATTTCCGTAGAATTGAATGCCCGTTATAATCATTTGTAGGTAAATGTAGAGGAGAAATAACGAGGATTGTAATGGTATACTTCATATAGCATAGATTTCCGTAGAATTGAATGCCCGTTACAATCATTTGTAGGTAAATGTAGAGGAGAAAATGAAGATTGTAATGGTATACTTCATATAGCATAGATTTCCGTAGAATTGAATGCCCGTTATAATCATTTGTAGGTAAATGTAGAGGAGAAATAACGAGGATTGTAATGGTATACTTCATATAGCATAGATTTCCGTAGAATTGAATGCCCGTTACAATCATTTGTAGGTAAATGTAGAGGAGAAAATGAAGATTGTAATGGTATACTTCATATAGTATAGATTTCCGTAGAATTGAATGCCCGTTACAATCATTTGTAGGTAAATGTAGAGGAGAAAATGAAGATTGTAATGGTATACTTCATATAGTATAGATTTCCGTAGAATTGAATGCCCGTTACAATCATTTGTAGGTAAATGTAGAGGAGAAATAATAGAAGATTGTGATGGTGTACTTCGTATGGTATAGATTTCCATAGCCAGAATTGAAAGCCGGTTACAATCATTTGTATGTAAATATAGAAATGAAATAACGAGGATTGTAATGGTATACTTTGCAGACCTAGGTAGGCTATTTACAATTATAACATTGAAGATGAAAGTGATAAGGAAGAATGGAGAAGATAGACATTTATGTGGGAGAATTCCTTCATTTGCGCACTTGATTTGTCATGTAGGTATTGTTTTCATTAGGTTTGCGTTGTTTATTTCATTAAACTGTATATAATTCTGTTTATGTTGTATTGTTTAATATGTACGTATTTCATAAAGAATATTATTTTAAAATTATTTTCTCTTGTGTTTTTGTATAAAGTTCAGATACAAGACGTAAAGAAGCAATTAATAGCGGATGTATTTTCAATTATAAAGAAGTAATTTTATAAATAAATAAATAAATAAAAAGGTAAACGCAGAAAATCTTCGGAAAATACATCAGTTTAAATATCTTTTGCGAGTTATTATTGAACATTTAGTTAATTAACTAAGTTTTAACTAGTTCCAGAAATTATAATATGGCAAACTTAGGGCAATATATAAATGATATATTTTTCGAAGATTTTTTTGCATTTACCTTTTTATATTTCTCAAGATCACGTCTTTATAACTGAAAATATTTGACATGAAAATATGTGCGCTTTATATCGGATGGATATCAAGGATGGATATCAATGAAGACACAAAAATGTGTTTTATATCAGAGGAATATTAACTAACATGCGAAGTTCTGCGTGCTGTATATTGAAGAAATATTACTTGACATGAAAATATGTGCGCTTTATATCATATGAATATCAATGAAGAAATAAAAATGTGTTTTCTATCGCAGGAATATTAACTAACACAAAAATATGCGTGCCTTATATTGAAAGAACGTTACTTAATATGAAAATATGCGAGCTTTATATTGGATAAATATCAATGGAAATATAAAAATGTGTTTTCTATCGGAGGAATATTAACTAACACAAAAATATGCGTGCCTTATATTAAAAGAACGTAACTTAATATGAAAATATGCGAGCTTTATATTGGATAAATATCAATGGAAATATAAAAATGTGTTTTCTATCGGAGGAACACAAAAATATGCGTGCCTTATATTGAAAAAACGTTACTTAATATGAAAATATGCGAGCTTTATATTGGATAAATATCAATGGAAATATAAAAATGTGTTTTCTATCGGAGGAATATTAACTAACACAAAAATATGCGTGCCTTATATTAAAAGAACGTAACTTAATATGAAAATATGCGAGCTTTATATTGGATAAATATCAATGGAAATATAAAAATGTGTTTTCTATCGGAGGAACACAAAAATATGCGTGCCTTATATTGAAAAAACGTTACTTAATATGAAAATATGTAAGATTTATATTGGATAAATATCAATGGAGATATAAAAATGTGTTTTTTATCGGAGGAATGTTAACTAACATGGAAAAATATGAGTACCTCATATTGAAAGAACATTACTTGATACGAAAATACGTGCGCTTTATATCGGATGAATATCAATGGAAGCATAAAAATGTGTTTTATATTGGCGGAATATTAACTAACATACAAAATCTGCTTTCCTTATATTGGACAAATATGACAATTGGTGTCTATATCAGAGAATAATTAATTAACATATGGCCGCCCTTATCTGTGTAATATAAGCCTTCTTTATTAATTTCTTGTATGTGTATTAATATCTCTAATCGTAATTATCCAATTTGTCCTTTTCACAACCTATCTCATATCTGATTTTCCATGTACTCATTAGAACTACAAGGGAAAAGGAAACGTGGCACTCTGTCCTTACTATAGTGGCTCAGTTACACTGCTTAGTCACGTCAAGTAATTGTGTGGAACATTCACACAAGAAACCCATTAATTAGTGTATACTGATCTAAACAACTTTATATTATGCGGTCTGCTCATATCTTGAGCAGTACCTCCAACTATCAGGACTTTTTTTTAAAATTTAATTTTGGTTTTAGACTTCTAGCCCAGTAAAATTAAATTTTAAGTTTGAAAAAGGTCCGAACAAGCTCGATTTTTGTGGAGATCTTTGTTCTGATGTCGTCATCATATTCTAAAAATATATCATGAGCCATGGATTTTTTGTTTGCGAGGAACTAAACACTTATCTCGAAAATTATCAATTTTTCGAGAAAAATGGTTATAAGAAATATTATAGTTTATAAAATTTTATTTAAAAAAAGGGATTAGACTTCTTTTTCTTCTGTAGATTCAATTTAAGATATAAAGTAAATTGAACAGAATTAAAATTTTAGATATTTTGCGATCTAAAGTTAAAAACCTCGCCCTATTTCTGTTCAGACATAATTCAGTCTGTATCTTTGGAACGACTGATTTATGGGGAAAAAGTCTAAAAACCTTTTTCTTGTAGAATTTTATGAACTAGGTAAATTTTCTTCGTAACTATTTGCACGAGAAATTTATAATTTTTTGAGACAATTCCAAAAATTGCAATTTCTTCCTTTGCTCATTCAAAAACACAGCTATACTCAAGGGTACTTTCTAGGATGTGCTGAAAACATCAAAATAAAGGTCTTCACAAAAATTTCATGATTCAGAATTTTTTCCGATTTTTTTTTGCCTCTTTTTGTTTATTTTCCTGGGCTACTCAAGCTGTGTGTTAATACAGAAAATCAAATTATATATATATATATATATAAAACTTTTATCTTAAGACTAATACAGGGTGGCCCAGAAGTAGGTATACAGTCCCGTACTGATCAACTCATTGCTTTTTATACAATTTCTTATTGCTATCTATCTGGTAGATTTAGTTTGTTAATGCGATATTTGTTCTTAATGTGTTTTTACTTATGTTTTAAGCTTCGAACAGCCGAATTAAATAAATCTATAAGCTAGAATGTTATACTTGTTCAGTACAGGGGGTGTATACCTACTTTTGGGCTACCCTGTACAGTTTAAAATCACAGACAACTATATGTATTTGAAAATGATGCAAATCTTACACATTGATTAGTATTTAATACAAGAAAAAAATATGCAACAATGAGGTACGAGTGTACACCAGACCTGATTGAGCTGAACAAATATTGGAAAGTGTAAATTTTCATTACTAATTTTCAAGAGAGGGGTCCATAGTCTTGTGGTTAGATACGTTCATGTTGTTTTGGGTTCGATTCCTGACCGATGCATCCCAATTTTTGGCGTCCACCCAGCGTCGTGAGCCAATAAAAGACATGATGGCCATTAAGTCCAGAAAGCTTCTGACACGCCTATTAGAAATAGAGCGACGCAAAGCGCTAATCACATGTTCGTCACTAGGCTAGGCTGGGCGTAGTTCAGCCAGTTACCAACAGATGGTGTTGAAGCGGCTCAGGCTCACAAAGGGCTCTCAGGCCAAGTGGTTTGGTTGATATATATATACATATATAGCCCTTATTCTAAGCTTCCGATATCCCTTAATATTTAACGGATATAGGAAACTTAGAATGGATTGAAAATTAGATCTCTGGGATTTCGACATGTATGATCATGTTAACTCGTCATATATTAGAAATGACGTCCCTCGGGGATCACATCTCCCGGGGAATAGGAGAGGAAGGAATGAAATGGGGAAGGCAGCAGCCTGGCATCATTTACCTGGTATGAATGAGGAAAACCTCACACTCAAGATGGGTGGTATGAAAAAAAAAACCTTTGACACTTTTTCGACTGTACCCCCCCTACCAGGAATCGAATCCGGGATCCGAATATTAGAGGGAACGAACAAACTCTGGAGCAGACCATTCAATCAGAAAGTCCTGATTTTAAACTTAAAACTTTTATTTTGCAGTATTATAGAATATTTTTACAGTGTACCAGGTATGGATGTGGTTATATGGGGGTTTTGGGGGGAACGAAATATTTTAGAATTTTTAAAATTATATTTTTCATGTAAGTATAATAAACTACGTTATTCATTTCTTTATTATGTTAACTACTAGTTGATTATTGAACATTATAACTTCGAATAAAATATTCTCCTTGTACACACGTATTCTCCTTTTGTATTCAATTCAAAAACTATGTGCAACTTGGTGTCGAACACTATTAAATTTAACTTTTTTGAAACACAGACAGTAGCTACGTAGAAATCTTGTTCTTATGTAGTTGTTTTGGTGTACTGTAGGCATAATTGTTAATATTTCATGACGGTGCTGAAATGAAAAAAAAAAAAAATCATCCAATTTTCGTTTTACAGAGACGTTTCAATATGTTGATAATACTTTTAACGCTAGTAAATTACTGGCGTTTTAATGCAGAGAGTAAATTATTGGCATTTTAATGCAGAGAGTAAATTATTGGCGTTTTAATGCAGTGGCGTTTTAATGCAGAGGTTGAATAGAAACTGTGTTTGAAGAAGTCATAAACATTGACGTTAGAATTTGGATCAACATTTTTTAAAAATCTCGCCGGTGTAATAGGGAAAAGAAGAATATTATAAAAGATCAGTTTTCGTATTAGTTTTACATCATCATTTCAGAATCAAGCAGATTGCAAACTACAAACACATCCTTACGAATATTCACGGATTCATTCCGAGCTTTTTTTTTTTTTTTTTTTTTTTTTTTACTGAATTCTGTCACTAAAGTTTCGAAATGTACACAGTTGTGAAATGAAGTGAAGTTTGAGTTTAACGTCTCTTTCAGCAGCAGGGGCATATGGGACGTGGACGTACTGATTAACGTGGAATCTGAATCACATGAGCTCTCACCGAAAATCGAACTCGGGTCTCCTACGCCAAAGGTGCCAACGCTAACGGCTTAGTCATGAAGGAGTTCATGTACACAGTTGTACCAAAGATACTTCACCTTATCCTATAATTATAACTTTTGAATTTGAACTGTGGAAGTTAAAGTGGAACAATACTATAGAAAGAGAATAATCTCAAAAACAGTGTTGACGCATTGGTGCAGCACACTCAACCATTTTCGTCTCAATGTATGGAAATGTTGCAAACACCGTAGCCTACTATCGGCTGTAGGCCGATTGCTTCAGCTGAAAGAAACTATATTACTCTGAAGAGACTGAAAAGTTACCTCCAGAATATAATGGTCCAATATCGACTTGCTAATCTAGCCTCTTCTGGAAACTCCTCTGATTCCTGAAGAAGTGGTTTTACAACTTACCAAAACTACACGACGTCATTTATTCATTTTTATATATTAAGGCAAAAGCCATACTGAGTAAATCATTTTGCTCCTCTTTCTTTGAAAAATGTAAAGTAAAAAAAAAAAAAAAAAAAATTAGTAATTTTTTAATGTTACCTTTTTCTAGTTAAGATTTTTGTAAAATATGCGACAAAGGTATGTGGAGACTGTATATATAGGCAATACTTTGTTTATTTAGAGCTTCGCTCCATAGATCTCAGACACTGACCAAAAAATACGCCTGTACCGCTAATATTTGTGGCTACTTGATTTAATCGTCCAGATTTAACATTGGTTTTAATACCAAATACTCTGGAAGTGAAGATTGTATATTCTATTTTCAATTGTCAGTTATGGCAGTATCCAACTTGTTATATGTTATTAACACACGTCGGATTTCTATGAAAATGTTTTTTTTTTTCTTTCTTATATGCATCTCTGTTAAACTTTAGTAGCAGTTTCTAACAAGAAAAATGCACCTCGAATTTGAACTTTTATAGTGCATATAAATGCATATTTCAAAGGTTCTTTTTTTTTTTTTTTTTAAAAAAAACATATATTAATGCTTAAGAGTACATTCAACATATTCTATAAGTTTTTATTTCAGATACATATATGCTTATACCGCGCAATAAACCCAGTTTCAGTTTGTACTTTTAATACATATAAATGTCTATGCAACATAATGTATTTTTTGGATGGGAGGGTGGAAGAATGACTAGTTTACTGAGGACCAATATTGTTAGCAACCGATTAACAGAACAAAGAACGCTTACAACTGCCAAGACATTGCAACTGCAAGAAGAACCTTGAAGAAAACTTATGTCTACGTTGTCTGTCCACCACAAAACCCACTTGACGTGAGCTGGTATTGAAGCAACGGACCCCCAATGCACCAAAGGTGAACAAAGATAAGGACATATAATCATCGATAGATCACAATGAGATATTTTTTTAATGACATACTTGAAAGTGAATTCTTATGCACAGTTTTCGAAAAAAAAAAAAGATTAAAAAGTTAACTTTTGTGGGGCTAATATGTATATTCGTTCGTTACCACTAGTAATCGACATTTTTTCTCTTAAATTTGGCTCGACCAAATTATTTACTTATGTATTGCATATGTAATAAAAATTACAGTGTTAACTAGCATATTGTGGAGTGTATGTGTGTGTGAGTGTGAGAGAGATTATGTAGTTGTTTTTCCTTTTCTTAATGGCGACAAACACACTCTTTTACGCACATACACTGTGCTTATAAATTATTATGAATTTTAACAGCAACAGTAGTAAGTCCAATCAAGAGACTGACTAAAGTACAAAAAAGAGGATGAATAGAGAGAACATAATATATTAAAAGCAGAGGTGCATCATGGTTAGGAGATACACAAGAGTCTCCTGCTTGAGATTGTATTTTGTATTTTATTTTAGCAAAATAAAAAAAACTATTATCGACAACAAACGGCTTTGTTCTAGCAGAATAAAAAACTATTATTGACAATAAGACTTTGTTCTAGCAGAATAATAAAAAAAACTATTATTGACAACGAACGACTTTGTTTTACCACAATAACAAAAAGAAATATTATTAACAAACGACTTTGTTCTAGCAGAATATTAAAAAAATATTATTGACAACAAAAGACTTTGTTCTAGCAGAAATCAAAACTATTATTGACAACAAAGAATTTGTTCTACCAGAATAACAAAAATCTATTATTGATAACAAACGACTTTGCTCTACCAGAATAACAAAACAACTATTATTGATAGCAAACTACTTTGTTTTTAGCAGAATAACAAAAAACTATTATTGACAACAAACGACTTTGTTCTAGCAGGATAACGAGAAACTATTATTGACTACTGTTACGATACTACTACAATACTACACTACAAAGGACTTTGTTCTAGCAAATGAAAACAAAACTATTGTTGACAACAAATGACTTTGAGTACAAGATTTTGAGACGAATATTCGGACACAAGAGAAACGGGAATGGAGAAAGGTGGAAACTTCATAACGAGGAATTACATAATTTATACGGTTTACAAAACATTGTTAGGGTAATCAAGTCTAGGAGGGCAGGTCATATAGTCAGAATGGAAGAAAATACAAACACTTTCAAAGTTTTAATTGGGAATCCAATCGGAAAATGACCATTAGGAAGACCTAAGCGCAGATGAAAGAGAAATATTAAGACGGATCTCGCAGAAATAGAAATACAAAACAAAAACTTGATCCAGGTGGTTAAGGACAGAAGTCAGTGGAGATCTTTTGTGAACGCGGCATTGGAACCTTCCGGGTTCCATAGGTCATACAGTTAGTTATTATTGGCATACATTTCTGATCCATAATTTAAAAAAAAAAAAATCAATTTGCTTTTAAACTACGCATAATAATTCAAGCATGTCATTTTATTAAACTTGATGTTATCTTTGGGCAATAAACAAAAATTAAAATACAATATAATGGATAATAATAATTTTGGGCTACATCTTATAAACCACACAGTGGACTGTCATTTTATAGGTGCCACAACGAAAAGGTTGGTATGTTCTATGCTTCAGTATGAGGTATATTTTAATAGGTGGGATGGTTTCCTTACATTATTATTATTATTATTATTATTATTATTATTATTATTATTATTATTATTATTATTATTGTAATTTAGAAAAACAAGAGCATTTCCAGAATGAACTTAAAAAGAGGTGATTTTTCTTATTGACCTCCACAAGCTTTATTGTTCTACGTATTTTATTTTATACTCATTCACAATTCTTGTAATATATCTTTCTAGTTATAATTTCCTTGAAGACTAAATTCTTTTTCATATACTATGTTTTGTTTAAGAATTCTGTTAAAACATTCTGTGATATGTTGTTTTACGAAGACACATGCTCAAAATTAAAAAAAAAAAAAAAAATCGCAAACTCCCTATGACTTACGGTTTCCAAGATTTGGCTCCTTAAATCTCCCGAAATTGGAACTTTTTTTTTGGCCAATATCTCGGGAACGGCGACACGGGAGTGACGCGAAAAATTCCATCAATTCTTTCAGATAGTTTTTTAATGCTCTATCGAATAGAGAGCTCAAAATTGAAAAATTCGCAAATAACAGAAACACACACACACACACAGCAGAGAAAGAGAGAGAGAGAGACGGAGAATTCAGTAACGAACATTTTGAGTTCGTTCAATATATGATTCTTCTCAAAAACTACTCATGAGAATTGTAATTCACTCACCATTTTGTTTACCTCGATGAAAGCTATCAATTAACAAAGGGACTGTTTTTCGTTAAGTGGTAGTAATTTCTAGAGTTGTTATTTCTAAAATCAAAGTTGTAGAGAAGTATCCACACGATATTTTCAACGCATTAATACGTCTGTAAGTACAAGTTATTAGCAGATATTGTAGTAAAATACCTCTTGATATTTTTATGGCATTTGTGTTCTAATTAATTATATAATTTGTACTGATTTACAGAAGATATTAAAACACAATTTGTGCTTACCTGATTCAATAAACGTCGCCCCACGAAATCGCCGAAACATTTCCTGCATTATAACGCCGTATGACATATGAAGACCATGCGACAATATTTGCACCACTAATGCACAGAAAACCACCACCCACCCCCACCCACCCTCGGGGTAGTAATGCTGCTTAATCGTCGCCTGTTTCCCCTCTTCATCTTTTTTATCATCTTCTGCCTGCTCGTTGATCTGTTGAGGGCACCCATCGTGGAGGTCACTGTTAAAGCCACTCGGGAGTTCGCTGCTTTGCAAATCGCTCGGCTGGTCACTAGCAATTCCCGAATCTTTCGCTTGCCAACTGACAACACTATCCGAGCGAATTAGAGGTGGTTTTTCCCGGTATTCTTCTGTAGGCAGGGACCGAGAGCGAGACAGGGGTACAACACCCCCTGACTCTGACCCCATTGCACTTTGGTCACTTAACCCCCCATCACATCATCACTATTATTACTCAGCATGGGTTACCAGTACCGAATAATATCTCCCTTTGTAACATGGTTTTTTAAAAAAAAATTGGAGGAGAAAACACGTGTATTTGTCGAGATCGCGTAATGAGACACCGCGGTTGCTTGTGAACGGAGCTGAGTCGCGCGACGATCTGCCGTCACTCGGACCGACCGGAGGTACTCTCAGCTTCAAGAGAGCGGCAGACCACCTGCTAGACGCGCAGGGCTTCAGCGAAACTGCCAATTACAACACGCGCTCCTCGAGCAGCGATGCACAGCACCTAAGATACTCATTTGTCAACGCTTGAACGTTTTTTTTTTTCTTTCTAATTTGGTTTCTTGTTACAATTGTATATAGAACCACAAGCCCCCCCCCCCTCCCTCCAAAAAACTTCAGATATATATGTATACAAAAAAATTAAGATGATTAAAGGCATCGTTGCCAAACAACATACGAAATCTTTTAAGCATGCATTATTTTTCTCACGTGTCTTTCTCATCTACTTAAGAAAAAAATGTAATTTTTGTATGTTTTTTCTGTCATCGTAAATCTCAGCTTATCTTAAGAAACAACTCAAAAGAAGCATTTTTATCACCCATCTAATTTTTTTTTTTAGTTCATAAACTTTATAAAGATTTAATACATAAAATAGTACATATAGTTTGTATCTTGATTCACCGTGAAGTTTGCTGCTGGGATAAACTGCTGTCCAAATATTTATTTGCCCAGTGGACAATAAGAGTCCCTTTAGACAATATATATTTTTTTATTTTTATTTTCTTACTTCAAAATCATATTCTAGAACTGAGAAGATTGAACAGAAGAAAAAGAAGTGTCTAAAAATGGTCGAAGATCCAATTGAACTGAATAATTACTATTTGTAAAACAGGGGCGTACTCATGGGAGGGGAAGTCCACCGGGTCCGGACCCCCACCAAAACATCGTAACTCGATATGCATTTGTAAACATTCTTAATAAAACTATACTTGTTTAACAGAGAAATACTTGATGTAGACTAAAGATTTAACCTTACTCATTATTTGTACTATTTCTTTTCTGATAAAAACAATCTAATTTTATCATTTTTCGTGAGAATATAGGTATCAGTACTTAAAAAATACTTATAGTTATTTTTTCGGCTGCAGAATAACACCCGTTCGATACTACATAAAAATAGTATTTTATATTATTGCAGAAACTCAAACCTTGGAACCCTCCCTACGAAAATTTCTGGGCGCGCGCCTGCGACTTAGTGAGATGAAACTGATATGGAAATATAACCTCATTTAACTCTTCTTTATGAAACAAGCACGATCACAATACATTGTACTGTTAATGAAATAAACAGTAAAACAGTACAATTATCTCTTAAAATTTAATTCCTGTGTAACTAAAATATTGTCCAAAGACGAGTTGAGTTGAGTTGATTTTGAGTTTAATGTATCTTTCAGCAGCGAGGATATATGAGACGGGACCAACTGATTTACGTGGAATCTGAACCACATCAGCTCCCGCCGGGAATCGAACCCGAGACTCCGATGCCAAAGGCACGTACGCTAACCGCTTAGCCACGAAGGAGTTCTTTGTTCAAAGACGAGACAAATATTTGTCGATTACGATCATATCGTGTTTGTTGGTTGAACTGAGTTCTATTGTTCCTTTTCAGCTGTGAGGCTATTTGAGATGTGGACCTAAAGCGTAGAATGGCATCTGAACCACATGGGCTCCCGTCGGAAATTGAACCCGGGCCTACCGCGCCGAAGACGAGTACCATACGGTAACCAAATATAGCCACGATGAAGCTCACACCGACTTGAACAAAATGACATTGGTAACGGTAAATTACCATACATATTTGTAGAGTAAAACGGTAAAAGCCCATTTTCGTGGCAGTAAAAATCTGTTCTCTGTTGGGAATAACTGACAGATTTTATTTCGATGGAAGTTGTTTTTCATGTATTGTTTATGGCAAGATTGGACTTTTTTTAAAGATGGTCTTTTCTTAATGGTGATACGTGATCTCAGTGGCGTACACTAGGGGAGATTTGGAGTTTAACTCCCGCTACATTGTGATTTAAAATGGACATAATTTTTATTATATGACATAAAATCTAAGTGATTTAAATTGTCTTACTTTCATTTTCATCAATTAGATAAATATCAATCTCTCTTCACTAAAAAAAATGAAATCTTTTAGTTTAACATTCCACGAATATGCTGAGGAAAGCAAATGAATGATGATGGAAGAATTGGTGGAATGAGAAAATGCACGAAAACGAAGTCTCCTTAAGAGGCTTCATCCCGGCGAAATTAAAATACTGCTAATTTTACAGTAATTATGTGATATCTTCCAATAGATAAAAGATAATCGAAATGTGGAACAAGAGCGCCCTAAACAATATCATTTTACATGAGATACTGTTATCACGACTCACTTTTTTTTTTTTTTTTTCGATTTCGAGCCATTTTGAAAATCGGCATTTATTTTCGCGTTCCTAAACAGCTGAAAACGGAAAGCCACTAGGTGACTTGTGATAACGGTATCTCATGCAAAATAATATTGTCTAGGGCGCTCTTGTTCCATATTTCAATTATCTTTTATCTATTTGAAGATATCACATAATTACTGTAAAATTAGCGGTATTTTAATTTCGCCGGGATGAAGCCTCTTAAAAAGAAACAACGGACACAATATTGTCCACCACAAATTTACTTGGCCGGGGATCGAACCAAGGACTCCAGAGGTAAGTGCTCCAGTACTGAGCTATCGTGCACCCTTCTTCAAAGAGGAAGTAAATCATTTTGAAGAACTTTCATCGTGTTCCTTAACGTCAAGAGAATATATTTGCGTGAGAAGAAACTTTCTTTGAATTTTTGCAGGTGACAACAAGAAGCACGTTGGACTTGCCTAAATAACTTCTGAGTTCCGGCTAAATGCATGTTCTTACTGCGAAGTTTAACAAGGGGATTTTGAGTTTAGCGTTCCTTTCAGAGGCGAGGCTATATGAGACGGGGCCCTATTGATTAACGTGGAATCCGAAGCACATGAGCTCCCGCCGGGGATCGAACCCAGGTCTCCCGAGTCTCTAATTTTTTAAGGGTCCTGCTTAAAGACACAACGATCTCATTCGCGATATAGGTGTTGTAAGTTGTTACGACTATCTTTCATCAGCCCACTTCTTACAATTATATTTTTCAAAGTAGCCCTCCTTGGATTTATACGGTGTAATCAAACATATTGAGTTTGTAATGGACGAAAAGCTAAATGTTGATTTATGTATTTTGGAGAGACTGCATGGAGATAATATATGAAATTTCAGTCTTTCGATATTTGAAAATAAATATAAATGAATTCTTTCAGTTTTACGTCCCACGGTTATGCTGGGTAGGCTAAAGGGGACGGTGATGATAAGAAATGAATGCAAATGGTGGAATGAAGAAAGTAGGAGGAAACGGGAGAACCCCGAAGAAACCCACGCACACGGTGTTTGTCCAGCACAAAGTTCACTTGGCGCGAGCTTAAATGGAACCAGGGACTCCAGGCACTAGAGATGAACGCTCTACCACTGAGCCACTTCGGTATTTGAGTTGCTTTGAGAAACACTTGGTAAGAATTTTACTGATATTAAAATTTTACCCTATGAAGTGCCGCTTTACTTTACGGAGCCTGCAAATTACCAGGAAATCAAGTCAAGATTGTTCATAAAGTCAAGAAGAAAAGTAATGTTTTATACACATAAAATGTTGAAACATAGCGAATAAAAATCGCCATATTCAAGCACACACATAATCTTCCTCGCAGCCTCGTTCAGATTTAACTACGCTAGCACCACCCATGCGGTGGACAGGGGCGGATCCAGCGGGGGGCGATCGAGGCGATCGCCCCCCCCCCCCCAGAAGAGAAAACTTTCTTATACATATAAATAAAACCCATCCCAAAGTTTGGAGGTCTTAAAAGTAGCAGTATGACAACACACCGCCCCCCCCAGAAGTCGGTCCTGGATCCGCCCCTGGCGGTGGAATTATGAACTTTACGAGTTAGTGTAAAATGCGTTATATTTTAACTTTTTGACGACGTTAAATAATATAACAAGGTAAAGCTTAGTGGTAAATATACAACTATGCACTTTTAAAAATTTATCTTAGATGGTGCTTCGATCATTCATCGACAAACTGTTAAAATTTAATAAAATGTAGAAATCTCATGTATGTGCTAACAAAGAATTAAAGCTACTACAATTACATTAACTTATAAGTAGTGATAATTTATCATTTTAAGGTAACAACAAGACAAGAAAGTGAAATCCATAAAATCTTTCCCAATACTTTTACATAGTCTATATTTCAACTCCTATTCCAGGTAAACATCGTATAAAACATTAAAATACTACATAACGTCTGTAAGTACAATTAATACTGGAATGCAAATCATTACTCGCCCGGGGCGAGTGGTTCATCTGTGCGGGCGAGTATTTAATATCATACCGGAGGTAAGTAAATGATTTCTATTGTGGGATCTGGGCTAGTAGCCTTTTTGTTTCGAGCTAGTAAAATTTCGTTGCTTATTTGCATCCCTGAATTAATATATTCAGTACAATTATATGATTTCTCTCAAAGTCGTACTTACCTGGCGAAGAAGAAAAATATCCGTTGTCGGTATAATCAACGGATATTTTTATCAGTAGAACAAATAAATTTCCTTGTTCAATACAAATGTAAGGACACAAATGTCTGTATATACTGTCAATTAATTTAAAGTTTAACATCAGAATCTTGTTAATTTATTATTTGAATCAGAATGTACGTCAATTTTCCCACTGGTTTACTTTTGGCGCGCCACTAGAAAGAATTGCTGAAAAATTATAATTCTCTCACTAATTTCCTTCTAATTGTCCCCTAAAAGATTTGCACTGGACGACAGGAAAATATCTCACTTGGCATAGATGAAATTTAAGAGGGCACAAAGAATTTTATTGTTTGGAAAATTTACAATTATTTCTACGATTTGCATATAAATACGGCTTCTGGATGTGTGGCATAAAACTACAGTGCAAGAAACACAAACCAACCAGTGCTAGGTGGCCACAAAATGTACGAATGCTATCTTACCGAGTCAGGGCAGGGCGAAGTTGGTCGGCCCGCGCGGTAGCGTGGGAATGCGTCCGAAGAGAACTGGCGCGTCAGCGATGATGAATATGTGTTATGCGAAGGTAGTGAAAAGAAGTGGGTTTTCGCAAATTATACAAGTTTTCATAGCACTTGTAATGGTTTCATACTAGTAACGCTCCAATTGTAAACATAAAATACAGGCTCTCTACATTGTACATAAATATAACACTGGTGGAAAATAGCATGTAATAGAGTCATCTTTCATATGCAATCACTTATTTTATCCGTCGTAAAGCAGTTGCAATGACTTTATACTAGTAACCCTATACTTGTAAAGTAAAATACAGCAGTATTGCTTTCTAATTAATTCTGTCTTAGATATAATAATTAATTGTATACCTATGTAACACAAACATCATTTTGTGTTTTGTTGGGAGGGGAGATGTACACAATAGAGACCTGCACGGGCCGAATTTTTCGGCCCGACCCCGGTCCGGCCCGATGGTTTTTTTAAAATTCTTGGCCCAAGCCTGGCCCGGGCCCGATAAATTTTCGAAGTTTTATTTTGTAACATTTTTCACAGGCACACTTCTTCAACGTTTGCCTTAATTCTAATTATCGTTTAACGAATGTCAATAATAATTAAAGAATTGCAATTAATCGGCCCCAGCCCGGCCCGACCTGAACAGAAATCAGTGTCGGCCAGCCCAAGCCCGGCCCGGTCCAAAGAAATAATAGAGTCGGCCCAGACCCGGCCCGTGCAGGGCTCTAGTACACAATGACTTAGTATTAAGGGGCTCACCTCTGCTGTGAGGGTTCCCTGATTTGTAGGAGCACGTGAATTTGTGGTGGACAACTTCGTGCCTGGATTTTCCTCGGATTTTCCCTATTTCCTCCAACATTTATTTGCATTAACCACCCATCTCCTCTACCCTGAAGACCATAACCATGGGATGTAAAATTGAAAATTTCATTTTATTAATTATTTTTTTAAAAAAAACAATGATTAACTATTTTTCATATAGGAAAGATTAATTTATCACTAAGTAGAGAACTTTTAATTTTGTTTGTAGCCGGAAGTGCGCCATAATAATTACGGATAAGTATTGTAGCAGTTCGCCGAGAGAGAGGAACTTAATTAGCTTCAGCAAAATATAACATTAGCAACTAGCATCGTGTAGCGTACTGATAAATTTATTCTCGGATCAGAAGCTGCAATACATAAAATTTCTTTCTGAACTAAAATGAAAAATTAACTAGTGATGTTCTGTATGTAGAAATGGATCATTATGTACCACATTAAACCCTCCTGAGCATCACTCAAGTACAATAGCCAACGAAAAGTGTGACGATATTGCAATGTCGAAGATTAGCGTGACCAACTTTAGGAAATATAAAAAAGGGGCATTCGGCAAGTTGGTATAATCTGACAATTCCAACCATTCGTATTTATTCTTATGTCGTTATTCATGGCTGGGCATGTACGGAGGAATTTGTTTCTGGAGGGGTCCAAATTCAATATGTGAATAAATTATATTAAAATATGTAAAATCACCTTTTAAATTAAACAAACTTTACAGAAAACTCGGGATTTTGAAGGAAGTCCCGAGCAGAGATGGTGTGGGTCACTGAAAACTTGACCCTCGACCGGCTGTGACCCATTCTGACCCATGACCCACATGACTCACCACCCCGTGATCTAATTCTCACTGTTACTTTTGAAATACTTCGGATATCCGTCGCTTACAAGGGTATCACACAAGTACAACTGCACAATAAACTTAGACAGTTGTTACCTATTTTAATATTGCATTTGTTGACTTTATCACATAATCAGAGATGTGATGGGAAGATTAATACCATTCACTCCAATTAAGTAAATATGTTATATTAATCAAAATACGTTGTTAGGAAGTGGATGCGTCCTGTTTCGTTAACCGGTTGTTCTTACATCCTAACTAGGTTACCGGTTATAGGCTACGATTGGTAGTGGTAACTACGTGATCAGTTGGCATACCTCTGTAAGTTATTACACTGTAACCTAGCAATATTAACCTGTAACACAAGGTTACGATCACCTTCTCTCATTAACCTTTTTCGCATGGTTGCTGGGACACACGCCTTTGTTGTCCATATACTGACAAACTAACTTGGTTACTGTCTACCTTTTCTTATCATTAGTAACCTTTCTTTTATCTTTTTTTTCTTTTTTTTCTTTTTTTTTTTTTTTTTTGCGTGCACCCCGTGATCTACTTTGACCCACTATGGCTCACTCCCACACACCGATTACAGATGATTCAAAAATATATTTTTTCCAGTACTCAGCTCCTCTCAAAACACACAAGCTGTGTCTAGTTAGTCCTATTCCTATTATTACAGTTACAAATATCAATATCCAAAAGTACCTGCAGCTCTTTCTTCACTTAGATATACTCATCTCAGTTAAGTAAATAGAAACAAATGAAAAAGGAAGAACAATAGAGGCCTTGAAAGTAAAATGTAGACAAATTCACCAATGTTCAAAAGATGCTGTTTACAATGCACTGAGCAGAGTGAGTCGATGGGTCAGAGTGGGTCACGGTGGGTCACAGTGGGTTACGTCCTGTCGACCCATGACCCACTGACCCACTCACAAATCTTGACCCATAACCTACTGACTCACTCTATTTCTGGTCCGGATCTACCCCTTGCATACATCCCTTCTCGCGCCAGTGAAGAAGTCTCTACGTTTCCAAAGTAACCAGACTTTAAACCTATTTATTTAACCTTATTCCAGTTTAGGGCGCTACATTTCCTACCGTCTCCTTTAGCCTAGCCGGAATAATCGTGCGACGTGAAGCTTAAGATTTTATTTTTTCTTTTTCTTTCTTTTTCTTTCTTTCTTTTTCTTGTTTTTTTTTACATTTGCTTTCACACATTTAACAAGTGCCAGGATCAGGACTAGTCGTGCATGAAATATTTTCAATTAGCTAACAGTTTTTGTGCAAACTCGAAGTAAGTGGTTACAGCAAAAATTTTCTACCAAGGTGACTCGGGTTCGAATCCCCGCAGGTCTGAAACTTTTTAACGATCTTCAATTTCAGTTTTAATCCACATCCTGTGTGACGTGGAAGATCTTCTCCTGTAGAGCAGGATAGAGATATTCGAATGACGAGGAATTATAGGAGGTTATAATTGGTTTAAAGGGACAAGTTTTGCCGATAGATGGCACTACAGTCTTCGTATCTCTACCATGTATTTTTTATCTTTCACGAAAATTCACGATTTCTCTTACAAATTTCAATCTACAGACTTCAAACTTTTAGAAAAGGAACTTCATAATCTATCGAAGGCAATAATCCGTGCCGATATTTTATTTAGAACTTTCTTCATTGTTGAAAATATTTGATTGTTGAAATGGATATCCAAACCTCTAACAATCGAACTGTTTCAACAATGAAGAAAATTCTAAATAAAAAATCGGCACGGATTGTCCCCTTTAATAGATTACGAAGTTCCTTTTCTAAAAATTTGAAGTCTCTAGGTTGAAATTTGTAAAAGAAGTTGTAAATTTTCGTGAAAGGTAAAAAAATACATGGGAGAGATACGAAGACTGTAGTGACATCTATCGCCAAAACTTGTCCCTTCTTTACACTAACCTTAATGAATGGAGACAAACATTTTACGAACTTAACTTCTTCAATCATTCCAGATTTTAAGTTAATTTCAATCATTTTCGAATAGATGTATGATTAGTGTTTGTTTTTATTTCTTCTCACATACAGAATGTAGTAAAATAGTACATTATGCACACAACAGACTCACAATTTCATTGATATAATAGATTAATCTCAAAATGGAGAATTTTTTTCGTGCATCAATTCCACAGCAAACCTATTTGAGTGTTCCACAGGATTACCAACTGCGGTCTGCTAGTTGAAATGCTAGGTGTAAATTGGGTTGCATCTGTCCAGGCGCTTGCGATAGCAGTAAAAGTAGTGGACCCGACCTAATGGAGTTATAGCCGTCAGGGGGGTGATATTTTTGCTCCTGACTGTGCATCATTTACCAGTATGCAAGTTAACGAAACACTAATACAAAACTCGAAATACCTATGCATAGTTTTTTCCCAAATATACCATATTTCATCAGAATGCAAGTATACAATGGAATTTCGCTCCCGCCTCTATAATTGTACTAAATCTTTTTCCAGAAGAGAACATTCCAGGAGCGAGAATTCCCTTGCCGTGGTCTCTAATGGAATCTGCAGTAAGCGCTCCTCTAGACGGAACGAAAAATCTATCAATACGATGAACGACTGCAAGAAAATTAAAGCCTTCGTGGTTCGATTCTCTGGGGGATTGAGGTCAGATTAAGATTTACAAGATGGATGAATCTTTAGCTGGAAATATCTTTGTTAGAAAGGACTCCACGGTAAAGCTATTTCTCTTTCATTGTCAATTACATTTTTTTTAAAGAAAAAGAAACTAATATTTGCATGCGGAGCTATGGTAGTAGTTTTAGAAATTGTTTTTAAAAAAAAAAGAATTGATGATTACTGAGAGGACCTGTCACATTTCTATGAAATTGGTTTCATTTGTATATGCAACTTTCTGTATACAAAAAAAAAAAAAAAAAAAAAAAAAAAAACGGAGTCGAAGGCTCCACAACATTTAAACGCAGAGTTGAATTATAGGTTAAGTGCAGAGATGGAGTGGGTCAGTTGGGCATGGACCAAAATTTGTGAGTGGGTGAGTAGGACACGGGTCAACAGAACGTGACCCACAACGACTAATCACCCACCGTGACCTACTTTGACCTACCGGCACACCATGACCCACCGACACATTCTGCTCAGTGCGTTGTAGACAATATCTTCTGAACACTGGTGAAATTGTGAACATTTTACTTTCAAGGCTTACATTTTTCTTCGTTTTTTATTTGTTTCTATTTACAAAGGTAACCAAAAAAGTACTGTCGCCTTTTGTGGAGGTTTGTGTTCAATTGGCCCTCACACCATGAGTTGAATGCGAATGGAGATAAGGCGATGGTCAGTTGTTGGTGTCGGTATATTCAACATAATTCCTGGTTGTGGCAGTTCAGTTATACCGGGAACTTGCGTAAAGACGGAGTGAACATGAGACCTACACAGAGCGTCACAAGAGCGTGTATGCTGTACGAGTTCAAACTGGGGCCAAACAAGGCTGCAGCGGGGCGGAAGATATGCCAGGCCTTTGTTGAGAATGTCCTGACTACGTGGACAGTACAGTGGTGGTTTAACAAGTTTAAGGACAGTGACGAAACACTCGAAAACACACCACGTGCCGGAACACTAACACCCTTACAAACTGAAGATCTTCGGCAGCAATTGAGGTCCACATGTGAGGAACTGCACTACAATTTAGTGTAAGTGGAGAAACCATTCGGCAGCACCTACATCAACTTGGGAAGCACTACAAGTTGGGTCGATGGGTCTCACATGATTTGACTCCGGGCCGGAAGGCAATGCGAACAGACAATTGTTTTTCTTTGCTGACTCATCTGAGGAAGGAGCCATTTCGGTCAATGTGTTTACATGCGATGAAAAGCGGGCCCTGTACGAAGTTCCACGGCGCCATCATTATTTGTTAGCATCCCATGAACCGCTTCCGAAACAGCCAAAACAGCACTGCACCAAAATAAGGTTCTCCTGTGTATTTGGTGGACTGTTCGCGGCATAGTGCATCGGGAACTGCTATCAGCTGGCCAGAGCATCAATGCAACCATGTACTGTCAGCAGTTGAGGCGTGTTTAGTAAAAACTCAAAACTCTGGAGCCAGCACTTCTGAATCGAAAAGGTGTACTCCTGTTACAGGACAACGCTAAGCCCCACGTGGCTAGGATGACCCGGGACACCATTCTACACCTTGGATGGGAAACACTATTACATCTGCCTTACTCCCCGGACATTGCAGCGTCCGATTATCAACTGTTCTATTTTTTCGACAGTTACCTTATAGGATGCCAGTTCAAATTTCTAGTAGATGTGCTAAATGTACTTGATACCTTCTTCGCTTCACGTTCTACCGCAGTGGAATCCATGGCCTTTCAGAACGTTGGCATAAGGTTGTCGAAGCTAATGGGAACTATTTTTGATTTTCCATGTACGTCTTAGATGACATATCGATTTTCGAAGGTGGTGGGTGAAAAAGCGACAGAACGTTCTTGATTATCTTTATACTTACCTGAGATATCTTACTGTAAGTGAAGAAAGAACTTCATTCCTTTCTGGATATAAATATTTGTAATTGTAATAATAGCAATAGGACTTACTACTTGGCTGTCGAGACACAGTCGAATTTTATACTTTTTTTTACCCTTTACGTTGGCCTACTTTACCATGATATGAGCCTTCCAAATTTCATCTTATTTTCCACTGAATAGTATCTATCTGTTATTCAAGAAGAAAATAATTAATCAAATTCATCATAATTTAGCCAATGACAAACACTTTACCATTTTATATCGGTATGGTAACAGAGCGGTGCTTGAGCGATTGACCATAAAAATTCAAACTCTAATTAGTGATAATTTCATAACCTTGTTTTATTGCAAGTGTAAACTCTTTAGTCAGTTGAGAGGAGAGCCTGCACCATCGGTCAAAGTTGAAATGAAATGAAATGAAATCTTTGAGTTTTACGTACCACGGATATGTCGGCTAGACTAAAGGGGGCGATCGGTCAAAGTTGATGAAGATGGATTTTGGGTGGGTAGTGGGTCAGAGTGGGTCATGGTGGGTCGTGGGTCAGTGGATTGAGTTTTCATTGACCCAAGCCGTCTCGGATTAAGTGCAGAAAGATGATCATTGAAGGGATTTAAATATTTTATTCAACTTTAAAAAAGAGGGTTTGTATTTGACCTGTATGTATGTATGTATGTAGGGTTGTATGTGATTTACTCGAGAATGATTGGTCATATTGCGATTCGCTTTTCACCAATCGAACAAGCTATCCCAATGGAAGATTCTTAAGTATAAAATATTTGAAAATTTTTAAAAATTAATTAATTATTTTTGAAATAAATCAAATTATTACTACACCGCCAAATCAAAATAATCTTATCCTTAACAGTGCGGCAACCAGGTAATCAACAAAGTAAGGTGGGTTACATATAATCAAGGAGTTAAGAACATACTTGTAGCCACTTTTCTCCAAATTATTTTACCGCTGTTTGGTGATGGATGTTTAGGTTATTGGTGACGTTTTGACTGTTATGTCTTGCACATCTTTTGACATTTTTTTCACTTATCCGTCGCCCACTGTGACAAGCATCTTGGACATTGAAATTCCTTCAACGAAAGCGAATGTAGCATGCAAGTAGCATCCATAAAAGCTTCAACTGCAGCAATATCTAACGGAAGATGACCTAGATAAGAGAATGCCATTTCCAGAATGGGCTGTGACTAAGTGTAACAAGAATCCTACTTTTCTTCTTAGTATGTTGTTTAGTAATGAGGCTCTGTTCCATGTGAACGGCGAGGTCAATAAACAGAATCACCGTTATTTGTCAGACACAAACCCAGCATGGACAGATGCCTCGAGGGTATTTGGTGCGGAAAAAGTGATGGTATTATGTGAGTATGAAACATTCGTATCATCAGGTTGTTCTTCATCCACAGAAAAATAAATGGAGACTAATATATTGACATGCTGTAGCAACAGGTGTTCCCATCACTGCCGAACCCAGGTGATTTCCCTGCCTTTTTTCAACAAGATAGTGCACCTCGTCACTATGCATTATTTGTCACGGAGTGGTTGGGTGCACGGTTTTCGGGCCACTGGATTGATTCTTGAGGGCCAATAGAAATTAAATGAAATCTTTGAGTTTTACGTCCCACATTTATGTCGGTTAGGCTAAAGGAGACGGTGATTATGAGAAATGAATGAAATGGTGGAATGAAGAAAGCGGGATGAAACGGGAGAATCCCGAGAAAACTCACGAGCATGATGTTTATCCACCACAAAGTTCACACGTCGCAAGCTAGGATCGAACCAGGGACACCAAGCACCGGAGGTGAACGCTCTACCACTGAGCCACCGCGCCCCCTTGAGTGCCAATTGAGTGGCCACCTCATTCATCCGAACTGACTATCTCAAAGCACTTGTTTACCAAGAAGAAAAATCACTGATCTCCGACACATCGAACAACAAATCAGGTATGCTTTTGACTCTGTAACACCGGTAGTTATTACGTGTTCATTAGGTGTGGAACAAACGTTTTGCATTATGTGTAGCACATAGCGGGTAACATATAGAGCATATCTTGTAGGATCCGACATGCAATATTTACTTCACAAAGTTTCATTACTGATTAAAGTTATGTAATGAAAATAAATTCAAATTCCTATGTCTGGTAAAGTTCTAGCTTAAAATCATGTGTCGCATACCCCCCCTTCATATTTGAAATATTGGACCTGAATTCAAAATGACGGATTTCAAGATGGTCGCCACGATGTCAAATGGTACTATTGGTACGCACACAAGGGAGACATATTTTAAAATTTTTATGGGGCCGCGGTGGCTCAGTGGTAGAGCGTTCAACCTCTGGTGCTTGGGGTCCCTGGTTCAAACCCTGCTCCCGCCAAATGAAGTTTTTGGTTAACAAACACCGTGTGCGTGGGTTTTCTCGGAGTTCTCCCGTTTCTTCCCACTTTCTTCATTCCACCATTTCATTCATCTCTCGTCATCACCGTCTCCTTTAGCCTAACCGTGGGATGTAAAACTCAAAAATTTCATTTTCATTTTTTAAATTTTTATTTAAAAATGATAAATTTTACAAGTTATCAGAGTTACCATGGAACACACAGACAGACCGAATGTCAATTAAGTCGAATGATAAAAGCTCGCTTACACTTGCTTCAATCAAATGTTATAATCTATTAGTAAAATATATAGAACATTCTGTAAAATCAACAACAAGTTGTCCTTGATAACTAACAGAAAAAGATGACTAATTCAAATTTTCTGGACGTAAGGTTATCGAATTGCTGTTAGCCATTAGTCAGCGCCCGTAATGTGTTGACCAGAAAGGTAACTGAATCCCAACTCTTTTTCTTACAGGATAAATGTCTGTTTGTTCTTAGTAATCACGTCTATGACTTACAGGAGCCACAAAACAATTAATTTTAAATTCTCTTCAGGTTCGTCCATCTATCTATCGTGATTTCATAGTTCTATTTCTTTTTTCGCTCTTTGTTATGGAACAGAGGCAAGAAACTTACGTCAATATTCTATGCTATAATTTACGTATTATCATATCTCCGGAAGCAAGATGGCACCTTCAACAACAAGTTTTCGTTGTATTATTTCACAATGTTTTTATAATCATCATTAAAATGTCGTCAACCTGTGAACTTATTTTTTCATTTAAACACAAACGAAAGCATTTAAGCTGACATAAATCTCATATGATGAGAATGAATGCTACTTATAACCGACCAGAGCGAAACATTTGACAAGGATAATGCGTTTGTGTGTGAGAGTGTGTGGTTAGCTCAGAGTTAAGGATTACCAGGCAAAATTTACAGGCAGAAGCATCAATACTGTGATTGGTAGGATTAATTTGGACTTTATAAAGCTCCTTTTTGACTACCGAAGCTGCATTAAATGTGGACCGACAGCTAAACATGGAATTTAAAAGTACAGCTTTTCTGTTTCAAGTGTGCCCTCAGAAAATATGTGAAACATACTTCGGCCCCATCCCCGCCGCCCTCTTACGGAAGAAACCTTCCCTTTGCTTTGCGGAAAGAAGTGAATGAATGTCCTCGGCTGTGTTGCCAATTTGTCATTCAGTCGTTTAATTTTGGCGAGTGAAGATCGTAGGCTAAATTTAGAATGGCTAACGAGACAGTGCACGGCGAAGCCCGTGAAGTACACTCAATGTGACAACCCTGTCCGCAACCAATCATTGAAGAATCTCTGTCACAGCAACTTGTCCCTCCTCCTCGACAGCAGCACTAGCAGGGTCACACTTAAAACAGAAAGGCTGTAGTATTTCCACGAAACGAAACAGAATTTTCGTACCAAGGCAGAGCTCTTTCAATAGAAATAGATTTTTTCCGTAACGACATAGGCCTATCACTTTCATGTTATCATTTATAGCCGGGGAAAGCCTCAACTCTTATCTTCAGGGAAAGGCCGTGCCGTGAGGGGGGCGAGCGGGGCGACGGCCTAGGGCGCCGAAGTAGGAGGCGAAAAAATCAGGAGACAAAGGGGCAAAAGAAAGAAAAAATTACTTGGAATATATGTATGGGAGCGCCGTCGTATACTCTCGCCCCGAGCGCTGATTTTCCACGACACGGCACTGCTTGAGGGTAACCCTAATTCCAACCACATAAAAACTTCCACCGGGAAACGAACCTTGGTCTCTCGTACCGAAAGTGTTGGTATGATCAAATTTTATGGACACAACGAAAAATATTTATTGAAACGAACTTATGATTGATTAATTGTGTATTAATGTCTTCTGTGAGCAACGACATTATATAGGACGAGAATTTGACTTTAGAGTGGGATCTGAATTAGCGTACGGCGAGTGGTGGGCACCCACCGGGAATCAAACACGCAGCCTCATGCAAAAAAAATGCAAGCGTGTTAACCACTAGACCAACGAGAAAAGCGAGATGAACTTGTAAGTGTAACGTTCTACAATTATGCTCTGCAATCTAAGAGTTGAATTTGAGTTTGTTTTGGAACCATCGTACGCACGTTCCACAATTACGCCTTGCAGGCTAAAATTTGAGTTTCAGATTTTTTGTTTTACAACCTTGGTATGCACGTTCTACAATTATATCCTGCAGGATAAAATTTGAGTTTAAGTTTTTGTTTTGGAACCTTCGTATGCACATTCTACAATTATGTCCTGCAGGCTAAAATTTGAGTTTCAGTACAACCTTGGTATGCACGTTCTAAAATTATGTCCTGCAGTCTAAAATTTGAGTTTGAGTTTTGTTTTGGAACCTTCGTATGCACGTTCTACAATTATGTCCTGCAGGCTAAAATTTGAGTTTGAGTTTTTGTTTTGGAATCTTCGTATGCACGTTCTACAATTATGTCCTGCAGGCTAAGATTTAAGTTTGAGTTCTTGTTTCTCAAACGTCGTTCTAACATCGAGTCTCTCAACGTGCTTACCGAATTACGACCAGGGCTTTGAATGTAGCGCAGTTGTTAAGTGTACAAACTATCATGTAAGTGATCAACTTTCACAGTATAGATAGAAAATAATGTTCTCCACCAGAATGTCTCACCTGGAAAAGAGCTGGATTACGGGACCACGTAACCGCCAAGAATGCAGGACAAAAGTTGAAACTCTTTGGCATCGAAAAAGATGTGAAAGTGCTGTTGCATCTCGAAAATTAAATCTCAGTCCCATCTTGTATTTCTTCAGGAAAATTATTGTTTCGTCTTGTCTGGTGGGGCAACTCTAATCATTAGCTACACTGATTATTCACATGGTAACAAACCAGAAAAGATGAGCAAATTCTCAGATTCAGGCAACCCTGTGTATAGTGGATGTTAAAACCAGTAAAGCTAAATAATTTCTCAGATTCTGGCAACTCTACTCGTAGTGGATGATAAAACCAGAAAATCTAAGCAATTTCTCAGACTCTGGCAACTTTACTCGTGGTGGATGTTGAAACCAGAAAAGTTAACGCATCTCTTAAGCTTCTGACAACTCTATTCTTGCTGGATTGCTAAACACCATTGTGGTGAATTTGCATCTATTATCGCTTATCGAAGAGATGAGAAAACCACCGGTAACTTAAACAACTTTTGAAATATTCTTAGATATTAACCAGTTTTGACATTATTAGAATAAATTACTCATGTAAAGACTCCGTATATACATATATAGTGAGTATGTATATTCTTTTGGGCTTTCTGAGAAAACAGGAGAGAGGAAGGGGATGTGTACAAAAAAAAAAAAAAATAGACACCATAAATAAGGTTGTCCCATTTTCCATAATGGCCAATCTTCCCTTTTTACATAGTTGAATGTAACCCATTATTTTGATAAAGGCGACATTTTCTTAAAAGCAATCTCTACTCGTTTGACTGACCTTCAAAGTGATGGCATGAGACAATATGATAGTTTATGCAATGCATTACCTTTCTTGCTATGGCATTTGTCATTTACGTTAACCGACGGAAAAATCCTTCAGTTAAGATAACAGATAACTACAATAATATCTTTCCCCCCTTCGCGAAGCTCCCACCACCTCTAAAAGAAACATTACCCTTAAAAAACTGGTTATACTTCGCATTTTTTTTTTTTTTTTTTTTTTTGCTATTTGCTTTCGTTTTGTTTTAAATTTATTGTTATTATAAATTAAAAGAAATTACTTCGTGGAAAATATACTATAGATATACCTTCCACTGTATTTGGGAAAAGCAACTTTGGGAGACCCTTTCTACAAGTATTCTGCTGTCACGCAGATAAATGAGACTATTAATATCTCAAAACACGATAATAATAATAATAATAATAATAATAATAATAATAATAATAATAATAATAATAATAATAATAATAATTATTATTATTATTATTATTATTATTATTATTATTATTATTATTATTATTATTATTATTATTATTTATATATTAAAATGTTAGGTTTATATGTTTGTGGTCAAGAAAAGTTTGTGGCCAATCCTTTCGACAGTGAGTGCTCGGGAACCATAGGCTCCAGAAAGATGGCGTTTTCACTAATCGATTGCAAATTTTGCGTAGATTGTTCAGTTCTAATTGAATATTTTAAAAAATGGTCCTTATATCTTTATTATATTTTTAGGGATACACTGGGAGTGTTGAATTTTTTTAAAGTAAAGTATCATATCCTACGAGTTATACTTCCAACACCACACATTTGTATACGGTGTTAGTATATCTCTCAGGTGTTTGTTTCTTGGCCAAAT
Organism: Thermobia domestica; assembly: GCF_964235325.1. Classification (NCBI taxonomy): domain Eukaryota; kingdom Metazoa; phylum Arthropoda; class Insecta; order Zygentoma; family Lepismatidae; genus Thermobia; species Thermobia domestica. Next base: position 381,942,116 of record NC_137454.1, on the reverse strand, counting down.
GATAATGAAAAACGAACGCTAACCATTTCTACAGTCTAAGGCTTTGTTTGGAGTGTTTTGCCCAATGAACATCATATATCACTGACATTATAATTAATTGTGTGTGTGTAATGTATTTGTTTATTGCAAGCAAGAAGAAAGAAAACAGTGATCATACATGAATTAGAAACTCCAACTGCAAGTAGGCTCAAATCTTCCAAACGGTGAAAGATATTGAAAAAAAAATAATCGAAAAAATCTCCACCTTTATGGTAGCCTTTGTCGATTTTTATCAAGACGTCTTTCACTTGTGTCTGTAAAGGAACATGTACCCTTGTATAGATATTGTAAGAAATGACAAGGAGATTCATGCTCATATGTGAGTGATGTGTTGCATAGAGAGCACAGGTTAAACGAGTAATAACAATAATGTCTTCTTTGGAATCATGCTTTAATGGTGTCAGCAATTTCAACTTATTTCAGTCTGACTCGATGGCTGAATGTAGAACACACATTTCTAGCGGAATGGGACCTTGGATCGATTCCATTGTATGCGAGTTTCTGGTTAACAACATCGTGTCGTTTCTAGTCGCTCTCCCGCTCTCTTCCACATTCTCATTCCACCAAGTCTTCTATAATTATTCACTTTCATTAAAAATCTATCTCCTTTAGCTCAAGGGGCATAAACATCGGTAGTAATGCCAAAGAGACGATATATATAATTTGTGATCCAAAAGTATCGTAAACGTAATTGCACAGTGCTATCTATCGACGTTGTATTCATATCAACCAGTAAGCCCGGTAACCTAATCCTTTGATACAGTCAATGTCGAGTTTGAACGAGTTGTGACATGTCAGTTGGCTTCCAGAGGCAGAAGAGTGAGGAAGGGTGTGTTAAGGGAGGCAGACTACTAACTATTTTTCAAAAGCTAACAATTTTTCTTTTAATAGTTTTTCATAAGTGAAAAGAGATAATGAAATGTAATTTACCTCAGTATAATAGATAATGTTATTCTACACCCGAAAATATGAATCGGAAGAATTTTTAGTGTTGCCATCCATAGAAATTACAGTGTGACCAGAATTGGAATTACTCAAAAATCTAGGTTATGGCAGCGACTAGAAAAATGAACGGAATGGCAATTGATGACTTATCATGCTGTCTGTGTTCCTTGTTAACTACTTTTTAAATAATGTTTGTATTTATTTTGTAATAAAGAGTACAAAATAAATATTGTTTTTAATTATCAGTAGAATTAAAATACAAATATCATTCAAAAAGTAATTAACAAGGAACACAGACAGCATGATAGGTCATCAATTACCGTTGAGTTCATTTTCCTAGTCGTTGCCATAACCTAGATTTTTTGGGTAATTCAAATTCTGATCACACTGTAATTTCTATGGATGGCAACACTGAAAATTCTTCCGATTCGTATTTTTGGGCGTAGATTAACATTATCTATTACTGAGATAAGTTACATTTCATTATCTCTTTTCACTTATAAAAAACTGGCAAAAGAAAAATTGTTAGCTTTTGAAAAATATTTAGTAGTCTGCCCCCGTAAGAGTGTCTGTCACGCGCCCGCCTTAAGTTTTGTTCTAAGCTGCAAAAAAGTGCCAAAGAAATTATTAAATATCAAAATCAATGTATGGCGATGAAATGGTGGGATTTAAGACTATTTGTAAGTAGTATGAGCGATTCAAAAGCAGAACGGACGAATTTCGAAGTCAAGAACAGATGAAAACGCGCAAAAAGTGGCACAAATGATTTGTTCAAACAGGCGAAAGACTATTTGAGAGCTTTCCGAAGAACTAAATGTCTCGTATGGGTCCGTAGAAAAAAACATTTTAAACAACGATTAAATGGGCAAATGGTTTCCTTCTTCACCACGAAAACGCGTCGTGCCACACTTTGCTTTTGATATGTGAGCTTTTGGCTGAAAAAAAGTGTTCTTGTCTGTCAACATTCGTCTTAATCATCAGAGATAGCACCATGCGATTTTTGGCTCTTCCCAAAAATTAAAACCGTGCTTAAAACAAAACGTTTTCACACCATTCCTGACGTAAAGAGGGCCACGGCAGAGCACCTGAACGCCTTTCCGAAAGAAGCTTTCTTGAAATACTTCCAGTCATGGATTCAACATTGGTATAAGTGCATTGCTAGCCAAGAAGAATACTTTGAAGGAGATTAAATCAAATTCCATGTAAGATTCAGGAGCGGATCCAGGGGGTGGGGGGCAATCGCCCCCCCCCAGAAGAGGTAATTTTATTATTTTATATAGTATAAATAAAACCCATTCTAGAGTTTGGACTCTTAAAAGTAGCAGTATTACAACCTTCCGCCCCCCGCCCTAGAAGTCCGTCCTGGATCCGCCCCTGGTAAGATTACTAGACTTTGTTTCTCATAAAATTATTCACCGTATTTTTTGATCATACCTCGTAAGGTTTTCTTATCTCGTCTTGTAGATTTATGTACAATTCTCGTCTCGTTGCGATTCTCAGGAAGCTTTTATGTTGTCGTCTTGCAAATTTTCTCACCTCTTCTTTTATAAATTTATGTACAAAATTTATGTCTTGATTTTTCTCCTAGAATCTTTTTTAATTTCGTCTAGAAGTTATCTATATCCTGCCGCGCCACAAGAAAGTCTACAAAGGGTGCGATATATACTGTATCAGGTTGTGTATCTCTTCGGACGCCGAGTGTCGTATATGACACACAAATTAAGCATTATTTGCCTTATAGTGCGAGTACATGGCACATACGACACGCATATTTTGCTTCTCTTCCTTGTCGCCAGAGTGAGCGCTGCATTTAATAGAAGCTTGACAATTGAAGAACGCTTTTCGTTGGTCCTAGGTAGTGTTTCTGGAGGAAAGAAGAAATCACAGAAACCGAAAAATGACACGATTTCGTTTATTATTTTGCTCTTCTGCTGTGTGTGGGGGGAAATGGAGATCTTTTATTCTATGTTTCGTATGTAACATTATGAAACCAACATTACAAAAGATGATTATTTATAATCTAGAGATACAGTATCTGATGTTTTCTATTTCTTCACGTGGGTTTTATGAACATGTGACTGTGTTTTAGGTGTTGGATATTGTTGTATTGTATTGACGTATTAATAGGCGTAGGCATACGTACTGGGGCGACAAGGGGGACAGACCACTACCAGAACATCGTTTCTCACTTTTTATTGATAGAGCTCCAATCAAGGGAGCCGGGTGGGCCCGGGCCCCCCAAAGCTCATGTGGGATTCGTATTGTATTTATGAATATAGAATATTTGGCATAATTTGAAATCCTCATATATATATATATATATATATATATATATATATATATATATATATATATATATATATATATATATATATATATATATATATACCTTCTGCATCTGAAAGGGCCCCCAAATTTACAGAGAAATCGTCGCCCTTGGCTCCAATGTGTCCTATATGAGACATATGATTGTCACTACTCTGTGCAAAAAAAAAAAAAAAAGTAATTTCTCTTATTCTTTGCATGTATTGAACGAAAACATTAAGAAAATACAAAATTTACAAAACAAAACTATTTTGTTCGACTAGTGAAACTAGAGCTGCCTTTGGAGATCAAAATTGAGAATTGGAGATAACATTATTATGGTACCACATATAGGCTAATACCATTTGTGTGATAACATTTTGCCATTTTTTGGGCAACACCATAGACTAATCACGTCGCTATAGATCTTCTGTGGTGTCAGGTCAAAACATTGTGATATGTGGTTTTCACAGGTTTGTTTTTAAGCTAACTAAACGCCACTCACTGACTTCTGCAGAGACTGAAACAAATTATAGTCTGACGGACCCTGGTCTGGGCTATACAGTGAATGCATCAAAACTTTCCAGCCCATTGATTGATTCTGAATTTAGTGTTTCTTTCAGCAATGAGGCTATATGAAACGTGGACCTACAGCTTAACGTGGGATTCGAACCACTTGAGTTCCTGCTGGAAATCAAACCTGGGTTTCCCATGCAACAGGTGCGTACGCTAACCATTTAGCCACGAGGAATCTCAGCTTCAAGCCAAATTATGTTAATTTCTGACGGGTTGTTAAAGATGTACGTGGTCTGGCGTTGTCAACGTGGTACATAACACTCATTCTGTTGACCAGTTAAGGTTGTTTGTTTTGAATTACTAGTTGCACTCGCGATTATTTGTCGCCAGCACATGTTCGGGTCTATTGTTCTTCCCGTTGGCAGCGGTTCATGATGCACGATCTTTTCCAATTCCACCAAACGCACGTCATAAACTTTCTGGGTGTAATAAATATGGGCTTTGCCATAGGTTATCCACTTTTCGGAAATGTCTCGAGATCGTTACGTGTCAGTAGAGAATCGCAAGTAGAAGTTCGATCGAAATCTTTATTTTCGGTTTTAACGTCCCACGTGTAGCTAAGGGAGATGATGATTCAAGCAAATGAATGACAATGAAAGAATTGGTGGAATGATAATGTAAGAGGAAAATTGAGTAACCGAGAAAACCCACGGACTCTTATGTTGTCCACCACAAACTTACTTGGCCCGGGGTCGAACCAGGGACACCACACACTAGAGGTAAGCACTGTACCAGTGAGCCACCGTTTCCCCCATAAATTCGATCGAGTAAATCTTTTTGTTTTAATTCATGTGGAGCTTCTTTCGTTAGCCAATTTGGGGGGCGCGGTGGCTCAGTGGTAGAGCGTTCACCTCCGGTGCTTGGGGTCCCTGGTTCGATCCCAGCTCGCGCCGTGTGGACTTTGTGGTGGACAAACACCGTGCTCGTGGGTTTTCTCGGGGTTCTCCCGTTTCCTCCCACTTTCTTCATTCCACCATTTCACTCATCTCTCATTATCACCGTCTCCTTTAGTCTAACCGGCATAACCGTGGGACGTAAAACTTAAAGATTTCATTTCATTTCGTTAGCCAATTTGTCTCCAAATGCTTTAAGACTGTTCGGTGATGGGCGTTTTAGGCCATTTGGCGATGCCAAGATTGCTTTCACGACGGGCTTCCTCCACATTAATCAGAATATCATTCACTTCTGCTGTGATTGGTCACCCACTGCGAGGAGCATTATACTCGTCTCGTCTCATAAATGATTTTCAAGTCTAGTCTTGTCTCCATTCTCCAAAATAATTTCTAGTCTCATTTTTTTTTCTCAGTGTCGTTTTATAAATTTATGTACAAAATGTATGTCCTGATTTGTTAAAATTTCATTTAGAAACTGTTACACTGGAATTTAGTTTTTAATAAACAAGTGTATATACTCTGGTCAGAAGTGTTTATTATTTCTTTAGTGAGTTCCGGAGTCGTGATGGATAGAGAAGTAATTAGATTCAGGGTGGCCCAAAAGTAAGTATACACGACCCATCCAAAGGCGCCGATTTCTCTGTAAATTGGGAGGGAGGGGGGCATTAAGATGCAGAGGGCATATATATGAGAATTTTAAGACGAATTGCATTCAAATTATGCCAAATATTGTATATTCATAAATACAATAGGATCCACATGAGCTTTAGGAGGGGGCAGGATTGGCGCCCTTGCACCCATTAAGTATAACATTCTAGCTTGTAGGTTTAATTGCTTCGGCTATTCCGAGCTCAAGATATACGTAAAAAGACATTAAGAACAAACGATAAAGAAATTCAGTCTACCTGATGGATGACAATAAGAAATGATATAAGAAGCAAATGAGTTGATCAGTAAGCGACTGTATACCTACTTTGGGTCACCCTGTATAACGTCTTGTTTATCTCTAAACCTCTAAACTCCGATAAACAAAATATTTGTATCCTTCCGGTTGTCACAAATACGATTGGTTAGTGATGTATCACTCCCACTCCCCACGGGGAGGAGCAATTATACACGTGCAGTTTGACAATACTGTCTCATGTTGTCCAGATACTTACAGCAGCAGCAGAAAAGAAAGAAAAGAAACTCGAAAGATTAAAAAAAAAGTATTTGAATTTCGCTGGTAAACAATTGTTGCTTAGTGAGTAAAGGTTTGCTTTGTTGGTGTTTCACCACAACACTCGCGGAACCGGGATTCATGCCAGTCATCTTTCAGACTAGCAGAACACCCGTCTACAGTTGAGTTGGCGCCATAATTACTGCGCATGCTTAGTGTTTATTTCTATTGTTTCATTGGCCACACTCGATTGCAGTATTATTAGATAATCCGCATTATATTTTTGTCATTTATAATAATATAGCAGTTTTATATGAAGTTTCTTAGTAAAAGTAATAATGCAATCACATGAACTATTTTGCGGAGGAGTACAAGCGTCGGTAGGATAACAGCAAATCAGCGAGGTTTAGTTTCACGTGGCTTTGTTTATCGCAGTTTAGAGCTTACGCCGAATAATGTGTAAATGGTCGTAAATGATCCTCACTGTATTCCTACAATTACTTTATCAATTTATAGTGTTTGTACGAGGGCCATCGAGAAAGTAAAAGACGTTTTGATTTTTTTTTTTAAAAAAAGTAACGGAATGAACAAACCAAATTGTATTATATACATGTGAAAGGTACATTCGTAAGCTATTTTTCTACATAATTGCCATCAAATTAAGGTACTTAACATACCGTGGCACAATTTTTTCAATACCGTTGCGGTACAAATCTGTCGCCTGATATTTCAACTACTGGTTTACACCGGAATACAGTTCGCACCAGCATCAAAGCGTTGTGTAGCGAGCCAAGTCTTCATTGCTGCGAAGAGGTGGCAGTCGCTAGGCGCCAAATCCGAGCTGTGCAGTGGATGATCCCACCTAGCACAAAATTTGTGGTAATCAAGCTTTTCCACCAGAATTGCATGCACCAAAATCCGTGAAATTTGGGGGGAAATGTTTAGCAAGTTCCATAATCGTGAAACGACGAATTGCACGAATTTCAGCTAAACGAATAAAACGGAAACTCTGGCGCGACGTTGCCAAGTCCTAAAGGGGTGTGGCTATGCTAAGCAGACAAACTATAGCGCGATCAGATGGCAGGGGATAGACGTAGATGTGTACAAAATAAACGTGGCAATACCGCTGGCATCTCATTTGCTAGCAGCATTTAAGTCTGGTTTAAAGGGACAAGTTTCGCCGATAGATATCACTACAGTCTTCGTATCTCTCTCGTATTTTTTTTACCTTTCACGAAAATTCGCAATTTTTCTTACAAATTTCAAACTACAGACTTCAAATTTTTAGAGAAGGTACTTTATAACCTATCGAAGGGAACAATCTGTGCCGATTTTTTATTTAGAATTTTCTTCATTGTTGAAACAGTATATTGTTAAAGATTTGGATATCCAATATCAACAATTAAGCCATTTCAACAATGAAGAAAATTATAAATAAAAAATCACCCCGGATTGTTGACTTCGATAGATTATGAAGTTCCTTCTATAAAAATTTGAAGTCTATAATTTGAAATTTGTAAGAGAAATCGTAAATTTTCGTGAAAGGTATAAAATACATGAGAGAGAGACGAGGAAAGTCTTGACATCTATCGGCAAAAGTTGTCCCTTTTTAAACCAACCTTAAAGGGAACTTGGAGCGCCACCTTCAAATGCCAAGATGTTTGTCACGCCATTTAGTGTTCCCACGGGAATAGTGAAATTTCTTTTCTCGTCTCGAAAAGGAGACTAGCATTGTTATCTTCCCCACTTCTTGTCTACACTCCTGTTTTGTTCTCAAGATGAGACGAGACATTTCTCGTTGTCAAGATGAGACAAGATACTACAAATGACAGGTGCAGCTTCTAGAATTTTAACGACGTATATGTATAAACTTCAGCTGCCACCGTCTGGTACTCATTGCAGTGGTAGTTCTTTTGTGGCTAAACGGTTACCGCACGCGCGCCTTTGGCGTGGGATATCCAGGTTCGATTCCCAGCAGGAGCTCATATGGTTTGAATCTCACGCTAAGCTGTAAGTCCACGTCTCTCATATATATATATATATATAGCCTCGCTGCTGAAAGCAGCACTAATCAGAAAATAAAATCAAACCTCTGCTTATGTTGAAATTCTGAGAGCTATATATAGCTTCAATTAACTGTGTCCACGCTCGTTTCAATTTGAAAGCATTACAATATACATTAGATTTATTAGGATTCTTTCAGAATTTAATGAACAAGTTGCTTAATGAATTAATAAATGGGTGAAAAATAATTTGTTCCCAGGTACTAATAAACGATTCTTTTTTTCCTAGTTAAGTTTCCAATAATACACATGATTAATAGCCTTTAATTAAAAAAGTTGCCTCAAGAAATTTTTCAACCATAGGTGACCAGGGATGTGGGATTAAATAGCGACTCCACTAAAGAAAGAATTAACATCAGAAATATAATTTATAATGTATTCTATGTAGAAGCTGTAATGGTAGATAAGCTAGTTCTTTGTGGTGATTTTCTCTGACTCTCAGTAATAAATAAATGTGTTAGCTAATTTGTTGGTCTTTTATTATAATAATAGACCATAATTTATTTTTTTCAATTTCGATATACGCATATATATATATATATATATATATACTAGGTTTGAGGAACACGTGAGTGGATGTGTTCCGTCGGCTGAGATTCGACTACATTTTCATGATACAGGTCCTTACTAGTACACTCATAACGCGCTCATCTAATCACACAGTTTGTGAGCTTAATGACAAGGAAGTGAGACATAACTTTGAGGTAACCAGAATAAAAAGTTGGAACAGTTAGGCAATAAAATCAGAATATATTATGTATATTATAGATATTCAACAAAATTATATGAGAAGTTATTTCTCATTGAAGAGCATCTGTGTGATAACAAAAATGTTACTCAGTGTGAATTAATCCCTTCAGTTGAGATAATGGAAATTATTTACAGTTCGTAAGCTAACAAAGCACTAAGTTATATATTCTGTGTAGCGAAAGGCACGAACGAGTTCGAGCGAGTTTTCTTTGAAACTCGACTCGATTCGAAACAGACATCGTTGAGCTCGACTCGGGAACTCGGCTCGAAAAATTTCTTCCAACTCGACTCGAAATTCAATTCAAATTCGAGTCGAGTCGAGCCAACTCCAGCTAAACCCTGTAGTTCCAAGTACTCTCTTCAAGTATCTTACACAGACAATATAAGTATCAATACTACTACTAAAACTATTATTATTATTATTATTATTATTATTATTATTATTATTATTATTATTATTATTATTATTATTATTATTATTATTAGACCCCTTTATTATGATAACAACACTATGTATAACCATGAAAGGTAGGCGGTTTGTATCTGAATACTGAAAACTAGTTGACTGTCGATCTCGGTCGTCGCGAAGTCTTCAGGAGGCAAGGACATCGGTCACGAAGTTCTGGTTTTAGTTCCGGAGGAGCAAGTATTCGGGCTTGAGCCAAAAATTGTTAAAACTCATAGGCCGCCGGCCAAACATGTTCCAAACTTCTCGGCCCGTATTTAGGGTTGTCAACAGCTCGAGCGGCTCGGGTCATAGCTCATTCACTATCAAGCCGAACCGAGAAGTGGCCCGAGCCAACAGCTCACCCAACTGAGCTGGCTCCATCCAATGGCTCATCCGAGCCGAACTGAATTGAACCGATTTCTCACTCAACCGCCAGTTCGGGTCATCTGCTCGATTACTCCGAGTCGATGGCTTGTCCCAACCGAGCCGATGGCTCATCCCAATCGAGCCGGCTCTAGCAGTTCGCACAGTTAAACCTAGCCGAGCCGGTTGACGTTAGTACCGGGGTTGGACTTTTGCTTGGGCTCAAAAATTCGACCGTGCAACCCTCAGCCTTGATGGTAAGAACTACATACTTATGTTGGTGCTCACGACATTTGAGGCTGTGTCCTTATAAAAGTCTATTGTCGTCTCGTTATCGAGACGAGACGAGACATATTAAAAGTACTTCACAGGGTGCACTAAAAGTACGAGACGAAATGCACCCCTATCGTGAGCAACACTAAAAGTATTCCACATTACTGCTCACATTTTTGGTGGCTTTCGCTTTCCAGTCTAATCAGGCAGTGATTTCAAAACGAGTTAAAACGAGCTGAACGAGCGAGCCATTTATCAAACTCGACTCGACTCGAAACTCGACCTCAAAACAGTGACTTGACTCGGAACTCGACTCGAGAAAATTACTTTTGACTCGACTCGAATTCGACTCGAAATCTCTGTGAAATCTAATAAATAGATGTTATTGCGAGACATGTGATAAGAAAGGAATACTGTCGAAGTTTTCTTCAGACGTGTAACAATTGTTTTATGTGAGCACCTTGCGTAACACAACACACATCGCGCCGATAGTCTATCTCCAGCCAAATCTTCCCTAGCATATTGTGGCGGCAGGTGGGAACACTGCCTGGAAATCGAACTTTTGAAAGTTAAGAGTCTTCATCCCGTCGAAATTAAAATACCGCTAATTTTACAGAAATTATGTGATATCTTCAAATAGATAAAAGATAATTGAAATATGGAACAAGAGCGCCCTAGACAATATTATTTTGCGTGAGATACCGTTATCATAAGTCACTTAGTGGCTTTCCGTTTTCAGCTGTTTAGAAACGCGAAAATAAATGCCGATTTTCAAAATGGCTCGAAATCGAAAGCAGATAAGTGAGTCGTGATAACGGTTTCTCATGTAAAATAATATCGTCTATGGCGCTCTTGTTCCACATTTCGATTATCTTTTATCTATTTGAAGATATCACATAATTACTGTAACTTTATTGTTTAGAAAATCAAACTGAGTAAATTTCAAACCAGAATACATGAGAAGCTTATGGACCTATATGACAAAGAAATACAAATGAAATTATAACAAACTGTATATGAAAACAAAATTATCAGGAAATGTAGCCTACATGTTGCGCAAACGACAAACAATAAAAATGGCACATTTATTAAATAAATTTATGAAACAATTAAGAAAAAATAGCTAAGTCAACAGGAAACATATTTCGATAGTCGAACCAAAGGAAGGGGTAGAAAACCACCTATCAACGGTATCACATCCAGTGCCACTGCCTGCCTTTCCACGCCATCCAATGACACCACACCCTACTTGCATAGCACGTCGTCCAGTTGTACAAATGTTCAGTATTGTCCTCTGTGTTAGAGAAGAAATATCTCATCTAGTTCTTTTCCATGTGGTAAGGTGCCAAGAATCGACGACACGTTGCCACGTTGGATAGCAATAGATATGCGTTGTATTAAGAAAGATGTTGAACGAATATCTCCAGTAACGATAGAAATGCGTCTGCCTACTTCTCTAATAAAATCAAGGCTTGCAGATCCCCAAGCACCACTAGTCTCGATGGCAATTGGAGCAAAAATAAATTTATCAAGGAGGCTGTTATATTTCCTTTGCTTTTCTACTTCTCTACGACTAGCAACAGCCCCAGCATTCATAACAGCTAAAGGGAGACTTGAATGGGCAAATGTATCTGAACACGTAAAGTCCCAAACTAGTGACTTGCCTTTCAACCAAGGAACTAATGTCATGCCATCAGGTCGTTTACCATCTGAACGACAACATCCTGAAGGTTCACGTATTGAAGGAATTCCAGCTGTGGTAAGGGCTCGTAAAATGATATCATTCACAGAGGAGTGTCTAGCGTGTCTACCCATGCTCTTCATGCATGACAGGCCATGCAGGCCACGTTGGTTAACTTGATCCCCGCAAGCTGGACAGCGATGTGGCTCACAAATATCTGCACCTAATCTTAAGGCGACAGAGATTCGAAATGCCTCATTAGTCATATGAAGACCCAATGATGGGGAGGGTAATGCATTCAACCATGCCCCAGCATGTAGGGATGAGGCAGCACGAATCCTGGCTTTATCCTCTGGAGCAATAACTGACTGTAAGAGAAGTTCATGAAAATGCGCTGCAATTGGTGTGTACCAAGATGCCTGAGAACCTATTTTGTTAATCTCTGGAAGATCTGTATCTGTTAAATTTTTCCATTTGGTAGAGCCTTCTTGAACTGTGCCATCTGGGTCTAGGTGGTAACCTTGCGGAAGAAGAGCCTCGACTAAACGAAGAGATCCGTGATAGGACGCTAAAAAGGAAGGAATCGCCATATCCACGGATCGTCGAATACCAAGACCCCCTAATGTCACAGGTAAGGATGCTTGAATCCAAGATTCGTCGCTTAAGGAGCAGTTTAAAATTGACTCCAGACCCATTTTAAGGATATGATCGTATTTCTCCAGTAATGGAGTCTCATTCCAAGAAGGAAAACATCGTAAGAAGTAGTTTAAACTGTAAAATTTGCGGTATTTTTATTTCGCCAGGATGAAGACTTTTAACCTCTCAAAGCGCATGTCGCACAATAACATATGCTTATTACACTTTACAGAATAAATTTCCGAAATCGGGTCCATAATTTTGACTTGCTCTGTATAAAGCCTGGAGTATTGTTTACACTGATCCCAAGCAGATGTGGGAACTTAGAGGTTAAAAGTATTTTTGGGGAAAGGGGTTAAACCTCGAAATACATTGGGAAGATTAAAACCCCACATACTTGAGGTATGAAATAGTAGGACTGTATAGTACTATACATACTTGGAGTTCGAGGAGGTATATGAAGTGTATTGTTATTTAGCATCAGTTTAACCTCAAATGTAATAATTTTTCGTTAAGCCTCAAAAACTAATGGTGAGGTTAAAGTGTAATATACTTGAGATATGAAAACTTATGTATATCCTAGAGTATTTTTGTTTAGCATCAGATTAAATGTAAAGTTTCGCGTCATAATTTACGATCTTTACCAGAATTTACTTTTTAAAAAATAATTTGTTGCTACATTTCATCATACACGATTTTTAATATACGTACTACAATATTCATTTATCAACTATTTTAACGATCTACAATTTAAACATTTATTTTTCCTTTTTCAGAATTGACACGACTATTATACGCACACAGATGACATTAAGGAAGATATATTTTTGTCGTGTGATCGAGCTTTCATGTCGATTCCTAAAAGGAGTTGTTCATTCCAGCTGTGTTTCCTTTGTAGGGGATGAAGTTCCCTTAATGGAACAGCAAGGGTGAAAATGTAACTTACTTTGGAGATATTTCAATGTCTTCCATAAGAAAATATAGTTGAGGGTTGCTAATGTCAGTGTTATGTTTCAGCCCTTATGATCTCATACAATCACCAGAACATGTCAATAAGGAGGCATAACAAACCTTATACTATATTTATAAAGGGAGAGAAAATGTGTTATGTTATGCGCCGATTTGGACTTTTTTTTTTTTTTTTTTTTTTTTTTTTTTTTTTTTTTTTTTTTTTTAGTATTGAAAAATACGAGGTATTGTTTCGAAGTTACGAGGTATAGTTTCCATTTGTAACTGGGCGATGCATGACGTAATTGCATTTTCCTTACTATTACTTATATTTTTTTCTTTTTTTCTTTTAAAAAAAAAAGGTTTTTGAAAACCAAAGCCATTTCTCAAAAACCGGTTAGGTTTTTTTTTTTTATCAAAACCAGTTTCTGTTTAAACCGGTTTTGGATGAAAAGTTGGTTTTCCGGTTTTCCAAGCCAGTTTTCGTTCTTTATATATGAAAAAAACTATATTACCCATCTCTACTTTTTGCAACCTGAGAAATTTAGAAAGGATCACAATGAGGAAAGGAGAAGAGATGGTTAGGTAGAAGAAAAAAGTAAATTGGCAGTGTGTAAGTAGATATGGATCTAAGTCAAGTATACTTGCAAAACCATCAACTATGCTGTCAATGTTTTTGTGCCTGCAAAACCATCAACTATGCTGTCAACGTTCTTATGCCTGTAAAACCATCAACTAAGCTGTCAATATTTTTATGCCTCTAAAACTATCAACTACGTTGCCACTAATTATTCTTATGTCTACAAAACCATAAACTAAGCTGTCAATGTTCTTACGCTTGTAAAACTATCAACTACGCTGCCAATATTCTTATGCCTCTGCAAAACCATCAACTACGCTCAATTTTCTTATGCCTGTGCAAAACCATAAACTAAGCTGTCAATGTTCTTACGCTTGTAAAACTATCAACTACGCTGCCAATATTCTTATGCCAGCCAAACCACCAACTACGTTGTCAATATTCTTATGGCTGCAAAACCATAAATTAAGTTGTCAATATTCTTTTGCCTGTGCAAAACTATCAACTATGCTGTTAATATTCTTATGCCTGTAAAAACATCAACTACGCTGTCAATATTCTTATGCCTGTGCAAAAAAAAAAAAAAAAAAAAAAAAATCAACTACACTATCAATGTTCCTATGTCTTAATGTTTCAATTTAAAATCCCACGATTATGCCCGTTAGGCTGAGGGAGACAGATGATTAAGTCACGTGAATGCTGATGGAAGAATTGCCGAAAAGAAATGTAGGAAGAAATGGGACTACCCCGAAAAAACTCACGGACACGATGTTGTCCAACACATACTTAGGCGTGGATTGAACCAGGGACCCTAGGTACCAAAGGTAAGCACTCTACCATTGTCACTGTGACCCTCATGTGAGTATTGAATGGATTCAGTTGAGTTGATTTTGAGTTTAACATCCATTTCAGCAGCGAGGCTATATGAGACGGGACCTACTGATTAACGTGGAATCCGAAGCACATGAGCTCCCGCCAGGAATCGAACCCGGGTCTCCCACGCCAAAGGCGCGTACGCTAACCCCTTAGCCACCAAGAAGCTAAAAGATAGGTAATAGATAGGTACACAAGAATATATCCGAAAATAGATTAGCAGATCATAAAAATAAATCAGTGAATATAATAAGACTGACGTCACTCGCAGAGATCAGTACAAACATAAACAGAAATAGATAGTACATTTCATACGTAATATCTATATAACTTGCGCTTTTCCTTTTGTCGATGACTGTACATTGTATCTGGGTACTTGTGTAACGAGAAAATGCAGCCTTCTAAGGGAGATGGAGGTAGAGAAGAAAAAAAGAACTCGTAAATTTAATGGAGAAGAAAAAAATGAAAGCAAGAAATATATCAACCGAACTTTTTTCTAACTTTCGAAACAAATTGCAAAAGTCCATAAACAAACTTTTAGATTTTCGTCCTGAACAATACATGCTTACTCCTCACCCTACTCGCCCTCGAAATACCAATGGAAAGTGTAACAGAAGCGGGTAAACCTAAATGAAATAGCAATCATTAAACAACAAAACCATAAAAGCAAGTGTGAAACACGTAAGCTCATGTAAATATGTAAATGAATTCCGATTAACGTAACGGATGTGAAGTTAGGCGTCTATTGCCACTACCGAGATAATATGAAACTTGGACCGACAGTTTAACCCTTTCATTACCATTTTTTTAAATCGGAGTGAGAAACATTAATATATGGTTGCTTTAAGTTGTTTTCAAACGTATAAATATATATATATATATATAATGAAAAACATTTTTCGCCGTTTCGTTTTTCGACGTGGGAGGGTGGGATATATGTATCCTACTGATGCTTTTTTACGTGGGACCTATATGTCCCAGTGGTAGTGACATGAATGATCATCTTGTATTTTCAATTGTGATACGTATATTGTCAGAAAAAAAAGTTGGGTCGTATTTATGATTACAAATATTTTACATTTCCACATCCTTTTTCAAATGACAGTACATGCAACCACTGCTTTATCACTAGCACCTTGTTCTTCAGTTTCATCTGTTCCATTATCACGACGTTCACTTCCATTTCTGTCTATTTGATAGTGTTCATAAGAATTCCATAAACCATTAGCAGGCTCCTCTTTACCAGTGGAACATCGATTCATAGCAATAATACGGGGTAAATTACCACGGGTCCTCTGAGAATGTATCGTGGCACACATATGTCGCACTGGTAGTGGAAGGGTTAAAGTAGAAATGAAACCTTTGTAACACGTTCAATGCTTTCCAACTTCGAATCGATCCTGGGAGAACGTACACCAAAGGCATCCGCTAGCCAGTAAAACAGCAGAGAGATCTACAATGAGAAAAATCCTTTATTCAGACAGCGGTATGTTGTACAGTCAGCGGACAAAAGTTCTTTCAGTTTGACTAAATTAGTTTCGTAAATAACTTCAGAATGGAAGGACAATTTGAGTACAGTTTTCAGTAAATTAAAAAAGAATGTAATTGTCTGTACGTTCCGGCTATACCAACGCTGTATGTTCCAGCCGTACCACCGTTACTCCCAAAATAAATCTACCGAACGGAAAGAGCTTTTGTCGTTAACTGTACAAATATACGGGATCCATATATTTATCATGGAAATCTGTACGGAGCGTACGTTATCCCTACAATACATACGTATTGCCTTTTTCTCCCTTAGATGTTACATCATACCGATACAGGATGTCTGACATCTAACAGTCTTCCGTATATTCTATACGAATACGTATGTTACATACATCAGCTAAATGTTATATACACTAGGGATGGCCACAAAATCCGGTTCCGGCAGAACCGGTCCGCGAGGAACCGGTTCTTGGAGATCCGTTTTTCAGAACCGGTTCTAGACCTGGATCCGAAAATCTGGTTCCAGAACTGGATCTTGGGAACCGGTTCCAGACCTGGATCCGAAAAACCGGTTCCAGACCTGGATCCGGAAAACCGGTTCCGGAACCGGATCCGTTCAGACCCAAAAATCGGTTCCACTAGGAACCGGTTCTGGCCATCCCTAATATACACGTCCATTTGTATGTGAGATCCTGACATGTATACGGTTCTTTTTTTTCCATACGGAAAGTACTACATATGGAACACTTATACGGAATGTATTATAAAACATACATTTGTGTTATTGCTATGTTTGCTGCCAGATGTTAAATATAGTTCTACGTTAAGTCGAAAAACTACAAGATTTACGCATGTAACCTACGTTTTTACGTGCGCCACATACATTTTTTTCTCTCTGTCTAGACCTTTCAGTTATTGTCTCGGGCAATAGGTCAGTGAGGAGGGCTAATGTATCAGATGCATTTATCCCGACTATACTAATGTTGCAGGGAGTGATGATTTCGCAGAGTGACCTGGGGAGGAATTTCCCTCCGGAGTTACAAAATTCCTCCGGGGCATATCTCAGATCGTGCTCAGTGGTTTTTGCAGTACTACTTTCATCCCCTCCTCGCCCACTCCACGTATACTGAAAGTCCTCCTGGGGACAATCTGAAAAATCATAACTGGTTGGGACATGGTCGCTATTACTTCTGGTTAAATCACACACAAGCCATGTGAGTTTCTGCTCGACAACATCCTGTAGACGTATGCGAATCTCCTTTGGATTCTCTCACTTCTTCCCACACTCTCAGTCTCAAATCACCAATTCTCACATAATTATTCCCTTTAATTAATCATCAATCTCCTTTACCTCAAAGAAAATAATGTGAGACATTAAGTTCAAGATTTCACTTACATTTTATCACATTCATATTGAAATGATTTTTATAGGTGAGATAAAATAACGGCCCGGGCGAGTCTTTTCCTCTTCACCAATTCATTATAAAAATTCCTAAATACAATGTCTTTGCTTTACAAAGATAAATAGTGTATTTTCTTATTATTGACCAATGAAGGAGATTGATGTTTTGCACGGTGCTCCTTCTCTCAAAGCAGTTTCCAAAGCACCTGCAAGGTTTTGGTGTGTCTTGAAGGAAAGCCCTTTCAACCCAAGGCAGCTTTGTGAGGTATTGGTTGTATTGAGGATCCCTAGTTCAATGCGAACTCGGGTTAAGGAAAGGTGTACTCCTAGTCGAATGCGACCTTGGAGCAGGTATTGGTTAGTTGATCAGTTGGTTGACTGATGCCAGGTCCTCCTCAGGTTGCGCTTTTATAGAAGGCCTCTTGGTAGTTCGTTCCTCATCGGGCTCCGCCGTCTTGATTTCGTGTCTTCCATGTTGGCGTCTCGTCTGCTTCATTGTTTGTAATCAATAGCACATGTTGTATTGACATGTTATGATGTGGGGATCCTTACAGTATTAAACTGTCATGTTTACTGTAAATTGTTGATGAGAACTGCTTTGGAGATGAACAAATTCAATTAAAATCCATCGTAAATATAATTCTATAGACAGTGAATTCAACACTGTTCTCCATTGTGTGGTCGCTCTTTGCAACAAATTAATCGCGCTATGCAAGCAATTCTTATACACCATGGAGATGCAAAAAAGCCGGCTTTTTCAGGGAGGGGACTGATATTTTCGCTTTTTTCACTTTTTGTAACTTTTTCTTCTTCTAGTACCACTTCTATTTCGCTATTTATGTATTTAACAATAGGAAAGTGCGTACAAAATTCAGTACTTATGAATTTTATGTTCAAATATCGGGTCTAGTTAGGCCTTGATTGATTTTCAAACTGGCATTGCACTTGCTGCCAGCAAGTTTAAGTTATGCAACCCGCCATAATCGGTGATATTTTGGCTGCCTGACCATCTTATCAAGTACCTGGATGTTATACAGACACTTGATTTTTGTTTTAGTATAAAAAAAAATGTTCATGTCTCGTTCTCCATTCGGGAAATATTCTATCCTGTGTTTCAGAGAGTTCAGTTTACAAAATTGAAGTTATAAACTTCTATTTTGGGTCTGATGTTAGTTTAACATAATTATTCACATAATTCTTTCTGCATTTGCTATTATATTTGTACGAAAAATTTTGGAAATAAGAAACTTATGGATACAAATTTTAACGTTATAATTCTTGAATTTTAGCGGAATTAATAAAGGATAGGAGTGAATAGTTATAATGATGTTTTTGTTTATTCATAAATTTTAAATGATAGTTTTGTATCGCGAAATCTACTACATTCTCAGAACAGTTATTGATATCATTATTAATACATTGCGCCCGCCGATCTTACGAAGGCATTTAAATCCCCGCATATTCAGAGTACATAGTGCTAGAATGAATATGCAACTAAGCTTAAACCTTTCTTTCTGAAAATGAAATGAAATGAAATTTTTGAATTTTACATCCCACGGTTATGCCGGTTAGGCTAAAGAAGGCGGTGACGATGAGTAATGAATGAAATGGTGGAATGAAGAAAGTGGGAGGAAACGGGAGAACCCGGAGAAAACCCACGCACATGGCGTTTGTCCACCACAAAGTTCACTTGGCGGGAGCAGGGTTTGAACCCGAGACCACTAGTACCAGAGGTGAACGCTCTACCACTGAGCTACCGCGGACCCTTTATTTCTGAGGGAATTAGTAATGATATAGACCTGTGTCCGCCTGTCGTATTGCTACGATGGCATTTAAATCACCGCTTGTCCAGCGTAGTAGTACCAGCAATGAATCAGCAGTGAAGTTAAACTTTCTTGTGAATGAACTAGCAATAAAATTTACCTGTACGTTTACAGATTTGAAGCTTAAATTGTAGTACGGAGTTTTTCATATACAGACAACAGCTATCTCTTATGCTGTCTGATTAGCAACGATACCTCTTACACAAGTGTGCGCGTTTAAAGGTTAAAAATTCCTCTGACAGCATAGGCTTAAGATAGAAATGGTTTTAAAGTATTAAACTTTTTAAATATTTTTCTTCATTGAACATCAATATAATATCGAAAAATTCGTTGGAGCTAGAAAACCACTGCTTCAAACCGATTTACGAGGGCAAGTCAAGAAAGACTTGGACTGATTTTTTTCCTGGCAGTTCTGTTAACGCTGGAGCTTCATAGTTTGGCATACAAGTAGGGTGGGTCTTGCTGTGCATATATATAAAATGTTGTTAAGGAATCATTGCATGTTTGGTAACCACGACTTTTTATTGCAGGTCGCTTGTAGAAGAAATGGAGTCATTACGAGATGAACAATTTGCAGCTATACGGTTCTGCTATCGCCTGGGGAAAAGTGCAACAGAAACTCTAGGAATGTTGAGAGCAGCCTACAAAGATGACGCTCTGCCACGAAGTATCGTATTCTGGTGGTTCAAAGAGTTTAAAGAGGGCCGAATGACAATCACGAAAGCTGGTGGACCAGGTGTATCAGCGTCAGCTGTTACTGAGGTGAACATTAACACGGCAGCAGTCATTGTTAGAGAAGATCGCCGCATCAGTATCGACGATCTGGCAGCCGCACTACCCATATCTCATGGCAGTGCCTTCAAAATTTTGCATGACCACCTCCACATGAGCCGAGTGTGTGCGCGATGGATTCCGCGACTCCTGACACCAGAGCAGAAGGCCGATCGAGTGGAGACTTGCAGGGAGCTGTTGCAAAGGTTTGAGGATGGTGGAGACGCCTATATGGAGTCAATTGTCACCGGCGATGAGTCATGGCTTCATCATTTCGATCCTGAGGGCAAGCAAGCCAGTACGCAGTGGAAGACACCAGGTTCGTCCACACCAAAAAAGCCAAAGATTGTGAAGTCGGCAGGCAAGGTGATGGTGATCTCGTTCTTTGATCATCTTGGTATGGTGTATCAGCATGCTGTTTCCTCCGGCACTACTGTAACTGCACCATATTACGTGTCAGTCATTCAGACCTTACGGCAGCACATTGCGAAGAAACGACCAAACCTTCGCAATGGCGGCTGGAGACTCCACCATGACAACGCGAGACCACACGTGGCACATGCTGTCCTCGAATACCTACATCAGCACAATATCAACTGTGTGCCACACCCACCGTATAGCCCAGATCTCGCACCGTGCGACTTTTTTCTATTCCCTGCCCTAAAATCCAGACTGCGTGGACGCCGCTTCTCCGATAATTCCGAGGTTCTGAAGGCATCGGAGGCGGTTTTGAAGGACCTCTCAAAGAATGGCCTGGGACACGTGTTTGAGGACTGGAAGACTCGAATGAAAAAGTGCATTCAAATGGGCGGGGACTACTTTGAAAAGGATCATGTGCCTGTTGCTGAGTAATAATAAATTGCCTAGAAAAAAAAATCAGTCCAAGTCTTTCTTGACTAGCCCTCGTACATGTTTCCGTTCCTATCAAATAACTGATGAAATATAATCTTTAAGTTTTACGTCCCACGCATATGCCGGATAGACCAAAGAAAACGGTGATGATGAGAAATGAATGAAATGGTGGAATGAAGAAAGTGGGAGGAAACGGGAGAACACTGAGAAAACTCACGCACATGGTGTTTGTCCACTATAAAGTTCACTTGGCGTGAGAGGGGATCGAATCAGGGATTCGATGCACCAGAGGTGAACGCTCTACCACTGAGCCACCGCGTCAAATAACTGATTTCTTTAGTTCTTCATTTTTGCAGGAATTCCTCTTCAGAACGCAGTAATTACATGTTTTTATCATATTATAATGGGAAAAGAAACGTGCAAGGCACTGTTATCTCTCCACTGAAATTAAAGTAATTTATTTAAAAGGCCAACATTTCCCAGCAAGAGAGCTGCAAAGCTGTGTCGAATCTATCCCGTGGCTGGGGCTCTAGCACCCCAGTTTTTTTGAGTGTCAAAAATAATTTAAGCTATTATTTTGAAATGTTATAGTAAACTCATGATATACCTATCATAGTGTGGGATCTGACCCCCCCTCCCCCAGTTTTTACCTCTAGATCCACTACTGCTGCGAAAAAAAAACTTTACTTTTTGACCAAAAAACTTTTTCCGGACCGTTGTATCCTTAATACAGCATATATAATAAAACTTTAAACTCTTTAAGCAACCTTAACAAGGTGTTTAAATCCAGTCCGTTTTCTTATTATATAACAAAGATGTCTCTTTTTAGCAGATGTGTTGACGCGTATGTGAAGAAGAGGTAGACATACATGCTACGAAGATAAATTGAAACGGATGCCAGTCTTTCAAAGAGAAAACAACGCGGAGTATTGAAAGCAAATCTGCTTTCGGGAGTCGCTCATCCATCATTTGATCTCACAAGAGTTGATAAGGGATTTGTTTGGACAAGCAGCTGACCCAGTGCTCCAACTTCTGACATCACAACATTCATTCCTCTTTCGTTTTTCAACAACGCTATTTTGGCTGGAAAAACTTCATGACGGTTTCTTCTTTCTCCTCCTTTTTTTTTAAGTTTTATTGTTGGTGAATTGTTACAAAACATTTTAATGTGATTTTTATTGAAAGATTGATGGCGGTGCCACGCGAAACCATTTGTTGGGTGTTTGTTCTCTTTTGTTCATTAAAGACAATTTCCCAACAAAGATGGCGCTCTTAAATGTCAGCAGAACCTCTGTTCTCACAAATCGTTTAGCATGATCAACTTTAACACACTTTTCTTTCATCAACACAACCTTAAGACGACTATATACGGGATGCAGAAGAATACAAATTGCATAACCAAACTTACAGAGTTCTTACTTCAGATGGAAGAGAAACCTTTTAAATTACAAGCACGTATGCAGGAATTTATTTTGGGGTGTCCAAACTTAAATTATATGTAAAATTTGTTAAATTGCACCTAAAATTATATTTAATTTACAGAGAAGTTGAAATTTTGGGTTGAGGGTTAGGACACCCAGGACCCACCCCTTGCGTACATCCCTAGGTTGAGATGTGACCTGAAGGTACTTTATATTGGGGTTGCCATCTGTTCCGAATTAGGAGAAATATTCCGAACTTGAAGAAAATTTTCAGCGTCCAGAATCACGCCTTAGAGCAGGGCCGTCACTTGGGCGGGGCGACCGTGGCGATTGCGCCGGGCGCAGCGACCAGGGGGTGGGCTGGAACAACAAATCAACAAAATTCAAGGAATTCAGATAGTGTTGGTAAATGATTTTTTAAATGTTAATTCAGATATTTTAACAATGATCAGACCACGGCTAAGTAACATTTATTTATTTATTTATTTATTTATTTCATAAGGACAACACAACAGCCTTGATGCCCAGTTATAGTGTCATGTATATAATTGCCTTACATACACTATTATACATACATTATTATACATACGCAAATATATGTCGTTTAATTGAAGGACAGACCGAGAGAGGGGGCCAAGCCACAAAAACTAAATTCCGAGAAATCGAAGGGTAAAGTTTTAGGACAAATAACTGCAAATTTTCCCCTGTGAAGGTGGTTCTTTCACTTCTGCATACCACTCTACAGACATCTGTGCAACTTTTAACCTATAATACATGATGTAAAGTGTGTTGTATAAAGAGAAATAAACGAATATTACTAATGTAACGGAAATATTTTGCAGTGATGATATCTGGAAGTTTATTTAACACAAACTAAATACAATAAGTTAGGTTAGATTTGTTACATAACCTAACCTAAATTCACCAAATTGTCCGTGTTATGGTCTGATTTCAGATTTCAGTAGGATGGGTGGTACACGGGTGGAATAAATGGCATCATTTTTATCAGGTCAATATACTTCAGATAGTTGATCTTCCTACCATCAGGAAAGTTGATCTTCCATCCATCCAAGCTGTCCAACAGAGGCCATAGATCATCCGTAGCGGACACAATATATTTGTTCCCTGTGCCTGAATGTTTCTGGACACACGAAGTTTTTTTTCCATACTTCAACTGATGAGTAGGAGCACTTAACCAAGATGAACCCAGGTTCAGTAGCCGATACTCTGACAGCAGTCACCTTTCGCATTTTCACCTCGCTGCCAATTTCATCCACTGTGTCTTTGAATAACACTTTGAAAATGGATTGTACATCTTTCATATCAGACGACATGCGTATTACATGAAATGGATCCTGCACTCTGGCTCTTCCAACAAGATTGTACCACAAGATCGTTAAGGCATGTACACTCACGTCCAAAATGATT
Source organism: Thermobia domestica (assembly GCF_964235325.1). NCBI lineage: Eukaryota > Metazoa > Arthropoda > Insecta > Zygentoma > Lepismatidae > Thermobia > Thermobia domestica. The sequence continues at coordinate 381,918,400 of NC_137454.1, read as the reverse complement.
GTCGCATATCTATAACTGTCTTCTTGTAAGAATATAATTTGATAATGATTTTGCAGGGTACCTTTAATACTAATAACTGTTACTATGTGTATAATCGGGAAATGTATATTTCTGGTAAATTTCATAGGAAAATAATTATAAATACGAAAATTAGAATGAGTAAAAGAAAATGTTGCTAAATGGACAAGAAAGTTTTATTTTCGTTTTATTCTTCTTATTTACTGCTCTTTTGACGTGAAATTTGTCACATACATGTCTTTGCCGATTATACACATATTAACATTGTAAGAAATACCGGGCGAATTCGTTATCAAATTATATTCGTACAGCAACATATTTATAGACATGCGACACTAATTTTGGACATGAGTGTATATATGATTTGTTTTCCTGATTTTTTCTCGATAACCACAAAATCATCATCATACGGCATAAAGGTATGGCTTGTAACCAGGTAGTAGCAACATATTTCTTCAAACTTATGTGAATAAAACAGAAAGTAATTCGTTTTTTTTTTTTTTTTTTTTTTTTTTTTTTTTTTTTTTTTTTTTTGGTCCAAAGCAACAGTCCGAAATGAAACAGTTCTATCTTGTGTAGAACGTGGCCCGGATTCAGAAGAAATTCCAGCAAGTAGGATCCGATTTTAGATGAACCACAGGATGCTATTGTTTCTAGTCACATACACATGTATACATTTTTCATATTGTATTGTTGTTCACTGTTTCATTGTTTTTTTTTTTTTTTTTACCAACATTTCGTTTCCTCATTTAACACTTGTTAACGAACTTTTGTTGCAGTTGTGTTTAATAGCGTGCTACCAGCCCCCTCCTTTTTTTTTTTTTTTTTTTTAAACAAGCAGACATGTCTTCTGATTGGCCATTATAGCTGCACTGTGGTTTGACCCCTTCTCTCTGAACACGAATTGTGCCGCAAACCGTTACATATTTTCATTGCTATTTTTGAAGACACAAGGAACAAATTACAGACACGCTTAGTTCGGAAACTAATAGACATATGACAGAGCAATGCATTTCCATCATAATCTCATTTTTCGTCGGAGTGTGGTTTGAAGCCCTCTTTCGGTCAGCCCTTCAATTGTGTAGAAGTTATTGCCTGCAAAGGTGTCGATCCTGGTAGCCCAGGGGGCCGGGCCCCCAAAGCTCATGTGAGCCCCTCTATTGAATTTATGAACATACAATATTTGGCATAATTTGAACGCAATTTGTCTTAAAATCCTCATATATATATACCTCTTGCATCTGAATGCCCCTCCCCCAAATTTACAGATAAATCGGCGCCCTTGATTGCCTGACAATTGTTTTGAACTTGTTTTCGGATATACTAAATACACCTACTACATGAAATCTAATCATTTTGTTATATGAAGCAAACATTCTCCAGAGAGGAGACTTATGTAATATGTTAGTTCATGCTTTACTACAATAGAATGTCCCAGTGTTTGCAGTTCTAGTCTTACCTGTTGCGACACGTAACAACACTTCTGAAACCAATTCTGGGCAATCAATTTTACCGTTTACAACTATATAAGAACGACCAATCAAACACCCATCTCCTTTTTCCTAATGTTTGAGGACTAAAATTCGTTACTATGTCTTCAGGGTACATACTTTGGATAGAAACTGGTTTTCTTGTATGTAAACCTTTTTAAAAATTTAAACTCTATATATTTTCTATTGCATCTATTTAGTGATATTTGGTGTCCAAACAGTACAACAGTATTACAATTTTAACCTCAAATACGAAAAAATATAACCTTATAAATGTTGATTCTTTGTAGAAATCCTCTTCTATCCTATTATATACACTTACTCGTTATTGCGTCAACGTATTGAGCAAAGATTAATTTGCTATCAAATATAACTCCTAGGTCTTTGATAGTATTTGCGGTAGACAAGGAAGTGCCACTTATTGTATAGGTAAAGTTAATTGGATTTTCTTTCCTCGTGAAAAACACAGATTTACATTTGAATACATTCAGGACTAATTTATTCTTAACACACCATATTTGAACTCTCTGTAGATCTTGTTGAAGGTTCAGGCAGTCATAAATTGAACTTACTTTGGAGTATAATTTGAGATCGTCGGCAAAAAGAAGAACTTGGGAAGTTCTAATACACAGAGACAGTGGTCAAAGTGAGACGGTATGCGATGGTATGCCATACCGAGTCTGGTTTGTCAGTGATGAAGGTATACCATCACTGGAGAGTAGATGCTATGTACCTTTAATAAATAAATTTTTGTACACAGTAATTAACAAATAGCTTTGCACGTAAAAAGATTTTATTTCTTGTGTAGAAATAATTTCTAAGTTGTCAACATCGACATTTTTGTCATCTTTTCCCTACCTTTTATTTTAAAATGAAATGCCTTCAAAGAAGTTCACACCTAGTTTATATTTTGATGTGCGATTTTGAATTGTTTCCTTATTATGTACATGTGTGTCTTCTTGCCTTAATGCATATAAATGTCGTGGTTTGAGTATGTGAGGATTAGGGGGTTGTCTGCTTTGGAGGTGGATCTTCCAGGTGTTTGGAATACCACTCAGTCGAATGGGGGTCCGGGAGTTTTCCCGCAGAAAATTGTTAATATAAAAGTCAGTTTTTGAGAATTTTCGTGTATATATTCTCGTTTAACATAAGGGTATATTTTTAATTTTTTTTTTCAGAAAGTTTTTGGCGGAGGATCAAAATCTCTCCATGTCCTCCCCTCGTAACTACAGAGAAGCACTCCAATAATTTTCAGTCTTCATGTAAATACAAATGCAATTTTTAGACAATATACCCTCACTGTATTTCGACATTTAGATAGTCGAGTCAAATTCGTAATAAAACATACTGCCTCTGCTTTTACTCCACTTCGAACACTGCACAGAGGAATATCATTAATAACAAGAAGAAACAACAGGGGACCTAGATTAGATCTTTGAAGGACTCCTGATAGAGTATTCGAAAATTACCTGTAATGTAAAGCATCGAAGAGGATTATTCAACTGGCCCTCAATTCTCCAGCCCTCTGTGAGAACAAATTCTTTTTTATCTTAATATTTGAATATTTTATGCTATTACTATGTTGATGTGTATCAAGTTCAAAATAAGAATAGCACTGATTTCAATAATTCAAAACTACGTTTTCATTAACTTTTATGCTTTAACTACAAAAGCCATTCACTTAAAAAGAAATCACGTAATACCAAATTCTTTTATCTTAGATTATAATCTTTGATCCCATATTTAAATCTAGGAGTACAGAATACTCTGGTTATTTCTCATAACACACTGGGAGGGGGGACGGCTTGGAATTCTCGCCTTGGCCGCTTACAACCCACGCGATGGCCCTGCCTAAGAGAGATAGTCGGACACCAAATTATTCAAAATACTCCAAAGGCATCAGTCATTTAGACATGATATTTTTCATACCCCTCAAATGGGGGTTATAGGTGAATGCAAACGGCATTGTGCATGTCACTATTTACCTAAGGAAGCCCGAAAATTATAGATTTGACACTAATATCCATCCGGACTTCCCTCGTGACTATATAGTTACAGCCTGCACATTTGGCACTGGAAGTTGAAGTTCGATTCTCAGCGGAATCTCACGTAGTTTCCCCCCCGTTAAACTCTAGGTCTTTGTCTCATATAGCCTTGCTGCTAAAAAGAAAGCACAACTAATATTTGTCGTCCCAGTTGTTTATCCTCTTATTTATGCCTACACTTTCACCCCAGAAATTGACCCCGCCCCAAAAATAATAAAAAAAAGGTATCGTACGTAATTAGACCCGGTGAACAAAATATGTGTTCAAAATATGGTGGCTCTAAGTCATTTGAAGGGGTCAATGGAAGAAAGGCCTATCCCACAATTTTGTGATTTGGAAATAAATGCAGTTTTAATGTAGAAAAAAAAATTAAAAAAAGTTTATATCCATGTTTCAGAATCCTAGGTGCTTCCGCAACAATTTTATAGAGATAGTTGGTGAGTACTTCAAATTATATGCCCGTAGCCAAACTCTCTGTATAAAAATTGTTGCATAATTGCCTTAGGGTTCTGAAACATGTATTTTTGGATAGTGCACATATTAGTTCCTAAGTGAAGTCTTTACCCTACTACGGTAAGTCCCATAGTATTGGAACCATAGACCTAGACCTTTAAAGTTCATTCTTTTTTTCATGTTTTTGGCAGCCTGTAACTCCGAAAGGAAGCAATTGTGCACCCAGGTTGGTCTATAGTTTTTGTCTTATTTTGGTGTTAGGAATCACCTCCCAAACGTTGTCGGTGTTGTTTTGAAACACCATGTATATATCTGTGTATCAAATTTGGTACCTTTAGGTCACTTCTTTCTATGCGAAAAGCTAATGACTGACAGACAGACAAGCAGAAGTATACTATATGTATAAGTATAAATATTAGTATGCTATATGTATAGATAGTATAGTGTATATTATAAAACGTTAACAATAAAGTAATAACTTCTAGGCTTATATACAAAAATTAAAAAAAAATACCGTATATGTAAGAAGTATGGTTAAAGAAATACATGAAAAATCCCCTCTGCTTCCAGGAAAGTACAAGCATTCTTGATCTCCACACAAATGTCTACATTCTCATAATTTCAGTTTACCCTATGAAGAAGCACGTACTCGGATAACCATTCTGCATACGATATTGGAATCGATTTCCAGTTCAAGTTTCTATACCACCACTTCTATTTCCACACAAACACATAACTTCGTAGCTCATAATCCACTTCATTATATTATAAAACCTCTCCTATCTACAGAATGTTGGTAGGCAATATGAATTAATTTTTTTTGTCTATTCCGCAAAAATGTTTGGATGATTGTCTTTTCTAGAAAGCTTATATATAAAAAGAGACCCTGCCCTCTCTCTCTCTCTGCAATATTGCGAAAATTACGTATAGGCGTAGCTAGGGAATGCTGGATCTATTGTGCACATCTTAACGAAATAATTTAATTCTGTTTTCTTCTTCAACTATCACACATTCCAGAACATTTTTGCTAGGTCTTCAACTCATGGAAGCAACATTTTATCTGCTTTATTAATATCCTTCAAACCCAATAAAATGAGCATGTGACAATTTTATAGTGAGAGGGTGCGTGGGGTTTAATTACTTTTGTGCACATTCATATGAAAAGTTCTGCTTCAATTACCTTTGTGCACATCCTTATGCACAAATTGTTTAAACTACCTTTGGGCACATCCTATGTACGAATTGTTTAAACTGCCTTTGGGCACACCCATATGAACAGTTTTGCTTCAATTACGTTTGTGCACATCCATAAGAAAAATTCTGCTTTAATTGCCTTCATACATATCCATGTGATAAGTTCTGTTTTAATTACTCCTATGCACATCTACATAAAAAAAAAGTCTGCTTCAATCACTTTTGTGGACAACCATATGATTAGTTCGCCTCAATTACTTATGTGCACAAACGTATGAAAAGTTTTACTTCAGGTACCTTTCTGCACACCTATATGGACAGTTGGCTTCAATCGCTTTTGTGCACATCCATATAAAAAGATTTGCTTTAATTACCTTTATGCACGTACACCCATATGAACATGTTCGTTTTAATTACTTTTATTCATACAAAGATGAAAAGTTCTGCTCCAATTATCTTTCTTCTTGTTCACCTCAACCATAGGTCGGTGGACAACATGGAAAAACCTCTCTCTTCCTTGGGAGAGCTGTTTTCTACTTTGATAAAGTCTCTCTTCATAACTGCATCTAAATATTCTATCCTTGGTCTTGCTCTTCCTGGTTTTCCTTCTGCCTTTCCCTCTATCAGCACGGTGATCCAATCAGAATGCCAAAAAAGATGGCCAAGCATGCTGTTTCTTCTTTTTCTTATTATCTTCATGATCTGCCGTCCTTCGTTAACTTCCTTTAATACGTCTTCATTCCTTTTCCTTTCGGTTCATGATAAGCGCAGCATTCTGCGCCAGCACATTTCAAATGTTTCTAGCTTGAATATTTCAGCTTTTCTCAATGTTCACGTCTCTGATTCGTAAAGCGCCATGCTCCACACCTAGTGATAGGTAAATTCCCGGGAAAATATTTTTCGGGCATATTCCCGAGAAGATTCCCAAAAATGAGAATATTCCGGGAATTTATGTACAAACACAAAGAAAATTGCATTCTATTACTATATTATGATTTCAAAATAAAATTCGTTTTTATCACAGTATACTTATTACTGTTGTCTCCAGAGCATTCTTTATTCTGAAATGTATATTCTGACCGTTATTGTTATTTTATTATTATATTATTGTATTTAGAGGTTACGCATAAATGTATTTTTTACTTACTATATGTTTATGCGGGTAAATATGTTAAAAAAAGAACACTTGGTATAGAAAATCCACATACCTTTATACCACTAAAACAGTTTAAATTTACATGTAAGTGAATTTTCTAAACTTGGCCCTCCTAATATTATAATTGTATTAAATTTTTAAGTGTTATAAACAAATTAGGTTGGTAATTGCCAGAAAATATACGTAGTTTCTCGAAAAATTCATAAGGTTGGGACGGCATATATACAGAATGTTGAGTTGGGGTACACTGTGCTTTTTTACTGTGTTCTTACTGAGCACTATTAAATCTCTAATTTAAGAATATGGGCTATTTCGAACAATATATTCTACACGGTGCTACAAAAATTCGCCAACAAAGCTTGGTACATGAATACACATGTAAAGAAGCAAACAAATCCTAATTAACACAGGTCCGGAAACGCCGGTACTAATGAAACATCCTGAGAGGCAACCCTAATTTTGATATGTAAACATTACATTTTAAAAAGTATATGCATTTACAACTACAAAGATTTCTGTATTCAATATCTGATTCTTTCTCAAAGAGTGAAATTCGAATCAGAGACAGCAGACAGACCGACATATATTACTGACGGTGATTCGGGGTGTACTGCTAGTATTTCACCTCTATCTCTACAGAATGTCTAGATTACTTTACAAACTGGTTCCTTCTGATCGTTTATAAATTAGAACTTTGCTACTTGCTAGTGCAATTGGAAATCAAAATTGCATTCTATTAAAAATCATATTATTAATTAGTTATAGAAAGAACAGTCAACGAAATTTAATTTTTTTAATTTCCAAATTATTTAAAACCTACAAGTAAATGATAATAAATGAAAATTGGTCATATGGTTCTTATAATTTGGAAAATAAGGTAAAGAAATGAAAATAAATTCCTTCCCGGGAATTTATATGCCAGGGAAAAAATCGGGAATATTCCCAATTTTAATTTTCTTTTCCGCAGGGAATATTCTCACTGCCCATCACTATCCATACCAGGATCTTAATAAATCGTTTGGGAACTTCCAACTACATATTTCTTGATGTTAGCATCCTCTTTTCCTATGTAAAATACGTCCATGTGAAAAGTTTTGCTTCAATTACGTTTGTACAGAACCATGTAAAAAGTTTTGCTTCAATTACTTTTGTGCATACTCATATGAAAAATTCTGCTGTAATTACTTTTGTGTATACTCATATGCAAAGTTCTGCTCCAGTCCTTTTGTACACACTCAAATGAGAAGTTCTGTTTTAATTACCTTTGTGCACACCTGAAGGAAAAGTTCTTATTTATTTTCCTTTGTGTATTCATTGAAAACTTCTGCTTCAATTACCTTTGTGCATAACTATATGAAAAGTTCTGGCTATCCCTAGGGCCATCGTATATGAGCAATGTTAATCAAGTGAAGCAATTATACGTGATGTATATAGTTAATATCTCCTTTCGTACATTTAGTAGGCTAATGGGGAGTATGGTTGGGGAACTGCAAAAATAAAGTTAAAAGATACGTTGACTCAACATATGTTAAGGTGTCTGTTGGCCACGTAACAACTTATTGTCATTCACCCAACAGTTCATTTTGGCCAACCAATAATTTGCCATCATTTACCCAACAGATGTTGGTCAACCAACAATTTGTCGTCATTTCTCCAACAGTTTATGTTGGTCAACCAACAATTTGCCCTCATTTATCCAACAGTTTATGTTGGCCAACCAACAATTTGTGATCATTTATCCAAACGTTTATATTGGCCAATAAACGATTTTCCATCATTTATCTAACAGTTAATGTTGATCAACCAACTTTCTTAGAATTACATTGCCGAATTGAGTTGGCTTGCATATACTTGGCAAAGTGTCCAGTTACAACGTAGGAGCAAAGTTGGAAATTGAATTGGTTGGCAAATTCTCAGCAAAGCGCCAAGTTACAACGTAGGTCCAACGTTGGCAATTGAGTTGGTTGGCAAATCCTCAGCAAAGCAGCAAGTTTCAACGAACCAACGTTGGCAATTGACCTGGTTGGCAAATGCTCGGCAAAGGAGGCAGTTACAACGTAAGCCTAATGTTGGGAGTTGATTAAACTACAGTTGGCCACTATATGGCATACTGATCCGAAAATCAATTCAATTTTGTGGTTTAAAAAATACTGCAATAGTCTCGTGAGAGCTCTCAATGTGCTTCACATTATCACATGATGCAGGCCATTTCAATGAAGTAACGGAATTCGATGCAATAATAAGCTTTCACCACCTTTTTTAAAATTAATTTAAATGTATGTTACAATGTTGAGAATACTTTTGACGCAAATAGGAGAGTATGTCTTTCCATGAACTCTTTTATTATTATTATTATTATTATTATTATTATTATTATTATTATTATTATGTTACATGACGGCTTCAAATTTATGCTTGCTTGATAATGATGTTTTTGGTCTTCCCTTTCAGCAGCATGCTAGTCAGTTTCATCTTCTTCTTCTATGAACATCCACGCACAACCTAGAAGTTTTGGTAAAAATTTACAATAGGGTTACACATATTTGTAAAATTAACAGAAGAAATATGTAATATTATTTTGATAAAGCTCTGTGTAAGTAATGAAAATACCTGGGTATATTCACCTGTGAGATGTATACTAACGAAGAAACAGAGGCAGAACAGAGCATGAAACCCTCCATTAGAAATGCAGAGAAGTGTCGGAGTAAGAAGTTCGCGTAGTCTGCAAACTGTAGACACTGTAATTATGTAGATGCTGAAAGTTTGAACAATGACGGACCTAACAAACATTGTCTGCAATTATCAGGCTAAATTAAAACGTAATTTACATCTTCTTGGATATTATCGAATATGAAAACTTCAATTTCTCTCAGTTTTAAGTGTAAAGAGAGGATATTAGAATATTTGATTAGGTTTTCACAGGAACCTTGGCTACTGAAAGACAATTAAGTGAGATGAATGCGAATTAGAAACAAGTTTTGCTTTTAGTGGCCACCTAGCACAGGTTAGTTGATGTTCTCGCACTACATTCAAGCGTATACTCACCTTCGCTTTGCGCCTGCTCCCTACGGACGCATTTCCGCGCTATCGCGCAGCTCACCAACTTTGCTCTGCTTTTACTCGGGTTACACACAAGCTCTTGCTTTTACAGGCCACTTAGCAGTAGGTATGCGCACGAGAGAAGATTTGTGTCTGTCTCGTCTCGAATTTTGTCAGGAAAATCCTTTCTCGAGTCGTCTCGTGCGCAACCCTACTTAGCAGTTTCGTTGCCGTTTTAAAGGCAAGGCATATTGTCGTTTTGTGACATATATCTGCACGTATATTATAAACTCGTACGTAGTTGGTGCGTAACACATCTATGAAAGAACTACAAATGCTTTTCTAGAGTGTTTGCGTCGAATTTTAAGGGGGAAAATGCTGTATTTATACCCACAACGATTAAGCCCTCCTAAAATGAATCTAAACCGAGGAATGGAACTCCACCTACATGAAAGAATTCTTAAAGGTACTAATAGTGAAGTATTTATGGAGTGAACTAATATATGGAGCCTTCTTTAGGAATTAGCACCAAGTTTCCCATCTTATAAACACAAAATATCAAGTTCAAACTTATCTAACACTTTAAACCTCCCAAATCATAAGTGGTACAGCTTTAATTCAAAATGCCACTGCATACCTTATTTAAAAATAGCAGTTTGAGCTTTCTTGTCGGAGGCAGTCTGATTATCGGATTCCAAATACTGAAGTACACACCATATTCACCAAACACAGCTCCAGCTCGAGGTAATCAGCATTTACTTCGAGAATTCGAAACATTGATAAATCCTACTCGTTAGAAGAAGACTTTTTTTCTTTATCATCCGAAATAAACGAAACGGACACACACGATAAGAAAATGAACTGATATTATTTGCAGCAGAGTCCATTAAATTTAATAGAATTGTCTACTTTGCCTGTAGACTGTCAGGTTGTTGAGTTTGTGTTTTATTTCTCGTCTAATATTGGGCCACAAGCTGAAAGGATATGCATTCATTTAACAAGAAAGAATTGTTGTAGCCATGAACTTTTAACGACGAAAGTGAAGTTCAAAAAATTTTGCATGTAAATGAAAGCAGGACACAGTCCCATCTACTGAAGAAGAAATAGCAATAAACGTGTTAATCTCGTTGCCCTATCTTGAATGAGTGATTTTCAAGAGATCTCTCTCTTCCACAAAAAACGCCTGGAACCTTTAAGAACATGGTAGCCGGGCAGACATACTACGTGAGAATCAGTGCCTGATTTACGTATTAGCTAAACAAACTATAGCTTAGGCCCCACTCTCTTGGAGGAACCAAAATAAAGTCAAAAACTGGATTTGCATATCCAAAATAGACTATAAGAGAAACAGTAAATAAGATAAACTTCACATATAGCAACAGTGCTTTGTGTTGTGTAAGTTCTATGATGTAAATAATGGCCCCCTTCTGCTAGCATAATTTTTAAAATATCACTAGTTTCTTCATTTCTGTATATAGGACGCCTACGTTCATCAGAACACATAAAGAGCCCCATTACCCACCAAACCTAAATCCAGCCCTGGTGGGGCTCCATTACCTTCAATAGCTTAGGGCCCCACCAAACCTAAATCCAGCTCTGGTGGGGCCCCATTACCTTCAATAGCTTAGGGCCTCACAAAACCTAAATCCAGCTCTGGTGGGACCCCATTACCTTCAATAGCTTAGGGCCCCACCAAACCTAAATCCAGCTCTGGTGCGAATTAAACTTGGCTAATCTTTCGCAGATGGATTAAACACACATGAACGTGCTTTCAATGTTGTAATGAGAATTTGGTAGTTGCCTTAACAGTTGCAGATAAGATGAAAGTAGGGATCAATTTCATATTGACGCTTCAGCAAGGACGCCGATCCTGTGGGGGGCAGGGAGCCCGATCCCCCCCCCCAATGCTCATATGGGCCCCTTCATTGTATATGTGAAGTGAATATACAATATTTGGCATAATTTGAATACAATTTGTCTTAAAATCCTCATATAGGCCTATACGCCGTCTGCATCTGAATGCTCCCCCCTCCAAATTTACAGAGAAATCGGCGCCCTTGCGCTTCAGGACTGTGTTCTGAACTCTGTGGTATTTGTCATCATATGAATAATTCAGTAACCCTTCAAGTAGTGCTAAATTACACTTACCATTGTAGTCTTGAAAGTGGATTTCCTAACTTACGTGTACCTCTTCGAATACTAGGCTACTAAGTCTGTAGCAAATCCGACAGCAATATATTGTACAAATATACGGAATACATATGTTTACTACGGAAATCTGTACGGAGTATATGTTATCCATATGCTACATACGTACTAGATTTTTCCTGCTCAGATGTTACATCATGCCACTGCAGGATGTCTGACATTTATCCGTATATTATATACGTCAGCTATATGTTACATACGTCCATCTGTACGTAAGATTCTATACAGTTCTTTCTTTCATGTGGAAAGTACGTATAGATGGGACACAGACGGAAAGTATTATAAAACACACGTTTTTCAGTTACACGTTTGATGCACGATGTTACATAACAGTCGTACATCAAATCCACAAACTACAAGATTTACGCATGTAATCTACGTTTTTATGTACTTCACCTACGCTTTTTTTCTGTGCAGTAGTCATTATGTCTAAGTAGTATCAGCACCGTAACTTGGATTATTTTCTCGGGGGGGGGGGGGGGGGCAAGCATTAATACACATATTTGGGCCCCCAGGAAAAGTTGTTTTCTAATTTTTGGGAGCCCCTCTTTCCATCTTTCTCTTACTTTTTATGAGCCCTCCTGCACGGCAAGGTCTGCGGCAGTAGCGTACGCAGAAATTTATTTCGGGGGTCCAAATTAAATATGAAGGTATTTTAAATTAAAATTCCTAAAATTGCCCCTAAAATTAGGCTAAATTTACCCAAAAGTCGAAATTTCGGGGGGTCCGGACCCCAGGACCCACCCCCTGCGTACGTCCCTGGTCTGCGGTGCCATTAGTTACTTCCATGGGCCCGTTCCATACATGACAAATTAATTAAGGGGACAATATTGACAAACCTCAAAACCATACGAATAAATATTATTCCTAGGGCCCCTAATAGTAGACATTTTTTACTGAAATGGGCCCACGACTCATTTTTGTTTTATTAACCTTTTGTGTGCTGTTTTCGTTATGTAATGTCACTTATAATTTCATATTCGCATCGTATATGGAGTAAGATAATTTTGTCTTAAAATGGGCCCCCTTGAACGGCGGGGAGATTCACTGGGGGACAGTTGCCCCTTGCCCCCCACAAGTTACGGCCCTAGGTAGTATTGAACTAGTATTATTCTACAGTTGATAAAACGATGAGTAATTTTAAAGCACTGTCACCTATATTCTCAGGGAAAATAATAAAACTAAATTGTTTTTATAAAAACGAAAGGTAGTGTAAGATCAAACATTTAAGGTACATCAACCATTTCTCTACTAAAGGAACCATAGTTTTCTGAACAAAGTGTAGAAATGTCTGTCGAGTTACGGAGCTTGATGGGGTGGTCCGGATTCCGCGGGTTCTTCCCGTGTATACGCCCCTGATCACTGATCCTTTACCTAATATTAGTTTCATGTGTAAAATTCTCTAACCATTTTTACTCTCCCCGCTGGTCTAGTGGCAAGCACACGCGCTTTTGGCGCACAGGTTCTGGGTTCAATTCCCGGTTTCGAAGCCGAAGTCTCATATAACTTTGGTGCTCAAACGGAATGTGGAACCCCAACCGACCAAATCTATAACCATTTTCACATACCCTACACTCATATATAGAGAAAAAAGACGTAAAATCTAAGTTTCTAGAAATCTGGCCATCACTCGCGTAGTTGAATTACTGTCTTAAAAGAAAAGAAATTTGTTCTTTTTCCATTAATGGCTACAACGGCAGAAAATCCCATTTCCACACTCGCGTTATGTCCCCATCTGTGATATAAGACTAAATGGATAGCCTTTCGTCACTAATGAAATTCAAGGCTATTAAAAGAGTCAGAGCAAAATACTCGCTGCTGGAAGTTTTCAGGAAACGTTATAAACCTCATTCCTCCCTCTTCCTCTCCCTCTCTGGCAATTTCACTCAGAAAAAGAGAGGATCTCTTCTTATAACCAAGAAAATTCATGCTCTCTTTACTAATAAAACTGACGAAAACTTGTAAAATTTACGTTTGTCAGTTGAAGGGAGGGAGATTGGAGTTCTCCTTCTGCAAAAGTACGGATAACTATTCCAGAAGTCTTCATGTCTTTCAAGACGAATGCGAAGGATAGGAAAATAAGTTTTATACATATGTATAGGTTCCTTACCTTCTGTAAGCATAGCAAACACGTTTTATTAATGTATGTTTGAACCTTATTCTGCTTGTCTAATAGAGTCTATTTGAACTGACGGTGACAAGAGTAATGTAGCCTGAATGGCAACCAAAACGTCTTACATAATAAATGTAAGTCCTTAAGATAATTTTCTACTATTCTGGCCTTTCAACATTAAAATCTTAAGTTTCACAACTTCTCTGTGATACCAAAATAAAGTAAATTTGTTTGGAAAGTCCGTATCAATATATATATATATATATATATATATATATATATATATATATATATATATATATATATATTTGTTATTCTTCTCTCTAACACAAGCAACAGTGAAGAACCAAATTTTCTGTCTATTTGTTGGTCGTGATTGATAACCAGAAATTCATGTTACTACTCGAAACAGGGCTGGGCTATAATAGAATGGAAAGATCGAAGACTCATAAGAAACTTACGTATGAACCAACAAGTAAGTGTTAGAATAGGGAAGGAATGACAGAAAAGTGCAATTGGAAAGAGAGTTACTGTTTCTCGCCTACATTATTTACGTAATATCAAGAAGAGAGAGTGAAAAAGAGACGGCATTTCAGTAGGAGGTAGAAGGATTAGGTGTATACGGTTTGCAGATGATATGGCGCTTTTTCTTTTCAGACCGTTTTGTCAAAATTTGTGAATGAAGATGTATCGATTTCGTACAGTGGCGTATGGAAAGGGGGCCCAGAGCCCCCCTGAAGAGGTCCGACAATGTACTTTGATACTTTGATGTTTGTAGTATCGATTTCATACAGTGGCGTATGCAAAGGGAGTCCAGAGGGGCCGTCCCCCCGAAGAGGTCCGACAATGTACTTTGGTACTTTGATGTTTGTAATTTTTTATATATTTTTATGTTTGTATATATATATATATTTGTTTGTAATTTTTCTATGTGTACCTATAACAGCACTCCCCCCATCCACCCAAACACACATCCTGGCTACGCTACTGATTACGTATAACAATCTCGTACGCAGTTCATCAACTTGGAGGTTCAAGTTCCCAAGTTCATATAATTACAAGTGTTTGTATAAGTATCTTAATATAGTAAATTATTAGTTTTGTATAATATCTTCCTTAAAATGGAGGGTTAATACCCGAAACCCTCTTGCAAACGCCGCTGTCGTATAAAGTAGTTAGAAATATGTTTTGTTTAGAGATAAATAAATACTTATAAATAACACAAGTACATATACACGAGCACAGTGAAAATTCGTACGTTGACATTGAGTTTATATTGTAATTACTTATATCTCTAACAAGTCATAAATTCGACTTTGTTTAACATGAAATAATGCCGTAAGATCCACAGTGATACTTCGGATTGGGGATGTGAAACTTTAAGAGCGACTTGTGATCTACTTCCGTACCTGGCATCATTAAAGCTAAGTGTTATAAAAACTGGAAACTATTTGGCTTTCAATGTTACGTAATGTAAATAAAACTATAGTGAAAAACTAGAATCTGATCCTAGTGGCGGATGGGCACAACATTTATGGAGTTTTCACTTCTTGGACAGTTTTCTCATCTGTTAATAACTACTTAATAGTAGTAAAATTACAATCTGTATCACTATCTGTCTGAAATCATCTTTAAAATGGCATAAACACCATAATATCAACTATGTGGCAAAATGTTTGGACATCTGCTTGATAGAATCAAAAGAAGTACCGGGTGTTCCAAAATAATATTTCCAACTTTGATCGCGTATAAGTCAGAAATGGGGACAGAAAGAGAAGCGCGGTTTGCGGCATAATGTTCATATACATGTAAAGTTTTGTTTTATAGGCCTACCAACACTTCCAACAAATCTCTCTTCTGTAATTTCTATTGTTTTTGTTCTCGTCTTTGTAGGTGAGGAGGTATTGACGAAAATGGAAACCACCCAGATGTCATACTGTGTGAAATGGTAGATAGTGACCAAATCTGCCATCTAGGTGCAGTGAAACTTCCAGACGCGTTACAGATGCACCCCCCCCCCACTACGTCCGATCATCCGGCAGTGGTACACGGAGTTCAAGGAAACCGGGAGTATCATGAACAGGACGAATTCTGGACGTTCATAAGTGAATCCGATTGGTGGAAATTGAATATCGCTTAGATATCCTGCGTGCTGCAGATGGTGCATTGAATTCTATTAAGCGGCTAGTAAAACTTCGTGTGTGTGTGTGTGTGTTTAAACATTAAGCCGCAAAATGTATTTTTCTATCTATCCTCATTTCTGACTTAAATACGGTCGTAGTTGAAAAGATAATTTGGAAGTTCGTGTATAAGCAATTGGCACATACTGTGCAAGGTAAATTACGAGGTGAACGGCAACATGAAATGTTCCCTGTGCTTAGCCTACGATGTGCGGAACACATCACTCGCATGCGCATGGAGTGCTCGCGGGAAGCCTGAGAGAAACAGGCCTTTAGGTAGGCCAAGAAGTATGGGCTGCACTTTGCACATACAGATGTAGTCAGAACCACACTTTGGGCTTTTTAAATCCCGGGTTTTTCCATTTTACTGGGGAAAGGTGAACTCCCGAGTATTCCATTGAGGAAAGAGTGAGAATAAACTCTCACTGTGCCTGAGATCGAATCCGGGCCATTTACATAGTAGGTAGGCATCTTAATGTCTAGATTACTTTGGTTCCATGAACTTAGTAACCGAAAGCGAAATATTCATGTGTTGTGGTGGACCCATGTTATTCTGAGACCGAAAGGAAATATTCAAAAAAGGTGAAGCTTATCGCGAATCCGAGATACCGTGCTCTTTGCGATTAAAAAAAAAAAAAAAAAAACTAAAAGAAAAAGAAAAAAAGTAGGAAAAGCTCTTATGCTCCAACAATGTAAAACCAGGATAAGGTATTTGTGGTTGATTGTCGCTCCAGATCCTGGGAATGCTGCAGGAAAAATTGAATGAAACAGAGTCATGAAAGAGAATGGAACGGGGCGCTGTTGGCAGGTCTCCAACAATCGATGCAACTCTGTATTCCTTTCATCAGTTCGTTCGTTTGTAGACTTCTGCGTCCAAAACACTGTTCTCCTCACCTATTCAATTATTTCTCGAACCTCAACCTCCTTACTCACGTTGCTTTTACACAAAATAATGATAAAGAAGCAACTCTTTCGGAAAGAAAGCATCGTATTCACACAGTAGAATAAGAATGTTGAATAGTTTTCAGTTCATTCATATTTCGGTAGTCCAGAGGTTTTCAATCTTTCCTGTCGCAATTTGGCATGAGTGTGGTCTCAAGAGAATGAATTACTCGGTGCATGAAGTACAGAAAATTATACGGAGAAACATTTCAAAGGACTTGTGGGATTCGGTGGCGGATCCAGAAAGTAAAAACTGGGGGTTGCAGCCAGATCTTAGACTATGACATGTATCTATTCCATTTACTATAAACTTTCAAAAATATATAAATCATAGCTTCAGTTATTTTTGTTACTCAAAAATCTGGGAGTTGAGTTGATTTGGAGTTTAACGTCCTTTTCAGCAGCGAGGCTATATGAGACGGGACCTACTGATTAACGTGGAATCCCAAACACATGAGCTCCAGCCGGGAATCGAACCCGGGTCTCCCACGCCAAAAGCGCGTACGCTAACTGTTTGGCCATGAAGGAGCTTTCAAAAAAGTGGCAATCTAGCCCCCCTGCCCAAAACTAGATTCTGTACTGGTCGGTTTGAAGTTTAGCGTCCCTTTCACCACCAATGTAATATGACATAAATCTACAACTTAACTTGAGATCCACATCACATGGGCTCCGGCTGGGAATAGAACCATGGACTTCTGCAATGTAGGCGCGTAGCTAATTGTAAAGTCACGAGGAAGGTTTATTCCAGTGCACTACCCGCCAGTGTTTTTTTTTTTTCAGAAACAATGTTCTGAGGGACATTACTGGTACTATTTTATTTATTGTTCTATTATAGACGTATTATTTTGGTCTCCTCCGAGGAGCACTCTCACAGTCAGAGCTCTGGGTAGCAGTGCCACCTCCAATATATATATACACACAGTGGCGTCTTTACGTTTTTGTTTCGGGAGGGGCTTTGCTAACTTTCGGGGGGGCTTTGGGGGGCTGAAAATATGAAAATTCTGCAAGATATTTCATACTTTACTATAGTAAGTAAGATTTTCGGGGTAAGCCCGGAAGCCCCCTTAAATACGCCACTGTATAGGTATATATATATATATATATATATGGAAGGAACACTGCTACTAGCTAGGCCAGCAATAAGAGCGTTAAGAGAATTGTTGAGAGCAATTAACCGTTAGTAAGTTGTTTTTTTGTTTGTTTGTTTGTTTAGTTCATCACGAAGGAACTAATAAGTGGTGACTTGTGTCACCGTTGAGATAAAACAGATAATTAATTTTAATTAAATATCAGACTCATTAGAACGCCGATTTTTTAATTATTATTATTATTATATATAGTATTCGGGTTTTGTAATGATGCAATATGGATGCTTATGTTGAGTGTTTCTAATCATTATCATCAGATGGTGCTAAATTAATCAAGAATACGGAGACAACGAACTTAATTCAATCTCACAAGAGTTTTCCGCGCGCACAACACAAGACGAGAAAATAATTTTGGATGACAAATTTTCTGAAAAATGTGCTTAATTTCGGAGGATATGGTGTAATTTTCTTTGAAGTATCTCAACCAGTCGCAATCTTAGGACTGAGATCGGTCAACAAATAATGAGTAAACTTGCGCAACCCAGGACAACTCCCAATCCAGAGAAGAAGACACCGATTACAAACGCACTGAACCATCATTGGCAGACACATTCAAAGAGATCCGAGAACTCTTCTCGGGCCTAAATCTCCGTTCAATGCTAGAAAAGCTGCGAGTAGGACTCCGGAAGGTGAAAGAAACGACAGACCCACTAAGCAAAGTCACCATCATGTTTGAGGTAGTCGCGTCCATCCTTGACGATGGCACCGACTAAAAGAAGAATCAACAGACAAGTCAAAATGCTGCACTGGAACGCAGAAGGCATCCAAAAGAAGAAGAACAACCTGGAGGACTTTCTCCGCAGAGAAGAAGTGGACATAGCCCTATTGTCAGAGACCCACCTAAAACCACACCTTACCCTAAAAATCCGCAACTACTCCACCATCCGTCCCGACCGTCCCGACCGACCCCTTGGAGGAACAGCAATTCTAATCAAAGACAGTATCCCGTACGACCCTCTCCCTCTACCACCTCTACAATCCCTGGAAGCTACAGGGATCACTCTCCACTCAGCTAATGGACCGATAATAATAATAGCAGCCTACAAGCCTCACAACAACAACCTCAACGCAACAGATCTGCAAGCCCTGCGACAGCTAGGACACCGGATTCTACTAGGGGGAGACCTCAACAGTAAACATCCGGCGTGGAACTCCAATGTGTCAAACGCAAACGGAAGGATCCTCCACCACGCTCTCACCACCATAGACTTCACTCCCACGGCTCCAACGGAACCCACGCATTATCCAAGAAACGGCGGGATGCCTGATGTACTGGACATGGTACTGACAGCGAACCTGGCAATCCTAGGTGTACCTCAGGTTATCCACGGCCTCGACTCGGATCATCTACCCGTTCTACAAACGATCGCAATCAGCTACCACTTCACAACTCGAACCCTTCCAACTCTGCGCACAACAGACTGGGACCACTACAGATCCTTGCTCAGCGACATGTTAGATCCACGCCGGATAATTGAAACAACGGAAGACATAGAGGCCACCACTGCGTCCCTGACCGCAGCCATCAACTCAGCCATAGCCATCGCCTCAACCACCTCAACAACGACTCATCCATCACACCAGACCACTCCAGAAGAACGACGCACCTCAGCCTTGATCCACTTGAAGCGTTGGGCCCGGAAGCAGTGGCAACGTACCAGAATTCCCCAGTTCAAAACACTTTGGAACCACCTAGTATCCAGAGTCAGGAAAAGGCTCCTTCGAATCAAAATCAGAAACTGGAACCTCCACCTCCAGGAGCTAGATGCACCCAGCAGGCAATTCTGGAAGTTAGTGAAAAACATCACAAGACCAGAAGCAAACTCCAGAACACTCACACTTCAAACTCCACAAGGAACAATACACAAACCGGAAGAACAGGCAGAACTTTTCGCCCAGACCCTGGAAACCACCTTCCAGATCAACGCTACCAACACGCCAGCAACCACCACTGCAGCAGTACATAGATCCTACTACCTCTCCCGAATAGAAGACCCACCTCCTCCAGAAGCCCTCACAACACCGCGGGAGATACAAGCAATCATCAAGAGGATCAATGCACACCGGGCTCCAGGTCAAGACCGAGTGACGCCGCAAGCACTGAAGCACCTCCCGAGAAAGGCCCTGGTCCTACTCTGTAAGTTGTGCAACGCCATTATGAGAACCGGACACTACCCAGAAGCTTGGAAAGAAGCAAAAGTCATAATGCTGGCCAAACCAGGAAAGAAAAGATCAAACCCGGCCAACTACCGCCCTATCAGCCTGCTCTCGCATACTAGCAAGGTGTTTGAAAGAGTACTGCAGAGCAGACTTCAGCAATTCATAGAAGATCATAACATCATCCCGGACCACCAGTTCGGCTTCAGGAAAGGACACTGCGCGGATCAGCAGCTGGTACGGGTGGTAGAGAAGATATGTGACAGATTCAACGAGAGAGGCCACACCTTGGGGCTTTTTCTCGACATAGAAAAAGCATTCGACAAGGTGTGGCACGAAGGCCTCTTTCACAAGATGATGCTCCAGGGCACTCCGCACTACCTTCTGAGAATCATCAAATCCTTTCTTCAAGGAAGAACCTTTCGTGTTGCCCATGCAGGACACCTAACACCCTCCAGACCTATCCTAGCAGGAGTCCCCCAAGGATCCTGCCTATCCCCAACCCTCTACGCCATGTACACGGCGGACATTCCCACAACCCCCAACACAGCGGTAGCAACATTCGCAGACGACACGGCAATATTTGCCAGCCATGGAAACATCAGATACGCTGAACTATACCTCAGACGACATGCCGAACTTCTCCACCGATGGTCTGAAGAGTGGAAAATCAAAGTCAGCGAACAGAAGACCTCAGTAGTAAACTTCACAAGAAACAGAAGAAGGGTTCACGTCAGGATCACCATGGCTGGAACACCTCTCCAGAACCGAGATGATGCCAAATACCTCGGAATAATACTGGACAGGAAACTTACATTTGCTCACCACATACATTCCATCGCCAAGAAAGCCAGTCAACGCCATCAAGCCTTGCTACCGCTACTCCTCTCCCCATCCCTCACCCTGAAAACCAAACGCCATATATATCAGATGAGCATTCGTCCCATCCTGATGTATGCCCACCCTGCATGGCAACACGCAGCAAAAACGCACCTCAGCCAACTACAAGTCATCCAGAACAGAGTAGCCAGGGCTATCACTGGACACTCGAGAGACACTCGCCTCGAGCAAATACATGAAGATTTGGAACTCCCATTTCTACATGACTACAGAATTCACAGATCAGCCAACTTCTGGAGGACAATCAGAGCCTCGCCACACCAACACATAGCCACCATAGGAACGGCCAACCCAAGAAGACGAACTTACAAGATGCCGCACCCCTAAAACGCACAACCACTAAACTGACATAGGAACAGCAAAAGAGGAGCGCGACAGTTGCGTCCTCTCTCACAACAAATACGCACGCAAAACAAACGACAGTCAACAACACAAATGGAAGGCAAGGGCCCAAGCCCGGTACTTAAATCAACCACAAAAACCGCCAAGAAATCTCTGCTCTGCTCTGCTCTGCCTGTTAAAGATACTAGATACGCTTGAAGATGTTGAGGTTTGTTTATAACATTTGGAGGAGGTTTTCAATTAGACTGATACTCTGGGTTCAAAAATACCATATCAAGTTGTCTTTTGAGCATACATGGTTTTTCGCAAATCGTTTATATGATGGGTGAGGTTAAATTTACATTGAAGTTGTATGACCCGATCGTGACGTAATGTCACGTGGTATTAAAGTTGATTTACTTGCGTTCCGAACAGAGTTGCCAGAGCTACTGATTTTGCAGGAGATCTGCTTTTTCTACGTTCTACTGATCTACTGTGAAAGAAAATGAAAAGTGAACTATCTCCTGCTTTTTCCTTTCTTCGAGAAGTTAAAGAAATATTTTATTATTAATATTGAATTTTCATTTTTTTCCTTACATAAAAAGAGGAAATTTCTCTGTATCCATACACAAAGCTCTGTAGCGCAAATAGTCATAGAGTTTTGATGTATATCATATGAATAAAAGGATACAACTCAATGTCATCTATATGCATGATAATTGGCGATCTTTATGACTTACTGCAAGATATACGAGTAAGTGTTGTTTAGATTGGGACTTGGATTTGGAAGCAGGGTAAAAGTGAGGGGTATGCTGGGGGGACGTTGTTACCCCACTTCCAAAATATCTATGGCGTCCCCCACTTCCTAAAAAAATTACAGTAAATAAACATAGGCAAGCAGGGAGGACGGCCTACGGCCTATCATGCGTCACCCTACTATTTCAGAACCACTTTTACTCCTGATTGGAAGAGTAGCTTAGATCACTTCTCCACGATCGTCAGCTCTTATTTTGAAGTACCGGTAATTAAAATTCAAACTTATGTTTTGTATGTATTGTTTTATTTTGAAATTAAAGTAATAATGAATTCTGGACCTCTTGTTTTGACCACTGTCCCCTTAATAATGGCAATTTTTTTGGTCTCCCTGGATTTGCACTCAAATGCCGCCACTTTATGTGTCTACTGCTTTCTCCTGTTTTTTATGTTCGAATCTTCTGCTTTTCCAATTAATTGGTCTGGCAACACTGGTTCCGAAACAGCTGATCGAGCGTCAACGAGCGAAGGGGGTTAGAAGCCCCGCAGGGCTCATTTTATTCCACCTTTATCAGAATTCACAGAAAAACACCCTTTCCTTCACAGTCAACACGCCTCCATGATAATACTAATTGACATTACGTCACTATCGGGTAATGCAACTTCAATGTAAATTTAACCTCACCCGATATATGAGTCGCAGCAGGCCAGACTTAACATCATTTGACAGCTGACAGCTGAAGCTAGTATACCTTTAAAAGGCCTTAGAATTTTTATAATCAGACTAAGACTGTGAAGATAAGTTAACTTTTTTCACAAAATTAGGCTACATTTTAGAATTTTATTTCAATAGAAGTGTAAATACTGCGTAGGTCTAGAAAGAAAAATTGTGCTATTTATGAGGAAGATACGTTTACAAAACCAATAGCCAAAAGATGGTTCAGTAGCTCTCGTTCTCGAAATTTCGATGTTGAAGTTGCTGCTCGTAATGGGCAACCAATCACAGCAAAACTGGGTAACATTCTGACAAAAGAGGTGCAATATCGGCATATAAGCAGTCATGACATTGTCAATGACTTCAAAAAATAAATAAATAAATAAATAAATAAATCTCCAAACAGTGTTAAACCATTGGAAGAAAATTGTCTACAAAAAGAAGTTCGAAGTTTGGTTACTACAGCATCGGACTGACAGACATTAAGTCGATCGAATTTCTGTTTGCGAATCTCTACTGCAACGTAATGAACTCGAGCTATTTTTGAAGGGATTGACCACGAGTGAGGAAAAGTGGAGATAACATACGACAATAATGTGAGAACAAGATCGTGGTCGAAGCAAGCAAAGAGCTCCACAGTCTGTGGCAAAGCCCACACTTACATCCTGGAAGGTTATGAATTTCGTGAGATTGGAAGCAAGGGCGCCGATTTCTCTGTAACTTTGGGGTAGCGCTTTCAGATGCAGAAGGCATATATGAAGATTTTTTAAGACAAATTGCATTCAAATTATGCTAAATATTATATATTCTTAAATACAATAAGGGGCCCAGATCAGCTTTGCGGGGGCTTGGCCCCCCGTTTAAGATCGGCGTCCTTGATTAGAAGAACATCGTAGATCACGAGCTGTAAATTAGACCTGAACTGTTGATAATTAGCACGAATGGACCTTGCAAGTCAAAAGAAACGGCCTGAACTAGTCAACAGACAGGGTATCGTCTGCCACACTGACAACGGCAGACGGCATGCTTCTTTAACGACCCGTCAGAAATTGAGAGAGCTTGGCTGGGAGGTTTTGATGAATTCACCATATAGTCCGGATCTGGCACCGTCCAACTATAATTCATTTCGGTCTCTGCAGAACACCTTAAATGCTGTTAAGTTAGTTCCGAAAGAGGTTTCTGAATACAATGTGTTACATATTTCACCAGAAACCGGAGAAGTTCTATAGCAACGGGATTAGGGTGTTGGTGAAAACATGGAAGAAGATGACTGAACACAGTGGTGCATCCCTGTATGGCTTCATAATGATATTTTTCAAATCACAATAAATGGATTCTCGTGGTATGGAATCCTTCTTATCACTGTTACATTAACAAAATTGAAAGAATTCAAATTCAATTATTAAGATATATGTATTACAATATATATATATATATATATATATATATATATATATATATATATATATATATATATATATATATATATATATATATATATATATATATATATAAGAACTTTAAATGAAGAAAATATTTCTTATAATAATTTATTTAATGGATTTATTTGTGATAAATTAGAGTTAAGGAAAGAGTAAGTAGGTAATCTATTTTTGTATAAAATATTTGCAAATGACTTATTAGAATGTGGTGAAAAATGAAATGAAATCTTTGACTTTTACGTCCCACGGTTATGCCGGTGAGGCTAAAGGAGACGGTGATGATGAATAATGAATGAAATGGTGGAATGAAGAAAGTGGGAGGAAACGGGAGAACCTCGAGGAAACCCACGCACACGGTGTTTGTCCACCACAAAGTTCACTTGGCGGGGGCTTAGAATGTGGTGAGTTTTTACAACTATTAAATTTCAATGTTAAAATGAGTGCATTAGGAAATTGGCAACCATCTCACCACTTACAAGACTCTCCAGAAAACATAATAATGCTGTTAAAGGAAAAAATCAAATCGATTTTGTAATAATGATAAAAGTATGTACGGCGAATTTGAGGGAGAATTTAATTAAATAAAATTATGGAACTTGTAATTGTGAATAACACCTGAAATTACTATTTTTAGAAATTATTTTGAAATTTGTATTGAAATTTTGAAATTATTACCTTCAAGAGATTATTTTTGTGTTCTTTAGGTATACAGCAACGCATCTAGGCTAGTTGTCGCCTAAGGCAAGAACTCGCCTTAGCACCCCTCCTGACCAACCAAACCAAAACGCTTTCCGTGGACACCTACTAATAGCATCATACAGTAATTCTCCTATTCCATCCTTTTTACAAGTGGTAAAGCTTGATTTCAGAATTGCAGTACATAATTTAATTTTTAGTACACGGTATAGCACCAAATTAATTGGTATTTGATTGCCAAATAATCTAAAAATAGTATGCTTGACATATTCGTATAGTCGTATCATAATAACTGCAAATCACAAAGTTTTTGCAATTATATCAGAATGTGCATATATGTAGAATGAATCAACACTTTGTTAGTTTAGAATAGAATATTTAATTATGGTAAACAGTCAAGCTGCTGTCTCGAGTATTATACTCTAACATTTTGCAAATCTCTTAAATCGATGTAAGTTAAATGAAAACACAAAAAGCTGGAGCTAAAATTTAACTTTGCGGGCTCATTTGGTAGCAAAAGTTTTTACAATGTCCTCAAAAGATAGCTTTGAAGCTAACTTATGCTCTATCGATATGATTCTAAAATTGGTGAGTCGTTGTCCTGTTAAGTTTCTGACGTATTTTTTTTTTTTTTATGAATTTTAGTTTGTTAAAACTCCTCTCCTTGCCTTATAGTGAAAATAAATATTTGCCCAGTTTTGCGTCCCCACAATCCAGCACCCGGGACACAACTCGCGTTTGTTGCGCTAGTTACATCATTGCACGTATGTATGTTTTGGTTTGCTTTGCTTTGTCATATTATTTAATTCTTTATTTTAATTTTATTTTTTCTTATTTTTGTTATTGATATTTTATTTTATTTCTTGTTCATAATATGATGTGGTTGCGCATTATGATGTGATTATCAATATTTATATTATATTGAATAATTGTATATTCTATGTCGTTCTCAACCTCCTCTCGTAATTCGTGAACATGTTCGATCTAGCCCAAACTAAACGTTTGGTGTGCTCTAATTCATGATCGGATAATTGATCAATTTTTTCTTTGTTGAGGACACGGTTACAGGGCCTATTTACTCCGACATTATTCATGAGTACTTATTCCCTTAGGTGTTGGAACTGCAGCCCCACACAATCTTCCAGCACGATGAAGCGGCTCTTCATTGGTCTCTAGACGTGAAAGACCATTTGGATAGACATTTCCCTAGGAGATTGATTGGCCGCGATGGACCAATCTCCTGGCGTGCTCCCCTGATATCACCCCCTTGGATTTTTTCCTTTGGGGGTACGTCAAGGATCGTGTTTACGAAACCCCTGTTCCATTTATTGCCACACTTTGTACTCAAACTGCCAACGTTATCCAACGGATTGATGCTGATACGCTGCAGCATGTATGGATGGGGATTGAATACCGACTCGAGGTCCTAAAGGCAACTAACGGGGCGCGAGTGGAAGTGTTGTCATTGTGAATAAAACTTTGTAACGATAACTTCTTAAAATAAAAATAGTTTATTTTCCCAGTTCCCTAACATAATGACTATATGATATCACGTCCTATGAAATCACACATCAACATCAATCACTTACTATTTTCAAATAATACACAGTGATTTTAGACAACGTTAACTTTCATTATTTATGTTCTCTCTTAGTCTCACAATCAATCAACAACCACTGGTTGTCATAGCAACCCCGAAAAACGACGAATCTGGTATTACAATAACAGCGGTTAAATATTATATATATATCTTCTTCGTCATCACGGTCTGTGCACTTTTAAGCAACACTTATTGCCCGCAATAATTAAGATCACAGGATAAATGAAAGTGTTACAAATATACAAGTGTTACAAACATACAAGTGCTACAAATATACAAGTGTTACAAATATACAAGTGTTACAAATATAGAATATCGTTGTAACTTCGACAGTTGTACAACACGTTGCAACAAACCGCATGTCTTTATGTGCTATAGTTTACAAGCTATGTTCCATTTTAACGGTTCCAGGACTTTGTGACACCCTGTATATTGTGATCTTTTGAACAAGTCTGTATATTACTAAATACATAGTTATAATAATGCCTATTGTAATTTTAGGTTAAGCTCTGTTATAGGTGATAAATAATAAATATATTAATTCATACATTATGGCTTGCTCTTACAATGCACGTGACTATTATTTATTTTGAAGCATACGAACATCCATTGAAGTATATAGAGTGTTAATATATATCTTTCAAGTTAACGGAAAGAAGCTAGCACAAACCATGCAGGTGGCACAAAGAAAGAAATTCCAGTCGAACGTAGGTGGCAGTACATGCATGTATTCCTCTTAAGAAGTGATGAAATGGATGTCCACCACACTGGAAGTGCATTCCTTCACCAATTTACAAGATCACATACTTGCCGTGGTAGCATTAATACTGATCTGCTTTATCTCCATGTAGTGTACAGAAAATACAAGATTTTCGTGCATGTAGGAGACCAAACGTAGAAAGTTAATGAATTGAACTAAAAAAAAGCTACTTGGCAATTAAAACCGGTCTTAAAAACAAAAATGTGGCAAAATATAAAGGTCAATTTATCTACATATATTTGTATCGGTGTAACATGGTCTTCCACGCTAGCATCCATGTTCAAATAGTAATAAAAATGGAAAACATTTTTTTAAGTAACACCCTACTATTGTTTTAGTTATTCAAAGGCGTGGAAAGGTTCTTTTTAACATCACTGTCAGTATTAACTACAACAATACCCTGAGAATGGCATTAAGTTATATATTGGTGGCCACCAAGTGTTAATTATGTAACCGAATAGATCACAAGGGTCATGGTGGTTGCCTAACCACCGTATTAAGGGGGCAGACTACTAAATATTTTTCAAAAGCTAACAATTTTTCTTTTGCCAGTTTTTCGTAAGTGGAAAGAGATAGTGAAATGTAATTTACCTCAGTAATAGATAATGTTATTCTACACCCGAAAATATGAATCGGAAGAATTTTCAGTGTTGCCACCTATAGAAATTATAGGGTGACCAAAATTTGAATTACCCAAAAATCAAGGTTACGGCAGCGACTACAAAAATGAACTCAACGGCAATTGATGACTTATCATACTGTCTGTGTTCCTTGTTAACTACTTTTTAAATAATATTAGTGTAATAAAGAGTACAAAATAAAAATAAATATTTTTTTTAATTATCAGTAGAATTAAAATACAAATATTATTTAAAAAGTAATATACAAGGAACACAGACAGCATAATAAGTCATTGCCATTGAGTTCATTTTTCTGGTCGCTGCCATAACCTAGATTTTTGGGTTATTCAAAGTCCGGTCACCCTGTAATTTCTATGGATGGCAGCACTGAAAATTCTTTCGATTCGTATTTTCGGGTGTAGAATAACATTATCTGAGGTAAGTTACATTTCACTATCTCTTTTCACTTACGAAAAACTGGCAAAAGAAAAATTGTTAGCTTTTGAAAAATATTTAGTAGTCTGCCCCCTTAAGTTCCTGAAAGTTATACATTGTTACATAGTGATGTACGGGTTTCCTAAATTCAAACTGGCAGACAAAAAAAAAAAAAAAAAAAAAAAAAAAAAAGTGCCATAAAAATAAAAACATACAGATTGAAAAAGTATTGAAACTTTACAGGTCAAAATTGAGAATGCATACATTGTGGTTTGAAAATAGCATTTTGAAGGTATATATACCATATTTTGTCCGATGACGCTCTGTCCTTTTTATTTTTTTCGGGAGTTCAGCAGAGACGAAAAGAAATGAAATTATGACAGCGCCAGATCCAGGCTATAAGGTGGATGCATTAAAACCTTCCAGGCAAGGTCACTTAATATTTGACGGGTCGTTAAACTTAAGCATGGGGTCTAGCGTTGCCAGGAGCATGGTGTGCGAATCCCTTTCTGTTTACCAGTTTTGGTCTTTTCTTTTGAATTGCTTAGCTACACTCTACTTGTCGACAGTATGGAGCAAAAACATGGACATTACGCAAAAAAAAAAAAAAAAAAAAAAATGAAAAACGACTGGAAACTTTCGAAATGTATGTGTAGAAAAGAATGGAGACAATTAGCTGGGTCGAGCTCTGAAGACGAGTGGGATGGTGTTAGAAATGGTGGGGAGAAAAGAACAATTTTAGATATTATTAAGAAGGGGAAGAGAAACTAGTTGGAACATTGGTTAAGGAGGAACTGTATCATGAGGGATGTGGTAGAGGGTATAGTGGCAGGAAAGAGAGGAAGGGGACGAAGAAGACCTTCAATTGATGAACGACATCAAAAAAGAGAAATCGTACGTGAAGACGAAGAGATTAGCGGAAGACCGTGGAACATGGAAGCTTCTCAGTTGAGACAAGTGACCGGCCAATAATGACAGAACACCTATGATGATGATTATGATGATTACCTTCAAATGACCCAGGTTCGATACCAAGTGCGATCTTATGTGGTTCGGATCTCGTTAAGCTGTACGTCCATGTCTTATATTGCATAGATGCTGAAAGGAACGGTAAATGCAAATCAATTAGGCTAATCTCGTCTTCTGTTTTACAATTTCATTTTTTTATTCTTTTAAATTAATAATCTTTTTAAAAAGTACTCAGGTTCAGGCAGAAAACATATTCTGGAAAAAAAAAAAACAAATGGAATGGATGATTTTCTTTTTTATCCATACCTGCGACACCCCAGGATTCACCGATTCACAGTTTGGGAACAACTGGTATAACGCAATGAATCTTATTGATATCATTTACAAGTGCCACCATTACCTTTGAAGAAGAAATTGTCTACACACAATAGAACAGACACTGTTGAATTATATTCAATGAAACAGCTAGTTTAGATAATGTAAATGTCCTCAATATTGGACTTCTGAAAACATATCACGGTAAGCCATTTAGATAATGGCTGGACATTTGTTCTATGACTACGTAAGACTTAGAGATCATCAGTCATTCATACAAAGAAAACTACATAAAACAATCTTCATCAAAGGAGTTCCAAGTCCGTAGGGAGAAAGAGAACAAAAGACATTAAAATACAGAGAACATTGTAAAAGCTTAGTTTTCTTTCACTTGTTTCTTTAACAAACTGCGAGGCTAATTTCCCAAACCTTTAAATATGTTTGCTCTGCCTGATCCTGTGTCCGTTCGTCCGTCCGGGACACAAAAAATTATTTTCTTCTGTTTTGAAGAAAAATGTATTCTCATCCGTTCATGGGACAAAAAATGTAATTTTGTTCGTTCGGAAGAAAAATGCATTTTCGTCCCAAGTTACAGACCTCTGACGTCATACTGGCCATTGATTCGTTACGAAAGAAATCCTTTAATTTAACGTTATGCCGTAGGGAGCACGGAGGATCTTTGGTAAAGCGCTTATCTCTGGTGCGTGGGGTTGCTCGTTCGATCTCCGGCCAACTAAGTTTGTGGTGGACAACACCGTGTCTGTGGGTGTTCTCTCAGGGTACTCCCGTTTCCTCCCAAATTTTCATTCCACCAATTCTTCCATCATCATTCACTTCCCTTAACCATCAGTCTCTTAGCCTAAAGGATCTAATCGTAGGACGTTATACTAAAGATTTCGTTTCATTTTCATTTTCCTTACACCGTTTAGGATGAAGAAGACGAAGGAGTGAATAATGATGGAAACATTGGGTGGGATTTGAATGTAGAACATAAAAGAGGAACCCAAACAAAATATACAGACACAGGCACGGATCCAAGATGGGGGCTATAGAGTCTACAGTCCCCCTTAAAGCTTAGGTATACACTGGATAAAGCTGCAAACTATGGTTTAGCCCCTCCCTTAATTATATCCTGGATCCGCCCCTGTATACACACAATGTTGTCCAGCACAAACTCTCATAATAGGGCAGCGGTGGCTCAGTGGTAGAGCGCTCACCTCTGGTGCTTGGAGTCCCGGGTTCGATTCCAGCCCACGCCAAGTGAACTTTCTGGTGGACAAAAACCGTGTGCGTGGGTTTTCTCGGGGTTCTCCCGTTTCCTCCCACTTTCTTCATTTCATCATTTCATTCATCACTCATTATCACCGTCTCCTTTAGCCTAACCGGCATACGCGTAGGACATAAAACTCAAAGATTTTCACAAACTCTCATAAACTGAGATGGAACCAGTGACTCCTTAACCAAACGTGAGCGCTCTTTTATTGTGCAAATGTGTCTCTACATTTGTTAATTATCTTTCGTTTATTTGTTTGTCAAAAGATTTCTTCTTTGAAAGAGGTATACAGGTTATTTATAGTTTTACATTATACTACAGAAAACGTAGACATACGCCTGCCATTCGGGACGCCCTTACGTGCAGGTTAAGGTTTCGTATTGTCTCGACCTCGGACTCGGAAGAGATGATGTTGTGAACATTATACTCCGATCGGTATCCACATATACCCATTTGGCAGACACTTTATCCCTGAATCGCATTGAGCCGACGGAATAAGGACGCCAGGTGATCGAATTCAGGCTTCCGATTGAAACCTTAACGCATTACAAACTAAGTTGGTCTGTAGATCTCGTAATATCGAAAGCTTTTGATAATAAGTCGCTCTGTAGTCTAGTAATATCGATAGCTTTTGATAAGTCGCTCTGTAGTTCTTGTAATACCGAAAGCTTTTAATCATACGTCGCTCTTTATTTTCGTAATACCGAAGCTTTTGATAATACGTCGCTCCGTAGTTCTCGTTATGCCGAAAGCTTTTGATAATACGTTGCTCTGTAGTTCTAGTAATATCGAAAGCTTTTGATAAGTCGCTCTGTATTTCTTGTAATACCGGAAGCTTTTAATCATACGTCGCTCTGTAGTTTTCGTAATACAGAAAGCTTTTGATAATAAATCTGGAAAAGTACATTTCTTTGCTGTATTTTTTTTGTAATCCTGATTACTTTTCAAATATACTTACTTCATTTGTTAGCGGCGTGGATATATAGGACGAGACCTAAATTTTAAAATTAAATGATTTTTTTCAGTTTAGAAACGTCTCACACTTGTGCCCTTTCGGCTAAGGAAGACGGATGATTAAGGCAAGTGAACAAAGATGGAAGGCCTTATGGAATGAGAATGTAGGAGGAAACATGAATACCCCGAAGAAGCCAACGGACAATGTTGTCCACCACAAACTTATTTGGCCAAGGGTCGAACCAGGGACCCTACGTACCAGAGATAGGCGCACTAGCACTAGGCCATCATACATCTCCTGAGTCAACCAGCAAGGATAATGCTGAAGTAAACAAAGAGATCTGTGACGGTTAAATTGACACAGGAAGAAAGACACAGGTTCGATTCCTGATGAGAGAATACAAAACTGCCTCTGGATCTGACGTTAAGATATAGGCCCATGTTCCTTTACAGCCTCTGTGCTCAAAAGCGACAATAAAATAAACCACACAGCGCAGTCAGTACTGCTAGAGTTATACATCAAAACCAAAAATAATGAACCGTTGTATTATACGAAAAGAACTTAGGCCATCGTAAATTACGTCTTGTAAATTGAAACCCCCAGCAACCAATGGGTCTTGTGACATCAGAATTAAATCCGCTGTGTTCCAACACAGAATAAATCCATTCAAAAGTATGAAGTAAGTGACGTTAAATATGGTAAGTGTGTGGTTGTGAACAGGGTTTTACTTTTAAATTTAAAAGGAGTAAAAATTTAAGGCGCGTACATTTTATATCTATAGCCATTTTTGCGTTTCTCAAATTCTCCTCGAAGCAAAAGATATTCTCATTTTTCTGCCTACACAGCAATTCGTTTTTTTTTCTCTTATATTTGTCTTCCCACTTCTTCTGTCGGTGATTTAAAGGATAAGAATCCAGCAACTTCCTTCACGCGAACCAATGCTGGGCTACCACGGGACGTTCCCATTGCTCGTGCCTTGCGAAACACAGGGTTGCCAGATTACTCATTATTATTATTTTTTTTTTTTTTACTTGTATCTATTTATTTATAAGTCACTAGCATCGATTACACGCTTCGCAGATTAAAATAAAAAATTTAAATGCATAGCTCCTTACCTCATGTGTTTGGTACTCGTGAAATGTGCTGTTTCTGTTTTTAGTCGCATGGATATAAACGGCGTCGGAAGTGTCACTGTTTATCTCAGCGACCCCGAAAACTATGAATTCGACAGTAATATCGGTCATTTTCGATTGTTTGATCTCTCTCTCCTCCACCCAAATTTTGTGGTTAAATTTGAACTTAAACAACATCGAAAGTGTAATTGTTCTTCTCAGTGGCCCCGAAAAGTTTAGATTCGACACTAATTTCGGCCATTTTCGATCATTTTTAAATATCTGCCCCTCCCCCTTCCCTCAGTTGCACCGTGAAAGTGATATAACAGAAACCATCCCAGGTCCGAACCTCACGTATCTTGAAAATGTTATCAAGATTAGTTGGATGGTACAATCCGCGGCAAAAAACCTGCAACATGAGCATATAAGTTTATTGTGAAATGACGAAGTATTTTGCTACAAAATAAGTGTGCACGGGAGGAGGCCGAGGTTTATCCTGGCGTGATTCGTTCCACTTAGACGTTATGTTCATTCCCTGTGCTGTTAGGCGTAGTTTCACAATAAACTTACATCCTCATATTGCAGGTTTTTTGCCGCGGATTGCACAAGGTTATTAAATCACGAGAAACTTTCATTTTCATTTTTTTAAAAATATATCTTCCCTTTCCTCCTCTCCTAAGTAGCACAGTCAAAGTAAAATGATGAGTACCATTCCAGGTCCGAACCTCAGCTATGTTTAAAATTTGATCGAGATCGGTTGGGTGGTTCAAGAGACTGAGAGTCACAAACATATTGACTTTCAATTTTATAATATAGATTGCGTATTCTTTGGATCCAACAGTTTCTTCCCTCACATCTCTTTTCTTTAAACTGCGTCCTCGATATTAAATTCGTACAAATGGATGGCATATTCGAACCCACTGATGCAAAATGTTTGTATATATAATTGGCTCCTGACAATGGTAAAATGGCTATATTGTTAGCCTACGCATCTTTGGCGCGAAAGACAGGGTTGGCTCGTTGAATTTGAATTCAATGTTCCTCTCAGCAGCAAGGTTACACGAAACGTTGACTTACAGCTCATCGAACATGAGCGGAAGCCGGGAATTGAATCCGGGTCCCCTACAACAAAGACGCGTAAGCTCCACATGGCCACGAGCGAACTCGCGCGAGACAATTTGATTCAGGGCCTATGTGGTTCCGATCTTACTTTAACCTTTAAACCCACGTCTGCTATAGCGTAGCTGCTGAACCAGACGCTAAACTCTAATTATTATCAATTATCGCAGAGCGTTCACCTCTAGTGCATGAGGTACTTGGTTCGATCTCAGCTCATGCCAAGTGAGCATTGTGGTGGATAACACCGTGTGTGTGGGTTTTCTCGGAAATTTCCCGTTTCCTCCCACTTTCTCCATTCCACCATTTCATTCCTCAACCTCACCGTCTCCTTTAGTCTAGTTGGCATAAGCGAGGGACGTAAAACTTAAAGATTTCATTTCATTTCTAATCACCAATCACTATCGCCAATGATAAAAAATACACACTGGTGAATAAATTTCTAATTGCGAATGTTGAATTTAATAAAACAGTCTTCAATATCTTCTTCCTCAAAATATTTTGCTCCGTTAGCTGGGGCTCGTGTTCCCCATCTGTTCCTATCTTATGTCATTCCCAGTTACAAGACACTGCACCATGTCGTTCTTCAGACAGTCTCCCCACTTCTTCTTTTGCCAGATTTGGCTCGTTTGTCATTTAGTTCTATAGCATCCACTTGATGAGCTACGCACTCTTAGGATCTTCATCTTACATTCCCAAACCATCTCAGTCTATTTTCTGGTAGCATTTCTACTATTGGTTTCACCTTCACTATTTCCCGGAACTCTTCATTCTTAATTCTATCTTTTAAATGTCACTCCACACATCCACCGCAGCATCTTGATCTATGCAACACAGAAATTCTGTTTATTTCTCATTTTCGTCGTCCAACATGCTCCGTATATGTGTCAGGTCTCACTACTGTTTTGTATACTTTTCCTTTAAGGCGTATTGGTACCCTACGGTCACACAATACTCCTGCCCCTTCTCTCCGTTTTGTCCAACTGCTGCTAATTCTACTCCTTCCGTCTTCTTCTATTCCTGCATTTTCTCCAGTATTGATCTCAAGTACTGTTTACATCTTCTTCTATTCCTGCATTTTCTCTAGTATTGATCCCAAGTACTGTATACATCTTCTTCTATTCCTGCATTTTCTCCAGTATTGATCCCAAGTACTGTTTACATCTTCTTCTATTCCTGCATTTTCTCCAGTATTGATCCCAAGTACTGTTTACATCTTCTTCTATTCCTGTATTTTCTCCAGTATTGATCCCAAGTACTGTTTACATCTTCTTGTATTCCTGCATTTTCTCCAGTATTGATCCCAAGTACTGTTTACATCTTCTTCTATTCCTGTATTTTCTCCAGTATTGATCCCAAGTACTGTATACATCTTCTTCTATTCCTGCATTTTCTCCAGTATTGATCCCAAGTACTGTTTACATCTTCTTCTATTCCTGCATTTTCTCCAGTATTGATCCCAAATACTGTTTACATCTTCTTCTATTCCTGCATTTTCTCCAGTATTGATCCCAAGTGCTGTTTACATCTTCTTCTATTCCCGCATTTTCTCGAGTACTGATTCCAAGTACTGTTTACATCTTCTATTCCTGCATTTTCTCCAGTATTGATCCCAAGTACTGTTTACATCTTCTTCTATTCCTGCATTTTCTCCAGTATTGATCCCAAGTGCTGTTTACATCTTCTATTCCCGCATTTTCTCGAGTACTGATTCCAAGTACTGTTTACATCTTCTTCTATTCCTGCATTTTCTCCAGTATTGATCATAAGTACTGTTTACATCTTCTTCTATTTCTGCATTTTCTCCAGTATTGATCCCAAGTACTGTTTACATCTTCTTCTATTCCTGCATTTTCTCCAGTATTGATCCCAAGTACTGTTTACATCTTCTTCTATTCCTGTATTTTCTCCAGTATTGATCCCAAGTACTGTTTACATCTTCTTGTATTCCTGCATTTTCTCCAGTATTGATCCTAAGTACTGTTTACATCTTCTTCTATTCCTGCATTTTCTCCAGTATTGATTCCAAGTACTGTTTACATCTTCTATTCCTGCATTTTCTCCAGTATTGATCCCAAGTACTGTTTACATCTTCTTCTATTCCTGCATTTTCTCCAGTATTGATCCCAAGTGCTGTTTACATCTTCTTCTATTCCCGCATTTTCTCGAGTACTGATTCCAAGTACTGTTTACATCTTCTATTCCTGCATTTTCTCCAGTATTGATCCCAAGTACTGTTTACATCTTCTTCTATTCCTGCATTTTCTCCAGTATTGATCCCAAGTGCTGTTTACATCTTCTATTCCCGCATTTTCTCGAGTACTGATTCCAAGTACTGTTTACATCTTCTTCTATTCCTGCATTTTCTCCAGTATTGATCATAAGTACTGTTTACATCTTCTTCTATTTCTGCATTTTCTCCAGTATTGATCCCAAGTACTGTTTACATCTTCTTCTATTCCTGCATTTTCTCCAGTATTGATCCCAAGTACTGTTTACATCTTCTTCTATTCCTGTATTTTCTCCAGTATTGATCCCAAGTACTGTTTACATCTTCTTGTATTCCTGCATTTTCTCCAGTATTGATCATAAGTACTGTTTACATCTTCTTCTATTTCTGCATTTTCTCCAGTATTGATCCCAAGTACTGTTTACATCTTCTTCTATTCCTGCATTTTCTCCAGTATTGATCCCAAGTACTGTTTACATTTTCTTCTATTCTGCATTTTCTCCAGTATTTATCTCAAGCACTGTTTACATCTCCTTCTATTCCTGAATTTTCTCCAGTATTGATCCCAAGTACTGTTTACATCTTCTTCTATTCCTGTATTTTCATTGGCTGTTGAAGAACAAATTGTTATTTAAACGTGTATATATTAGCCTAAGTTCGTTATTTCAGAATTTCTGGAACTAATTAAAATGTAGTTTACTCACTAAATGTTCAATAATAACATTCAAAAAATAATATATTTAAACTGATATATTCTACGAAGATCTTTTGCATTTACTCTTTTATTTTTCACATAATTCCTTCTTTGTATTTGAAAATACATCCACTATTAATGCTTCTTTACGTATGATATCTGTACTGTATAGAAAAACATGTTTATACATGTCTTACCACAAAATTTAACGAGTTTAATTTTCAGTTCTGGTCATACAAGAAATTTCTATCATATGTTACAGACCATTGTCCATATCAACATATACATATTTATAAATGTTATCGTTATACTTTGCTAATGAATTTCTAAAAAAAGAAACAAAAGCATAAATTTATTAGAATTACTATAGTTTCTGTTTAATGTTTGGCATGAAAATGATTCTTACGTTCTATAGACATTAATGAGAAATAATTTATTGCATTTATCATCCAAAAATTTGCTAAAAGAAAAAAATAGTTTAGAAATGAAATTGGGCTGAGTTTATCTCTATTTTTGTTTTCTATAAACTATACTTCTTTAATTGGCTTGGTTTCTAACGCAAGTTTATGTGGAAGTTGAATTTTTCGTAATCATTTCTCCGCGATTGAATCAATTTTAGATATTACCTTTAATAACGCTTGCCATCTTATTCGTCGTGCTAAATTTGTGTAAGATCGGTCAACTGATTACAGAAATAAAAGCGTCAGAAATATTTTCTGTTTCTCGAGGACAATGCAGATCCGCACACTTCGCTCAATTAAAAGGAAAACATGCTGTGAGAAAAGAAGAAAACAACCAACGTATCTATCCTTTCCAATCGTCCCAATATCAATAATAACAGATAAATTGAAGAAATAAGAGTTTCAGAGGAAACTAGAGCGCATAGACAAAACCCACAGGTGTTATGATGGGTTAATCGTAGAACGCTTACCTCTTGTGCTTGGGGTTCCTTATTCGATCCCCGCCCAAGTAAGTTTGTTGTAGACAACATCGTGCCCGTGGGTTTTCTTGGGGTACTCCCGCTTCCTCCCACTTTCTCAACCTACCAACTCTTCCCTTATCTTTCACTTAATTCGATCAGCGTCTCCCTTAGCCTAAAGGGTATTAAACTGAAGGATTTCATTTCTCTACGAACAAGATGATGTTAACAACAAAGTCTGTCCGGTATGGAACTGGAGACCTCTAACACCTGAATTGAGTTCTCTATTATTCTATTAATACCGTAGCGTAATAGGTTTATTAGTCTTAGTTATTACAAGTTATTACAAAGAGGATCACGCAATAGGGTACGGATAGCCACCGTTAAAGTCACTGTTATCAATAAAGCCGTTAACGGATTGACTACATTCGCAAACTCAACCGAGATAATTGAAGTAGGAAAAGCTGCATATCCTTTTATAATAGGCAACCAAAATTTCTTTGGTACTGTGCAGGTTGCATAGAAGCTAGGGATGTTATAGATTTTAAAGGGAATAAGAAAAACCACCGTTATTCTTGAAGATGTTAACGGATTGACTACAATGACAAACTGAACCGAAATAATTGCAGTAAGAATGCGAAGCTACGGTGCATTCTTTTTAAATTTCTTGATATATTTACTTACTGTTCCGACATCTGTTAACAGAATTTAGAACTGCATACTTTGCAATTAGAAGTTCAGTTACACCTTCGAAAATATAAGCGAATTTCTCGGATTTTCTTAGATTATGAGAATATAGAAACTTAAAGTATCCCAAATTGGTAACTCAGAATTATCCAATTGTAGACTGCGAAGGTTGTAGTTAAACAAATTTTAACGTTGATTTGAACAAGAATTTGGAGGAAATCATATTTTTTATCAAAGAACTCCAGAGATCTTTTTTTTTTTTTTTTTTTTTTTTTTTACTGTTAAACCGCAGACGATAACGTCGTCTCTTCGGGAGTGATATATATGCTAAACATTGGTTATGATTGATGCACATATATGGTCTATGAGATTCAGAGATCCTTTTTTTTTTTTTTAAGTTAGCTAGCTATGGTGTAGCTAGCACCCATTGCGAGGGCTACACCCTCTATTAGGGAAAGAGATTTAACATATTTGTGTCGGAAAAAGAAATATTTTCTGTTGGGCAAAGAGACATTTTTGAACTGTATTAAACCGCCATAAGTTTTATTTAATTATTTATTTATTTTATTATACGTGAGGAGGTCCTGTTAGTGACAAGCGGGTTTACTGTGCATGATATGAAGGTGAGATATGGGCCGGTACGTGTGATGTGCTGAGGATACTGATGATGTTACAGTCCGGATGATTTGGAGGTACGGTATATTTATATAATGCGAAAAGCAGTGAGAGAGGTGTAGACGTGTGGTGATGGCTGTGAGTGTAGGGAGCGTCGCTGTAAACGGTTTCAAAAAATAAAGCGTGTTCGTTGTCATACCGTTGAGTTATATATTTAATACGAAGAGCTTCAATATGATAAAGTAGGTGAGGAAATGTGATGCGGTCGTACAATTCACGGGTTGGACTTGGTAATTTAATGCGGTAGGCTAGGCGGAGAGCATGTCGTTCCATTATTAACAGCTTTTCGTAATGTTTTGCGCTTGCTGATATCCAGGAGGTAAAACCATATGTAAGTACGGGACGGAGGAAGACCTTGTAGGTGTTGATGAGCGTAGAAGAATGGAGACCCCACGTTGTACCTATGAGACATTTAAGTAAATTTAATCTATTTTTGGCTTTGCTTACAACGGTAGCGAGGTGTGGACGCCATGTAAGATGATGATCAAATGTTATACCCAAGTATTTCACTGTCTTTGAGTGCTGTATGGCAGCATCATTGACGGTAAGGGCAAGACGAGCTGGGTTTCGATGAACTCGTGATCGACGTTTTGGTGGAATAAAGACTATGGCCTGAGTTTTGGTAGCGTTTATTGTTAAGCGCCACGTCCGACACCATTCGCTAAAGCGACGGATAGCTTCATTCATCGCAGTGTTTATTTGAGAGATAGTCTTTGTTAACGCCAGGAAAGCCGTGTCATCGGCGTACTGAAATGTATGAATATTTTGCGGTAAGGACGGCATGTCAGCGACATAAAGCAGATACAGCAGTGGGGACAAGGCAGAGCCTTGCGGAACGCCGCTATGAAGAAAAACAGGATAAGAGACACTGTCATTGATGTAAATGTAAGCCAGGCGGTTTGAGAGAAAATTAAAAATGAAGCGGATGTACGTGATTGGAAGACGGAAAGACAGAAGCTTGAATAAAAGTCCCAGGTGCCATACTTTATCAAATGCCTTTTCGAGATCGAATAAAACTAAACAGGCAGGCTTGGAAGAATTGTAATGATTAGTGATCATGTTGGTGAGGCGAAGTAACTGATCGTTAATACTATATCCTGGTCGGAAACCAGCTTGATGTAAAGGTAGCAAATTTTTCGCTGTTAAGTGAGTGTGAAGTCTTTTGACAAGGATGCGTTCCAATATTTTACTGAAAGTCGGAGTTAATTGTATGGGCCTGTAAGATGATACGGAATTTAGTGGTTTGTATGGCTTAGCAAACATAAGTGTTTTGGAAGTCTTCCACTGAGGGGGAAGATAACCTGTGCGGAGAATAAACGTAAATATAGTTGCTAAAAGGTGTAGTAAGGCGAGAGGCGCTTCTTTGACATGACGATAAGTGATTGAGTCCAGACCAGGGGCAGTATTGCGCTTGCGAGCCGTGACGGAGTTGATATCTGTTACAGTGATAGGCGTAGTAAGAGGATGTGCGGGTAAAACATGAGACGTGCTGGGTTGAAGTTCTGGTGAATTTATGTTAAAGGTATGTGTGGAATGCCTGCGAGGAATGGCTGCTTCAGACGGAGTGAAAATAGATTGTAGATAGGTTGCGAAGGCGTCTGCTTTTTCTTTATCTGTGTGAAGAGGATTTTCATTCTCTAGAAGAGGATAGGTAGTGTGGGTCTTGCGACCAGTGAGCATGTTGAAACGGTTCCAGTATCTGGATGGGTGTGCATCGTCTGCCAAATTATTGCAAGCTTTTATCCATTGACGGAGTTTATATGCTTTAATATAATTGTGAACTGTGCGTTGAAATTGACGATGTAAGTGCAATGACTCTAGATTTCCTGTACGTTTGTAATCTTTGTAGAGCGCTCGTGAACGTCTGATAAGTGGTAAATAATGGGGTGGGAGCGTCGGGCGATAACTATGGGATGTACTAGTCGGAATAAAACGGCTGGTAGCGTCATGGAGTGCTGTAGTTATTCTATCCAAAGAATTATGAAGATCTTCCTCCGTTTCTGATAAAGTTGAGTTTGCAAAAATGCTACTGAGGTAATTTCGATATCCTGGCCAGTCGGTTTTGTCGAAGCGCAATGTGGTACGAGTGACAGGAGGTAAGTGGGGTGCTGGACGGTGTGAAGAAGTGAGTGATAATTTAACGGGAACATGATCACTACCAAGCGGGTCGAGTACTGTGAGAGTACACCGTGCAGAGATATTGGCTGAAGTAATGACAACGTCTGGAGTGGTATCCGAGATCGGTCGGGTAGAATGAGGCAGGGTATGGAATGTGCCGGATGTTTCGGTTGCAATGAAATCTAGAAATTCTTCCTTTTGGCGGGCTGTTCGACTGTGAAAATTTATGTCTGCCATAATGATGTAGGTGCGGAAAGTGTCTGAGATATACTGAAAAAAATTTAGAGGTATGGCATGACCAGGACGGATGTAAATGGTAGCCAAAGTGACATATATATCTTTGTAGTATAGAGTGGTAATGATGTATTCCGGGATGTTTGGTATTGACAGTAAATGTTGGCGATAGGCGATTGATGGAGAAAACCCAAGGGCGACTCCGCCATTTGCACGGCACATGGGTATGGTTGTGTCATGTCTGAGCAGTGTGTATCGTGAAAATTTGCAGCTTTGTTTAGGCTTCAGATGAGTTTCGTTAAGGAGAAATGCATTGACTTGTTCTTCTAGTAGCAGTTGTTCAAACAGTGGTTTATGTGATTGAAGAGACCGGATATTAAGAAACAGAAATATTAAAGCCATAATGATCGATATACAGTAAGTGAGGTTTTTAAGAGCTAGGTGGAACCGCAGTAGCATGGAAATAAGCATACGGACCTGAATATGTAGCATTTAATGTGACGTTTAGAGTTGCCTGAGCTGCAAGTTGGATTTGTTGGAGTACATATTGTCTTTGAAATGGATGAATGTTTTGCAGAGCTACGGTGAAAAATGCAAGAAGTTGTTCGATTGTGATAGGTTGATATACTGAAGTGATAGGCGGAGATTCAGATTTAGTTTCGGGCGTTCTGATAGGCACCACAAGTTCAGGTTTAGTCTCATCCACTGGTGGCCTGGCTTTGCATTTGTAACTGAACGTAGGGTGTTGTTCAGGACATGTGGTACATTTAGGCGGTTGGTGGGTATTTGGACAGACCTTAGTGAAGTGAGACCCGGAGCAAAAGCCACACGTTGGTTGATTTGGACATCTTGATGTTGGATGCGAATTATATTTTTGACACTTTTCGCATCGGAGCGGGAGAGGTTGTGGAGTGCGAGATGCCTCGACCCGGTGTCGACGTTTGAAGATAAATGCCCCTGAAGTTAGAAGTTCATCGATAGTTTCTTGGTGCGAAGTAAGAACACGCATCATATATGTCGGGCCCATATTATTCTTAATGCGGATGCATTTCGTAATGACATGGCCTTCCTGTTTGAGCTCGTCGGCAACTTCTTCGTCTGTGATCGACGGGTCCACACCACGTATAACTACAGACAAGGTAGGCGATTTTCGTGGTGGTGGTGGCTGTTTGGCTCTTTTGTCGGCTAATCGTGCCATAGTGGCTGTTTTGCCAAAGACTTCATAGCTGCAGCGGTTCAGAATTTTATAGGCCAGTTTCTCATCTGTGGATTTTATGATGATGCCATTGCGAGTGGGTATTAGTTCAGAAATTGACGTACGAGGTACGTACTTACAGAATTGCTGGAGCAGAATTTTGAGATTGGTGAATTTAGGATCAAACTGTTGAAGGATAAAGCTGTATAACGGTGGACGTTGCGGTGTTTGTAATGGGGGAAATTGCCGGTCGTCTCCTAGATCTATCTGAAGTTCAGATTCAGAATCGCTAATTGTGTGTGCTTTCTTTGATGGCTGGGACAGAGGTTGTCGTGAAAGAGCTGGTGAACGTGAGCGAGATCGAGATCCAGATGGAGATCGACTAGTGCCTTGAGCACGTTTGTGGCTTTCCCTGCGTTGTCTGTCAAGAGCAGCAGCGTCAGCCGGACCTGGGATGATCTGTGGTAATCCGCAATGCTGATATGAGGGTTGTGTAGGAGAAGCCATGGTACTGTGTTAGGAAAACAGAAAACGAATTCGTTTGCCGATAGATATGCCAAGGTCGTCAACTGTGTACAGGTATCTCTGCCTCCAAAGAGGAGAGTATCAAATAAATCTAGAAGCCAAAACAATAGCAAGGGTCGTCAAC
The DNA here is from genome assembly GCF_964235325.1 of Thermobia domestica. Taxonomy (NCBI): domain Eukaryota; kingdom Metazoa; phylum Arthropoda; class Insecta; order Zygentoma; family Lepismatidae; genus Thermobia; species Thermobia domestica. The sequence goes on along the minus strand of NC_137454.1, from coordinate 381,874,874 downwards.
TATTAGGATCAATTTAGTATTTTTGCCTCCGTGGAGGCTTATAATCAATTCGACGGTTGTTTCCTTGGACCTCGAGGAGGCAAGTAATCCAACCGTATACAGAAGATCGCGAGTAAAATCAAACAATGGGGATGGAAACACCAGAGGACTAGTTTATTTTTCTCCGCCAGCAACGGATACCCTATTTTTTTTTACCTGGTTAGAGATTCCAGGTGGCCAGTTCGAGAGATCCTTATTTAAACTTATGTTTATCTACATGTTCTGTAGCAGCCTCAGCTTCGGGAGTTTTCCTTACATAATCTGCGAATTCTCTGCAATTGTGTGATAAAATTTCGTAGTGAATCGTATTTCTGCTTTCATTAAATCGAAAATAAATTGGCTCGTATAATCGGACCATTTGGTGTTCAAGTAAGAAAAAAATGAATTCTGTGTAAGCATTACATGCCAAATAAATAAATAAATAAATAAATAAAACCAATAACTTCGTTCAACTACTCAGCAATAATTCTTTTTCCTTTTCTCTTCTGCTATTAGTGATATCCATTTTTAGCCAGAAACACTCAGAGTCAAACTGGAAGTGGAAGGGTTTTATGTACAAAGTCTCACTGTCAAAACCTCGCGGAGCACAATCAAGCCTGGTCAAAACATAGCCGCCTAAAACCTTGTGGCTAAAAATTTTGCCTGGTCAAAACATCGCCGCCCAGAACCTTGTGGCTAAAAATTTCGCCTGGCCAAAACATCGCCGCCTAAAACCTTTTGGCTAAAAATTTCACGTGGTCAAAACATCGCCGCCCAGAACCTTGTGGCAAAAAATTTCGCCTGGTCAAAACATCGCCGCCTAAAACCTTGTGGCTAAAAATTTCACCTGGTCGAAACATCGCCGCTCGAAATCTCCCTTGGCCAAAACCACGCAGGACAAAATCTCGACTAGAATAAAAACTTGCCGCCCAAAATTTCGCCTGGCCTGATCCTCTCGGGACAAAATCTCGCCTAGGATAAAACCTTGTCGTCCAAAATCTTGCCTAGCCAGTAACTCATGAGACAAAATCTCACCTAGGATAAAACCTTGCCGTCCAAAATGTCGTAACACGAAATCTTGTCATAGAGATGTCTTCAGTGCAGAATGTTCCAAATATAGCTATATGTATTGTATATAGCTTTATACTAGAAAAAGCATACTCTCTTCGTGTAATTACTTTATTAATTGATAGATTTTATACTATGAATTATGCAACAATAAAACAGTAGTTGAGATCTAAGAGTTGGGTGGGTTAGTGTTACCCACGAGACTTGTGAACTAATGAAAACGTGACTAGAATTCTTCATATTTCTCGCCTTGCTACGAATCTGGAAAGATACTTCTTGTCTCGTTCTTGAGAGAAGAAATAAAATTCTCGTTTTATGGTCAACACTAACCAAAACGAGACAGGTCTCTGCCGCCGTAGTTAACTCAAAATGATTTTAAACAATAAATTCTTACAAAATACAGACGCGGTCGGCAATATGGACTTGTAATCGAGCTCTCTTGGAAGCGAAACAGTGAGGTGAGGAGCGGCCTAAATGGTGAGAATTGAACTTACATTGTTGTCTGTTCACCCTCCAAATGCACCGGATTTAAGTCCCGGTCTACGTTCGTAGTTCAGTGTTTATGTTAACGATAAATTATTTTCTTCATAGTCTTGGCGTTGGAGGACGTAAAACCCAAAAACTCAACTCTTACAATATACCGGATGGCCCAAAAGTAGGCATACAGTACCGTACTGATCAGCTTATTGTATTTAATATTATTCTTGTTGTTATCCATCAGGTAGACCTAGACTTAGTTTCTTTATTATTTGTTCTTAATGTATTTTTACTTATATCTTAAGCTTAAAACAGCCGAAGCAAATAAACCTATAAGCTAGAATGTTATACATGATCAATGCAGAGGTGTATACCTACTTTTGGACCACCCTCTATGTAGTGTGTTCAGAAAGTTTGTTGCCACCTCTACAATCCCGAAACAGTTGAAATTTGCGAATAATTCCGAGACCCGTATTCCATAATTTTAAAAAAGTTGATAATGTAATATCCTATACGTGGTCTATATTTGTAAACAACAACAATTGCTTTATTTGCAAATAAAACCACAGGCTCTCTTACAACAACTACTACCGGTACAAGCAAGCGGAGAACAGGCATCATCACCATAATGAAGTCTTGTAACAGAAGAGGAACACTAGCGCCACCGCTGTCTAGAAGAGGGTATAAAAGAATGTGTAAGGCCTTCATAAACATCACTCTCGGCTAGATATTCACCCCTCTTAGCTTGCCTGGAGCCCTCAGAGAATTAAACTGATTGCAGCCTCTTAGCTTGGCTAGAGCTCTGAAATCTCCTGCCCATTTAGCTTGCCTGAAGCTCTGTAGAACTCAATCCCTCTCTTCGCTTGCCTGGAGCATTGGGATATCCTAAACCGCAACCATATTAACTAGCCTGGAGTTCTGCGGTTTCCCTGCCCGCTCAACTTGCCTGGAGCTCTGCAGGGCCTCAACCTCTCTTTGCTTACCTGGAAGACAGAAAATTTCTAAATCATTACCATTTAACTTGTCTGAAGCTCTGTGGTATCCTTCTCTTGACTGCCTGGCTCTTGGAATACCTATTTACCCTAACAACTTCCAGAACATTATATTGGTCCTTGGACCACAATTAGAGATATCTTATTGTGGACATAGAAGAACATATTACTTGAAAGAGCTTAATGAAAGAAGTAATGAGGTATGGTTTCACGCAATTCGTACTGCCAACTGCAAATTTTTGAGTGAGCCCTTCTGTCCTTCTTAAGGAGAGTTGGTCAAAATTAACTGAGCATTTGTTTCATTATATTCCACACAGTTTCGCCCGTTTCGGAATTATAAGGATGGCAAAAGATCTTTTGTACATATTGAGTTCGATCTACGTTATTGACAGGTTACACCGGGCAATAGAGAATTAGTACCGCATTATTTATTTCCTTAAGCTCTTTCAAATAATACAGTCCTTGTTATGTATTTAAAAAAGATTAGTTACCCACGCCTATTCCTCTATCGGCGCCATTTGTGGGATCTATTTAATTCAAAATACCGACATTTTAAATGAATGGAAATGGAATATCTAAGTTTTACATAAAATGCTTATGCTCTGTAAGCTAAAGGATATTGATGAACACTGAGGTAAATAATTGTAAAATAATTGGTGGAATGAAAATATGGGAGGAAACGAGAGAACCTGACAAAACCAATAGACACGATGTTATCCAACATAAACTTACATGGAATGGAATTGAACCAGGGAGTAATCACACCAGAAATGAGCGTTCTACCATTGCGCCACCGTGCTCCTACTAATGAAATGTGGCTTTCAGCGTAATGTGCAAATTTTAACTGTTACGGGATTATAGAGAGCGGTGATTTCAGATTTCCTCGAGCGAGAGAGGGATTTCTAATACACGGGTGGAAAGTAGTAGTTCTAATTACTGCAAATATATTGGTAATTCACATTATTATTATTATTATTATTATTATTATTATTATTATTATTATTATTATTATTATTATTATTATTATTATTATTATTATTATTACTTTTGGCAAGTCCTGATACTAATTAGGTATTTTTTTCTTTTCGTCTTGTTAATTTTCAGTTTAGACCTGGAAATGTTTCTTCCGTGTTTCTCCATTTTCAGCTTCCTCTTTTAACTCCCAATATTTTCTTCTATTTTTCATACCATCGATCATTTGTGTTCTTCTTCTTTCTATTCCTCGGTTTCCTCTCATCTTTTCTTCTATGACGGTATGAAGAAGACAATTTCTTCGCAAGATGTGTCCAATGCAATTGGCCTTTCTACGAAGTTTGGTCATTAAAAGCGTACTCTTCTCACCTATCCGTTTTAAAACATCTTCATTTTTTACTCTTTCTGTCCATTTTATCTTCTAGATTTTCCTACAACACCACATTTCGAATCTCTCTAAATATTTTTTTCTTAATTTCCATAATGTCTCTGAACCATACAGTCCAATATTCGAGATATAGCACTTGACCAACTTCTTCCTTGGTCCAATGTTAAGGCTGCTAGTTAAGAGTGACTTTTTCTTGCTGAATGCTTCTTCGGCTACGGCAATCCTCGATCTGATCTCTTTAGTGCAGTACGCGTCAAAATACTTCCCAGATATTTCAGACCAGTCATGCTGAGTGAAGTTTTACCTAAGTTTTCCTCATTCACGCCAGGCAAATGCCGGGATGGTACCAAACATAATAGCCCCTCGCCACTTCCTTTCTCCCCCATTCCTTAATTCCTCTCCAATTTCCGAAGGTCGTTGTTCCTCACTTGACCATAGATTCCGAAAGCCCAGAAATCTAATTCCTAATCCATATTATAGAAGTGACAAAAGGACTTTATGAACACCCTGTATAGATTTAAAAGGGAAACGATAGTAAAATTCAAGGTAAAATCTCATGTTTTATTCAAGATTTTCTCACCGTTAAGTCAAATTTAGAGGGCAGAGCAACCCAAGAATTTCGATCCTGATAGGAATATAAGAATTTCATTCAATACGAATTATGTATACACAATTTCTTCGTACCTGCCCACCCTGTTGGGTAGATACATCTACAGAGAGAAGAGATAGCAAGTGAAGGAAGAAGCCATAAACAATGGAGACCAGGACAGGTTTATCTAACTCGTCCCTTCACAATTCAAACGGAGGACATAGCGAGGTGCTGAGCCTGGCCTTTTAACAAACATTTGTATTCAGTCCTCCACGTGCGGCCACAGACACCAACAAATGAACAACTTAAAGATACCAACAAGAAAAGAAAAAAAAAAGTACAAGAAGACACAGGATTGAAGAAAGAAAAAAAGGGAAACGGATAATATGGAATAATTAAAGATAAACAAAAATTCACACAAAGTCAGCTCTGTTAGAAAATAACACAAAAAAAGAACCAAACGGTAATGGTTATATGAACCTGAACTTATAAATCAAACGGGAAAATTGAAAGAATTTATATTCTGGAGAAATTAAGATTATGGAAGAAACATTCTTCCAGTAATTAAGAGTGACTTGTGTTAAAAGGGAAACGAAACTTTGTATGCAAAGGAAACAACTGCACGCAGTATGTTTCTTTTTATGCTTTTTCCTTCCTTTGAACGGGAGCTGCTACACTTCACTGGACATAGAAGAACTAAAGTGACGTACGAGAGAAAAATGCTACTGGTAAAAATGTTTGCAATATGTTCTAACAAGATTTCCTACTGTTCTTAAGTATCTGCATGTGTTTTTCAACTTGTATGATAATTATCTAAACCGCTATTTGTGTAAAAATTTTCCCATTATGTTGGCTACAGTTGGAGTCTATGTTTCTCTTAGTGGAATTCCAATAATTTTTCATGCGTTATTTAAATACGTAGTTTTTTTTTTTTTAAGTTTATCTGAACAATTGATTCGTTACTACTTTCATTATTCGAAATTAGGGAATTTAGGAGTTAGATTTCTGACCTTTCTGCATCTGTGGCCATGTTAGCCCTTCACTAGGATTAGGATTAGAAATTACATTTCTGGGCTTTCGGCATCTATGGCCATGTTAGCCCTTCACTAGGATTAGGATTAGGAATTACATTTCTGGGCTTTCGGCATCTATGGCCATGTTAGCCCGTCAGTAGGATTAGGATTAGAAATTACATTTCTGGGCTTTCGGCATCTATGGCCATGTTAGCCCTTCACTAGGATTAGGATTAGGAATTACATTTCTGGGCTTTCGGCATCTATGGCCATGTTAGCCCGTCACTAGGATTAGGAATAGGAATTAGATTACTGGGCATTCTGCATCTATGGCCATGTTAGAACGTCACTAAGATTAGGAATAGGAATTAGATTTCTGGGCTTTCGGCATCTATGGCCATGTTAACCTTTCACTAGGATTAGGATTAGGAATTACATTTCTGGGCTTTCGGCATCTATGGCCATGTTAGCCCGTTACTAGGATTAGGGTTAGGAATTACATTTCTCGGCTTCCGGTATCTATGACCATGTTAGTCCTTCACTAGGATTAGGATTAGGAATTACATTTCTGGATTTTCGGCATCTATGGCAATGTTAGCCCGTCACTAGGATTACAATTAGGAATTAGATTTCTGGGCTTTCTGCATCTGTGGCCATGTTAGGACGTCACGTATAAGGGATGACGTCCCTCGGCGATCCGCGGAAAGGGAAAGAAAAAAGATTAGGGTAAGAAGGAAGCGGACTGGAACCTATAAGTTAGATACCATCCCGGTATTTGCCTGGTGTGAATGAAAAAAAACCTAGGAAAATCTCACTCTGGGTGGCTTGCCTGAAAAAGCTTTAACGGCCGAATGTTCTGACAAAGAATCGAACCCGGCACCTGTCTCACCAAAGACGAGAGAGTTAGCCATTACGCTACGCGGGGTCACACATTATTCGAAATAATTCTTTCGTCAATTAATTATTATTTCTGCAATCAAAGAAGCGTCTCAAGGTTATCTGCGATCTACACTAATCTCTCTACTTGAACCGATTTCTACCATTTCAGGTTTTAATATTCATTGAGAAAATATTGAGCCATAACAGACCAAACTCCTTTACAGTGTATACGTGAACTCCTACCTGTTACTAATGTTTCTTGTCGTTGGATATTTATTAAAATGAAACGATTTTTTTTTCAATTTAACGTCCCACGTTATCTCCTTTAGACTAAGGGAGACGAATGATTGAAACAAGTGAATGATAATGGAAGAAATGACGGAATGAGAAAGTGGGAGGAAACGGGAGTACCCTGAGAAAACCCACAGACACGGATATTCAAGGGAATTTAACACTACTGAACAATCTTTATAAGAAATTCTTTTGATAAAGATGACACAGAAACGAACATTTGTCAAGTATTCAAGGGCAATGAGGAGAGCATTAGCATTATCAGAGTTTTTTGATATTTTGAGATCCAAATGAGGTTGTAACACTTTTGGAAATATTTTTAAAAAGCCAACAAAATAGCTGATGTTATCAACGCAATATTCGAGTGTTTGAGCATGAAAAAAAATGTCATGTTAATGTGAAGAAAATCTCAATGTTAGAAGTCATATTTCTGTCATTATCTCCGTCTGTTAACAACGTTTAGAAAGGAAATGTTGAACAGAGACAGGTAACAAATGTTATCCCGTTTCTCTCTCTTTCTATTTCTAAATTTACCTTTCGGCTTCTATAGGAAGATAAGGGTCACGTATGCTAGAGGCCAAGAGACAGACAGAGAGAGCTTGACAGGACAACCAATTCATCTCCTGACCTGCTACAACGAGATAAAGGAAGATGAAGTGAGACGCCATAGAACCTACTAACATAGCGGCTATCCATCACGATGAGTTATTTCGTCAAGCGCAAGTCGATGGGGCTCCCTGCAAACCACAGAGACACTTGAGAAATGGACAAAGGTCTATGGTTGACACAAGATACAGTTACACACTAAACAACGTGTATGTGAATGTGTGTGTTAACGCCCCCTTTTTTTATATATATATCCACAACAATTCTTGTGAAGTAAAAACTAAACAAAAACGTATACACATCAAGCTTGAAAATGATATAACCGTTTGATTGTATAAAAGGTGAGAATCATTTGTAGTTGAAAAATAGGATTGCCAACAGATTTAAGCGTGTGCATGAAGCACAAGTAAACACATACTAAAGTTACTATATTTGATGGAACTTGCCAATAAGCACTACAGCTATATTTGTATGAATTATTCGGTTATTTTGAAACTGAGATAATCATAATGGGAAACAAACCATTTATATAAGAAATTAGGTGAATATAAATTGCTCTGATGTTATTGAAAGATATCGAAGCAGCTAATATTCTTAGAGCTGTTTCACACACAGAGTGCCGTGCCCATGCAATTCCGTGGCCATGCTTCGTCCGTACCATGGCCGCAACTAATCACACACACCATTCCGTGCCGCTACTGGTTTCTACACCATTTCCCTTGGTTTTGGTGAAGTTCGTGTCGCTTCGAGTACTCCGAGGAAAGCCGAAATACCACGGCCGTTGAGTCCTGACCAAGGTGGTTTCTCTGCAAGGCCGCATTTCGGTGCATGGTAGGGGAACAGGATGGGCACTGCACGTCATGTGAGAATTAGAAAAGAGAACCCAATGAATTTGTGGACCATGGTACGGACGGCACACGGCATGGAAACGACACACCAAGTTTTGAATGTTTCCTTAGAATGGAAAGGATAAAGATGATTTATTTATGTATATTTGGCGTTTATGTTCTTGCATCGTTTATTTATTAAAGAGTTTGGTTTATAGAAACTACTTTACATATTTATCCTTTAAGTCCATCCGGGAGACAAAATATGTGTGTCTGTCCTTCCGAGAGGCAAAATATTTGTGTCCCTCCGTCCAGGAGATAAAATGTGTGTGTCCATCCGTCCGGAAGACAAAATATGTGTCCGTCTTGCCGGAAAACAAAATATATATGTGTTCGTCCGTCACCGGAACGAAATCTCAGGAACTGCTTCATTGATTACTAGAGACCGGATGTTAGGCAAAATGCCTATTCTTTATTATTAAAGATATGATCAAAAATAACATTTTAAAGTTTATATGGGGGTTTATAGTTTCGATTTAAGCCAATTTTATTTTGCCTAGTTTGCCTATTTCGACCTTTACTGCCTAAATAATTGGTTTAGTACCTAATATTGCCTATTCTCTGCATTTTCTTCAAAATAAGCCTTCATTGGGAAAATATATAATTTATATAACATAAATAATACACACATATTAAGTATTTGTAAACACAAGCACGTGGTACGTTACGATATATATACATGGTGAACTTCAAATATGTGCACATTTGGAATCGAAAATTGAATCCTGACAATTGGAACGGAACCGAAAGATGTGCACATACTTTGAGAGGTGATTCGTGACATGAAAAGAAGACAAAAAGTCCTCTTGATTTTTTGAATGTCACGAATCTCCTCCCGAAGTATGTGAACACCTTTATGTCTCGTTCCAATTGTCAGGGTTCGATTTTGGATTCCAAGTTGGCCCCCTGTCACTCGTACACGAAGTGGAATTTGACAACATGCAACAAGACGTTTTGTCTCTTTTGATGTCATGAATCAGCTCCCGAAGTATGTGCACATCTTTCAGATTCACCCAGTATATATGGAATGCATAACAAGCTTCGTTTTTATGTATACAATAAAAGAAGATATTAACAAATAAGTATGTTTCTATATTCTTTGAACATTATCTATGACTTGAATCTATTTTTAATGGTGTTGAGTATTTATCTTCATTATTTCGAATTACATTTTAGTGCCTATTTTACTGCCTATTTTCCAGGTTTTTAGTGCCTAAACATCCGGTCTCTATTGATTACAATTAATTTTGGCCATGGTGTACAGTCAAATGTCAGGAATCGAAAAATGAAATACAATCTTTGAGCTTTACGTTCCACTGTTATGCTAAAGGAAACGGTGATGATGAGAAATGAATGAAATAGTGGAATGAAGAAAGTGGGAGGAAACGGAACCCCGAGGAAACCCACACACACGATGTTTGAGTTGAGTTGAATTCCAGTTTAGCGTTCCTTTCAGCAGCGAGGCTATGTGAGACGTGGACCTACTGATTAACGTGGAATCCGAACCACATGAACACACGATGTTTTGTCTACCACAAAGTTCACTTGGCGCGAGCAGCGATTGAACCAGGAACCCCATGCACCAGAGGGGAACGCTCAACCAATGAGCCACCGCGGCCCCATCTTGGGAATCGAGTTTGTTGATAGAGGTGATATCCAAACCGGAAATGTTAGAAATCAATAATTTCCGGTTTTTACTTTGATCGCTATAAAGCAAAAACTGTGATTGATAGCAAGAAACACTTATCTGCAACCGATTAAGCTATCTCAAGAATACACTTCACTTTCATCCATAACTCTATTTAAACTGAAAATAACGGAAATCCGGTACAACTTCCGGTTTCCATATTGATCTTCACAGAGGGAAAATGATAAGAAATAGCTTCTTAAAATAGGTACCCTCTTCTCTGTTAACCCTCTATTCAAATTGTACATAACAAAAATCAACTACTTCCGGTTTTAGGGTTTAAGAGTCTTCATCCCGGCGAAATTAAAATGCCGCTAATTTTACAGTAATAATGTGATATCTTCAAGTAGATAAAAGATAATCGAAATGTGGAACAAGAGCGCCCTAGACAATATTATTTTACATGAGAAACCGTTATCACGACTCACTTATCTGCTTTCGATTTCGAGCCCTTTTGAAAATCGGCATTTATTTTCGCGTTTCTAAACAGCTGAAAACGGAAAGTCACTAGGTGACTTGTGATAACGGTACCTCACGCAAATTAATATTGTCTAGGGCGCTCTTGTTCCATATTTCAATTATCTCTTATCTATTTGAAGATATCACATAATTACTGTAAAATTAGCGGCATTTTAATTTCGCCAGGATGAAGACTCTTAACGCTATGGATTATAAACAGTAACAGATTGCGAGAAAGTGTTTCCTACAACCAATTAAAAGTGTTACGAATATATTCCATTTCCACTCTAATCTCTCTCTGCCCACAACGGAAGTGGTAAAAATCTAGTACCACTTCCGGTTTCAGAATTAATTGAAAAAATATCACGCCATCAAACTTCTTCACGTGATGAACAAATGACACTGTTATTTGGTTATTTACTAGTAGCTCTACTTGCACTTCTCAGGAGACTTTCGCAGTTTTTTCTGGAATCACAATCGATATTTATCATTCCAGTGTACATGAAATCATTGGAAATGAAAAATTGAAGAAAGACAACATATGAATCTATTTTAAAAGTTGACCAAATGCACGAAATGAAAAATATACGATAAAATGAGCTAAGAAGAATGTAAGGACTTAAAATAAACTAAAAGGAATGTGTAATACCAATATAAATAAAAGAACGCTTAAAATAAACAATGATAATCGTATCAATAATAATAATAATAATACTTTAAAATGCTGGCAGAATGCCTTGTGTAATACTTGTGCTCGGTTTAGTTGAGCGGTACTTCGGACGAATACTAATTTTACTTCAAATGTTATGCAACCAAAATTTCACCTTTGTACCGTGGGTTGCCTGATTATCAGTTATTAAACATTCAAGCAGAAACAACATGAACATGGATAATCCCTCCAGTGTTGCCAATGTCAGCAGTTTCAAGCTAACTCTGGTGGTTTTATAATAGTGTGTAGTGGTGTAAATTGGTCTTCATTAAAATTTACATAAATGTGAAGATTTCTTGAATTATTCGCAATGCATCCTGAAAGCAAGTGACATTTCGATAGCTCATGCATTTTGAGCTCTGTCTGCGCATGTACGCTGAATAGTTCCGTGAGATATGGGTCTTGTGTATCCACTGTTGTATTGGCCACGTAATTCCCGAACACTAATGGTTCCTTTGGCTGTCACGAGCGATTTGACATGACACTTGCGCCGACATGTAACCTTCCATACGCCTCTGCATTTCAGTCTCTTGGAGGCTGTTACACCATTTTCTTACTACTCCTTCACTTCTTTGAAACGGGTGCATGCGAGAAGTGTTGCAGTCTGGTTTATTGATGCACTTGTTGCTCTGGCACCCACATCCATGCCCTTTTGGAATGTAGATAAATCCTGCCCACCTCCTATTGTAACAGTGTCCTGTATGCCAACATGTACCCTCGAATATGTTCTTTCTTTGCAATACTCCCAGTCGTGGTGCTCATGTTATCACCTAGGCTGCTGGCCACGCCTTCTTGTATGGAAGGGGGTCGCCATTCAGTAAGCACTCAGTATTTATGTCAACATATGACGGTTGTTTCGAAAAGTGATATGGCACAACTCTTCCCCAAGTTGAGTTCTGTATTCATTTATAAATTTCATCAAAATTGGTTCTTCCGTTTTGGCCTGAGCTAAGACACAGCGTTCGGTTTTTAGCGCCAGCTTGAATTGTACGCCACAGGTTGACATTTTCTACAAACCTCACTTATCCACAATCTCAAGTCACAAGATTGCTCTTAACCTCATTTGGTCTCACTTTCATGGCCCCTCAACCTCACTGGTCCTCAAACTCACAACCTCTCATCTTCACTCAACTTTACTTGTCCCAATTCACTACTTCATTACCTTTCACGATCAATCCCCTCGCTACTTCTCAACCTCATTTGTCACCATCCTCACTCACCCTCAACGTCATACTACCTGAAACTTCTTAACCCCATGCATTGACTTTAAGCATGCCAGATGTTGAGGGCCAACCTCATGAAGATGCCTCTCTACGGTATATGGTGCTAATTTCATGTCATGGAAATAGGTGTGAGTTTAGCGCATTGAGTTTGTTAACGGCAGGATAGATGTCCAAAGATAAACATTGAGCTCCTCTGCCAAGCTCGGAAACACACACGGTCCACCTGGGATGGCCATCGAACCACTGAAGAAGAACTAAAGTAATAGGCGATTCATGACTTATACGGATACTGATATCATGACATGGCTTCAAGAACTTGGCGCAGATTTCTCCTGAACTTCAAGTACATTGAATTCTCCTGGCACCGATACTTTGCTGCACTGTTGGTAAAAAGTAGTTGGACACGCAAATGAGTGAGTTTTTTTTTTGTCTTGCGTCTTTGTACAATATCGAGATTATAAAGGATGGTATAGGGATTATTATTAATGTGGGCTGCGAACCAGATCAGTGCAGTTGCCAGGCATAAGATCGACTCTCCTCATGTGGTTCGGATCCCACATTAAACTGTAGGTCCACGTTTCGCATAGCCTCGTTGCTGAAAGGGACACTGAACTCCAAATCACGCAAGCAACCAACATCAACAATCCCATTATTGGCCGTCCCTCACCAGATTTTCTAGCCTCAAAGACAGTTGGAGTACAGGACGTGACCACCAGTACTCAACTACTGTGTATATTTCCCTATGGAATAAAATGTATCTATAGATTCTTGTTATCTTTTATTCTTCAATCACCCTCGTATATGCATTACTTTTGAATTATGAAATAGAGCTTGAAAATAATGAGCAATACATTTCTTGTAAATTGATAAGATGATGTGTGTATTATTTGAAGATAACTAAACGAAACTTAGGAGCGTATGCTTTCTTATTCTTTAGTACCAACTGATGATGATGACATTCTGTGTCCCTGAAATGTTTCGTAACGAAAGGATTTTTTCTCTCTTTCGTTTTGTGTCAGTCGGTGGAGGGTCTGCCATTAAACCTTGTAGTAATTGGATATGACAGGAATAGATGAGCGTGTCACGTGTGGCGAAGTGCGAAATTGAACGTCTTAGCAGCAGAAGACGGCGTATTAAATAAGGATTTAGCGTTTGTGCCATTGACGCACAAATAAAAAATACCAGAGACAGTGACGTCATCTGTTGGACAAGTTCATTCAAAAACTACACTAAAACTAGAACATTTTTAAATGAATCGAAGTACTGAAGGTAGGATTGTTGCAGGGGCTGCTCTGTAATGTAGTCACGAAGTCACGTGCCTTCACAGTGAATACAGATAATAATAAGCAATGAAAAATAATTATGGTTCTTCATTCCTGTATATGAATGAAGAATGATCACACTAACAATCACTAAGGAACGAAAACACTAGTGTTTTTAATATGGTGTGTGCTATCCTAATTGATCTCCATTAGTGATTTGGCAACATAGCGTAGGTCACAATGCTTGATGTAACCCAGTGATCACGTGTTCTGGCTTGACTCTTTATTGCATTAACCTGCTTCACAGTGTAGCTCTTTAAACACCTGCCCTTACGTACAATATAACCTCCGAAAGGAAAAAAATATTCTCACGCACTTGGTGTTCGTTCACCGCAAAGCCAGTTGACGCAAGCTGGGATCGAACCGGGACCTAAGGTGCAAATCAACTAACTAACTGGTATAAAGCAACATCTCAAGTCAGACTGCTTAAGAGACAAAGAGTTGGGATTATCTTATCTCCAAAATGTGTCTTAAGATTGATGTTTCGTTTCGAAAAATGTGTTTTTAAGTTTCGAATCTCGTTTTGAAAATTCTCTCTTGTCTTCAATTGTGTTCGTTTCGAAAAATGTGTTTTTAAGTTTCGAATCTCGTTTTGAAAATTCTCTCTTGTCTTCAATTGTGTTCGTTCGAAAAATGTGTTTTTAAGTTACGAATCTTGTTTTGAAAATTCTCTCTTGTCTTCAATTGTGTTCGTTTCGAAAAATGTGTTTTTAAGTTTCGAATCTCGTTTTGAAAATTCTCTCTTGTCTTCAATTGTGTTCGTTTCGAAAAATGTGTTTTTAAGTTTCCAATCTTGTTTTGAAAATTCTCTCTTGTCTTCAATTGTGTTCGTTCGAAAAATGTGTTTTTAAGTTTCCAATCTCGTTTTGAAAATTCTCTCTTGTCTTCAATTGTGTTCGTTTCGAAAAATGTGTTTTTAAGTTTCGAATCTCGTTTTGAAAATTCTCTCTTGTCTTCAATTGTGTTCGTTTCGAAAAATGTGTTTTTAAGTTTCGAATCTCGTTTTGAAAATTCTCTCTTGTCTTCAATTGTGTTCGTTTCGAAAAATGTGTTTTTAAGTTTCCAATCTTGTTTTGAAAATTCTCTCTTGTCTTCAATTGTGTTCGTTTCGAAAAATGTGTTTTTAAGTTTCGAATCTCGTTTTGAAAATTCTCTCTTGTCTTCAATTGTGTTCGTTTCGAAAAATGTGTTTTTAAGTTTCGAATCTCGTTTTGAAAATTCTCTCTTGTCTTCAATTGTGTTCGTTTCGAAAAATGTGTTTTTAAGTTTCGAATCTCGTTTTGAAAATTCTCTCTTGTCTTCAATTGTGTTCGTTTCGAAAAATGTGTTTTTAAGTTTCCAATCTCGTTTTGAAAATTCTCTCCTGTCTTCACTTGTGTGCAATCCTAATCTCAAAGGAGGTGGGTAAAAGTCCAAACCGGTTTCGATTCGATTACTTTATGGCTAAATTGTGAGCTTTTGTTTCTGCAGTGATTGAATTTTCAGTCTCTTTTTTAAGTTATTGATTAGATAAACGTTTGCCATATACAGGGTGTTCCATAAAGAACGTAACCATTTAAAATTCCCACCATTTGTGTTCTAGTAGATTGGCAACACTGAGCGTTACACGATTTTCATCCGTTGTCTTTCTTGTTAGTAGCTACGCAGCGCCGAAGAGCACACGATAGTCTTCGGCTTTCTGTACGGATAAGAATGGAACGCTTCCCGACGAAACAACATATTGTCATAGTGAAAACCTATTACAAATGTAGTGAATGTTGTGCAGAGGCAGAAACCATGTTTTTTCCTTGTGTGTTTTTTTTTTTTTTTTTTTTTTTTTGTTAATATTGAGTGTACGCCAACGAATCACGAGACACTCAAGACCGAGATTCAGCGTGTAATTTAAGAACTAGAGGTGTAAGTATGCCGAAAAGTGACGGAAAATTTCATCGAAAGAACGAGAGTGTACATGCAAAGCATTTGAGTGGTATCAGGGACGTATGCAGCGGGTGGGTTCTGGGGGTCCGGACCCCCCGAAATTTCGATTTTTGTGTAAATTTAGCCTAGTTGTAGGGGCAATTTTAGGAATTTCAATTTAAAATAACATCATATTGAGTTTGGACGCCCCGAAATAAATTTCTGCGTACGCTACTGACTGGTATCATACTTCATAAATAATCACAGGTAGCATACGCTGCAAAAATATGTAAAGATGTAATACGTGATATCAATGCTTTCAGTTTTACGTCCCACGTTTATGCCCGCTAGGCTAAAGGAAACGGTGATGATGAGAAATGAATGCAATGGTGGAATGAATAAAATGGGAAGAAACGGGAGAACCCAGAGAAAACCTCGCACACGATGTTTGTCAACCACAAAAGTCCACTTGACGCGAGATGGGATCGAACCAGAGACCCCACACTCTCCAGAGGTGAACGCTCTACCACTGAGCCACAGCGGTCCCGATGTAATACGCAAAGTATTTAATTCCATCAATAAATTTGTATATTATTATGCACTCAAAAGTTGCCTTCTTTTGCAGAGAAATTCTAAGGCACACTTATTCCGATATGCTACTGCAGTATTCGGGGAAATAGCAAAGCTTATAAACCAGAGAAAGTGCTTGTTTTCCTTCCGCTGTCTCAAACCCAGGACTTCTAGCTCCTCACTCCACTACAAGTTCTCAATATCCTCAGTTGCAACACGACGACAACAACAGTTTTCGTGGACTCAAAAAAGAAGTTTCTCTCAACACTTACTCGATGCAGTGCACCAGAAGTCAATAGCTTCTGAACTTTTTCAACTTCTTGCTTCCCTTTTTTCTTTTTAGAAAATAATAATAATAAAAAAAAGTTCCTCCTGTTGGACAAAAGCTACAGACACAAAGCCCTGGACTTTCCTGTAAAGTTCATCCTTTTCAGCTTCGATGTCGCCACATCGCTCTGAAAAATGACTGCGAAAGCGATTTCAGATTGTAAATTTCAGAACTGGAGAGAAAGAGAGAAAGCATGGCGGATGGTAGAAGCACTTTTCTCATCGTAACTTCTAAATCTCTGACGACTTCAACAAGTCCTTACAAACATTACCAAAAGGTAAACGTATTCTTATATACAGGGTGTCTCAACATAATGAATACACCTTTTGAAACAACATATATATACACATAGTATTCCGTTCCCATGCTGTGCTGTGGCCCACAGTTTCTTTTTAGACTTTGACATTCAAAATTCATTTTGTTGTCTTTTAAAATTCAGATGTGATGTGCAGTATCTGTGCCGTTCCTATGCCTTATTCCGACAGGCCGCCTTGAAGAGAAAACAGTTTGGTCGTGGCTCGTCAGCCACAATCCATCGGCTTTCTTCGGAGCACACGAAGCGACACGAAGTTGACCAGAAGCAAGGGTAATGGCGTAGAAAGCAGTTTTGGCACAGCATCGTATGTGTGAATGGTCGCGACCGTGGCACAAATGAAGCGTGACGGGGGAATGGCACGGGAACGGCACTCTATGTGTGAATCAGCCTTTATAGTTTCCCAAAGAAAGAAGTCTCGAGGGCTCGAGGTGGGTACGACGTAGCACTACTTCCTCCTTCTATACTTCTCTCGGGAAATGTGCGATCGAGCAAATCCCTTACATCGAGATAAAAGTGTGGTGGCGTCCCATACTGTCGAAGAGAGCCTTCATTGTCGAAAACATTTAGTCCTTAAGGCACAACAATCAAACGTTGTACAACTATCTGGCTTTAATTAGTGAGATCTTCCGTTCTAAAGAATGTTATATAATCAGGTAATTTGAGATACCTGTATATAGGGTAAGCCTAAAAAAAATTATAGGCCTACTTTAAAAGTTTTACAGAGTTTTTTATATACAACGGTAAGTTTATTCTTGCGGGGTGAGATTTTTTGGACGATTTTCTCAATAACGACTCATACCGTTCTGTTCATAAATAAATATTTCATTATAACTCTATAATATTGTAACAATTAGTTCTTACTAAAATAATCGCAAACAATAGTTGATTCTTGGGGATTAGTTTCTTTTCAGGCTACTTTCACAAAAGTGACACAGACGATTGTAATCATATTTCACGAATAAATATTTCATTATTATTCTTTTAATATTACATAAATTATTTCCATGAGAATATCCACAATGGTAGTTTACTTTTTTTTTTTTTTTTAACAAATTTGTAAAATCGAGTCGTACGATTTTTATTATTTGTACACAAATATTTCAACAACAACCTTCACATATGGCATTTTATTTCTTTTGAAAAAAAATCTACAAGTGGTACTTTACTTTTGGGGATGAGTTTTCCCTCAGCAAATTTCCGAAAACGCCTTAGAATTTTGTTGATATTTCACAAGAAAATATTTCATTAATAACTGCAGGCAGCACAACATTATTTAGTTTTAGGAATTGGAGCGAAGAAGTTTAGTGCAGTGGCCCCTACCTTTAATTTTGTTATAAACTATGAAAAAAATAACATTGGGATATATGTAAAATATATTGCATGTAAGAAGAGTCCATTTGCAATATCACTGCTCTAAGCGGTCGGGGCTTGATCCGAGTGAGCTCTCTTGGCTACGCCATTGCGTTACGGCCTCAATTTAGAAATCCTTCGGGTGGAATGGCGAGGAGGACTTACCAAGAAAAGAATGAGGAAGGTGTCTGTTCAATAGACAAGGGAACGAAAAAAAAATGGATTGACTTGTGACGTCACGGCGTCTGTTCTGCGTTCAGATATTAACCCGGCAAATTCTCTTCCATTGATTCTGTAACAATCGTTGAAATTGAGCGGAAAGTCTCAGAAAATGTCCGTCGCCTACAATGCTAGACGCTGATATATATATATATATAAATGTGTGTAAGAGAGAGAGATTTATATAACCTATCCAGACCTCCAGCCACATCCAATGACCACGCCAACATTCCTCTTTGTAAAAATAATACAGAACTCTTAACGTCTTAGATAAATCACCAAGCTCTTTGAACCTTCAAAACTCTCATAAGTTCCCCTGTATCATTTCCTTTCAGTTCAAATCCAGTTCCAGCAGCATTTGTATTCTTTTAAATGTCAGTAAAATACAGTAATAGATATTTCCTTAAAAAAGTTCTCCCTACTCTTCTGATCGAAAATAGAGTAGTTTACTGAAAGGTGACAATTAAATTTTGTGATTTTTTTCCGATAACAATATATTCTAACGTATTTATGTTTCATAAATAAAAAATTTCATTAACCAAAGGCGGATATATATAGAAGGTTAAAACTCGGGGGGGGGGGGGGGGCTCAGCCAGAATGCAGATTATGATAGATATACTGTATCATGAGTTTACTATAAACTTTGAAAACTATATAAATAATAGCTTAAATTATTTCTGTCACTTAAAAAAACTACGAGGTCTAGACGCACCCGGCCCCCGACTGCCACTATCAACCAGTCCATAATATAGCATGTTGTTTCTCTGAAGAAAATAGAAAGGGTAGTTTATTTTGTATGGATAAGCTTTTTCTGAATTAACAAAATCAGTGTTGGCGAACGGTTCATTTTTGGTAGAATCGCCATTTTTCAACGTGAGTTTCCTCGTGGCTAAGCAGTTAGCGTACGCGCCTTTGGCGTGGGAGACCCGCAGGCACGTAGCCAAGGGGGGGGGTCCGGGGGGTCCGGACCCCCCCCTTCGAGACCAGTAATGAAAAAAATTAAGGAAGGATGAAACAAAATAAAATGAGAAAAAGAAGGATCAGCGTTAAAAACAAAAAACTACAGGAAACTTTTGGTTACTTTTTCCTATTAGGAGATTTGTATTATTTGCAATATATGGTGGTAAGGTGAGCGAGATATCCTGGCAGAGTCAGGGAATTTGAAATTTCTAGAAAACTTACGGAATTCTCAGAATTTTTGCTACTAGTCTGGAAGATTTCAAGCTTCCGAAAGCATAGTGCCGTTGTGTAACAGCATGGACATTTTTTAATAATAATATTTTGTTATCGCTTCTCTGCAGTATCAAATATGTTATTTCAACAATTTTCTACTTATTCTTTATCCTGTCATTTGGAACAGACAGTAGTTGACGGAATAATAAAAACAAAAATTTATGAGGAAAGAAAGTTCTGTTAACACTTGATTCAACAGAGAAAGGAATGCAGATATTGAAAAATATTTTACAAGACATTATTGAGTATGTACTCTTTATAATAGTGAATATGCACTTTTTATACAGGGTGTTTCAAAACAACACCGACAATGTTTAGGAGGTGATTCCTGACACTAGGATAAGACAAAAAGTATAGACCAATCTGGGTGCACAAATGCTTCCTTTCGGACTTATAGGCTGCGAAAGCATGAAAGAATTAACTTTAATGATCCATAGCATCACAATTATAGGACCTATCGTAGTCGGGTCAAGACTTCACTTAGGAAATATTATGTGCCTTATCCAAAAAGGCATGTTTCAGAATCCTGAGGTACTTCCACAACAATTTTTATAGAAGGGGTCTGGTTACGGGCTTATAATTTGAAGTACTCACCAACTACCTCTATAAAAATTGTCGCGGAGATACCGCAGGATTGTGAAACATGGAAATTTGCATAGGACATATAGGTCCCATACTTTTGGAGCTATGGGAATTTAAAGTTCAGTGTTTCATGTTTTCGGGAACCTATAACTCCGAAAGGAAGCCTTTGTGCACCTCCCAAGTTGGTCTATACTTTTTGTTTCACCTTGATATCAGGAATCACCTAAACGTTGTCGGTATTGTTTTAAAACACCCTGTAATAGTTAAGGCCATAATAAAAGGAAAATTCTTATATTTGGATGAAGAGAGGAAGGACATAAATATTGCAAAATATTTTTAAATACTTTTTTATTATTTTACTCGAGATTTCTTCATAGTTTATTAAAATACTTACTAACATATTCTCATTTTATTCTTCTAACAAACCAATATATGCTGCCAGTGAAGTAATTAGATTGATCGAGCTCCTGGGCCTTCAGTATTTCATGTTATCCCCCCCCTCATTACGAAATCCAGGCTAAACGAACCAATATGTTTCAATAAAATAGTTTAGAATGATCGAGCCTCTGGTTTGATGACCAGAGTATTTCATGTTCGGATCCCCCCCCTTCACGAAATCCTGGCTACGTGCCTGAGACCCGGGTTTGATTCCAAGCGGAAGCTCATGTAACTTGGGTCCCACGTTAAGCATTAGGGCCATGTCTCACATAGCCCTAAATTACAATCAAATGAAACCAATTGTCAACGGTTGCTAATACGTTGATGATGTCGCTTTGATTCAGTAGTTTCCAACCAAGGAATTTTCACTGAAAAAATCACAACCAGTGGCAGATCTAGAAGGTAAAAACTGGGGGGGGGGCATACCAGGTCTGAAACTATGATAGGAATACCATGAGTTTACCATAAACTTTAAAAATATATAAATAATAGCTTAAGTTATTTTTGTCACTCAGAAAACTGGGGGCTTGCCCGAGGCTAGATCCGCCACTGTTTACAACCAGTTTTCAACTTAACTACCAAAAAGCAAATGGTGGTCATACGGTTCATATTGATCGATTGAATTAAACGAAACCAAGAACCATAAGTTGTAGTTGAATAAAAAGTGAAAATGCGTTGACTGAAATCAACGGTTTGACTACCATAAAATGCTTCTTTCAAAAATTGTTTTACGTACGGAAAAGTAATCAACTCCATCACAAAGGAACGTTGGGCAGACCATTTTGGTTACTTGGGCTCAGACGATTTTCCCAAAAATAACTGGCTATTTTGTTCATATCTCGACCAGGGCCACCCATACATTACATGGGCCCCCAGAATAACTGTCTGTGAGGGCCCTTCAAACATTCTGTAAGCACCTCCCCACCACCGTGACATGATTCTTTTGTCGCTGACAAACATGACAAAACGCTAGATATACAGACTTATAATTATTATAATTAAAATTTGGCAATACTGATGGTTGGTTATCACAACCGATAGTCAATATTTATAAAATTGATTGTGGTAATTATAAGGCTATAATCTCTTTGGTTATTTGATTTCTCTCAATCGTTTTAACCCCTTAACATATCCAATATTTCTGAAAGAGCGTTTCAATTTTAATCTAATTCTTTTATTAATCACTGAGGGACAAATCTAATGACAACAATGAAATTATTTTTAATGAAGGCAACAATGATATAAGTAGTCTTAAAATCTTCCTTTAGTAAAGCCCCGAGCATGGTGGAAAGGCTACAAGGTGGTTGCATGCGCATGTCGCCTAAAGCGCTGTCGTGGCTGTGACGTCATCTGGGTCGCAAGGGACAACGGGAAAAGTCAGGGCTGGAAGTGACAAGTGGAAATTCTTTGTTACTTTATTCTGTTAAGTGATATCGAGAATGCCTAACTGTGCAGCGTACGGCTGTAGTAATTACTACAGAAAAAGTAAAGGAACTAATATAAAATACTTTAGATCTCCTCAAGAATAGGGGGAATGTCTCCAGAAATGGATTTTAGCTTGCAGGCGACAGGACAAAATAAACCTCAAATATTTTAAATTTACAACGAGATACTTTGTATCGGTCGATAATTACCTGTATCTTGGGCAGAAAGTGCTTCTACACAAGCACTATACCTGATATAATGTTACTTAAAAATAACAAAAGAAGAATGTTTTTAAGATATAAGAAATATACATTATTATTGTATAGTTGGTTGCTATGTAGTTGTTTATGGATATATAATTAACATGTATGATTGCAAGACAGTTTGTGTGAATATACGTTAAAAGAGAATCAACGAATAAATTATCTAACACTTATCATGGACTTGTAATTTCCGTAGAAAAGGTGATAATACTAGTGAATATAATTACGGAAGATATTTTAAGGTGTAAACGATTACTGCCACTAAAGATTTACTTATATTATTAGCCGAACCAGGGTTGACGACTACCTTTGGTGAGTCGTTGTAAGTTTTACATGAAAATAATAAATAAATGCAATGTTAAATGAAATTCCACAAACACGATTTTATTCTGTTTAGTAATTTCTGTTTACTATTAACAGTATGTAATAGTAGTATATACAGTGGCTTGTGTTGATTCTGCGTACAAAAATCCAATAGTACGATTTAAAAAGACGAACTTCGAGGTAAGACCAGGATTCGAAATCATGAGGGAGGGGAAGCGGCAGAGGTGATCATTTCTATCATTATTTCCATAAGATATTGAGACAAAATTTTCCCCTCAGAGGCAGGTATGTAGCTTGAGAAGGGAGGCACGATATTCTAGGGGGCATTACCTACCTCCAGCTACACATATGTAGAGCATTGAACGCGTTAATGTAGTTCAGACCCCATTTCATTCTGGAGGTATGCATTTCGGTGCTGAAACGGAACCTTGCACCTCAAATTAACTAACGAATGGAAGGTTAGTAATAACGATTAACGGTTACAAAGATATATAAGAATGCATTAAATCAAGAGAATAAAGTATCCACCTACCATGTCAGGTCGACGTTGTCGGGACATTTTTACACTCAAATTTTGAAAGTTTTGTTCATTTTAATCATAACTTTGGATAATTATATATACATATTTAGGGGTTCCCTCCAGAATTACAAAAGTAAGAATGACTTGTAGTCATGATTACAAAGTTAAGAATAACATGTAGTCATGATTACAAAGTTAAGAATAACATGTAGTCATGATTACAAAGTTAAGAATGACTGGTGTAGTCTTTCCACCATGCTTTTGCTATTATAAATATCTTCCTTTGATTTCACCTAGCTTAATCATTGATTACATTACGTTTATATAATTACTGTTTGTACTAAAATTTTCACTTCGTTGAAGATCACTACAAATATAAGAGAAGTTTGCGTGTGAGATACCAGCGAGCAAGCGTTTGTTGAAAGTTCATCTGCCTTTCGTTGGCCACGTCTGCGACCAAGATGACGTCATGCACCAAAGTGACAAGAATGTAGCGCTGCATTGCATCCATTTTGTAGTCTTTCCATCATGGCCCCGAGTGTACTAGTCAGAAACGTGGGGAAACGATCATTTTCGAGCTTTTAAACTTTGTACGATTAAACAGTGATGATGCTCGAATATACTCGAGGTTTCACTTTTTCTAAAAATTTAAAGCTTGAATATACTCGAGCTTTTGTGTTGAGGGTTTAAATTTAAAAGGCTAAACCGCTTCTGTGGAAAAGTGTCGCTGGTAAAGAAGCTCACCACAGGCAGTTCGGCATGAATTTCAAACTTCACAGAGAAAAATCCGTTCTCCGGACAGCGTTATATTGTACAAACATACGGTATCCTCTTGCTTACTATAGAAATCAGTACGGAGCATACGTTATCCGTATGCTACATAGGCACTGCCCTAAGATGTTACATCATGCCGTTGCAGGATGTCTGACATCTAACATTTTTCCCTATATCACATGCATATACTTATGTTACCTTCGTCAGATATATGTTATATACGTTCATTTGTATGTGAGATCCTGACCGCCTAGCAAAGCATGAGAAGTCTTGCATAATGACTATCTCTCTGTGAACGGATATCGAACAGTAAGAGATATCGAAAAGCGGTTATCTGCAATCAATTTAACGTCCTAAGAATATGTTCCATTTCCTCTGTTAACCCGTTATTCAAACCACAAGTGGTAGAGAGCTAAACGTTCCCAATTTCAACATAAATTGCCAAGACTCTAAAACAGTAATAGATAGCAATACACGGATTTTTAAAAATTGATTTAGCAACTTATCCCCAAATGTTTTCCGAACTCAATAAAGTGTTCGGCACACAAAAATGGCCTCGAGAAAGGTTAATTTGTCTTCGGCTCGAAATGGACTTAGACAAGTAATGAGAATAACTCTTTCGCTCAGTGCAGCCTCAGGAGTGGGTGAGGAGTGCAGTCCCAGGAGACAGTTAAAGAAATTCTTCGTAGCTCATAGCAGCCCCGAGGGAAAGGAGATTATAGGGTATCTCCTTTGCTCATAGCAGCCTCAGGAGATAGTTTTAAAGAAATTCTCCATAGCCCATAGCGGCTCCAGAAGAAAGGTGATTATAGGATATCTTCTTTACTCACAGCAGCCTCAGGAGATACTTTCAGAAGAATTATCTATAGCTCAGCGGCTCCAGGAGAAAGGTGACTATATGATATCTCCTTTGCTCATAGCAGCCTCAGGAGATAGTTTTAAAGGAATTCTTCATAGCCCATAGCGGCTCAAGGAAAAAGGTGATTATAGGATATCTTCTTTACTCACAGCAGCCTCACCCGGGTTCGATTCCCGGCGGAAGCTCATGTGGTTCGGATTCCACGTTAATCAGTAGGTCCACGTCTCATATAGCCTCGCTGCTGAACGAGACGTAAAACTCAAAATCCATCAATCAATCAATCACAGCAGCCTCAGGAGTTAGATGCAGAAGAATTATCCATAGCTCATAGCGGCTCCAGGAGAAAGGTGACTATAGGATATCTCCTTTGCTCATAGCAGCCTCAGGAGAAAGTTTTAAAGGAATTCTCCATAGCCCATAGCGGCTCCATGAGAAATGTGATTATAGATATCTTCTTTACTCACAGCAGCCTCAGGAGATACTTTCAGAAGAACTATCTATAGCTCAGCGGCTCCAGGAGAAAGGTGACTATAGGATATCTCCTTTGTTCATAGCAGCCTCAAGAGATAGTATTAAAGGAATTCTTCATAGCTCATAGCGGCTCCAGGAGAAAGGTGATTATAGGATATCTTCTTTACTCACAGCAGCCTCAGGAGATAGTTTTAAAGGAATTCTCCACAGCCCATAGCGGCCCCAGGAGAAATGTGCTTATAGGAGTTTTCCTTTGCTCATAGTAGACTCAGGAGATAGATTTAAAGGAATTCTCCATAGCCCATGGCGGCCCCAGGAGAAGATGTTGATAGGTGAGTGATTAGCTGTCAACTGATAGATTGCTCCTTTTGAGATGTTCTTTTATAGGCCTCTTCTTGTAGGGGAGTCTATGTAAGGCAGTGTTGCCACACGTGGTACAATTATACCAAATTCAGCTCTGTTTGTCATTCATCGGCCCGTTGGTACCACGTTGGCATTTTCAGACCCTTTTGTGAAAAAGTTGGTACATTTCTACTTAATTCAGTAACATTTAACAAATACTTGTGACATTTATAAAAGTGTCAGTAAGACTTATCCTACATGTCACGTTAATCCTAATGTGTGTTGGACTCTTAAAAATGCCCATAACGTTACTAATTTTGTGTGGAAAATTCGTAATTCGAACTATAACTGGATGGGCGCATCCGCGCCGCGCATAAAGGAGACGAGAAAGAAGTAGTGTGATGGAAATTTTGGCTTTAATTCTTATATTAAAAAAAGCAAACACACACGCGTTGAATCAAGTGCTGAATATTCTGAAAAAGAACAGTGTGTGCTCAAGAAAGTCTATAATTTATGTGTCGTTGCAAAGATTCTACATCAAAACGATAATAGCATGAAAAGATACATTTCTCCATTACTAAATAAATAAATTTGTATATTTTTAAAAAGTAATTTTTGAAAAGAGCACTTTCTTAATTTGGACTCTTGGAAGAGAGGTGGGGGCAGTGTTCTAGAAATTTATCTCTTTTAGTTTCGTGTTATAGAGCCATGTATTACACTGGCATAAAATAATGAATTCAGCCCTTTTTGCTTCAATTTGGTACTATTTTTCATTTCAGCCTACTCCAGAGCTAGGACTGTGACAACACTGACAAGGGCGCCAATTTCTCTGTAAATTTTGGGGGGGAGGAATTCAGATGCAGAAGGTATATGTATGAGGATTTTAAGGATTGTATAGGGCTATTCATAAATACAATAGGAGGGCCCAAATGAGCTTTAGGGTGGCCCGGGCTCCCCCCCCCCCCCCAGGATCGGCGCTCTTGCATACTGATGTAGGGGCAGTCGATCTTCGTGTTTCGTTCGAATCCATCTTCTTGACTTCCTGCAGGCGTGTTCTTTTCGCGACACTTGCTATTGTTTCTTTATGAACGTAAAACCATGTGCTC
Source organism: Thermobia domestica (assembly GCF_964235325.1). Taxonomy (NCBI): domain Eukaryota; kingdom Metazoa; phylum Arthropoda; class Insecta; order Zygentoma; family Lepismatidae; genus Thermobia; species Thermobia domestica. Next base: position 381,848,278 of record NC_137454.1, on the reverse strand, counting down.
GTAGTAGACATTTTATTACCGTGCCTGGGAATGGAATCTTACAATATTGATTTTCATAGAGCAAAAATGGTAAGAAAAATCCAAAAGATGTTGTTTGCAAACAATTCAGCTTCCGAACAGTACCCACCACCTTCTTCATTAAGACTCTTTTCTAACCGGAAGCGGTAGAAATCATTTATTTATTTATTTATTTATTTATTTTTTTTGTTTCAACGTTGATCGCTATAGAAGGAAAACGAAAATAGATAACAAGTTGTTTTTGGCAATCGATTCAGCGTCTGAAGAAGATCTACCTTTACCACTTTCAACACTCTACCAAAAACGGAAGCAGCTGAAATTTAATAGTACTTCCGGTTTCAATCTTGATTTCCATAGAGCAAAAAACCAATACGGTATATGAAAAAGCTTTATCTTGCAATCGATTCAAAGGCTTCAATAAAAGGTTTCTCCTCATCCGTTGTATTACTCTTCAAACCGGAAGTGAAACAAATCAAATATTTTCAGTTTCAACGTTCATCGCTAAACAAACAACGCGGTACTATTAGCGATAAGTGGGTTTTTGAAATGAACTCAGCGTCTCAAGACAGCCTACCATCTCTACCTGCAACATTCTACCGAAAACAGAAATGGTTAAAAGAAAATCCTAGCACTGTCGGTTTCAAAATATATTTTCATAGAGCAGAACCGATAAGAGCTATCGAAAAGCGATTTCCTTATTTGCAATTGATTTAACTTCCGAAGAATATAATCTATCTTCTCCATTAACCTCTTATTGAAACCGGAAGTAGTATTAAGCGGTTTCAACATTCATCGTCATAGAACTAAAACTATAATAGAGTGCGATAAGCATTTTCTAATCTATTCAGGCTTGAAGATAACATGCCATCATCACAACTACGACTCTTCCAAAACCAGAAGTGGTAAAATTTACTAGTACTTCCGGTTTCCATACTTATATACATAGAACAAAAAGAGTAAGACATATCGAAAACCTGCTTTTATGGAATTGATTCAGCGTCCCAAAAATAGGTTTATATCTCTTGTAGTAGCCCTCGATTTAAAGTTTAAGTGACAGAAATTAATGTGTTCCGATTTCAATTTTGATAGCCATCAAATAAAAGCCATATAGAACATTTTCCGTTTTAGAATCGATTGAACGGCTCAAAAAAGAATGTCATCTTTACCCATATTATTTTACTACGATCCGAAGTGGTAAAAATTTATTGGTATTTTCCGGTTTGAACGCGGTAGTATGTAGTGATGAGTGGCTTTTTAGCAATCGATTGAACGTCATCTACACAGTAACAATCTACTAAAATCAGAAGTGTTAGAAATTTACATTACTTTCGGCTTCAATATTGATCTCTATAGAACAAAACCGGTAAGGGAGAGAAATACTTTCCTTCCATGATTATGCCAGTTAGACTCAGGAAGACAGGTGATTATGCCCGTTAGACTCAGGAAGACAGATGATTATGCCCCTTAGACTCAGGAAGACAGATGATTATGCCCGTTCGACTCAGAAAGACAGATGATTATGCCTGTTAGACTCAGGAAGACATATGGTTATGTCCGTTAGACTCAGGAAGACAGATGATTATGCCCGTTAGACTCAGGAAGACATATGGTTATGTCCGTTAGACTCAGGAAGACAGATGATTATGTCCGTTAGACTCAGGAAGACAGATGATTATGCCCGTTAGACTCAGGAAGACATATGGTTGTGTCCGTTAGACTCAGGAAGACAGATGATTATGTCCGTTAGACTCAGGAAGACAGATGATTATGCCCGTTAGACTCAGGAAGACATATGGTTGTGTCCGTTAGACTCAGGAAGACAGATGATTATGCCAGTTAGACTCAGGAAGACAGGTGATTATGCCCGTTAGACTCAGGAAGACAGATGATTATGCCCCTTAGACTCAGGAAGACACATGATTATGCCCGTTCGACTCAGAAAGACAGATGATTATGCCTGTTAGACTCAGGAAGACATATGGTTATGTCCGTTAGACTCAAGAAGACAGATGATTATGTCCGTTAGACTCAGGAAGACAGATGATTATGCCCGTTAGACTCAGGAAGACATATGGTTGTGTCCGTTAGACTCAGGAAGACAGATGATTATGCCCGTTAGACTCAGGGAAACAGATAATTATGCCCGTTTGACTCAGGAAGACAGATGATTAAAAGCGAGTGAATGATGATGGAATAATTGGTGGGGTGAGAACCGTGGGAGGAAAGGGGAGTACCGCGAGAAAACCCACGGACACGATGTTGTCCACTACAAAATTACTTAGCCAGGAATCGAATCAAGGACCCCACACACCATCGCTAAGCGCTTTATTAATGAGTCACCGTGCCTCCCGGTAAGAGACAGAGAATAATGGTTTTCTAATACGGATTCAGAGTCCGAGGAACAGGTTCTATCTTTAATCTTATTAATCTATTGCAACAAAAAGTTATATACGTACTACTTGAAGTTTGAATATTGAATGCGCACAGTTTGAAAGTCTACTGGGGAAGTCTACAGTACTTCCCCACTGTGAAACAAAACTCAAATGTTTTATTTATTATTAGAACTCTTGATATTTTACTACAAGGGTATCTAATAGGCGGCCCAGCAATGAACCTTCTGGACCACGATACTCTGAAATGAAATTTACAGTATGTGAAAAGACCCAACAACTTTGAATTCAAGTCTGTCCTATGTCGAATAGAAGAAGGTGTCATTAGTTGTAATAGCATTAATAGCATAAGTTAATTCAACATCTTAAAAACCACAGTAAATGGAACAAAATTTATTACAAATAGATTTTGATTTAATTGTTTTTAAGTTTAGGATCCCTTTCAGCAGCGAGGCAATATGAGATGTAGAACTACAGCATAACGTGGAATCAGAACCACATGAGCTCCGCCGGAAATCGCTCCCCGGTCTCCGACCAGACCCGTATCCACGGGGTCTAGGGGGCCGCCCCCCAAATTTTTACTGGCTCCTCTAAAATTTTCATAGTAAGCTTGCAAATGTACTACATTATGGTGATGAAGCATAATATTTTTGGATCGGGCCCCCTTAACTTTCACCGCCCCCCTACTTTTTTGGGCTGGTTACGGGCCTGTCTCCGATACCAAAGGCGCATACGCTAACTACTTAGCTCTGTGACAAACGGGAAATGTTGGTACCTTCCTGCGTCAGAGATTTTATTAAGGCAAGATACTGTAGGAGAATAAGTGTTCTCGTTTTGAAGTGCCTATGAACATCTGTAACTGCGTTGAAACAGTAGAACTTACTGCGCAGAAGTTTCGTATGAATCACTTGTTTTTAACAGTCCGCAGAACCATCAGTACAGAACAAGGATCTTATAAAATAGAGGATCTACCCTTCCAACAAAATCTTGAAGCCATACGTCACAGTTTCGCCACCCTTACTCTGCCCACTCCGCCCAATAGGATCGCAATGTTTTAAGCCAGCAATCATGGCGGAAAATAAAGTAGCGAATGAGACGATGGCGGAAATGAGAGTAGCCAATCGGACTTGCCGATGCTCGGTTGTTTTTTGGCTTCATTGATTTAATAGGATGAAGATACATATGGGCAGATCCTCTATTTTATAAGATCCTTGGTACAGAAGGTACCACACGAATTGATTTTAAAAATTCACGTAGGTTACAGTATACCTTATTCAACCCAGTGAAAGATTAAACTAACAATACTTATAAGGCATGTTGTACCGTGCAATTGGAAAAATCAACTTTCATGTCCACAGGATTGATACATATCGTAAAATAATAAAGATATTGTCAATGTTCTAAGACGAAAGATTGAGACAATGTTTAGTTGCAGCAAAATGTCTAACTGCTTTCCTGGCTTGAAACGTTTATCCGGTCGACTTGTGGCTGTCAGGGCTCAATCTATCAGCCGTCAGAGCAATCTGTCAGAGACCCCGCCTCGTCCGTCGGCTGCCGTGATTGATATCAGAGCCACACGCTTGGAATGGATGGCTTCTGAACCTTTGCCACAAGAAGAAAAAAAGTATCATTGTGTGCTATATACAACGATTACTTTTTTGGATTCCACTCCAAGCTAGGGAGAAGTAAAGTAGACATTCCGTTTGTGTACTATGAGTACTTGAAGGAAACACAATTAGTAATGTTTCTTTCAAAAAATCTGAGCAGAGAAGATAACGCCTTTTACACGCTTATACTAAAAATTGTTCACAAACTTATAAGTCAAACAAGTGAAAGGATGGAAGGTAACCTAATCTAAGCTAACCATGAACTTAAAAATGAAATGAAATCCTTCAGTTTAACATCCAACGATTTAGGGGCGGATCCAGGACGGACTTCTGCGGAAGGGCGGTGGGTTGTAATACTCTTACTTAGAGATACTTTTAAGAGCTCCAAACTCTGAGATGTATTTTATTTATATATTTAAAATAAAAACGTTTCCTCTTCTGGGGGGGATCGCCCCGATCGCCCCCTGGATCCGCCACTGCAACAATTATGCCTTTTAGGCTAAAGGAGAGGATGATTAAGTCAAGTGAATGATTATGGAAAAATTGGTGGAATGAGAAGGTGGGAGGAAACGAGAGTCTCCTGAGAATACCCACGAACACGAGATTGGCCACCACAAACTTACTTCGCCAGGGATGGTACCAGGGACCCGATACACTAGAGGTAAGAGCTCTACAACTTTTTTTTTTTTTTTTTAAGTTATGAGATTACAATTACGAAATTGCGAGTTACGATTTACTCGTAACTGATTTACCGAACGTTCTTCAGTAACTTAATTTACATATTTATTACTCGTTTTACTTCATTTTATTAGTTTTCCGTTATTCAAGAGGTCTAATCACTGCGAAGTTAAAATACCGCTAATTTTACAGTAACTATATGATATCTACAAAGCGCGCTAAACAACACTATTTTGTATGAGGTACCGTTAACACGAGTCACGTAGTAGCTTTCCGTTTGCAGCGATTTATAAACGCGTAAATAAATGCCGATTTTCTAAATGGCTGGAAATCGAAAGTAGATAAGTGAATCGTGATAACGGTATCTCATGTAAAATAATATTGTCTAGGGAGCTCTTGTTCCACTTTTTGATTATCTTTTATCTATTTGAAGATATCACATATTTACTGTAAAATTAGCGGTATTTTAATTTCGCCATGATGGGGCCTCTTAAGGATAGTAACACGGACACAAAAACACCGAGGGCAGTTACAATTAAAAAGGCTATCCCCTCGGGAATCGAAACCGGGAGTACTACACCAAGGGCGCACGAGCTAGCCACTAGACTAGCAGGGAGAGCACCATCGAGCAATCGTGCCCTTCTTATGAACTAAACTAACCACAGTTAATCTTACTTAATGTATATTTACCCAAGCTAAGCTAAACTTGCGTATGCTAACGTAGCCTAAGCTAAAATTATCTATGGTAACAGCTGTAAACAGGAACACATGAAACTTACCTTTATTTGTCGTTAAAAATCACCGTTACCCGTGAACACGTTAACGGATTGGCCCGATAAACTAACTCAGCCGAGATAATGACAATAAGAAAATCTATTTATCCTTTTATTATAGGCAACCAATATTTCTTTGCTACTGCGCAGGTTGCATAGAAGCTAGGGAATGTTATGGGTTTTAAACGGGATAAGGATAGCCACCGTTAGCCGTGAAGATGTTAACGGATTGATTCCATTAACGAGCTCAGCCGAGATAATTGCTTTGTCTGTCTACTCCAAAGGAACATTCGTTCAAGAGTTATTGTGGGTAAAGTAACGATCTTTCTAAGACCCACAAGTGTATCTAACTATAATAAATCCAAAGAGAGTAGTCTAAGTGAACTGTACGTAGATCGAGTCAGCTATGCTAGTACGCTAGATGTAAAAGATGTTATTGTAAATCTTGTAAAGGTTAAAGTATTTTTAGGTTTGCTGTAGTAGCATCTTTTTCTCTTAGGTCCTTGTAAGACTAACATTCCAAACATTGTGGCAAAAGATAGAACTGCGGAAGAAGAGAACGCCGTTTGAGTTGAAGAGATATAAACTAATAACATGTGACATTTTCATTACGATGACGTCAGAGTGACATCACAGCTGCCTTATAAAACAGTAAGGGGTTAACAAAACAAAATTTCTCCTCTACGAGCTATTTCCTTTCTCCAAGGAATTCTAAGATAAATAAACGAACTTCAACAGTTGTTAATGAGTTATTCCTTGCATAAAAATAAGAAAGTTATAAGGCACCGCAAATAGATAATGATTTCACACACATTGTATGTTTTTAAGTGATTCTGAAGTGTATTTCTGACCTTGATTCGGGTTTTTATTTTGTTTCATAATGTGTGTGAATTGGTAAAAATATAACATGATAGTATTACGTGGCATACCTATATATATATATATATATATATATATATATATATATATATATATATATATATATATATATATATATATATGAAATCTTTCAGTTTAAGGTCCAATGATTATGTTCTTTAGAGTAAGGGAAAAGGTGATTAATGCACGTGAATGAAGATGGAAAATTGGTGGAATGAGAAAGTGGGAGGAAAGGGAAACCGCGGCACAGTAATATGCTGCCAGATTTGGTGTTTGTAGTGCGGAGCTTTCGAGGTAATTTGACAACTAATGTCGGAGATAAATAAAGGAAATATAATTAAATATAAAGAGCCTGTCCAGCTTGCCATAGGGATCAGACTTGTCACGTGATTACGTCAATAGTCATGTTGCGTGCTAAATCGAGTGTGGTGATTGCAAATCCAGATTTGAGATATTTCAAGCACGTAACCTCCGCGTGGGGAGACTTAGGTAATTTGCAGAAGGTTTATACACTTTAACATTATTATTTCTCAAACAACTTGACTTTTGACAATGTTGTACCCATATTTACCTTACGTACTGTACATCATTTTTAAGCCCTTCATTATGTCTTTGCAATAAGTTTTCAATTAGCCATCTCCTTATTATAGTTTCTGAGATATGTGGATGATTTCATCTTTTTTTTTATTGATTCTCCATTGATTTTTTTATGATGTTCCATCCATTTTAGAACAATTTGCTTTTGGCATGTATAATCTACATAGTCTCTTCTACATTTGAACTGAATGTTGCTGATGCATTGAACGTCTCGTATAGCTCTGCCCATGGAATAATTGCTGGCTTGGGATATCACAAAGTGTGTGTCAAGTGGGTTCCCAAGCAAATTACTGTTAAGAACCAGAGGAGACCAGTGGACGTTTGTCAAGAACGCCTGAATGCATTTAGAGCTGACAATCAAGATTTCTTCAAAAATGTGGCCACTGGCGATGGGATCTAGGTGTATTTGTATGACCTAGAAAGTAAAATGGCGCCATAGTGGTTCTCCACGTTCCAAAAATTCAAGTCTTCCAGATCAACTCAGAAAGTTATGGGAATACTTTTGAGATACACAAGATATTATTCTTGTTGACTTTCTGAACCATGGTGCCATAATTGACAGCGAATTCCCATGCAACCATACACTTAGAGAAATACCACTAAAAGACGTTCATTCCATCACGATAATGCACGGCCAAATACGTCATTTTTCGCAACTCAGGCGATTGAAAGAATGGGGTAGTCAGCAATGCCTTACCCATCCTACACCCGTGATTTGGTCCCTTCTGACTTCTACCTGTTTGAACATATGAAAGAAAAGCTATGTGGTTTCGGATTCAAAGACTCGGATGAAGTTAAAACCGCTTTAAAATCATGTATAAAGAAGCAAACTCCTGAATGTTTCCAAAGTGGTTTTGATGCCTGGGTTTGACAGTGGCGGAAATGTGTTCAAAATCATGGAGGCTACGTTAAATAATAGTTTTCTGTAGAGGACAGTTCAGGCTATTATCTGTAATACCTTTTGTTTGTTATATGTTCATTAATACATTTTTTATGCCACAGGAAGCGTCACTTTTTGATCCAGCCTCGTATAATTCACTTTTCGTTTTGATTTATTGTTTCCGTTTTGATTTATTGTTTCATTTTAATTTAGTGTTTCGTTTTGATTTATTGTTTCGTTTTGATTTATTGTTTCGTTTAGATTTATTGTTTCGTTTAGATTTATTGTTTCGTTTTGATTTATTGTTTCGTTTTGATTTGTTGCATGCGATTGTTGTGACTTGAAGAGAAAGGTGGGGACGTTAGGAAAATTGAAACACACAGTAAGTAGGTCCGACACTGGGAAAACAATTCACATAACATTGAAATTAGCTAGAAAAGAGAAACCCTACACACTGTAGATATATTAATATTCATGTTTTGTAAAACGCTCTTTAATATTTAAAGTTAGGTTGGGGGGAAGAAAAAAGGGCCCGCGCGATTTTAACTGATTCTTGTAGTACTCGACGAGAGAAATCGATTAGTAAAGGAATTTTCAAAATCGGCGCAGGCATGCATGGAGAAAATCGCATTTTCATGTACCGGTTCAAAATGAGGAAGGAAAAAGGGCCCGCGAGTTTTTCCTTTCCCATTTTGAACCGGTACATGAAAATGCGATTTTCTCCATGTTTGCCTGCGCCGATTTTGAAAATTCCTTTACTAATCGATTTCTCTCATCGAGTACTACAAGAATCAGTTAAAATCTCGCGGGACATTTATTCTTCTCCCCAACCTAAAGTTATTATTATTTTTTTCTTTCTATAGGACAATAGCTGTCTGCATGTTAATATTTAGTTCTATATTAAATATTTTAATATATTTAACGCGAAACGGCTTGAAGTGTGTACACGACTGCTCTGACACAAATTTGGGTGCAGGTTTTAACATAGTTCGTCATTAAGGGTCTTCACTACAGCGAAATTAAACTACCGCTAATTTTAGAGTTTTTCTGTAATATCTTCGAAACAATTAAAAATATTTGAAAAGCAGAAACGTAGTGAACTAGGCAATACGATTTTACATGTGATACCATTATCACAACTCATCTAACTTCTTACGATTTGCAACTGTAGCTAGTTTTAGTATTTTTTGCAGGTTCTTTTAATAGGGGCATACCAAAAGCAGATAGGTGAATTGTGTTGAAGGTATCACATGCAAAATCGTATTGTCTAGTGCACTACGTTTCTGCTTTTCGAATATTTGTATTTGTTTTGAAGATATTACACAAAAACTCTAAAATTAGCGGTAGTTTAATTTCGCTGTAGTGAGGACCCTTAAAATGATAATTATTTCCAGTAACGAGTCAGCGCATTGTAAGAAGATTGTATTATACCCTGAGTTTCAAAAAGAATCATCTCACTTCAAACAATCGTAGCTATGCATCTTGTTATTCGTTTTGAACCAACAATGAGCCGTAAGAAAAAAGGAATTTTCAAGTTTCAAACGGTTGTCGGTACGTTGCTGCAGCATGCTTTCTTCACCGGCCACTTCAATGTTTATCTTGATAGTGACTGTACAGCACAAATTATTTTGAGTAACAGTCCGTAACTACCCGTGTGACCACCGCTAGTACTTTCGTACTAAATCTAGTACTTTTTATAATATTTTAGTGTTCTAGTACGTTCCCCAACAAATTTAGTAGGTCTACTTCCCTCCTCCTCTTCTTTTCACATAAATCCATTTGGGAGAGAAAAGAGAAATCTCATGAAAATTTGGTAATGCATGAAACTTTCACTGTTTCTGGTAACTTTTTCTGACTGTTTTATTAGGGGTGGGCAAAACCGGTTTTTATAAAAACCGGAAACAGGTTTTTAGAAAACCGACATGTCGGAAGCCTTGTATATAGCCTATAGCTGTTCCAAATTATAATTCACATAATCATATAACATATTTTACTTCTATAAGAATATTATTTTCATATTTTATCTTAAATACTTAATTAATTTCATTTCAAACATTCATATACTTTAACGTCGATAATATAAAGGTACATTCAGATTACGGCATATAAGTTATTGAATTTTAAGGTTCTTTTGTGGCCATTGATACATAATATAAGTTGAAGTTAAAATTTATACCATTTTAGTGGGCAGAAAAAAAAGATTGTGAAAAGGATATGACATTTACATAATGGCTATTTTACATAAGAAAGGATCAAATATAGGATATGTTCAAACACAATATAAATTAATATTAAAATGTCGACAATATTCAGAACATAGTACAATAATTAATATTACAACAAAAATTAACACAAGTAAAGAAAAAGATTATCATATTAAGAATAAATTCAAAGATTATGTGTTATCTATGTTAACTTTAGTCACAATCTCAGATGGAACTAACGTTTTAACTAATTGCATCCATTTACTTTTAGTATGTTTTGAAGGATGCCATAACTTAAGTACATCAATATTACGTAAACCCAAAAGTTTTCCAGTGTTCACGTTCATTAGTTCGAAAACTTTAGGATTAGCTTGTCTCATACATAGATAGGATCCCGCAAATAAATCACAAAATTTATAAATCCTTTTTAAGGATGCATCGCTTTGTGGGTGCAATTTTACAAAGACTAAATCGTTAGTTTGAATCTTAGTTTTACCTAATTGTTGTTCTTCTATTTTCTGATTGCGTGATAACAATTTCTGCGTCCTGCGAAAATGTACCATACTCACGAGATGTGAATAGTCCATTTCATCATTTTCATTAAGTGTAATGCCAAAATGTTGCTCAATCGGTTTTATGAAATCAGTCCCATTATGAATATTAGCTGGCGCTACACCTAATGTATCTGACACTGAATAGTTTAAAAAGTATGTAATTTCAGTAATACTTAATCCAGTCAGAGTGCTTATCACGACAATAATGTCTAAATAACATACCAAGATTTCTATGTATGTTCTCCACAATAGAACTACTGGGATGATAAGGAGTAACAAAATGCACCTTAATATTGGCGTTGTTCATTGCACGAATGAATTAGGGGCGCGGTGGCTCAGTGGTAGAGCGTTCACTTCTGGTGCTTGGGGTCCTTGGTTCGATCTCAGCTCGCGCCGTGTGGACTTTGTGGTGGACAAACACCGTGCTCGTGGGTTTTCTCGGGGTTCTCCCGTTTCCTCCCACTTTCTTCATTTTACCATTTCACTCATCTTCCATCATTATCGTCTCCTTTAGCCTAACCGGCATAACTGTGGGACGTAAAAACTTAAAGAAAAGATAAAGATTTGCACGTATGAACAAATTGCTCCGAAATTATCCACCATTGTCACAAAGTATGTGTTCTACAGGACAACAATACGGTATATATACATTTAAAATTCGGTTAACAATTGCTACGGAAGTCGCTTTACGCAAAGGATATGCTACTAAATATCTAGTAAAAATGTCCATAACCGTGAAAAATAAAGTTTCCCCTGATACTCTCAGGTGTTTTGTGCACTGTAGCAGAGAGTTTTTCACCTGAAGAGTTAATGAAATCCTTGAGCACTGGAAATGATGAATAGTTATTGTTTTGTACTCGTACTGCCCACAGCTGCAGTTTCTTAATTTTAAAAATAATTCTTATATAACAGCTGTGAGTTACATTTTATTACATCACATTTCAATTTTTATTCGTCGCGGACCGCCTGGCTAGATCCCCTAGGAGTCTGCAGACCGCACTTTGAGAACCACTGTTCTAGGTGCGAAAGCAAGCACGCTAAAAAAAAAAATAAATAATAATATCCCCAAAACACCACAGATTCCCGTACAAAACAGGATCTCAGGTAAAAATTTCCTGAGACATCCTTATTTATCCTAGGATCATGGTTCGTACATCATTCCCTTCAGAATAGACCACCCTTTCAAACAGTACCATTTACATGTCTCCATCATGTATTTGAGGCGGGAAAATCGCGAAAAAAATATTTTTTTGTAAAAGTATTCCATTTTCTTACTTTTGTTCCCCTCTGGACCACCTGAGTTAACGCAGAGATCTGAAAATATCTGAAATATACTAATTGTGCATTGAATGTTTGTGCAAAATTTCAATCTTCTAGGTGCAAAAGTAAGCCCTGCAAAAAATAATGAAAATAGGCCTAACAAAAAATAGTCCTTTTTCAAGTTATTACGTCATCACCCCCTATGCCGGGACGCAGAAAGTCATGAAACCATACATAAGGTGTTCTACAATGCCTCCAGGCTTGAGAAAACAGAATCCGAAGTAAATAGCTTTTTGGTACTTTGGAATTGGTACTTTTTAAAAAATCGAATAATGAAGATACTGCTTCAGTACCTATATATAGATACTAGAATTTATAAGGGTTAAAAGTAGAGATGCAAGGGCTCGGAAAAAAACCGGCTTTTTTGGAAAAAAAACTCGGTTTTTTCTGCTTTGCTTTTTTGCTTGGGAAATTTTGGGCTTTTTTGAAAATTCTGCTTTAAATTGATAAAACAGACTTTGTATCGCTTCTCTATAACACAAAAAATCATTTAATTAGTGGTTGATGCTGATAATAATATAAAACATCGAAAATAAACTATGAATTTCGAAAAAATATTTCAAACAATTTTTCTTCAACATATTTACATTATGAATTCCACAGGATTAACCAATGTATATAATAAGAATTTTTTAACCTCCTATATACAAAAGTAAGCAGAGTTGGCAAGAACCATGGTTGTTTTTGAAAATGCCAAAAACCCGTTTTTGGGGGGATGTTTAAACCAGGCTTTTTTGGTTTAAACCAGGCTTTTTTGACTTAGATTTTTTGCTTTATGTATTTATATTACATATTCACAGAAATAAGTTTGTTTCGCCTTGATGTTATTATGCAACAGCGGGGTTATGCCGGAAGAACTCCCATAAGCTTAAAGAAGTGCGGTCAGTAAATTTCTTAAGTTGAGAATCTCCCGCCCTAGCCATTGGGAAAATCCCGTCATTACTTGAAATGTAAGACAATAACGGGAAAATCCTGTTATTGCTTTGCATGTAAAATTTAAAGGTCAACGTACCATAATCAGTACGCTAAAACTGAGGTATTAAATTACAAATTTAGTACCGGTACGTAGATATCATTGAAAGTCCAATCCAAGCTAATGTTGGAAGCTACGTTGGCAATCGATATATTTTGCCAATTTCTATCAATATATTTAAGTAATATTGGCTTCTTTATAAAACAACACGCATTTAGGCATGCAGAAATATACAATTTGGTTTGTTTCGTATATTTAGGCTTAACATCCTTACGAAATACCGAGGTTATCAAGGAGAAGACTTTCGCTTAAACTGACATCCGAACCGCTACTTGGGTTACGCATGAAAGAAGGTTTGTGGTTCGACCGAGAATTGAACATGGGACACCTTGATTAAAAGGTGAAAGGGAAATAAAACTATTGCAGGTGGTTTGATATCTGGAAACGTTACCATGAAGTTCACACGATTCGCATTTTTCATTCTTTTTATTTTTGTGGTTTACCCAATCACAGTTTACCCAATCCTCAAGTTTTCTGAATTTTTAACAAGAGGGATTCAACATATCATTACGGAACTCCCCCCCCCCCAAAAAAAAAAAGAAAAAGACTACGGAATATATTTAAGTTAAGCTAATACAACTGCACAACAAACATGACTGAGTGATTAGCTTTTGCGCTTCTATCGGGAAGTCCGGGATTCAACCAGCATTCGACCATTCTGACAAATCTTTTCTTCATTCCATCTGTGAATGTAGAAATAGTGCGTGTACTGTGAGTTGGACGACTTCCTTTTTTATTGTTTTTAAATCGTTATTATTACTAATTACCAGCAGTGACGGTTTTGCGAAGGTTAGGGGGGCGGTCTTTCGGACTGAAGCCCGTTCTCCAAAGTTACGGAATGTCTGCAACAAACGAAATATCTATTATTTATGCCTTTACTCATAAACTTTAAGCTCCCGTCAAATAAAAATTACGAATGTTTTAAAAAACTAAACATTAGTAAGAAACCCTTCCCAAAATACTTTTCTAAATCCGCCACTGATTCTCAGTATAAAATGATTTTTAAAGTTGTATCCGGAAGCTTATTGCTAAACATATAAACGAAACGAAATATTAGTTATGTCTGTACTCATAAACTTCAAGCACTTCCCAAATAAAATTAGGACTTTTTAGGAAACGAAACAATCAGAAAAAACCCTTCTAAAGTACTTTTCTAAATCCGCTACTGGTTATTTGTATAAATTGGTATTCAAGGTTGTGTCCGGAAAATTATTGCTAAATCACTTCACAGCTACAGTATAAGAGAAATCTGGAAGTACGGTTTGACGGATATATTGAAAAACGTACGCTTTGACGGATAAATAGAAAAACGGGCAAGTTTAACTTTTGCGCTAGAAGCTAGAGTACTAAAAGCTCTTAGAAATGAAACACGGATGACAAACTAGGGAAGAAAAAAGATTTCGATAACTCAAAAGTTAAAATAAAGTTAAAAAGCCTCTAAAATTACCCTCAAATACTACATTCTTCATGTTAGCTTTAATTCGTAAAACATGTGCTCCATCCATCTTGATTGTGAATTTCAGAGCGAAATATCACATTCAGGTCATGTAACTCTTATCTAACTATAGAATATACTATAAGAAAGCTATTTAGATAGAAAAATCATGAAGTTGAAAAAAGCCAAAATTTCCAAAATTCTCGTTTTTTTTCCCAAAAAAGCCGGCTTTTTATGTGAAAAAAACCATCGATTCAAAAAAGCCGGCTTTTTTGCATCTCTAGTTAAAAGCAAGAAAAATGAAGTAAACTACTTTCATTATTATTATTTTAACAAACGCACATTTGATTGTTCAATATATCCTTTAAAAAAATCTCATACACAGTGGCGTATTTAGGGGAGGGGCCTTCCGGGCTTAAGGCCCCCCGAAATCTTACTTACCATAGTAAAGTATATGAAATATCTTCCAGAATTTTCACATTTTCAGGCAAAGCCCCCCCCCCCCGAAAGTTAGCAAAGTCCCTCCCGAAACAAAATCGTAAATACGCCACTGCTCATACATAAGAAAGCAGCATCTCTGAGAACGCTGCCACACGTCTGACGTCACTTTTAAGCACTGAAATTAACGCATAAAAACTTCAGGAGGAAATTTATGTTTACGATTCTAACTAAACATTAATCTTATATCGAAACCTTTATTCTATTTTCTCTCGCACTAATAGAAAAGCAAGGTAACAGAATAACATTTATCTAACATATAAAATATTTAGTTTATATAATGAATGAAAACAAAAAAATAAGATTTATATAGGGGAAGAGGTGTATCTAAAACGGATGAAAAGTGTTGAAGTTTCAATCTGAAAATATTGTACACTACTGCCATCTACCTGTCTTCGTTTCGATTTATTAAGAAACACGTTAACAACAAAGGGTTTGTCGGCCATTAAGGTACGGACGGGTGAAACTACAGAAAGATAGAATTATTTTATAGAGACAAGAACACAGAGCTGCGAGAAACGACTTTATTGGCGTCTATCCAGAGAGCTTTATATTTAACTTGTTTGTGAAGGGTCTTCTGGTGGGTGATGCTAAGATGCTTTAGAACAAGTGTTCTCATATCAGCGCCATCCCTTCCCGCACCCAGAAAATATTTCTTTTTAGAACTATCAGAGAGCAGATTTGTGTTTCCTTTGGTTGCCTTCGCAAGAACCTCAAACAAAAATGTTTTGCGGTTCTTCAACTCGTAACGCTGCGTCCTTTTAACGGAAGAAGCTTATCATCAAATGCAGAGTCATCTAGTGGCTGATTGCTGAAAAAGAAAACAAACTAAGGCAGAAAAGCACGACAAGAATCTTGAGTGAGAGGCAGTTTCAAAAGCGAACTGCAAAAAAATGAAATATAACAACAAACTAAAGAAGAAATATTGATAAGGCGCATCTGTCGCTTGAATCACTACTAAATATCTCACAAGCCCACTTCAATTCTCCTTACAAGCAGGTATGTGCAAAATATTTTCTAACTCGGATGGGTAACATACTACTGTACCGCCACAAACTGTAGTGGATATTTGCAGCTGAAATGTATTTTCTTGTATCATTGACACGTCAACTTGGTCTGAATCGCTGGCGCAAGCAAGGGGGTCTTCCGGGATTTAACCTCTCCCTTGAAGAAGCATTAAGAAATAAGCATTTACTATCGTGGAGCATTATAAATTTGGAGCTTGAATCTCCCCCCCCCCCTTCCTATGATGAAATTCTGCGGACTCTACGGGTCTGAGCATAGGCGTTTTTGTGTCTAGGAGTGCCCTGGACACGGGAGGGGCTCTTGAATCTAAGTATATTACTGAAATTTTAGGAGATAGAGAAGAAAAACAGTAGATAACATATTTAAATTATAGACTTTTTTTTTTTTTTTTTACTTGTACCCGAGAACATGGTGCCTGAAATATCATCACGCACTTTATAGTGTAATATCCTACACGTGGTTTATATTTGTAAACACCAACACGTGTTTAGAGTTCCTTCGTTGCTAAGCGGTTAGCGTACGCGTCTTTGGCGTGGGGGACCGGGGTTCGATTCCTGGCGGGAGCTCATGTGGTTCGGATTCCACGTTAATCAGTAGGTCCACGTCTCATATAGCCTCGCTGCTGAACGGGACGTAAAACTCAAAATCAGCTCAACTGAACCAATACGTGTTTCTTATTTTTAAACAAAACCACTTGCTCTTCTACCGCAATTACAACAAGAAGCAGATGACAGGCATCCTCGTCATCATCAGGTTAGGTGACAGAAGAGAAATACTAGTGTCACCGCTATCCAGAAAAGCTATAAAACATCATGTAACGTCTCTACCATCAGTTTCAACTGGTCAAATCTCCTCTCTTAGCTTGCCTCTGGGGCAGGTTGTGAGTGATTTGCTGACCAAGTAGCCTACAATTGGAATCTATTTACATACCAACCAACCATACAGTCCAGACATGAGTCCCTGGGACATCGACTTCTCCCCAAACTTGAAAAAGTCTCTGCAAGGACAACTTTTCACTTTACTGGAAAGGTTTCTTCAACAGTTACTCAAGTTACCGGAAGTCGAAACAAAAGTGCTACCTCTTCGAGAAATAATCGATACGTGTTTTGAAGAATTACAGGGAGAAACTGCTCGGAAAAAATTAAGCTGGTAAGAAGAAAAAAAGATAGTATGCTTTACTTTTGACATGTTCCTCGTATTAAAAAATAAAGTTTTAAGCTTTGTTATTCATTTTAGTGCTAATAAAATTGATTTATTTCTGGATCATAAGCTTGAACAGTTGTTTTTCAGTTCGAAAACACTAGTTCAGTTGGTCTGCTCTAATATCATTTGAATCTTTCGGTAAATTACATGTGCCTATGTGTAAATAGGAGTAAAATGCTAATACCGACACAGACTTTGAATGACATACATATACTGGGTCAGGAGATACGTTTTATAATATTTAAAATTAGTTTTCAACTGCGTGTGTTTGGAAGCCGCTACAACAAAATCTCTTAAGAATATTTAGAATATATCCTTGTGAAAAGACGACGAATCAACCTATACCTATTGACAATTTATTGCTCTCTGAACTAGTCAATATCTAATTAGCATTGTTTCTTACTGCATTGAAACTTGATTTCATGCGGCTACATCCCCTGGTGGCCTCCCGTGAATAACAGCTAATAAAAATGTGGTAGGTTCGGTCTATTGACAATCGGAAGCGAAGCAAGCAAAAAAAAGCCGGTAATAAATCTGTCACACCTCACATGTTTTGGAATGGTTTCAATTGTCACGGATGAAGTATGGGCTTTGTGTTGTTTTCTGAATTTAAGGAAGCATGCAAGCAAAAATAAATCGTTATATCTTAAACGACGAGACAGCATAAAGAAATAATTAATTATTGTATGATTATTTTTATTTATGACGATACAAAGTTAGCTACATGGTACCAGTTTGTGCTTTTTTTTTTCTTACCAACATGATTTTCTTCCTTAGGTTTGTTCGAACAGATGTTATATAAAAAGAAACTATTGGCTCGTATATTCGCAAATTATATACACTTCTAATCAGGCGCGCATCCAGAAATTTTTGTTCGGAGGAGTCCAAAGCTTGAGGGGTCTAATACTACAACCAGTGGCGTATTTAGGGGGAGGGGCTTCCGGGCTTAAGCCCCCCGAAATCTTACTCACTATAGTAAAGTATATGAAATATCTTGCAGAATTTTCACATTTTCAGGCAAAGCCTTCTCCCCCGAAAGTTAGCAAAGTCCCTCCCGAAATAAAATCGTAAATACGCCACTGACTACAACACACTATGTCTATATACGTGGGTCGTTCAATATATGTTTCCCTAAGCTGAAAAAAAAAATTAAGATACATTGGTAAACTATATAGGATAAGATCCCCGAATATGAGACCCTAAAAGTTAGGATGGTATATACTGGTTAATTAAAGCATAAACAAATACTATTGTTACTTTAATATATCCTGTGGAATGTCTAATTTACGGTACAAACTATTGGAATACATAAAAATGTAACAATAAAAAATTATATTGAAAAATGTAACCCAAGTTGCTACACTGCCATTTTTATGAGGGGTACCTAATAAGAGATCCCGGATTTTTTGTGTAATCTTAAAAGAGTTATTTTATTAATTCACCATTCAACACTGTCTTTAAGCCAAATAGGGATGCGCACGAGAGAAGATTTGTGGCTATCTCGTCTGGAAAATGTGCTATAAAAGTGATGTCTCGACTCGAAAATGTATATTTTTGTATGGGAAGAGCCGTGTATAGACTCGAATTTTGGCAGGAAAATCCTGTCTCGACTCGTCTCGTGCGCATCCCTAAAGCCAAATCCTGTGACAGCACAAAAATATAAAACGTTACATTTTCAATCTACCTCATTTTCTTTAATTTTAGAATATGCGCACTGAAAAAAAAAAACTTTTGTACGCATGAACTCAAAGATTTTTGATCACTTCTTTTTAATATGCAATGTGTACCAAATGAGCAAGAAATGTGTCCAAGATGACAGCATGATGCAACGAAATCACTGTCTCTATGTATAGGACTAAGTCACTCCTCGTTGGTAAAGATTTACTGGGACAATTTTGGCATAACATTTGCATCAAAAGAAAGGGAAAAAACTCTTCCACCATTGGTTTCAAATTAGGAATATGTATGTGCATTTAGTTATGATTTATGAGCAGCCAGAGCCGTAGCTCGATTTCGCCGCCTGGGGCGAAGTAGAATTCGGCGCCCCCTCACTCACCAATTCTTTTTTTTTTTTTTTTTTTAACATATAAGAGAAGCAGTTTTTGTTGTTATACTACGCTGCCTGGACAGACCATTGCAACAGTCAAATGCGATCATTACGTATTCTTTTATAAATAAGAGCTGTTTTCAAGAGGCTTATTTTGCACACCATGTTAAACTTGACAAAACTACCTTTGGTTGTATACAAATCCACTTGGAGAAGAGATATAGAAGTTAAAACTATTTACTTCCTTTCTACTATCGATAAGAAATGAAATTTCATGAATTGAGTTGATTTTAACGTCCCTTTCAGCATCGAGATTATATGAAACGTGGACCTACTGATTAACGTAAAATCCGAACCAAATGAGCTTTCGCTGGGAATAGAACCGGGGTCTCGCACGCCAAAGGCTCATACGCTAACATCTTAGCCACGGAGGAGCTCTAGTTCTAAATGAAATTTCTATACATTAGAAACTATGTCCTTTTAAAATGCTCGAAATGGGTGTCAGCATTAATTTCCAGTAAGAATTGTAAACTTTTGTAATCTTATTCTGTATGTGACCACACAAATAGCCCGTGGTGTATCTAGGATTTTGTTTCGGGGGGCTATGCACAATATGGTGAAGCAGAGGCAATTGCCTAGCTGAGTTTGAGAATTAAATACATTTTAATCGATTGTCTGATAGTATACTAAATAAAAACGTGAAACTCGTATGTCGGTGGAGGATCTTACCCCCTTCCCTCGCCAGGCAAATCTGAAATGACGCTTTTGCAAACACACGTTGTAATTTCATTTGTAATCTCAGTTGAACTTAACTGGTTTCATTTTAGAAAAAAAAAATGAAATATTCAGTTTTATTTGTGTACGTTTTACCTGAAAGAAAATGTTGAGACCAGTTGAAGTTGAATTGTAGGCTACTGATTACAGTTTCAATTGCAGACTGACGAATCTTATGTGATATGATACAAAAATTTAGCAGTGAATCTAACCTTTTATTCTATTCACAGAAGAAAAAGGAGGCATTCTCTTGGCCTACCTAATTTCCTGGGCTACTAATTTCCCATCTTGATTTTCTTTAATTCAAACATTTACCTTTCTTTATAACTAAAAGTAGAGTGCTGTTATGTTTATATACGTGCAGTTGGTGTGTTACTGACGAAGGCCGACTTGAATCAGAACTAACAACGCCCGAAAGTATGATAGGAGAAACGAAAGAAAATAACAACTAAGAAAAAGAAACAGAAGAGTAGAATGGACGAAAGAAAGAAAAAAGAACTCAGTTTGGTAATGTAATGGCAAGTCAATGAAATTCTTAGAAATGGTAAGAAGGATTATTATTGTACGTGGAATATGAATAACAGACAAAGATATTTCGGGGGAAGGGGTCTTAAGCCTGATAGTCCCCTAAATACGCCATTGCAAATAGCATTTTATAGCAAATAGTATTTTAGAATGGTATAAAGTGGGGGGTTCATAAGTTTTGTGCTGAATACTATTACATGTAGAGAGTCTCCAGAAATATCCACAACAATGATACTATTGGTATTATAGATTTATGGGCTTCCGAAAGTTGAAGTTTGTGATTTTCATGCCATTTTTGAGGCGTAATATCTCAGGAGGGCAAAGTGCTAAAAATTGCTGCTTATGCCACAAAGTAGTTCTGTATGTGAATAAACTATTGTAGAAAATTCGTGACTGATATTACATGGAGAAGAAAGTGAGGACATGGTAAAAATGCGAAGAAAGCAAGTGCGTGACGATGGTTGTAGGCCGGAAAATAATAAATGTTTGGACATGTTTCAGGCTAGATCTCAAAAACTACGCATGGTGCAGCAATTAAGCCCGATTTTGTTTGTGTTCAGTTCTGTAAAAGCTTGCGAGTGGCGTTTGTTTCATTTTTCTAACTCCATGATCATTGCCACGTCTACATGGCAATGGGGTTAGCTCCCCCTTGCTCCCACGACACATATCGTCGAACTGGACCGCGGTATTAAAACATTTAATGTATCAGCAAAGTCTGATTGAAATGCAATTACAGGTGGGGAAGTTAATAGATATGTTCACAAAGTTGCGTTATATAGAATAGACTAGTGTTTGGCTAACTGAGGACTCGACCCCCAGACCTCCGCGTTTGCTTGGCCTACGGCCTCGAACCTCTAAAACTTACAATTCTACCAAATTTCAAGTTTCTTTTCGTAGTTCAACCAACTAAAAGATAAGATTTTGTATCACAAGAAAACACCCATTTAAATAACATAGGAATTACTTCATCCCTACAAAAAATAAAAATAATCAATTTTGGCAATTTTCCTGTTGGTTAGTCCCGGAAGTCTACAATCATGCCAAATTTCATCATTCTAATCGTGCCGGAAGTGCCTAAACACTTTGGGGTGTAGAAGATGTCCCATATAAATAACACTGAGAAGACTTTTCAGTTCCCCGTAAAAACCCTCTACGGTTGAACTTCTTTATTTTTGGTGATTTACTTAAGTAACGCTAACGGAAAAGTACAAGCATATCAAATTTCAAGTTTTTATTCCGATTTCAAGAACCTAAAATATGAGATTGTAAGTCCAAAAGAGGGCTCATTTAAATAACATAGTGAATTTCTTCATCTCCCCCCCCCTAAACCCCCTAAAATTTTAAAAATTAAGTTTTGGCAATTTTTCTGTTTGTTAGTACTTAAAAGCTACAACCATGCTAAGTTTCAACTATCCACATAAACCGGAAGTACTCCTTTATTTTATATAAGTTCAAGTAGTTTTATATATAGTTAGGATAGATATAACGTAACCTTTTGAACATATTAATTTCCGTAACTGGGATTGGATTTCAATGTCACTTTGCTGATACATTAAATTCCTTAATACCGCGGTAAAGTTCGACACTGGGTGTCGTGGGTGCAAGGGGGAGCTAACCCTCTTACCATATAGACGTGGCAATGATCAAGGAGCTAGAAAGGTGGAACAAACACCACTTGCAAGCTTTTACACAACTGAGTACAAACAAAAACGAGCCTAATTGCTGCACCATGCGTAGTTTTTGACATCTAGCATGAAACATAATCCAAACATTTAGATTTTTCCGGGCTATAACCGTCGTCACACATGTGCTTTCTTCGCGTTTTTACCATGTCCTTACTATTTTCTCCGTGTAATAGGTATACCAGCCATGACTTTTTTGCAATAGTTTATTCATATATAGAATTATTTTGTTGTGTAAGCAGCAATTTTTTAGTACTTTGCCCTCCTGAGATATTACGCCTCAAAAAGGGCATCAAAATCACAAACTTCAGCTTTCGAAAACCCATAAATCTATAGTGCCAATAGTATGATAGCTGTGGATATTTCTGCAGACTCTTTACATGCAATAGTAGTCAGATGAATCCATCACTTTATGCTATTCCAAAATACAGCCCCTTTAAAAGTGTAATTTTCTGCAGTTTTTCTGGTGATTTCATATATTGACTTGCAGCATTGCATATTTATTTAGACGCAAAAGTTTATATTTTACGTATACCCCAGTCTCTCCTGTAAACATTCGCTTTTGTTTGGTGTTCGTCTGATTCGTACGTTCTGAGCAACTGTAGTGTCCGTAAACGCTTGCAAATCCAAATAAATGGGCACTCCAGCGACAACAAAGATGGTCACCATTTAGGAACACTTGCACATACGAAAACGTGAATGATGTTATTGAACTTCTCATACACACAGTTCGTCACACTCAAATTTTTGTAATTTTCGGAGATGGTCGAGCAAACATTTTCACAATTTTTGGACTACTTCAGATGGATTGACCCTTTTTACAGCTTGAAAAAACATACATTGAACGTCCCTAGTAGTATTGAACCGGTGTTTTCTAGACCCCAAAAGACTATAAGCACTTGTGAAGTACCGCCACCGACATTCTCAGAAAAAATGATAGAAATAGATTGTTTCTATAAGTAAAGAAAGTGTACATATGAACAAGGGCGCCGATTTCTCTGTAAATCTGGAAGGGAGGGGGGGCATTGAGATGCAGAAAGCATATATAAGGATTTTAAAAGAAATCGTATTCAAATTATGCCAAATATTGTAAATTTACGAGTACACTAAGGGGGCCCGGGCCCTCTCGCCCCCCTCCAGGATCGGCACCCTTGCATATGAAGTGTAATAAACAATTTTTAGGCTATATTAATCATCTTTCTGATAGACAAGTATAGTTTTACTAAGAAAGCATAGAAATGTATTCGAGTTAAGATTTTTGGGAAGTTCGGACCCGGTGGACCCCAGCGTAGATGCGCCCTTGCTTCTAGTCTAAAATATATTTCTTTGTCAATAAGGCTTGCTTTATATTATTCGCTCACACATATTGCGCCAGGTATAGGGATGTCCAACCTCGCGAACTCTATAATTAGACAGCAAACCGAAGCTCAAATCGGAGTCAACTTAATCCTCAACATGGTTAGTGAGCAAGTGTAACGGTCAAACAATCATCAAACGAGATTAGTGCATAAACATCAGTAACGACAAGAATTTTAATTTCTTCGGGGGTGCAACCGGAGGATCAGCATTGTCATTTCAACATAGAATAGAACAGAATTTATTAATATGTATATGATTACAAAGCAGTACCGTAACTTAACAATCTGTATAAATGATTCAAGGAGAGGCCGATTTTCTGCTGTTTATATTTCACTTTTCAGTTTTTTTAAACATATAAGATGGCGGGTAAATGCTTAATATATGCATCTAAGATAAAAATACAGGAGATTTTAAATATTTAATAAGTTCATAATAATAATAATAATAATAATAATAATAATAATAATAATAATAATAATGACACACCAATATGGTCGTGTCTAAATTTTCAAATACTCTTTCAGTTTATTTTTAATTTGCTAAAAGTTTAGTTCTCTGATACTTACTGTTAGTGATATATGGCACCATATCGTCACTGTGCCTCGAAGAACTACTATGTGACTTTTTTTTTTTTTTTTTTTTTTTATCGAAAATGAGTTATGCCGTGCAAATAAACCTGAAAGCTGTCAGGCAGCATCTTTTATAATGTGATAAGTGAATATTCAATCGTTTCGCCACAACAATATAATACATTGAAATTACAGACTTTAAGTTCTCATTACGTACGTATTGATCTATGTGCTTATAAAGGCGCAAAAGATATTGCTAAAGCAAGTTACTGCAATGTCCAGTGCATAATATACGCAGAACCAATTAAAAAAAAAAAAAATATTTTTCAAGTGTTTCCGTGTATATTTGGCAAAATTTTAAGATCGGAATGTTTTTTGTTTCTCCTGAAAAGTTGTGGTTTTAACACAGCGGTTCTTCTGGGCGCAACGACGATATACTTTTGATACGATGGACGGTATTATGGGCCAATTGACAAAGCGCCATTTTACAATTTTTACATCAGTGAGTAGGAGACAATGTGAATAATGTTTAAAAAAAAAAAAAAAGGTTTGAAACCGTCGATCAAGCGGCAAAACCTGGATCGTAACAGTAATATGTTTTTGTTTTCTTCAATATCTCAGAACTGTGTTTTGGCGCTTGGTCAATTAACACCGTCCTATTTAACTGTGATTTTGGGTTTTCAAGTTCTTTGTTTCTGTTTGCACGTGTAATTACTGACTGCTTTATTTCAACGAATTGTGTTGAAAAAATAATTACATCTCCCTTGAAGATTCTGTACATTACGCAATTTATCCTATAAAAATAAAGTTTATCTAATTTTAATATGTTGAGTTTGTGGAATATCGGTTCTGTACGTGCAAGAAAATGTTCATTTTATTATTATTATTATTATTATTATTATTATTATTATTATTATTATTATTATTATTATTATTATTATTATTATTATTATTATTATTATTATTACCTTCTTCTGAAGAACGAGGAGCTTATATTTGTGCCGAGTACTTAAAGTTTCTATACCAGGCCTCGATTTCATATGACAAACACAGCGTGCAGCGGTTTTCTCGGAGTTCTCCCATTTTCTTCATTCCACCATTTCATTCACTTCTCATCATCACCGTCTCCTTTAGCCTAGGCGGAATAACCGTGAAACGTAAAACTTAAAGGTTTCATTTCATTTCGATTCCGTACGAAAGGTATAAAACTAAACTAACTAACTCTATGGTCTACGGAACCCGGAGATTCAATGCCGCGTTCACTGGATCCAGTTTCTACTTTGCATTCCTATCTCTGCGAGATCCATCTTAATATTGTCTTCCCATCTGCGCCTACGTCTTCCTAATGGTCGTTTTCCGATTGGTCTTCCAGTCAAGACTTTGAAAACATTTCTACTTACTTCCATTCTAGCTACATGACCTGGCCACCTAAGCCTCCTAGCCTCCTAGACCTGGCTACCTTGACGACCCTAACAATGTTATGTAAACCGTATAAATCATGTAGTTCCTCGTTGTGAAGTTTCCGCTATTCCTCTTGGGTCTGAATATTCTTTTCAGGATCTTCTTCTCAAATACTTCAGTCTATGTTCTCTCAGAGTAAGCGACCATGTTTCGCAACCATACAGAACAACAGGCATGATTATCGTTTTATATATTCTAAGCTTCAAATTCCTCGACAGAATTCGCGACAACAAGAGATTTTGAACCGAATAGTAACACGAATTCCCTGCTTCTAGTCGACATTTAATTTCTTCGTGAATATGATTTTCGTCTGTTAATATTAATCCTAGATATTTGAAAGTATCCACTTTATCAAAAGTATTATTTAATATTTTAACACATCCATAATTTGCTGTATTACGGTCCCGACGCACTTCTATGTGTTTAGTTTTCTCTGCATTTGCTTCTAAACCCATGTCCCTGCAAGAGTTTAATAAGATATCTGCATTTTTTTTAATTGTTCTCCTATCATCCTCTATTAAATTTACATCATCTGCATCAGTATGAAAAGTATGGGTGGATAATTGCATAGAAATATATTCTTGCGATTCCCGAAATATTTGAGATATTTTAAACATTAACGCAATACATAGCGAAACATTTTTCCTGATTTTAGAAAAATGTTTCTTCCATCTGAAATGCTCATCAAACCAAACACCTAAGTATTTTATGTCTTCAGCAACTGTTACTTTTTACTGTTATTGAAATAGCATAATTATTAATGTTTAACATTTCATGTCTGTTTTGTAAAGAAAACACACTACGTTCTATCAATATTTAAGGTTAATTTGTTAATTCGAAACCACTGCGGTAATTTATCTAACTGAAAATTAATTGACTATTCTAAATAATGAAATATTACCTTTCGCTGCTCTTCAAAACATCAGAAATTTTACTTTCAAATTGGAATAAAGTCATAAAGTCTTACCTGAAACGAAACAAAGAAAATATGTTGATCTACCAAGATAAATAATACGTCAGTAAATGATAAATAATAATAAACTTTATTTTATGTGCTAAGAACAATTGAAATGCAACAAAAATACAGCACTTTATCATATTCTACAACATTATTTTAACACTATAACACTATAGTAAAAGAGATAAATAATAATTAACTTTTTTAACATGAATGATGATAAGATAAACTCTGAGAGTTTAGTTTATGTCAGTTCCTAAAACATCAAGACGTCAAAAATTAAAAGTAAAGATAAAAGCAACTGCTATGTAATATTAAAAAATACTAACATAAAGTCACATTTTAAGATATGCGTTTATTATAGCTTGTTAAAAGTCTAGAGACTAAAATGTGTCTAGAGATTAAAAAGGTACAAAGTTTCCAATTACCAAAGCTATGAGAAAAAGAAATTAAGATTCCAATTATTAAAACTATGAGAAAAAGGACAAAGTTTCCAATTACCCAAGCTATGAGAAAAAGAGATAAAGATTGAAATTACCAAAGCTATGAGAAAAAGAGACAAAGTTTCCAATTACCAAAGCTACGAAAAAAAGAGACAAAGTTTCCAATTACCAAAGCTACGAGAAAAAGAGACAAAGTTTCCAATTACCAAAGCTATGAGAAAAAGAGACAAAGTTTCCAATTACCAAAGCTATGAGAAACAGAGATAAAGATTCCAATTACCAAAGCTATGAGAAAAAGGGACAAAGTTTCCAATTACCAAAGCTATGAGAAAAAGAAATTAAGATTCAAATTACCAAAGCTATGGAAGAAGGGACAAAGTTTCCAATTACCAAACCTATGAGGAACAGAGATAAAGATTCCAATTACCAAAGCTATGAGAAAAAGATACAAAGTTACGAATTACCAAAGTTATGGGAAAAAGAGACCGAGTTTACAATTACCAAAGCTATGAGAAAAAGGGACAAAGTTTCCAATTATCAAACCTATGAGGAACAGAGATAAAGATTCCAATTACCAAAGCTATGAGAAAAAGAAATTAAGATTCCAATTACCAAAGCTATGAGAAGAAGGGACAAAGTTTCCAATTATCAAACCTATGAGGAACAGAGATAAAGATTCCAATTACCAAAGCTATGAGAAAAAGGGATAAAGTTTCCAATTACCAAAGCTATGAGAAAAAGAAATTAAGATTCAAATTACCAAAGCTATGGAAGAAGGGAAAAAGTTTCCAATTATCAAACCTATGAGGAACAGAGATAAAGATTCCAATTACCAAAGCTATGAGAAGAAGGGACAAAGTTTCCAATTATCAAACCTATCAGGAACAGAGATAAAGATTCCAATTACCAAACCTATGAGGAACAGAGATAAAGATTTCAATTATTAAAGCTATGAGAAAAAGGACAAAGTTTCCAATTACCCAAGCTATGAGAAAAAGAGATAAAGATTCAAATTACCCAAGCTATGAGAAAAAGAAATTAAGATTCCAATTACCAAAGCTATGAGAAGAAGGGACAAAGTTTCCAATTACCAAACCTATGAGGAACAGAGATAAAGATTCCAATTACCAAAGCTATGAGAAGAAGGGACAAAGTTTCCAATTATCAAACCTATCAGGAACAGAGATAAAGATTCCAATTACCAAACCTATGAGGAACAGAGATAAAGATTCCAATTATTAAAGCTATGAGAAGAAGGGACAAAGTTTCCAATTACCCAAGCTATGAGAAAAAGAGATAAAGATTCAAATTACCAAAGCTATGAGAAAAAGAGATAAAGTTCCCAATTACCAAAGCTACGAGAAAAAGGACAAAGTTTCCAATTACCAAAGCTATGAGAAAAAGAGATAAAGATTCAAATTACCAAAGCTATGAGAAAAAGGACAAAGTTTCCAATTACCCAAGCTATGAAAAAAAGAGATAAAGATTCAAATTACCAAAGCTATGAGAAAAAGAGACAAAGTTTCCAATTACCAAAGCTACGAGAAAAAGAGACAAAGTTTCCAATTACCAAAGCTATGAGAAAAAGGGATAAAGTTTCCAATTACCAAAGCTATGAGAAAAAGAAAGATTCCAATTACCAAAGTTATGCGAAAAAGAGAGAAAGTTTCCAATCACCAAAGCTATGAGAGAAAGGAACAAAGTTTTCAATTTACAAAAACGTCGAAAATGACTAAAAGTGTACTTGATTCCCATGTGCAGTGCACTGGACATGCCGTATACAAAGTGAATGTTTATTTGTTTCTTTGTCAGGTATACACATTTACAATGTAGGACCGTTTTTTAAAATAATTGAAACAGTTGATTTCTACCTTAAGCCTGACTGAGAGGCTAAGGGAGACGATGATTAAAGCAAGAGAATGATGATGGAAGAAGTGACCGGAAGAAAATGTGGAAGGAAACGGAAGTATCCCGAGAAAACCCACGGACACGATGTTTTGCACCAGAAAATTACTTAGCCGGGAATCGTACCAGAAACCCTAAGCACCAGAGGTAAACGCTCTACTAGGAAGAGCTACATTTTTTTGGAAAAAACTCTTTTTCGAAAAATTAATTTTTCGAAAACGAAAAATGAACATTTTCGAAAAACGAGAAACGAAATTTTTTTTCGAAAAACGAAACATTTTTCGAAAAAACGAAAAAAAATTTTCGAAAAAGCGGTAAACGAAAAAGGAAAAAGGAAATTTCCGAAACTCGAAAAACAGATTTGTCGAAAAGGCCATCCTCACGCTCTACCACTGAGCTACCGTGCTCCCAAATCTGACTACAGGGTATTTAAAAATGTTTATTTACATCCTAAGTAGAATGATCAGTGTTTTTTTTTTTCTAGTCAAAATTGTTGCTTTATACTCCTTTTCTGTGTTATGTCAAACTGATTTGACATACAAGCATTCAAAATCAGAAGTTATTATTCATTCCTTTCACTAATGTTAAGAAATGAATAATTTTTAACAAACCCGGAAGTCAGTACATATATTAGCTCGTTCTCTTAACTACTGCGCAATGAAACGTTACATATTATAAATATTGTATTGCAAGACAAAGTTATATTTCGGCTACAACACAAAACACTGATTCATTTGGTTGTGTCTTCTGATATCGGAAAAGGCAACAAATAAAAGAAAATATTTGATTCGTTTTACAATGAGCACACTAGATGGCACTTGCTGGTAGATCTTACTATTTGGTCTAAGAATTAATTCGTGCGGTTGGTACGCACACATTGAAGCTGTAGTACAAACACAAAATACATAAATACCTTAAGAAAAATATTGTCCATCGCTAGCCACCACTTTCGCCCATCTGTCAGGCAATGTACGGATTCCGTGGCGAAAGAAGTCCTCATCCTTGGAAGCGATCCAGTCAGAGACCCATGTTTCGATATCTTCTGAAGAAGTAAACCGCTGTCCAATCAAATCGTTGTTCATGCAATCGAACGAGTAGTAGTCCGAAGGAGCAACGTCTGGTGAATACGGTGGGTGGGGTAAAACTTCCCATCCGACATTTTCTAAATAGGTTTTGACCGGTTTTGCGACATGTGGGCGAGCGTTATCATGTTGAACAATAAGTTTATCATGTCTGTTCTCCCATTCTGGTCGTGTTCTGGCCAGAGCTTGCTTCAAACGCATTAATTGTCGTCGATAACGTTCTCCATTCATAGTTTCACCCGGTTGCAGCAGCTCATAGTACACCACACCTTTCATATCCCACCATATGCACAGCATAACCTTTGCACAGTGAATATCTCGTTTTGGTTGTGATGGACCTGGTTCATCTGGTTTCACCCAGGCCTTTTTTCGTTTAGGGTTCTCGTAATGGATCCACTTCTCATCACCCGTAATAATTCGATGCAGAAACCCCTTTCTGCTCTGTCGTTGAAGCAGCAATTCGCAAATGGTTTTTCGTCTTTCAACGTCTCTGTCTTTCAATTCATGTGGAACCCAATGTGACATCTTTTGAATCATTCCCATGGCTTTCAAGCGTTTGGAGACTGTTGTTTGATCAACGCCTAATGCTGCTGCAAGTTGTTCCTGCGTTTGACACGAATCCTGCTCGAGCAATGCTGTCAATTCTTCGTCTTGAAATTTTTTTGGCTGTCCAGCTCGCTCTTGGTCTGCCAAGCCGAAATCACCACTTCTAAACCGTGCAAACCACTTCTGACACGTTCGCTCAGCTAGAGCATGGTCACCATACACTTCCACCAAAATACGATGACTTTCAGTCGCACTTTTCTGCATGTTAAAGTAATGCAGCAGGACACCCCGCAAAAACACTTTATCAGGCACAAATTGCGCCATGTTCACTTAACTACAAACTGGTGTTGTTGACGCTTTAATCCACTGCCCTATACTACGAACGATACGCGATGACAGGGGTTTGCAACACATGTGTGGATACACGGAACTGTGGGACGCTCCGTTCGTTGCGCCATCTCTTGTCCACCCGCACGAATTAATTCCTAGACCAAATAGAACAGCTCCGTTTTATGAAATATTTATTTGTATGTGTAAAGTATTTTAAGGTAACAATCTTATCACGAAATAGATATATTGTTTGACCGTTTTTCGTGTTAAGTTTCATATTTTATTTAAATATTAATTTACATTTAAGGAAATAGATTTTG
Source organism: Thermobia domestica (assembly GCF_964235325.1). Classification (NCBI taxonomy): domain Eukaryota; kingdom Metazoa; phylum Arthropoda; class Insecta; order Zygentoma; family Lepismatidae; genus Thermobia; species Thermobia domestica. Next base: position 381,817,182 of record NC_137454.1, on the reverse strand, counting down.
AGACGAAACTTGCGTAGAACGCCATAATGCGTTGTTGCCAAATTTGTACGTTTACTTTAGTAGTCACAATAAGAAAATTCCTGGATTTTAGCGTTGCAGTTCGAGAAGCGGAATCGCGGTAAGGGTCGAAAACTAATTTCTCTAATAAGTATCCAAGCAGAATTCGATGATTACTCGCCTTATTATTTGGCATCAGTAAACACTCGACACTATCTGACAATGCCGCACTATTCAAGCAGCGTTTAGCATAGCACCGAGAACACCCATCCATCTTAACATTTTATTCTTGCAACCGCACTCAAGCCAGCTTATTGTTTAGTAGTCGAATTGAAATTTCGGATCGATCTGAGCACTGAGGAGGTATGAGTCGTACACCCACAGTTTAATGTAGAATCCGAGCCACGGAATGCATTCAAAATTTTCAGTTCTCTCACCGAGAATCGAACCTGGGACCCTGTGCATCGAAGGCACGTGCGCTGATCGGTAGTTCTTTTTTATGGATCAATAGATCATTCCACAGTTTCCTAAATAACCGAGTTTCCTCAAACCTGGATCAACCTTTACAAAAGTGGACTGGTACACGAACACAGGACAGTTAAAATTGCAAAGGCTCTCCCACCGAGAAAGGAATTCGGGACTACGTACATCAAAGGCGCTCGCCTAGCCACTAGACCAGCGAGGAAAGCGCCAATGGGAGTGCTTTGTATCCCTTATGGATTTGAGTTTAGAGTGTCTCTTTAAGCAACGAGGCTATATAAGGCGTGGATTTACATCTTAACGTGGGAACCTAACCAAATGAACTCCTGCCGAGGATCGAACCCAGTCTTCCACACTAAATGTGCGTAATCGTATGCCTTATGTATCGTTGTCATACACTTGGTCACTTTCATGACGATGTAACTGCATTTACTATTAACAACAGATCCATCTCTAACAAGACATAATGTACGGGTCTTCTCTTACTCATTTGGTCGAAATGGCGTGGGAGACCAGGGTTCGATTCCCGGCGGGAGCTCAAGTGTTTCGGATTCCACGTTAATCAGTAGGTCCACGTCTCATATAGCCTCGCTGCTGAACGAGACGTTAAACTCAGAATCAACTCAACTCAACTCATTTGGTTGAAACATTCCTGATAACTTTAACCCTAAGGGACAGGAGATTTAAAATTTATGCCAAAAAATTAAAAATGTCACGAAAGACGAGGGATAGGTTCTGGAGATAGAAGGATGAAATTCGATGTGCATTAGAAATAATTGGATACACGTCCCAGAGTTTTCGTATAAGGATGCGCACGAGATGCGACAGATTTTTAGTGACAAAATGCGAGCCGAGACACAGCTCCTCCAATAGAGACATATACATTTTTCGAGTCGAGACATCACTTTTACAGCACATTTTCGAGACAAGATATCTTCAAATCTTGTCTCATGCGCATCCGTAGTGTTCGAAAATTCCGCTTCTAAGAGATGAATGGCCAAAGGGTGTATGTATGTCTTGCTACAGGAGCACATCCACGTAGAAGCTTCGGCAGGTCTGGGCTCTTCAAAAAACATCGTAACTGGACTGATATTTGTAAGCTTTCTTAACACAACTTAAAAAAACACAAAAATCATTGGTATAGTCTAAAGATTTTATTTTAAGCTGATCTGTACTTTTTCTTTTCTTATAAAAGTAATTTAGTTTTATAATTTTTTACCAAGAATATAAGTGGCAGAAATTAACAATTTTCTTATAATCTTTTCGGGGGTGGATTAACACATGTTCCATACAAAATACACGTACTGGACCCTCTCCCAATAATAATAATAAAAAAATTGAGTGCACGCCTGACGACCTAAAAGTTGTTATACTTAACGCAGGGATGCAAATAAGCAACACATTTTTACTAGCACAAGAAAAAAAAAAAAAAAAAACGACTAGCCCATATCTCACCATATAAATCATTTACTTACCTTCTGTATGGTATTAAATACTCGCCCGCACCGAAGAACAACTCGCCCCGGGCGAGTGGTTATTTGCATCCATGACTTAACGTGAGGGATGTCGCGTATTTCATCAGCTAGTTAATAAACAATATTGTCTGATAATATTGGCAAAAAGATTCAAGAAAAAAATGAGGTAATGTATATTATTCGACTTTATTGACACATTTAACTGTTGGAGTTTAGACTATTTGTGTTTGCAAACATATGCGTAATGATTATTTGGCAATTTAATTTTTGAACAAGTGTTTTTATATGTTACATCATTTAGGAGACCGCATCGTTTATGTTCATGTTAGTTGTGTCATGAGAATAATACGGAGAAAGAAAATAGTGCCGCTTCTGCCATCTCTTGGCATAAGACGGTAAAGACATTGATCGCTCGAGGCAACTAGTGACATCTTCCGCAAGTTCGTTATACTACTTGGAGAGTATTATCTGTTTATTCACCTATCGGGGAACTCATTTTTTTAAAAACAAACTCAACTTTTTAGTTACAAAAAAGACAGCGCATAAATAGGACAAACGCAAGCAAACAAGTAGGACTTCAATAATTTTGTTTAGAAGTTTCAAAGTTACCAATGAAAGGAAAAGTAATCATTTACGATTGTTTACTGAAATTGAAGCGAAATTTGTCTTCATAATGGACTTTCTATGAACGAATTTTGAATATCCATTTCACTTGTCCTAGTGATTTCTGTAAGAGAGGTTGACCTCAGTAGTCAACAAGCAAATGAGTTGTAAGCAAAAAAAAAAAAAAAAAAAAAAAAAAAAAAAAAAAAAATCTTTGTTCTTATATGAACATGCTAAAAAATCTACTTCCATCAGCAAAAATAAAGTTTTTGCAACTATTACATTCGAAAGCCACTGACAACGTTAGAGGTAACAAGGAGGGTGGGTGCCCTTCATACGTTTATTATGGTTTAGTAATATAAAATTATCCTTTATATTATAACTAGCAGAATGCAAGTTCTTCGCACGGGGAGAATAAGTTTCCTTTTGAACTTAAAGGGTACCAAAACTGTCGCCAATCAAGTTAAGGACTCCAAAAACTATGAATTCGACACCAATATCGGCCATTTTCAATTATTTTTACAAGTCCTTCTCCTTCTTAGGAGTACTAATGGAGGGTGCATTTGGAATTAAACTGCAACGGAAGTGTCACTGTTCATCTCAGCGACCCCGAAAACTATGGATTCAACACCAATATATGTCATTTTGATCATATACATATACATACATATTGTAACGATTGGTCCCTGTATTGGAAGCCAAGTTTTGTAATGATAATGTTCTTGTCTCGGGCGTTAAGATTTGCAACGATTGAAAATTACTAACAATGAAAGGAAAGTTTCTGCTCGGGCCGCCAAATAGAATTACTGCGTGATATTACGAATAAGCAGATCTTACGTATTCGGGCGACGAAGATTATGAAACGTATTGTTTTCGGAATTCGATTCCTTATCTCTAATTTGCATATTTAATCTGAACTAGAATGAATAATTAGGGCACTCATGGATGAGCCTAATATGCATCAGAAAAATGAATACATGACCTTGTACTTGAAAAGTGAATGGTATTGATGAGCGGTAACTCATCTGCCTATTACACAAATGAAATTTAAAAAAAAATGGATGAGAGTTTGGAGAATTGAAGTTGACTCCACGGGGCTCGAACTTCAGTTCTCCAAGGTAAAAGTACAGTTTTGCTAAGATGGTTTTGCATTTAAAAAAAATTGATATGTACAACGAACGATGACCTAAGTCTAATCGATCCTGTTTTCCCCATAACGGTGTCTCCAAGGCGTTAGGAAAACAGGTGCGTAGTTAATAGTTAAGTGATTTAAACATGCGGAGCAAAAATCTCACAAGCTGCAAAGCTGAAAGAAAGATTTTTCGCTAATGGCTTGTTCAGTTGGCTACACTGACTATAACTCTGTCACCGAAGTGTGTGGAGATAGCAAAAATAGTTTAAAAGCAACAAACAAGGAAAGTTTAATTTAAAGTTAAAAAAAATGAGTTAATTTAGATAAAAATTTCTGATGGTCAATATAACCGTGCTTCAACTTTTTCAGTTCAGGGTAATTTGAAATAACTTCTAGGTATGCTAATACCGGTTAAAGAAATAGGCATATCTTTGAAATCATAACCACATAAATGCTTTGGTTCTAACGTCAAATAGACCTTTAATAAATTTAACGAGAAATAAGGTTATATCTACAAAAATCAAGAAAGTTAATTTGAATTACAGAAAAAAATGAATTAATTGACTTTATTGAAAATGAATCAGACTTTTGACTGTTTTGACCAAATAATATGATTTTTCTTAACACATTCTTCACTGTACAACGTAATATTCAAGTTATTCAATCTTGACTGTAAAATTTAGCAACAATCTATTTCTGCTCAACCAACCTGACAATATTCTAAACTTTATAATTACCATGACGTAGTTATACAAACAAAAATTTCTATTAAACTGAATAGTAATAACAAAATGATTGATTGTTTTCCCCTAGACATAAACAACTATTAAGTAATTCGACCACAGTTATTACCTCTTTTTAGCAAGAAAAGAAATGGAAATAAGTTTAATAATCGGATTGCGGAATGAAAGAATTAATGGTTTAGGTTGCTTGCAAGACTTACTGGAGAAATAGTTTAGAAGCGATAGTATGCTTTTGAGAAAATTTAGTGCACTGTTTCTAATGAACTCTAGTGAATTTTCAATATTAAAAGATTTGCATAAACAAGACATAACTTTGTAAACATACTATATCAATCGGAAAATAATGCAATTCAAAATAAAAATCGTTACACAACACTAACTACACAAATATTTCATATTCAAATACACTACACAAATATATATAGTACTACGATTATCGCTAGGCCAATTAATCAAAATAATTATATTGTCGACACTTTTTGATTTTCTCACTGATTCCTTCTTTTGCGAATAAACGTTTCTCCATAGGTATGGACCCCATCTGCGTTCGTTGCTCAGATAGGTACCTCCGAAGGGATTTACTCGAGTATCTTAAGTTGTTTACCTTATTTATGAGACTCTTACGATATCACGGGATAAGAATATTTACACTTATTTGTCTGAAACTTACTCAACATAGCACAACTTTGGAAGCTTTATATCAATTGTTTCTTTTAAGAATGACTATACTAAAAATTGACAAGTTACAATAAAATGGTATTAAGCTTGTTTACCGCTCTGACACATATTTCCCTAACACAACCTATACAAATGTTAAAATTTGAACAACTAGACTTTGACGCTAAATCATGGTTTACTCAAGACAGAAATTACATTACATGCACACATCTTAAACGTGATTTATGTTTAAAAGAGAAATAATCCATACTTGATATAAATAAATATTGGATTGCATATAAATGATTATAATGACGGCTTCAAGGATCTAAAAATTGACACATGACAACTACAAATAAATGCATGATTGAAGATCAAATCAAGATATACGAATTTCACTAGTAAAATAATAAAAAATTCATGGTACTTATTCAAGAATGAAATTAATAGTTCCTATATCAGTGAATTAATTTTGGAAATGCAACCAAGGCATTAGGCTATCTGTTTACTTCTTTTAAAAAATAAAAAAATGTTCTTAATGTTTACGGATAGTTCCGTATGAATAAACAATGTCCCGAAGTTTCTAGAAAAATGTGAGTATGGAGATCACGAATCAAGTAAATATTGGTCTCTGTCCTTCCTCAATAAAGAAAATAACAGAATACTTTGTCCTACCTTAATAAGTCTTTCCGCTTATATTTCCACACTTCAGAAGAAAACTGCACTGTACTGGAATAAATTATTTGCCTTCGAAATGTATACCATATTTTATTATTTCAAATGATCGAAATGATTCAATGTTTCAAATCCTACAAAGAACAGAGAATACCTAAAGAATTTTTTAAAAATGATTCTTACAAACAGCTTTCACTTCCATTTTTCAATCGATTCAAGTTTAATTATTTTGTGATAGTGCTCCAGATTCAAATACAAATGTAAAGCGTTCATTGAGATCAGTGTTTCAGAAGATTTTATTCCGGGGGCTGGTGGAGATATCTACGTATAAAAATCCTGTTATAGAAGTACAAGTAGAAGTGGCAATTTTATCAGTAAATAACTATTGTTTCATGGTCTTTCTCGTTCCGAACCAAGACAGAAACGTATCAGCCTTTCTCGATACTGAGTTTTGAAAAGATGCTGATTTGACAACAAAATTTATCTTTTTTATTGTTTTATGATGTTATTCGAAGCTAAACCATTTTTTAAATGGGAAAGTTACATAGGCCTCCTTATTTGTTGAAGTGGCGCCAGGGGTTCTGAAAAAAGGATATCAGAATAAATGGGGAAATCTTGCCTTTCGACGTTACTGACGGTATTGACAAATGTTCCTATCGAAGTAATTACTGGTTCAGTCGAATCTAAGCAGTCGTTGCTGGAAGATTGCAGTCGTATTGTGTGTTGTGCTACCAAACAAAACTTGGTTAAAAGTTGTAATTTTAACCACTTGGTATAACAGCTCTTTTTGTGGGCCTCAGCCTTTCTGGTGTTGCCACGAGACGAGACAGAACCATTCGATACGAGACGAGACGGCACTTCTTTTCTAGACGAGACGACACAGCCAGAAATCTCGTCTTGTCTCGTGGCAACACTAGACTCTCTAGATATATCAGTAAAAGGAATGACAACGTTCCTCACGGAGCACGTGTTAGCTCTCAGCCTCTTTCTTTCACTGATGTTTGTTTACATAGTAGATGAATATTTAGAAAGTAACAAAAGGATGAGATATGCAGATTCTCCTCAAAACCACATTAAAATTGTAGCAGTATTTGGAGCTTGTTATAAATGGATTTACCGGGGAACTAAAATAATTCTTGGAATTGATCATACAGTATTGATATATATATATATATATATATATATATATATATATATATATATATATATATATATATAACATGGAAACAAGTAAAGACAAAGAACTGAAATCGTGAATTTGTTTTCAAAATACAGAAATATCGAAGGAATATCTGTTTAGCCGACTTTAATTGTAAACGAATTTTGAATAAATTTGCATTCCCTGAATTCTTATACATAAAAAAATAGAAATCTTTCTTTTAGCGTACGAAAGAGAGGCTTTAGGAAATTAGGCCAAGATAATTAAAATGATACTGTCCTTTACAAAATTTAAGGGGAAGACCATGATCGAAAAAGCATCAGTCAAACTATAAAGGTCAATGGTAGTTTTTGTCATTTCTTACGACCACTATATGCACCTTATTGCGAAAAATTTATTCGTATTATAAAATCGCTATCGTTCAATAAATGTCAAATTTAAAAGATCTTAGAGATGAAATTGTCATTACCTCTGTCGCATAATATATTCTAGCTTTGGGACCCATGTCATTATATGACATTCACGATAAGTGACAAGAAGAATATAAATCCCAAGTTCAAAACGTAAGGAAAGAAACCGGCTGTTCGCCCTTCAAATTGTGAAAAATGTACCAAAATGGTTGAAATTATGATTTTGTATTTCTTTACGAGAAAGAAGAATAAAAATAAAAATTGGAGCAATTATGTATGTATAAGGCCACTATCTTCTTCAAGTTACTAAACTAACTTCAAGTGTTTCAACCATTTTTGACACATAACTCGAAAACTTTTAGAGATATTAGAGGCAAGAATACGTGGTTGATAATGAGCTTTTTAATTATGTCACAATACTTTTGAATTTTACCTTATGAGAAATGGCATATTCCAAAAATAATTCAGTACCACCCTAACCTGAATTTTACCAAAAGATTAGCGAAAGTGATACGGTGTGCGTCGTCCAGGGTTTAATTCCCGGTGTGGCACTCAAACATTGCTGTGTTGACCAAACATCGAGAGAAAAGTTGGGAAACTAAAAGATAGCGGACTTCAATCTAGACAGCCGGCTACGTTGGGTGTAGTTGTGCTGACCACTAACATAAGCCCGCTGCAGACTCAGATCACAAGGGACTGTTGCGCCAGGAGTTTATATATAGCGTAAGTAAGGACGAATGGGCCTCCCCGCAAATATGTTAAATGGACCCCCTCTATCCACATCCATGAGTCACGTAAATTTGCAGAGAACAGTTTTGACTTTCTATGTTCTATCTAGTGAGTCACAACTTGCTTATATGCAAAAAAAAAAAAAAATATGCACATTATTATTATTATTATTATTATTATTATTATTATTATTATTATTATTATTATTATTATTATTATTATATTATTATTGTGCTATAGTTTTCGTCTATTCTGTTGTACCAACCTCGAGAGTCTACGACATCCGACATTTTTAATGAGGTGTAGTCGCCCCACTTTTTGTTGTTTGGTTCGATGCTGGTTTCACTGTCCTTTTCCCACCTTTGAAATACATAAGCACGGCAGATCGCGAAAACTCGACAAGTCGCGCTGTTTCCGAAATGAAGCTCCCAGCCATTTACTCACCCTGATATATCGTCGTCCTTCCCCATTCAAGGCACAAGCACCACACTGACTAATCGAGTGAGATTCTTGTCACGTTTGGCGCGCGGTTGTGTTATGCCTTGTAGCTCTTATCTCTGCACAATGACTTCGTTCAAAAAGTAGCGAGTGGTCATAATGTTTTCGCTGGTCAGTATAAGTTTTGTTGGCATTTAATTTACTAAATAATCGCTCAGGTGTTACCGTCTTCACAGGTAAAAATGAGATATAGTTGGAACATCACATAATTTTTAACATCCTAACATTATAAAGTTTAACTTCGAAACTGAAATGGGCCTCTTTCTGTTCTGGGCCTCTCAATGTTGCGGGCCCTGCAGGCCCTTTAGTTGCGCCACAGCATTCTCTCTACTCAGAATGATAGGGACAAATAGAAAAATCAAAATTCATTCTGTCCATTTTTCAAGCATCATACACTTCAGAAAAAAAAAATCATATAATACTGATGTAAGAAAATATTGGTATTGTTTGTTTTCTGTATACAAAGAACCATTTAGGTTTTTTATCTCATATTCTGGTAATAATCGAAAAAAAAAGAAAAGAGCTTCATGTGATAAACGGACGAAAGAAAATTTGTCAACGCGATGCCAATGACGTTCTCTGCAAGCTAATTCACGTTTTTCGTACAAAAACTCTATTCCTACCTGCAAAAAGAAAAGATTTCTGTTACTCGTCAATGGTTGAGATTTTGCCCTGCGGCTGAACAATACGGCTTGTAAAACTAGACTCTGACTGACTGCAGGTGCACGAAGGAAAAAAAAAAAACTGTTGGATTCCTCTCCCCGCCCACTTCAAGTGTGGATATCCTGGACACATTCAAACTGAGCGGTACGATCTTTCAGTTCTTCCCAGTAGAGGTGCCAGCAGTGATTGCTAAATGAAAAAGTGAGCATCTGGTGGCGAAAAGGCGAAGTGCTCGGACAAGGGGGTGGGCACAGTAACCTTAACTGGCCATCACAATGGTTCCTAATGTCCCTTCTCAGATCCCGCGGTAGCGTCCCCCGCTGTCTTCTGGATTCAACTCCCGGAGAAGAAGTCCTCGTTTGTCTGGAGCGTCTGGGTCTTCCCGTGGCAGGGCATCTGTCTCGACTACCGGGCCTCGAACTCGTGTCTCTGTCCCTCTCCATCTCCATGTTGTTGGAATGCAACGATGCGTCACTTATCAACTGTTTATCCATCTGCACGTAAATTTCAACAAACTAGTACAGTTTGTATATCCGCCACCATCGCACTACTTTTCCTAAAGTTCTTTTAACTGAATGCAGGAAATCAACGTATATAGATCGATCACAGACTCACTCACTTCAAATCATAATATACGTAGCGTCACCGTAAGATGATAAGAATAATATCACTATGTTAACGTTTTAAATATTTACATAAATAATCTTGTAATGACTATGTTGCTGTGGATAACGCGTGGTTTGGGTAGCTGGCTGCTAAAAGGGTCTTTAGCTTGCCATTATTACGAGGAGTTGATGTATCCTTATGAGTCGCGTGTTAGTGATGTTTGCGCGATGAAGAGTCTATTTAGAGTACCTCTCTTCCGTGTAGGCGTTCTCCCAGCTTTTTCTTAAAAAAAAAAAAAAAAAAAAAAAAGACGCTTCATTCTTCTATTTGTGAATTTTGAATTTCGGATTCTGATTCGCCGCTTGAAGTTCGTGACACAATTTCCCAAAAATCGGTTGATAGCTTGGCTTGGGTTCCTAGCATCTCTTTTAGGTTGGTACGTGATGTTAAAGAGTTTCATAAGCACTTGCGAAGATTATAGATAAAAAAAAATGGTTCCTGTGTGTCTGTGACGTGATATTTGCGAAATCGAGGTACCTTAGGTAGTGCGACAGTGTGGCTGGAGTAACAATAGCAATTTCATTACCGTTGACTTGCGAGGTAGAAAGGTGTGTGGGTGGTCTATTAGTGCGGTTGCCGTCTTATGTTTTTTTTTTTTTTTTTTGAAAAGCAGAGAAACTTCTTTACCTGCGACAAATGAAAGAGGTTCGCTTGGCTGCGAAATGGAACAAAATAAAATTTTCCTTGACTTTTAAAATAAATTGAATTTACATATAAATATGTTTTAATTTGAATATATGAACAATTAATTGAGTGTGTGAGCGTAATTGTCACAATATACATATCTATCTATCTATCTATCTATCTATCTATCTATCTATCTATCTATCTATATCTATATATCTATCTATCTATATATATATATATATGATGACAAAGTGAGATCAAGGATGAGACTTTGCCTATGACGAGTTCATCATATGATGACAAAATGAGATGAAGGATGAGTGTTTGCCTATGACGAGTTCATCATATGATGACAAAATGAGATCAAGGATGAACCTTTGTCTATGACGAATTCATCATATGACGACAAAATGAGATCAAGATGAGCCTTTGTCTATGATAATAAAATTAGATCAAGGATGAACCTTTGTCTATGACGAATTCATCATATGATAGCAAGATGAGATCAAGGATGAGTCTTTGGCTACGACGAGTTCATCATATGATGACAAAACGGTTCGAAACATAAAAGCAATTGTCTTTCCTTCTTCGAACCATAATGCACCCCGTGACAAAAGAAGCTTTGTGGTGTAATTTTCCTATTTTTCCATTCTGGGACGGTGTCCCACCCTTAGTAGGACATGGAAACAATCATATTACGTTTACTTTTAGTACCATAATATGATCTGTGTTCAATGGCAAATGTTGCAGTCTTATTTTCCTAGTTTTCGAGTGTGGGACGGTGTCCCAGCAGTAGTGGGACGTGTGGACGTTCGTCATCAGTCTTTTACTGGTTACATTCCGATCTCAACATTACGTGGAACATAGTAGTATTCATTTTCTTGTATTTTCCATAGGAAATTCCCCACTTTTTTTTTTTTTTTTTTTTTTTTGAGAGTCCTCTTAAGCACTTTGAGCAAAATCTCCGTTGCTGCATATTGTATTCGTCAGGTGAGACTTCTCTTAACCCGATATTTCTATCGTCATTTTTTTCTTGCATTGTTTAGTTTTAAACATGGTGTGCGGCTATTTCGGTCGCCTTTCACTCGCAAACGGTACTCTCTTTCGATATTTTTTCAATGAGATTTCGTCCTTGTTTCTATTGGTAGAATCACCTCTCACGGACAGTGTGACCACCCAGAAAAATATTTCGTACTAACCTATGCAGAAAAAAAGGTACTAGATTTGGGGATAAAAAGTACTAAAATTTTATCTTCTCCCGTTTCATCCTATTTATGACATTTTACGATATCTTATAAGGTTTCCGGCAGCTTCCCCCTCCCCTGTGGGTGGGGAGTGATCCCCACATTCTTGAAAGAACCTTCAACTTTATTGTTTTTACAGTCAAAATTCGTTACAAACCGCGCAAACCACTTACACCTTCCTAATTTTGACTTTACACTCCCAAACTAAAAATCCTGGCGGAATCCCTGCTTAATTGTGGTATTAGAACTCACTGTAAAACCACTAAAGTAACACAAGTATTACAAATATAGAGGATGTCGGGAGGATACAAGAAATATAAATTCCTTCTCGTTGGGGGAGGTGATCGGACGGCACCTATCTCCCACTTCCGCTCTTGTAAATACCACTGTTGAAAAATAAAGCAGAAAAATTGAACAAGAACAGTGAAATTTTCGTACATTGCCAAAGTTTCATGAGATTCCTTTTTTCTCTCCCAAATGCATTTATGAGAAAAGAAGAAGAGGAGGAAAGTACTAGATTTGTTGGTGAACGTACTAGAACACTAAAATATTATAAAAGATACTATAAAAAAGATACTATATATACTATTTTAGATCTAGTACGAAAGTACTAACGGTGGTAACACTGCTCACGCACAGTAACGTCCTGTATGCGTGTATAAGCAAACGAAGCAAAAATGTAAATTATTTTGTCACTAAATAAGAGAATAACCCAAAAGAAGCAGTGTTGCCAATTTGGGAAAAAAAGTCGCTAAATCTAGGAGATTAGACGTTTAAGATGGCGACAAAAAATATTTTTTTCCGATTAGCGACTTCTTTTGGTGATTTTTAAATGACAGTTTGGCGATTTTTTTTACAAATCTAGCGACTTTTGTGCTCCGAACAACTTATTCAATAATCAAGCAATATTAGCTCGAATCAGTTCAGATGTATATTTTCCTTTTGCTTATTTGAATCAGCGTAAGTGTTGACGAGCTGGGAAAGAACATATAGCATTCATATCCATATTCCCGCTTTGATTGATTTTATCTCTTGGGCTCTAACGAGGACCAACTCTAACCTTTAATGTCACTTAGTTTGCAAAGTTTCCCTTTAGAAGCACGAATAATGCATTACCAATAGCAAGCTTATTGTCTGTAGAAGAGTGAATAAAACTCAAGTGGATGTAACATGTTTTCTTTGTGGACTTTTACTTTAGTTCGATTTTCTAAACTCATTTTTGATTTCGTTGAAGGGAAATTGATCATAAAGTAAAATATATACAGGTATATATTGTATTAAAAGTAAAATTATTGTTAGTTACATATGATTCTTTCATTTACGTACGTTTTTGTAGCGTATATGGTATTGTGGTTTGAATTGATTACATACCTGATTTTATATATATATATATATATATATATATATATATATATATATATATATATATAAGAGAAAGAAGGAATTCAACGAATAATTTTTAGCGACTTTTGTGGAAGGCCGAGTGCCCTCACCTTCATCTGCATATCAAAATGCAGATAAGTGCACATTTCCCTATCAATATGGTAATTTATAATTTGTGAATAAATTAATTGCTGATTAATTAGCATTCATTTAGCATATCATGTAACTATTATGAATATTATTGGGTAAACACAGAGCGTAATACGATATTATTAATATGCTTTTGATATATATTTTATTCATGTATGTACTTTTATTCCTTCATAGGTTATGAATATCATTAAATTTTGCGTGCATCTCATTAATGGGAAATAGAATGTATATAGTACATGCGTTATTGGATTTACATATCCTGCATACATATTCTGCATATAAAGAATAAAGAAGAAATCATATTATATTTATTTACTTCATGTATAGAAGTTTGAACTTCGTGTTACAGAGAGAGCTTGAACAGAGTTTTTTTTTTGCGACATCGTTCTGAGCTGAGAGTTTGTGTGAGGTCTTTGACTACTAGTGGGAGGAGAAAACCCTAGATTAACAAGGAAGACTGAACGGATTGTTTATAGGAAGTATGCTGGTAACTTCCTCTGTATAGAAAGTCTAGGTGGAAACATTGCTTACAGACTCACTCCAGGCTTTGTTGCAAAAGTCATAAAATTTTTAGCGTCACTACGATAGATTTCCAATTTCTATACGTGCCAGTTTCACACATTTGAAAAGAATCTCACACGTCCCAAGCTCGATGCGTCTCTCGAAGCGGCGTCCGTTAGCGTCAGCGAACTGATCTATCTCTCTTTCTCCCATGATGCACTGCGTATGTGAAAACTTGTACTTTATTTTGACTATTTTTATGTGTAAATTATTAATATTACCGTATTACGCTCACAAGTTCTTGGAAAGACCGTTAAAATTCATGACTTAATTTGTCATCGTGTTTTCCTACGTACAAGACATTTAGATCTTGTGTTATTGTCAAAATTTACTCAAAACAACAGATGTTTCCATCTCTCTCTTTCTTGGCATGATGGCTGCCGGATTTTAGCAGACGTATATAGGGAGGCCAATGGGAAAAAGACTTCCTACGCATACTATGAGTGATGTCATCTGTAAATATTGATATAATTGCATTCTGTGTATATATTACTACCGTTATGTGTGTATAATCATGTGTTACTATTCTTTGTATAATTACTACAAGTGAAATAAGTTGTGTGTATCATATTTCTGTCATAGACTATTGTTTTGAACAGGAACTTTCGAAGTTGCCGCTTGTCTCTATGAGGGCAGCACCTATCAGGAGTGAGTTGCTCTTCACAAGAGAGCTTTGGCGTCCCCAAGTGCTGTTTTGTCGACAGACCACCCACAGTTTAGCCTCCAGCTATCAAAACTCTTTGTGGTTATTCTGGGAAGAGCGAGTCCTTGTATTCCCTGGAATTCGCGGAGGTTACCAGCTTTTGGTGAACATTGTGATGTTCAGTTGATTCTAAAGTTCGAAAGTGTTTGGATGTCAGAACCCAGAGCGGTGAGACGTTCCGTTCTCCCAGGAGCTCTGATGATTTAAATACATGGTCACCCATGTATCGCGAACTCGGGGGTGATAGTATACTTATATTTGATAGTGGTTCTCACAAGCCAGTGTGTGAGATGTATCTTGCAGTGGAATAGAAACAGTGAAATTTACTTCAATTATCAAACACTTCATTGTTCAAGTATTTAATTTACCAATTTTACTATCAGACACGTGAACTGTGGCTATGTTGGCCATGCCTGTGCAAGCATTTTCAGTTTAACAGTATAGCTGTGAACTTAACTTTCAATAGTGCAGTGGCACTAAAGTAACATTCCTGTCATGGAATACTATAATCTATATCAACGGATCTCAGCCGAGATCTAGTGGCCTGTCACAGTAAACGACAGGGCCCCTCCTGAACTTTTAACAAGGAGAATACCAAATGACGCAGTAATAACTTTTATACTGACGAATTTCTGTATCAGTTGTGACATGTTTTTGACGTCCTCCATTTGATTACTGCATCACCGTCCAGGGACATTTCAGATTCCCAGTAAAATGATAACACCAGAACTAAGTGTATCCTGTGTGTGATTACCATCACAGAAACATTCCAGACCCTCCAAGTAAGCAGAGACTATCAAAGAAGTGGACATTATGTCATCGGATTAACAGCATGGAACTGTGTGAAATTTTCTAAGTCGTTTTTAATTTGTATTTTTTTCTCTTATTTTTTAATCCTCTCTACTCCTCCTCTCTGTATAGAGACAGTGAAAGACTATAAACTCATAACAATGAGGAGAATTTTCTGTATGCTGAATAGCTTACTATTTTAAGAGGTCAGCCAGATCTCCAGTGTGTACATAATAATCTGTGTTCAAGTGTGATGATATATATATATATATGTATAAATATCAGTGTGTAATGGTGAACCAGCTAAATTAATTCCGAAGTAAACAAGTGTTATATAAATTGATATCTGTGCGTGTGTACCTCTGTCATCTAGCTATTGAGCTGGATAATAAATATCTATCTTCAACCAGTAGCGAGAGGGTGTCTATTTTCCTGATTGGTGAGTACCCTATTGCTAATCCAAATGTTTTTATTCCAGGATTGAGAGTTAAGGGAACATTTTCCCCTTTCTCTAGTACTTCTGACCACTTTCCTGAATGGGGCCCAGGGAAGCTTCACGCCCAGTGAACCAAAGAGACACAGCTATGAGTGTAAAGGGTACATAACAGTCTGCTACCTGTTGTTTTGAAATCATTTTTTTTAACCTTATTAAATGTTTGAGAACCCTTTACAAGTAGCTGCTGAGACCATAGCTGTCGTCAGAAATCCCTGAGATATATTTTCTAATTAAAACCCTGAGATTTTGTTTTAACTTTTTACTCATGCTCTAAAATTATCAATTGTGGTAGTGGCGGCTCCAGCAGGAGATTACCTTTAACACTCCAAGAAGGGATTTACATAATAAGAGCTTTTCATTAGTATTTTCATCTATATTTACATATAATTTGAATATCCCTCGTCACTCCACCACCTTTTTACTGTATTGTTGTGTTGGTGCTTTTGCCTTGTGTGCATATTTTATATCTATCGCTCCTTGCACCTCACACCAGGGTTGCCACACTCGAGACTCGCGATGATGCCAAACACGGGTCTGAATTATGCTAGATTTTTGTAAATTATGCCAGATTTTCAAATTATCTTTCCTAACTAATTTTAAAGACCCGCCCCTACTTATCTTCATTATTTTAACTGTATTCATGTACGAAGCTAATATAACGCTGTCAGGAATGATAATGAAATAAATTAGTAAATGGCACATTATAGGGGAGGAAGATCGAATTTATGTTTTATGAATGGATAACATTTTAAGAAATATATATACAACAAGCCGCTTCCGACACAGGCCTGAAGCATTTCTTTTAGTGTATTACTAGCTGTCACCTGAAGCTCATATTCCTCCCCTCTCAAGTTGTAAATTGAAAGGGACAGACACATCCCAGATTCAGGTTTCAGTTGACAGTAATAAAACTATGGGTAAGTAAATATGTTTTGTAGAGTCAAGTTTTGCTATTTTTGAATATTTCTCTGAATTCAACAATAAAATACAACCGCGGAAATACTGAGTGTTCCAACCATAGCCTCAACTAAGAAGAATAATTCCCGACGGTAATTGAACCATCTAAATTTTCGTTCTTTTTCTTTTCATCAGAGGGAATAATGAAATTATGCTAGATTTGGCCAAGATGCTAAAGTCAAGATGCTAGATGCTAAATGCATGTGAATTATGCTAGATCTAGCACCAAGATGCTAGATATGGCTTCACTGCCTCACACTTTCCAACCAAAATTAGAGTCGTTTTAAGCGACTTTTTGTATGAATTTGTTGGCAACACTGTAAAGAAGAATTATAACAAGTTTTCCTAGTACTGCCTTCTCCCTCCTATTTTGTTATCGCTATTCTTAAAGTACTTATGCAAGTAGTAAAAAATTATCTTTTCAAATTTAAAATCCATAACAAAATATTGAAATTCTAATACTATTTCTTAAGGGAATGTAAATTTTGTGATTACATTTGCCGTAGTTTGTCTTAAAAGGATGACTTTGTTTTAGTATGTGTGACAAAAGACAATCAGCATGTATCAGCCATCTATGGGTAATATGTTTACTATATAAATCAAGAGCAACATTTTGCTAAGGGGACTATCAAAATTAGGTGTCATTCTTTTTATGAAACGCTTAAAGAAGAAACCGCGAAATTAAGGTACTTTCGTACATTTATCCCTGATTTAAAGATTTTTGGGGGCAGGATGTCATGGTTCTAATCTCACCCACACCTTCAATTGTCAATTTTCTTAGTCACATTTGATTTTGTTATTACTTACGTTTTTAAATAAAGTTTTAAAAAAGTGGTTTCGAAATAGGTTCAATTGTCTTTACCTTGAAATAGCCTCAGACAGGTACCGTAATTAAGGGCAGCTCCTTCGCTCAGTACAGCCTCAGAAGTGGATGATTAGAAGATGTCTCCTTGGCGCAGCCCACCAGCTTCACCCTACCCTGACTCGGTTAGATACCATTCGTGCTTTTTAATGGCAACCTAGCACAGGTTGGATCGTGCTTTTGCACTGTAGTTCTTATGCCGTACATCCGGAAACCGTATTTATAAGCAAATCGAAAAAAAATTGTAATTTTTCAACAATTGTCTCTGGTGGCCCCCTTAAATTTTATCTATGCCAAGTCAGATATTTTCACGTCGCCCAGTGCAAATGTTTTAGGAGAATAAGAAGTACATCAATGAAAGAATTACAATTTTTCAACAATTATTTCTAGTGGTGCGCCAAAACTACACCTGCACGGTCTCCTTTGCTCATGGCAACCTTGGGCAGAGCCGTAACTAGAGATTTCGGCGCCCGGGGCGAAGTAGAACTCAGCGCCCCCCCACTTACCAAAAAGCTTTCTTTTTTTGCAGGTAAGAGAAGTAGTTTTTGTTGTTATGCTATGTTGATCTTTTTTTTTTTTTTTTTTTTTTTATCAAGCTGCTTTGGGAGACCATTGCAACAGCCAAAAGCAATTATTATTTATCCTTTTACAAATAAGAGTTGTTTCCAAGAGACGTATTTTGGACCACTTGGAGATCAGTTATGGAAATTTACAGTACAACTATTTGTAATATTTCATACTATCGATAAGAAATGATATTTCAATACATTAAAAACTATGTATACTACTGTTAAAATGTTCGAAATGGGTGACAGCATTAATTTCCAGGAATAATTGTAAACTTTTATAGTTATATTCTCTATGTGACTACATAATTAGCATTTAAATTTCGATTCTTTTAATATCAGCAATTAAACGGGTTGGATTTGTTAATGATAGACTTTCTTTTATTACTCTTAAGAATCGGTGGCGTGATATTGTTTTAAATGTAGGCCCCAACAGAAGATAAGGACAGGTAGGGCGACAGGTTATAGGGAAAGAAGGTATACATAAGGAAAGTAATGATAACGGTGTTAGTTTCGTGAACTTTGGAACATCCAAAAACCTTATCGTGAAGAGTACAAAATTCCCCACATCGCGACGTTCATAAATACATACGGACCTCGCCAGATGGAAGAACACACAACCAAATTGATCACGTTTTAGTAGATAGAAGAAGATGGTCTAGTATAATTGATGTTCGCTAGGCCCGACTGTAACACTGATTAATATCTGATAGCAGCGATAGCAAGAGGAAGAGATTATTGTTGAATAAAAAGAATAGTCATCATTTGAAAACAAAGAGGTTTACTTTAAAGAAATTAGAGAGAACCAGGCGAGAGTTAAATAACAGATTGAAGTGTAATAGATTCTCGTTTTTAGAAGAATTTGAGATCACCAATGCTGAGGATACTTGGGTTCAAACTAGGGATAGCATTAAAGTTCAGCAAGAGAAAAATTGGGGCACGCGGAAATACGTAGGAACAAATTATAGTTCGACCAGGAAAGTACCAAACTAACGGAGAAGGGAACAGAGGTGAAACTGTGATGGCTACAAAATCCGAACGATATAACTACACTAAATTTCGTTGATATCAGACGGGAAACTTCCAGAACGTTTAGAAGAGAGAAATGTGATCTTTTGAAAGCTTAAATTAATGAACCTGAAGATAATACTAAAAGAAAAAATCGAGAAATGTTCAAGGGCATCAACGAATTTAAGAAAGGGTATCAATCTCGCGAGTATATAAAGAAGAGAGACGACGGAACAATTCTTACTGCTACAGATAACATCTTGAATACTTTTAAAGATTTCTTTGACGATTTGCTTACTACGTCGGGACATAGAATTGCGTCGGGACCGTAATACAGCAAATAATAGATGCGTTAAAATAATAAATAATACTTTTGATAAAGTGGGTACTTTCAAATATCTAAGATCAGTATTAACAGACGAAAATCATATTCACGAAGAAATTAAATGTCGACTAAAAGTAGGGAATTTATGTTATTATTCAGTTCAAAACCTCTTGTCGTCGCGAATTCTGTCGAGGAATTTGAAGCTTAAAATATAAAAAACGATCCAGTTGTTCTGTATGGTTGCGAAACATGGTCGCTCACTCTGAAAGAAGAACATAGACTGAAAGTATTTGAAAACAAGATCCTGAGACGAATATTCGGACCCAAGAGGAACGGGAATGGCGGAAACTTCACAACGAGGAACTACATAATTTATACGATTTACCAAACATTGTTACGGTCAACAAGTCTAGGAGGCTTAGGTGGGCGGGTCATGTAGCTAGAATGGAAGAAAGTAGAGACGCTTTCAAAGTCTTGACTGGAAGACCAATCGCCAAAACGACCATTAGGAAGACCTAGGCGCAGATGGGAGGACAATATTAAGATGGATCTCGCAGAGATAGGAATACAAAGTAGAAACTGGATCCAGTTGGCTAAGGATAGAAGTCAGTGGAGGGCTTTTGTGAACGCGGTATTGAACCTCCGGGTTCCATAAGCCATAGAGTTAGTTAGTTAATATAAATCGCACAACTTATAAATTCTCTTCAATGACGTATCCCTTTGTGGGTACATTGTCACAAAGACCACATTATTAATCTGAATTTTGGATTTACCTGTCTGTTCAATCTTTTGATATCGCAAAAAGAAATTTTCGTGTTCTACGAAAACGTACAATACTGACAAGGTGTGAATAATCCAACTCATCATTCTCATTAAGTTAACATTAAAATGTTGTTCTATGGGTTTTATGGATTCAGTTCCATTACGAATATTCGCCGGAGCAAGTCCCAAAGTATCGGAAACTGAATAATTTAGAAAGTAGGTAATTTCCGTAACATACTTAATCCAGTCTGTGTGTTTATTTTTACAACAGTGTCAAAATAACACTGTTCAACAACGAAAATGTAAATTTAACAAACTCAGCTAATTCTTATTGATTTTGTGGTGCTGATCACGAATTTGAAAGTTATTTTCGAATATTAGCTCTACTTTTCGTTTTACAGGCATGTCTAATAATAACGCTTTAAAAATAAATATATTCGCTTCGTTTGGGGTAAAATGTTACACTGGAGAAACTGTATGAACGCTTGGTTTCATTGTGTTCCTTATCTCAGTAGTGTTCTGCTATTGTTAGAAAAGACAGGTTTAGTGCAGTTATCAGCGTTTTGGGTGTGACGTTTGTGTAATGCAGGACAAAAATACAACTACAAGTACGCAAAAATACTGGTATTTCGAATGTATATTTTTAAATAGTTGTCGGAACTATTTCAAGTGACAT
This sequence comes from Thermobia domestica, assembly GCF_964235325.1. NCBI lineage: Eukaryota > Metazoa > Arthropoda > Insecta > Zygentoma > Lepismatidae > Thermobia > Thermobia domestica. The sequence continues at coordinate 381,796,183 of NC_137454.1, read as the reverse complement.
TTTGAGGATTTCAATAAACAAAAATGCCGCGAAATTGTATAAACAGTGCGGATAGCTTCTGCTAGGTGTGTCGGGAAGTGACATTTTCCTCACAAGAGCAGACTATAACACCACTAATAAGAAAAGCCTATCAATATTACTTTGATTGTAAAATTGGAGACCAAGATAAATCTTGGGCACCCCACATTGTGTGTAACACTTGTGCCATCAACCTAAGAAATTGGATTAATGGGAAGGGGCACTCAATGCCTTTTGCAGTGCCCATGATTTGGAGGGAGCCAAGCGACCACATCAGAGACTGTTATTTTTGTATGGTTCCTTCCGTCAAGAAGGGAATTTCCACGAAGAAGAAGCGGGCCTTGATCTATCCTAACATTCCTTCTGCAATGCGCCCTGTTCCACATGCAGAAGGAGTGCCTGTTCCTGACCCACCTAAAGAATATGATGATCAAGAAGTTGAAGCTTCTGAATCAAGTACTTCGAAGGACCTTACGTTTGTTGTAGAAGAACCTCCATGTGAACCATATAGACTTACTCAAGAGGAACTAAGTGACCTAATCAGAGACTTGGACCTCTCGAAAAGCAAAGCCGAAATTTTAGCGTCACGCTTAAAGCAATGGAATTTATTGCAGGAAAAAGTAAATATTTCAGTGTATCGGAATAGGGAGAAGATGTTCACTTCATTTTTTACTATGGAAGGCACACTTGTGGCATGTACAGATGTAAATGGTCTCATGAGGGCACTTAAAATTAATTACGAACCTACGGAGTGGAGGCTCTTTATAGATTCGTCCAAGGTGAGTTTAAAGGCAGTGCTTTTACATATTGGAAATGAACTTCCTTCAATTACTGTAGGTTACGCAGTTCATATGAAGGAATCTTATGAAAACTTGAAACGTTTACTTCAAGCCATTAAATATTACGATTTTCAGTGGCTCATTTATGGTGACCTTAAAGTAATAGCACTGTTGCTAGGTATGCAGTTAGGGTATACAAAGTATTGTTGCTTTATATGTGAATGGGACAGTAGAGATCGTGGATCTCATTACCGCAAAAGTGATTGGAGTACCAGAGAAACTCTTCAGCCGGGAGTGAAAAATGTGCAGCATGAACCACTGGTAGATCGTAACCGAATTTTGCTTCCCCCTCTACACATTAAATTAGGTCTTATGAAAAGTTTTGTTAAGAGCATGAACCAAGAGGATGACGCCTATAACTACCTAAGAGGACAATTCCCTCGATTAAGTGATGCCAAAGTTAAAGAGGGTGTTTTCATAGGACCACAGATTAGGCAACTATTCAAAGATCACAAGTTCGACGAAATTCTCCAAGGTGAGGAGAAAGCTGCGTGGGAAAGCTTGAAGAGTATTTGTTCACAGTTCTTGGGAAGACACCGAGCAACAAATTACAAACAACTGGTAGCAAAGTTGTTATTGTGCTACGAAAATCTTGGTTGCAATATGTCTCTGAAACTCCACTTTCTTCATTCACATCTAGACTTCTTTCCCGAAGATTGTGGAGCAGTAAGTGACGAACATGGTGAACGTTTCCATCAAGATATTGCAGCCATGGAGAAGAGATATGAGGGAAAGTGGAGTTCTAACATATTGGCCGACTATTGTTGGACTATTGCAAGGGATGCTCCAGATGTAACCTACAAAAGGCAAGCCAAGCGAAGACGCTCAAAATAAACATAATCCTGTACAAGGGATCACTTGAAACTTTTGTCTACATTGCAGTGTAGTTCTTGCACAAAAAGGTATTTGTACATATTTTTCATATTTTGATGTTAATACTGATTTTTATTACGGAATTGTTAATGTTTAACTTGACCACGGTTACCGGTACTTTATTTTCTGTATCGCTGTGAAACTGGTATTTGCGCAATTTTGAAAAAGGAAGTACAAGGGTACAGAAAGCTATAGGTTAGGGTACTTCTTAACTCCCCAGCTTATCACATCACAGTGAAATAGATAAAAAAAAGTGAAATGTAGGTTTTTACAAGGATTTTGCTTAAATGTAATATAAATATTAATATATTTGTATATATACAGCTACTGTTGTACAAGGGCGTTTTTTTTTTTCACAACCTGAGCTAAGAAAATTCTTCTACTATCATTTCCTTTCATATTATGCTTAAATGAATGTAAAAATCGCAATTTCAAAGAATTTACATACTTTTGATCAAAATTTGTTGAACAGTGTAACATACCAAGATTTCGATGAACATCTTGCTATCAACGCCCGGGGCAACCGCCCTGCTCCCCTCTTCTAGCTACGGCTCTGGCCTTGGGAGACAGTTGAAGGAGTTCTCCGTAGCTCATGGCAGCCCCGAAAAAAAAGGTAATTAAAGAATATCTCGTTTGCTCAGCTTCAGAAGATAGTTTTAAACGATTACTCCATAGTCCATGGCGGCCCCAGGAAAAGATGTTGATAGGTGAGTGATTAACTGTTAACTGATAGATTGCTCCTTTTGAGATGTTCTTTTATACGCTTCTTCCTGAAGGAGAGTCCATGTAGGGGCGATCGGCGGTATTCGTGTTTCGTCGGATTCCTTCTTCGTAACTTCCTGGAGGCGTTTTCTTTTAACGACACTTACTATGTTGTTTATGAACTAAAACTATGCGTTCCTACTAATTACCTGTGTGCGGGGATGGAACTTTATAATATCTATTTATAACACTAGAGAAAAATGGCTAGAATTTAGGAATAATGAATCTTGAATTCGCCAAAATTATATCTTAATAGCTTCCTTACATTTATGCTGTCTAATCATGCAAAATCAACAACACTCCTTAATCATTAAATTTATCTGTGGTAATCAAAAGAGTGCAATGTTTTACTTCAAACATCGTTCAGAGAGTTTAACTACTAGAAGTACATTATTTCTCAAGTGCAAAACTATGAATAGACGAATATATGAAATTCAGATATGGATTATTGGTTCAATAATTGAACTTTGTTAAAACAATTAAGTTTTACACGCTATTCCTTGAATTTGACTGAATTCATTGTGAGCATTGTAATGCTATGAGGAACATTAGAAAGACGGTGGAGAGCACCATCTATAGACGGCTGGGGCATATTTTCACTCACTTAAAAAATTTCTTTTACTGTTATTACGTCATACTAACGATAAGCTATGAATTTTAACCTTTCTTTGATGCATTGAAAGCAAGGATCTTCACTAATCTGTTCGTAATTGTTCATAAATAACTTGAATAACAATATATATTATATTACACTCTGATTAGCTAAAGTAGAAATACCTCAACGATTTATAGCTTTACAAGCGACGTTTTCTTCACTGTGTCCGTGGCCGAGTCGCGAGAGTACGCGCCTAGTAATCCAAAGGTTCGTGGTTCGCGCCTGCCCTGGAAGATATTTTTTTTTTACTTTTTAAAAGTGTTTTTTAGACTTTCCTTAATGTAACTAATTACGCATATTATCGATTTAACATATTTTGGGAGAGTAATAATGTTTCGTTGCGTCTCTGCCGCTGGTGGTATAATTTTCAAAACGGAATTGGAGCCACAGCGGGGATCGTCGCTGCGGGGCCGCCAATTTTTGGCGAGATATCTCTAGTTGCCCATCGGTGGTCCTACGGCATGGGGAAACCACTCCAACGCCATCTGTTAGCACTCGGCTAAACAACGTTCAGTCTAGGAACGAACGCGTGCTCAGCGCGCTGCGCCGTCCTGTCTCAGACGTATCAGGAGGTTTCTAGTCCTAGTGCCCACCACATCTTTTATTGATGTGACTCCCCAGTTTGCCTCATGATGTTGAAAATTAGGAAGCACCGGCCGGGAATCGGACCTACGCTCGAACCACTACACTACGATGTTCCTTTAGAAAAAAAAAAAAACAGAATGACGCGGGTATTCAACATCCTTGAGAATAAGGGCCCACTAAACAATATATTTTAACATCAACTTTCGTGCTGTAAATAATATCATGATATTTTCTAGACCCTGAACTCAGACACTTCCGGAGCACGGTAGCTCAGTGGCACACAATACATCTGCTGCTGAGGAATCTCTCATTCGATCCCACAATGTATAAGTTTGTGATGGACAATATCGTAATTGTGGGTTTTCTTGGGGTTTTCCTTTTCCTCACACATTCTATTTCCAACAACTTCTTCATAATCAGTTATTGTTATTGATCACCAGTATCATTTATCCTTTTTTTATACTTTCTTGGCGGCGTCCGTCTACCAACTTTGTACCGATTTACAATATATGTGCAAACCGTTATGCTACAAAAATGGTTATTTCAGTATCTACTGTTCACTTATTAGATGTATTCGCACGAAGAAATGTTTTCTGACAAAGAGGGTAGTGTAGCAGAGCGAGCGATGGCAAGCAAATATCACATGAGGTTAGGGTGCCCAAGGACACGAGTGCGGGTGCTGTTGATTATCACTAAATAGGCACAAATTTACACAGTAGACATACGGGCCTAATCTTCACCCTATTACATTGTTTCCTTAAGTACAATAGTGTTGTATTGAAGAACACTGTTTTCGGTATTGTTTCTCTGTAGATAATGAATTAAATGTTTGGTACTTACGGTACGAAGTATGTTCCTTAAATATTACTTAATTCTAGGACGTTAAACTCAAAAACAACTCAAAGAAAGAAAGGAAAAGGAACAGAAAAAGAAAAAGAAGACCCTCCTTTATTATGAATTAATATATTTTACGTTTAAATTTGCCATAAAAATGGCTCCCAAATACTTAATCTGCATCAAATTCTTATTTTTTTTCGTGTTTATTAAATAGTAAACTACAATAATTTATTGGTTATCCACAATATCTACTTTAACGTGTATTTCAAAATGTGTTAAACCTAGTAAGCGAGTGGATGCTATCGTGTCTGGACAGCTAATTAGCTTCGTTTTTTGTTTCGTAATCCAATTTCCGACTGACACAATGGGTTAAAAGGTATGCCACCACATTATGTCCTCAAATCAGATTTCCCATCTGCGGTCATCAAAGCGTAACATCACTGTCTTGTTCACCATCAACAGGCATTATTCTCCCCTAGCGCGTTAACTTGGTTTTACAACACCAGCAAAACATGTTACACGGCGAATCACGCTAAAACGCTAAAACAAGGGTTCAGTCGAAGAGCACTGTTTTGGATATGACTAATTACGTTGTATTTACAGTACGTTTTTTTGTCATCAGAGAGGACATTGTAGCCTAATAATCAAAGAGTTGGATTTATGTCCGCGTAGTTCCGGATTCGATTCCCAATTTTCAGCGTTCACTTACGTTAACGTCGTGAGGCAAATTGGAGAATCACGGTTACTATAAGATATACTACATTGACTTGACACCTCTTCCATTTCAAGCGCTGCTATTGGCTGAAGAAATTCCACTCTCTTTCGCTAAGACTCTCTCGCTTAACAACAGCTGAATCCTTATTGGCTCAACGCGTGGGTGTGAGCTGTAGTTTGCATTTTTGCCACGGCTCAAGACATTTTGGCAGCACTATAGGTATAGAAATATTCTGATACGTCTGTTAGAGACAGGCGACACAGTGCGCTGACCGTGTGTTCTTCCTGGACTTGACTTAGTTCAGCTGGTCGCTAACAGATGGCGTTGGAGCAGCTCAAGCCTACAAAGGCTGTCAAGGTTTGGTTATTTGTTACCAGAAAAACTGTAAACAACGTGACCAGTGGTTAGAGTGGGATCTGATCCACTATAGAGCATTTGAGTATTTCCGCACCAGAAATCGAATTCATGACGAGGAATGATTTCAGGGCTGGCTTGGGATGTAGAATTTTCCCCCGGAGCAAGAAAATATTTCCCCTGTGTTTTATCTCCGTTCATGCTAGAGGTGGGTTATCAGTATTTACAATACAATTTTCTTTTTTTACCCAAGTGTATTAAAAGTAACCTCCAGGGGAAAACTGAAATCAGATTTGCCCGTAACTTCATATTCTAAAGGCATAATGACTAACCACTACACCAGTCGCTGTAGTATCCCGTAACATGCTGTTAGGCACCTTAGATGTCGAATTCTGTCGGACCACTCATTTTTTTGTTAAGAGGCTTCGTCCCGGCGAATTAAAATACCGCTAGATAAAAGATAATTAAAATGTAGAACAAGAGCGCCCTAGACAATATTATTTTGTGTCGTTATCACAAGTCACCTAGCGGCTTTCCGTTTTCAGCCGTTTAGAAACGCGAAAATAAATGTCGATTTTCAAAATGGTTCGAAATCGAAAGCGGCTAAGTGAGTGGTCATAACGGTATCTCATGTAAAATGATATTGTCTAGAGCGCTCTTGTTCCACATTTCGATTTATCTTTTATCTATTTGAAGATATCAAATAATTACTGTAAAATTAGCAGTATTTTAATTTCGCCGGGATGAAGCCTCTTAAGTTTTTGAGTATTTTTTGTTCTGTTATCGTACTTCTCATTTACGATAGTTAAACATACGTTTCAGTACTGATATTTGACCTAGAAGATGAGGAGGAGGTTTACGGTAAGATGCCCATATTAGATATTCGAGTTTCGTACGAGATTTCGAACCGAACATAAATGCATGTAAAAAATGACAAGGGAAACCTTCTTACTGTTGTGATGGAGCCTAGAAGATTTCGAATTCTTTTTTCCAGCAATGTTGCGTTGTTGGCATGATGAGGGCCCAGGGAAACACCCTGATGAAATGACAACGTTGATTTTAAATTTCATATATATATATATATATATATATATATATATATATATATATATATATCGAGTTTCTTCTGTTACAGAGGAACGAAGCATGTGTAGTAATTTTAAAACCTGAGCTGCCAACTGTACAGAGTTTCAGCCACCTGTCACCTGCGGCGCTAGTTGCATGTAAACAGAAATGGCGTTTCATTTGGAAAACTGGTCTCGCGAAGAAGTACGCTCAGTCATTCGATTTCTGTGGGCAAAACGTGTAACCGTGGTTGAAATTCACCGTTAGCTGGTAGAGCTTTACGGAGAGACTGTGAATTCTCGTCAGCATGTCGCAGAATGGTGTCGAAACTTCGCGGCTGGTGGGGAAAACGTCACCGACGAGGAGCCCAGTAGTCGACCCAGCACGGCAACAGATGTGAACACAGCTCGTGTGGATAAGCTGATTCAGGACAACAAGAGAATCACGTTACGCCATCTGATGGCAGTATTGGGAATGTCATTCAGAAGCGTTCGTCACATCTTGTACGATATTCTTCATGACAACGTGTCTGAACACACAAGTACAGGATTTTTAACCAGGAGGGAATCTTCCAACTCATCAAACGATGTCTCAGCCGATATGGGGACTGCGTCGAAAAATAACCTAATGTATGTACTATCTGTTGGCTGTATTGTTTGTATGAAATAATACATACACGTTTCACTGTAGGCTTTGTAACCTTACTTTCTGATCACTCCTCGTATGTACTATCTGTTGGCTGTATTAGTTGTATGAAATAATATATACACGTTTCACTACAGGCTTTATAACCTTACTTTCTGATCACTCCTCGTATGTACTATCTGTTGGCTGTATTAGTTGTATGAAATAATATATACACGTTTCACTGTAGGCTTTATACCTTTACTTTCTGATCACTCCTCGTATGTACTATCTGTTGGCTGTATTAGTTGTATGAAATAATATATACACGTTTCACTGTAGGCTTTGTAACCTTACTTTCTGATCACTCCTCGTATGTACTATCTGTTGGCTGTATTGTTTGTATGAAATAATACATACACGTTTCACTGTAGGCTTTGTGGCCTTACTTTCTGATTAACCCTCGTATTCAGTGTTGCCATAGTCCTAGCTCTGAAGTGGGCTGAAAAATAGTACCAAATTGAAACAAAAAGGGCTGAATTCATGATTTTATACCAGTACAATACATAGCTCTATAACACGAAACCAAAAGAGGTAAAGTTCTAGAACACTCACCCCCGCTCCCTTCTTCCAAGAGTCCAAATCAAGAAAGTGCTCTTTTTAAAAACTACTTTTAAAAAAAAAAACATCCAAATAGGAGGACCCCGAAACAACCGTGAAAGTAGACGAAACTTTTCTCGCACGTAGGAAGTATAGCAGAGGCCGCAAATTAAAACGAAAACAGTCATCATCTTTGGTATGTATTGTAAAGAAACCAAACGCGCATCTATTTCAAAGTCACCAATAAATCAAAACGGCATTATGGCCATATATGAAAAAATATATATATAAAACGGGGAACAAATCAATCATCTCCCAGTTCGTGTGTAAACAGTACGTTATAATGAAACAGGGACGTCATTTAGGAGGGGCAGGGAGGGGCAATTGCCCCCCCTGAGTTTGAGATTTCTATAGATTTTATCAATAAAATAGTAGTAAATCAGTTAAATACGCGAAATTTTACTTATATCAAGGGGTTTTGCCCCCCCCAAAGCAAACACTGAAATGACGCTCCTGTAATGAAATATTAAAATATAAATTATTGCACATTATTATCGCTTATTTCATGACCAAAGGAGGATAGTAGACTGCAATATTTATTAAATGGTGTTGATTTGGGTAGAATTGTACCAACTTTTTCACAAAAGGGGCTGAAAACGACAGCGAGGTACCAAAGGGGCGAAGAATGACAAAAAGGGGCTGGATTTGGTACAATTGTACCAAGTGTAGCAACACTGCTCGTATTTTAAGTTTTAGCTACATGAAAGCACCTGCTAATAAAATTATTGCTTGCGTGCTGGAACTAAACTTTGGCACAAATAGTAAGGTATGTTGCAAAATGATACGAACGATCCAAATATGTGATATAACTTTAGTAAGTGCACGTCACGGATTGAATGCGTGATATGTAGAGATGTATAAGGAGGATATGTTTACAGGCCATGGATAGTTCATTCATTTCCACGGCTAACCAAATTGAAAACAAAAAACAATCAAAACAAGATGATAATGACTGTTGCAAAATGATACGAACGCAATACAAAAGCTAGTTCGAATAGACAATAAATGAGCCACTGCATAATACCAGCTTGAACACTCGATTAAACATGATGTTTACCAGCGTTTGCAGCAGAGTCACATCAATTTGATACCATGCAGCGATGATGGCATCCTTCAACTCACGAACATTGTTGTACTGGATACCGATGGCGATCACTGAGCGACACAACATTTCCTAAAGATTTCCCATCGGGTTTTTGTCTGGGAAATTGAAAGGCCAATCAAGTAAATCACGTCTTTCTCCCGAAAGCAATCCTTGGTAGTTCCAACAACGTGGATAGTAGCATTATCCTGTTGGAAGATCCACTCGGGACCAGCAATTCGCGAGGTAAATGACAACAAATTGTCTGCGAGTACTGTTTAGTACGTGGTTGATGTCATATGAGATGTAAGAAATTCGTGATTTGTTGTACCATAACAACCGAAGCCCTCCCCCCACACAAAATTACCGACTGTCCTTGCTATCGCTTGGAGTACATCTGCTCTTATTTCCGCAGATCGTGTCAATAGTATCATCAGCCATCGGGACCATTCAAATTAAATTTCTTTTAGTCACTGAAGATAACACGACGCATTCTGCTTTCAGGTCACATGTATTTTGGTCCAGATCACCCGTCGCTCCTTGTGCTGCGCGGTGAGTTGTGGCTGACGCTTACGCTTCTTATATCAGAGATATGATTACAGCGTTTCACAGGTCTTGATAGGCTAGACTTATGTACACGAATGTTAGGGTCTTGTGCCAACTGTGTAAGGGATATTCCAGCACAATTTAGCTTTCGAACAACCTGTCTTTGCTTTGTGGCGTTAATTAACGGGACCTTCCTGATGATTTCCTTACTTCATACCGCATCTCAAGTTTAAGAAAATTGTTGAGGACACAAGCACATTGCCCAATTTGATGTGCGATTTCATTAACAGATACACCTTCTTCTTTATATGCCATTATTTGACAATTTTCGCACTCAGATAATACTTTGCCAGGGCCCATTATGCTTCTCTTACTCGTCACCTCACACAGATGTCCTCGCCGTAGTAAACTAGCCTACACTTCTATCACTCGTCTGCTATACATTTTGCCTTCTCGTCTAACGCCCTCTATGTTCGTAGCAGAGACCTAGCTACATGTTATTACACTAAACATGTCATCGTTCGTATCATTTTGCAACACTTTTCTTGGGCTGATTTTTCATTTTTGTTTCTCCCTGTCCTCTATACGTGTATATTTCTACACTACCTGTGTTCGTGTAACATGAATACAACACTGTTTCATTCACCCTCACTTCTATTTTCCGTTTCCTCTCCGATCACATAATATGACAATATCTGGTATCGTTCGTATCATTTTGCAACGCACCTTATGTACCAAGTTAACGCTGTTAAGTTCTATATGTTCGTATACCTTATTATTTGTATATGTAAGCTGCAATATGGTAACAACTTGTTTCGAAAACCACATATTCACACTGAATTGCACGTGGGTTTAAGTTGATACAGATACGAGATTTCAACAACAACAAGATGATTTTCCAAAAGTTTATGGTAACTTCTTGTTTGATTTTTGAAAATTATATAATAAGTACAATCCTCTTTAAAGTAAATGTTTAAATTATTTTTTATAACGGGGAAAAAAATAAAACAATGTAAACATTTCAGTAATAGTTTCAGGAGACATATTACTTAATTGAGTTTGCCATCTGTATTTGAAGTTTTGCAAAACCGCCAATTACATAACGACCTAATTCTAGCCCTCTCTATTAGAGGTATCACGAGAATGTTAATAATAGTAATTACAAATTTAGTCACAGTACAATAACACAGAAAATTACTACTAGCAATAATGAAGATAATAAAGGTACATAAAACGAAAATGTATACTTTTGGAGGAAACATGTATGACGTCAGAATAAACCATTAGAAGCTACGTTGCAACACAATTTATTACTAGAGAAAAAAAAACTTGGCCATAAACGACAAGTTTAAATTCATGAGGCAAAATATGTTCGTATATTTTTTCTTTTCTTTTGTAACCTAAGGGCACGGTCATGGCGAAATTTTCCTATTTTATCTTTCCCTTTTCAATTTTCTTTTCTTGAATTAATCCTCATCCTTCATAGAACAGTGTGTTTATACCGAGCTTCAGAGGTAAATTTTCCTCACTCCAAGGCAAATCAGGGTTTGGAGCACAAACATTCAAAGAATTCTCTACGGTTCAGGCAACAACAAGACATTTGCGGTAAAGAGAACATCTACAACCTTGTTTCAAACGTCACTGACAAAGCAGAACTGCTGTGAATGTGTCTGAGTAGTCAATCAACGTGCTGTCCATTTGATCGTCAACTGCAAACGACAAACACGTTTATTTATTTATTTATTTATTTATTTGAGAAAGGAAGGAAGATATGAAGCTTGACTCAGCATGTGGTATCAGCAAGTTCCACTTAAAACAATATGTTTTGCTTCAATCTGGTTGAAGGAGGAAAGGAAAGGAAGAAATCGGAAAATGTCGGTATAATCGTACCCTAACACAGAATTTTTATCCTCGTACCATATATATCTATGTCTAAATCTAATATATCTATATCTATCTATCTATCAATCTATGCTTGTGTGTGTGTCTGTTTCGATTTTTCAACTGGAAGATCAAACGGATAATGGTAAACAGCAAGCATTTAAGCAATCTTCATTTTGCTGATGACATAATTCACTTCCCATGTAATTCAGAACTTCAATATATGATAGGAAAACTTAATTTGAAGAGAAAGGAAGTTGGGTTGCAACCAGTGGCATCATTTGGGCCTTCAAGGAGGGGTTTCAATTACTCTGCCATTGAGTTTGAGATATATATAGTAATGGAAAACGTGGAAATTCACTTCTCTTATCCTTCTCCCAAGCAAAGCCTGAAATGACAATGTTGGTTGAAGCAAAATAATTATGAAAAAGATGAAAGTTATGTTTAACAACTTTACAAGGAAATCAAAAATTGAAGTTCAAAGTATGGAAGTAGAAGTGAATAGATACAGGATCCGAACGGGAGATATCCATTGGTAACAACATTATGGAAGAAATTCATATATTTATGGTTAACCCTTTCAAGCATAACAACCCATATGAGGCGCTAATATTATTTATTTTTCTAACACCTCAAAGTGAGTCGATGTTACGAGCTTTTTCTTCCATGGATGCATGAAGGCCTTAGGCAAGTTGCTTTAGGTTTCAAATGTTGCTCGCAAGATGGAAGGTGGTCTATTATCCCCACTGGCGTTTCTAGCATAAAAAAATTGGGGGGGTGATATCAAAGAAAGTTATTTAAATGGTACTACCTAGCCCAACCTGTTTATTCATTTCGATTCCATTTGTTATCTTTCTGCTTACCTTCACGGACCCCTTCAAGAATTCTAGCCTGAATATTATATTCCAAATACACCGTGTAAATATAATTATTATTATTATTATTATTATATTCTGTCGTTAGTAAATAAATTAAATTAGAATAAAATATTGAATATTTTGTACTTCAAAATATTGTGGGGGCGTGTCCCCCTCGTCTCCCCGGCCAGAGACGCCCGTGATTATCCCCATGTTAGTCACGGTCATGTATTTAGAGCATGTATTCCTCACTGGTTTCAAGTTGCTATTTTATTTGATGTAAATTCAATAGAATAGAAGATAATCCGAAGGTTTAAAAAAATAAATAATAATTTTATATTTCTAAATACTCAAGATAAGCATTCTATAACTGTTTTTATCATACGTATTGAAAATAATACCGTTCTGGCCATTGAAACTTGTAACTTCAAATGAAGATTTCATGCAGCTACGAACGTTTTCAGTACATACTAGAAAGTTCCGTAGTAAATTATTGATATGGAATGGCTGTACTTATTTATTTACTTTCGACTCTTATCTCTGTTAATGAGAATAAATTGGTTTGAGGAGAGCCAATGTAGATAAATTTGACAATGCCAGTTGTAGCAGGGGCGCGTGCCACAAAGGGAGTCCATCTGGTGCAGATCCCCACCAAAAAATTCCTGAACTCAACATACGGTATATTTGTACATCTTAACTATATAAAAAAAACTATATGAGCTGACGTAAATTATTGAGCACTTCCTGTAGAGCTACAATTATTAAATTTGGCATGATTGTAGCTTTCCGAAACTAACCGACAGGAAAATTGGCAGAAGTGAATATTTTTAATTTTTAGTGTGTCTGAAGAGCGGATGAATAATTTCCCCATGTTATTTAAATGGACCCCCTTTTTTTTTTTACGTATAATCTCATGTTTTAGGTACTTAGAATTGGAATAAAAATATGAAATTCGGAATGCTTGTATGTTTTCATTAGCACTACCTAAGTAAATCAGTAAAAATAAAAAAAATCAAACTTTAAAGTGTTTTTTTAGGGTACTGAAAAATCTTTCCCATGTTATTTATATGGGGCACCTTTTACACCCTCAAATTATTGAGCACTTCCTGTAGGGCTACAGTGATTAAATTTGACGTGATGGTAGGTTTTCGGGAGAAATCCACAGGAATATTGCCAAAAGTGAATATTTTTTAATTTTTAGTGTGTCTAAAGAGGGGATGAAGAATTTCCCCATTTTATATAAATGGGCCTTTTTTTCGGATTTATAATATTATATTTTAAGTACTTAGAATTGGAATAAAAACTTGAAATTCTGTATGCTTGTAAGTTTTCGTTAGCGCTACCTAAGTCAATCATCAGAAATAAAAATTTCTAACCGTAGAGTGGTTTTATGGAGAACTGAAAAATCTTTCCCGGGTTATTTATATGGGACGTCTTCTACACCCCAAAATGCTTAGACACTTCCGGCAGGATCAGAATCATGAAATTTAGCATGACTGTAGAATTACAAGACTATCCGACAGGAAAATTACCAAAAGTGAATACTTTTAATTTGGAAGGGGGGGAGGGGGTGTCTAAAGGCGGATGAAGAAATTCCCATGCTATTTAAATGGGCGTTTTCTTGGGATACAAAATTTTACCTTTTAGACAGTTGAAATAGGAAAGAAACGATAGAATTGTTGGTTCAAGAGGTGCAAGGCCGTAGGCCGAGCAAAGACAGTGTGTGTGTGGAGGGGGGCGAAGCTCCCGGATGGGAAATTAAGGAAATATGAAGAGTAAGTTCACGAAATTCACTGTTGATTCTAAGGCCGATAGATAAGAAATGCGAGGCCATAGGCCGAGGAAATGTGGGGGTCTGGGGGCGGAGCTCCCAGCTAGCCAAAGGCTTGTTTTCTTAATAAAACTTTACTTGTTAAAATGATGATGCGGCATGAAAATTTGATTTTACACTTGATCTGTACTCTTTCTCCTATAAAAACAGTCTAGTTCTATAATATTCCTGAAAATATAGGAAGTATTTTACAACTACTTATTGCCTTTTCGGGTGCAGAATAATGCCCCTTCAATACCCCTTCAAGCCCCCGTAGACGTAGTGGCTTGTAATTCTGAACCCCTCATAGCTTATACCCCTCCCAATACAAATTTCTGGATGCACGCCTGGATTGTAGTATTATATTTGTCAAGAGCGTAATTGATTTTTTATTAACATGACTTGGCTTTAGTTGACTCGTAATATTTCCTCTTCGAATCCATGAATCAATCAGACTTACCGCGATAATGAGAAAGAAGCTCAAAATGTTCAAGCACGCTCACCCTCCCTGGCTAAACGGTTAGCGTACACGCCTTTAGCGTGGGAGACTTGGGTTCGATTCCCGGCGGGAGCTCATGTGGTTCGGATTCCACGTTAATCAGTAGCCTCGATGCTGAAAGGGACGTTAAACTCAAAATCAACTCAACTCGAGCACACTCGCCCAAAACCTAATTTTTTACGGTTGCCCATAAGCAAATGATAAGCAGAAACATGTAAAATCCTACTTACACTACTAATTTTGATTTTACACACTCACACACTGGAAATCTTCGCAGAATCCCTGCCTTGAACTTTTGGAATAAGATCTTTTCATTGTATGTGTAGATGTGTGGTTTTAACTGAGTAAAAGTGAGCGATTGTTAGGATAATAATTAGCTTGAATGGGGCAGGGGGCTATGGAGTTCTGAACCACCCAACATTCCGACTATCAGGAATAGAACAAAGAGAATAATCGGACAGGATCTAATCTGAGGTTACCACTCAGACATTTTGCTGATGGGGAGCGGTGGCACACATCGTGAGTAGTGTTGGTCCCATTGGAGTGCCTGATATCGCTACTCATACATTAGTTGAAAAGACTTGTGCTTCTTCCACAAGTTTTGTGCTTTAGTGTGCTCGGTGAATCTCACCCTGTGTGTACAGTGTTTTGCAGTTTAAATAGCTTGTGGTAGTATGGAATATAAGAAGGACTTACAATTTCAATTAATATTTGACCGAAGATATAGAAATGTCAAACCTAATGCTAGTCAAGTATATCAGTGGTTGGAAAATAAGTTTCCTCGTATCTTCGATAACATTTGTGCGCTCCAGTTACATGCGGAATCATATAGCATATATATTAAGTTTAAAGATTTACAAGCCTATGAACATTTCGCAGCAACAGCTCCTTCGTCTGTAGAATTCACGCATGTGTCTGGGGAAACAAGCAATGTAAGGATCGTCCCCGCTGATGACCCCATTCGGTTGGTGCGTATATATGACTTTCCTCTTGAATTACCGTTATCATTCTTAGAAGATCATTTCAAAAGTTATGGTAAAGTGCGCAAAGTGGAACCACAACTATGGAGTGCCCCTTTTCCCCCAGGCATAGACAGTGGCGTACGTATTGTTCATATGGAAATACATAAGCATATACCGTCCCGTATCATAGTGCACGGTTGTAAGGTGAGTGTGTCTTATGAAGGGCAGCCTATTACTTGTTTCAGATGTCAGAGTAATTTTCACACGATTGCCACGTGCCCTTTGAAGAACGCAAAACCAACTACGGCCGCCCCTGAACAGACGTCTCTACACATGACGGAGATTGGCAAAGTGCATCGCTCTTTTCCCTCTTCTGGCTCGCCTTCGCTCTCTGTCACTGCCCCCCGGGCCCCTGATCAGAGTTCCTCAGGCTTGCCTTCATTGACTGATACCAACGAGTTTCCAGTGTTAGTACGAACACCCCAAGTGAATTCATCTCTAACAAATAATGCCCTCGTTATGGAAGATTCTGAAGTGAAACTGCGACCCCCGCCTTTACAGAATACGCCTGTGGATGTCATGGAACTTGACTCGACTCGTCCGTCGGAGCAGGAAGTGTTAACAGTTCCGTCTGGTTCTTCGTCTGAAGTGCAAGACAATAATGTCCCGTCTTCAGCTGAACATACTGTTACTTCTGTGCAAGCTGATTTTTCTTCACAACAAAAAAGAAGGAAAGTTACTCGAACGTCTACACGAAAGAAAGAACAGTGTGCCCTTGATGTTACACGAGGGATAGACCAAGCTGAGCCACGCGAATCACGATCACAACATCGGGCAATATCTGATTCAGAATTGCCCTGAGGCGTGGTGTGTTTACTCTTCGCTATTGACTTTCACACCTGCTTTCCAGGGCTTCGTTCACATTGGATGTTATGATGTATTTGGCAGTGTTAGTGTTTGTGTGCGTACAAAAAAGTTCACTCGGTTTGTTTTCTATTCGTCTCAAAATGCGTCACTTTACTAGTGTTCATGGGAAAGAATCCCTTTCACCTTTGTAAGTACTTTTTTCTTTTTGTTATAGTTTTCTTTTTGAGTGATTTTCTAATGTTAACAGTAAATTCATTTAAGTTAATATCACTCAATATTCATAGAATCAGTTCCGATCATAATAAAGCCCTTTTAAAACAGTTCATCGAAAGCCGCCGACCAGACGTTTGTTTTCTACAAGAAATAAGTTCTCTGCTTACATCTTTGGATTTTCTTACCAATTATCAAGTTATTATTAACCGCGACCAAGAGACTGGGGTTGCGATTTTGGTGCGAAAGGGTCTGAGTTATGATCGTGTTGTGTTAGCCCCTGAAGGAAGGGCTATACGTTGTTATATTCAGAACATTTGTTTTATAGCATTATATGGTCATTCTGGCTTTACACGTGCAAAAGAGAGGAATGAGTTTTATGCAACTACCATTCCTTCTTTACTTCCTCCGGGAATTCCTCATTGTATAATTGCCGGAGATTTCAATGCAATTGTTGATCCCCGAGATTCTCTGACGCCTACCACGCCTTGTCCTACTTTGTCAGAGCTTATTCGTGTCCTAAAGTTAAAAGACGCTTTAGTTGTGTCAAACTCTAAGCATGTATTCACCCACTGCACTACTACGACGAAGAGTAGAATCGACCGAGCTTACATTTCAGAGAGTTTATGCAATGCGGTGATACAACAAAATACAATTCCTGTGGCGCTGTCCGATCATGCAGCGATTGAAGTAGCCTTTAAAATGCCTTTCTTGCTACCACCGGCCCGGGGCCCTTCCTATTGGAAGATTAATAATGACATCATGTCTCGCCCGCAGGTTGTAGAGGAATTCTCGCGTCGCGTACCTTATTGGTGCAGCATGCAGCGGTACTACCCCTCTGTTATTTCCTGGTGGAATTTATATTGTAAACCTAAATTACGCAGTTTTTTTCAATGGCAAGGGCGGGTCGCGAGGGAAGACGACCACCATTTACATGAATTTTTATATCAAGCTCTCTGTGACTTTTGGAATGCTCCGCCTTCGCTGGAGAACCTGGCTTGTATTAACGGTATCAAACACCGATTGAAAACTATTTACTCCCACACGTCGATTAGTGCGTATTTGTCGGACGACTTTTATCATCGCTTTCCGGAGGAGACTATAACTATTTATCATGTTGATTGGATTTTGCGACAACGGCGTTCCACCGCCATTCATTCTCTCATGCTGGGAGATGGCACTACTACTACTAATTGTTCACAGATTTTACAAGAATTCACGCGCTACTATACAGACTTTGCACGTGCGCGTCCCATAGACTACTCATATGCCCCGGAGTTTTTGTCCACGTTATCTCACCATCTCACGGATGACGAGTGTCAGACATTGATCAATCCCATTAGTGCGGACGAAATTTTCGCAGTCCTCAGGCGGGCAAAGGGCCGTAGTGCCCCCGGAGAAGACGGATTAAATATCCAGTTTTATAAACAGTATTGGTCTCAACTCAGTCCCTCTCTTACCGCTTTATTCAATGCTTGGTTACGAGGCGAAGCAGTGGGTCGTAATACCGCTATCTTAGTTCTCATTCCGAAATCCCGCGCAGCGTATTATGTTCAGGACTATCGACCTATTTCTTTATTGCCCGTCGATCTTAAGTTGTTCACTAAAGTGCTTACAGCCCGACTTCGACCAATCATCCGTCACTACATTAGTCCTTATCAGGCAGCACTCCATGCTACGCATAACCTTTCCTATACTCTTCGCTCTTTGCGCGATATTTTTGCTTATTTTCATTTTCGGCAGGTGCCTGCGGGCGCATTAGCTGTAGATTTAGAAAAAGCGTACGACAGTTTAGATCACAGTTTTTTGTTGCAGGTGCTGGATGCCTGGAGGTTTCCTTTAGCCTTCCGCACAGTCATTAACAATTTATATACCACGGCCAATTTCCGTATACAGATTAACGGACACCTGTCCCCTCTTATTCCGCTGAAACGTGGATTAAGGCAAGGATGTTCTTTGTCAACGATACTTTTTGCACTCGCATTAGATCCTTTACTTCGACAGTTGGCCACTCTGCACCCCCCTGGACCCTCCCGTTTCTTGAGTCAAAATATATTCGGGTATGCGGATGACGTCACCATCACCGGCGTGGATCCTGTTCGTATGGCGCGGGTTTTTGCAGTGTTGCAACGTTTTGCACTTTGTTCCGGATTACAGTATAATGTACAGAAAACTAACCTATTACAGTTCAATGGTTTTCATTTACCTGCTAACGAGCCTGGGGTGCCGTGTGTACCCCACGTCACTTCCTTGAAGATCTTAGGTATCCCGTTTACGTCACAACCTACTCCCCTTTTCGAGGAGATTTGGTCCCCGTTGTTGTTACAAATTCGCCAGCTTTTGTTTTCTCAGCGTTTCCGTCGCCTTCATTTAATTCATCGTATTCACTTTATCAATATTTACATTGCACCTAAGCTGTGGTATCGGGCTCGAATTTTCCCCTTACCGGAATTGTTCGCTAAGCGGTTTGACTCCTTATTCCTATGGAATATATGGCGTGGCTTCTATTTTCGTATCCCACGTGCAGGACTCTATCTTCCCCGTTCACAGGGAGGGCTGGGTCTAGTACATCTCAGATTGAAATGTCAAACTCTGTTTATGCTCGATTTCTATGCTGCAGTTGCTATTAACGAATCCTTCACACAGCAATGGATACGATGTTTTTGGCCTAGTTATGAATTACCTGTGAGCCCCCCGTTTATTAACTTTGCTGATTGTTGTCCGACGTACATTACTTCACTAATACGTTATTGGACATACAGTGGTGTGGTTCTCTGCCCTACGGGATACAATTCTCGCACTTTGTATAACTTCCTTCTCTCGTTGCCTAACGATCAGATTATTCTCCGAATTCCTCACCGATATCCTCAGACTACGTGGTCACAGGTATGGGCTAATATCTCTGCCCCGGTATTACCTTCATACCTACAGGTTGAATGGTTTCAAGTGGTGCATCAGTTGGTGCCTACGCGCGCTCGTTTATTTGAGCTGAAACGTGTTCTTGACCCACTCTGTTCTCGATGCGCCAAAGAAGATACACTATCCCACCGGTTCGATCAGTGTGTGGGTGCTCCAGCTATCTGGAACTGTCTCACGTCCTTCTTAGGACGAATTTGTCGTCGACCTCCACACCAGTTCACAGTATCCTATGTTTTGTTTCCGGATTTTCGTTATTTTCCACAGACCAAACACCACGCTGTGCTTTTTCTACTGGCGTGTACAATTGTGTATATCCATCGCCATGTACCTTTGCTGGATGCTCGCACCTACTTGGATGTTTTAAAACGCACTCGCCGAAAGCTCTTTTCCCCCGAGTTGGACAGACAGTATTTTAGTAGGTTTTTAGAAGTGGTGTTGCAGTAATCTCCTTCCTTCTCTTAAAAAAAAAAAAAAAAAAAAAAAAAAAAAAAAAAAAAAAAAAACCGCTACAACTCATTATGTAGGTTTCTCTTTTCGTTTTTATTTAATTTTTTTTTATTTTTCGCGATTATTGTTATACTTTACAATTCCTTTTCTTGTATGTAAGACATATTGTATTGTATTGTATTATATTGTATTCCTAGGAGTCAGTCTGGTTCTTGTACACTTTTTGTATAAAGACAAGCACATGAACAATAAAACTAGGTGGCTCAGTGGCAGAACGTTCAGCTCCGGTGCTTGGGGTCCCTGGTTCGATCCCAGCCCGCGCCGTCCGGACTTTATGGTGGACACACACCGTGCTCGTGGGTTTTCCCGGAGTTCTCCCGTTTCCTCCCACTTTCTTCATTCCACCATTTCACTCATCTCTCATCATCACCGTCTTCTTTAGCCTAACCGGCATAACCGTGGGACGCAAAACTTAAAGATTTCATTTCAGAGGAAAACTCTGGAAAAGCTTATTTGTTTACTTTTATGACATACCATCGTACTATCAATGATAGACTCTGATGAAACAGATCAATCAAACCAAAGAAAAGCAAGGTTCAGCGCACCACGAAAAGCAGCAAAGACGAAAATGACATATCAGGTGCCTAATACACTAAGGTATGATGGAGGACATAACTCTCCAAAGAAAATAGATGGGACATATACACTTCTTTGCAAGGATTCTGCATACAAGAGGAAAACAAGATACATATGTGGACGGTGTAATGTTTGTGTCCGGAGTATTTCGAGAATTTCCATTATAAATAATCACGCTAGTTTCCCAAGACTGTCCATGGAAAAGAAGAAGATAGATGTAAGAACACTGTAAAATTCATTTGTGTACACAGCCCTTCTAATGTCGCCGGTGTAAGTGATCAAGTAGTAATGAGTTCCGATCACAATGGAATGTTACATGTTGAACACATTTTGCATAGAAGCCTCATTTGAGTGCATACAATTTTTTACTGTAATTTTAATGGAAACTATCAATTCATAAATATAACACTTAAAATACTCTTTTTGATGTAATTATAATACATCACATATATTTTTTTCAAACCATTTCTTTAATTTTAAGGTAATTCATGCATGAAAGGGTTAATTCATACGTAGTGTGCCGTACCCACGCTACTCTCTTGGCATGCTCCGTCCGTGCCACGACCGTGAGCATTCACACACACCATGCCGTGCCTACCACTATATGCTTTCTACACCATTTCCCTTGGTTCTGGTCAACTTCGTGTCGCTTCGTGTGCTCCGAAGAAAGCCGAAGAACAGCGGCCGCCGAGCTACGACCAGGCTAGTTTCTCTTCAAGATAACCAGTCAGGGTACGACATGGAAGCGGCACAGACTACTACGGTACGACATGAGAGCGGCGACGCTATGTGTAAATTAGCCTACATTTAGCTTGAGTGCAGAGTATTCGGAAGAATTTCAGGATCGAACAATAACATGCCAATGTGTCTAAAGTGTAAAATTCTTAATGAATACATCCTGTGTGTTTTGACATATGGATCGGAGGCGCTGGTACTAATAAAACCCGACATGCATAGTCTGCAACGAACCATGGAAAGATGTAAGTTAGGAATCAATCACAAAGTTAGGAAAAGCATCAGATTGATCAGAAAGATTGCAGGAGTAACAGATATGCTTGTAAGCATGAAAATAAAGGCGTTGAAGTGGCAGTGAACAGGATATATATATCAGGAAATGTCGATTGGTGGACAAAACTAGTCCTTGTGCTTTATAGTAGTATACAGAAAGGGCAGTAGAAAATCTTCTCAAACGAGGTAGTGTGAGGAAATCGAGAAGTGCTGTGGAGTAACGTGGAAGATAATTGTTCAAGATACATGACTGTGGGGAATAGTTGGGTAGATCTTCATCTAGAAATGAACGACAATGTTTCTACAATAGCTGTTACACATTTTGGAAGTGATTCTACAAAGAAATAAGTCAAAATCTATATGAAGAAATACTGGCTCTGAAACATGCTGAAAAGTGCCTAGAAGAAACATACTAGAGGAACCTCTATAGAGAACAAGACTAAATGCTAAGTATTCAAAGGAATCCATTACCCGAAAATTGAATGGACTTTCTTTAAAAGGTGACGAGACACTTGTACTAGGGAGTATTCTAGGAACTTAGAAAAGTGTCTAAGTTTGGACGAACTTTCTTTAAGAGGTGATGAGCAGGAACTTCGATGAATGACCAAGGTCGATAACGACATAATAAAATTCTACGTTTGGTGAATGCAACCACTGCGACACTTAAATTATTGTCGAATCTGGCATTTATTGATAAAATATAGGTAAAATAATTCTTGCTCTTACTGAGAAAGTTGTCTTTAAAAATCCTCTTTCTGCAGTAAAATATTTCTTCGGATTTTTACACCCTTATTACTACAGAATGATTAATAATAAAATATACGTTTGTTGAATGTGAATAAAAAATAATGGAGTTACTTTCCGAGGTCGTTGCAATGTTTTATTTATTAAGATCTCCATCTCTACGTCTAAGTAATCTTTAAGGAGGTTGGTTAACCAATGCTCCTTTCTATATTTACCCTGTCCGTTCACACGGGAGACAATATATCTCAACGGAAAACTTGATTAGGACGCAGACTAGGGCGCCGATCCTCAGGGACCCGTTGGGCCCGGGCCCCCCAAAACTCATGTGGGCCCCCTATTG
Source organism: Thermobia domestica (assembly GCF_964235325.1). Taxonomy (NCBI): domain Eukaryota; kingdom Metazoa; phylum Arthropoda; class Insecta; order Zygentoma; family Lepismatidae; genus Thermobia; species Thermobia domestica. The sequence goes on along the minus strand of NC_137454.1, from coordinate 381,773,389 downwards.
TATTTATGAATATACAATATTTGGATTAATTTGAATGCAATTTGTTTAAAAATCATCATATATATATACAGTGGCGTATTTAGGGGGGTGGCTTCCGGGCTTAAGCCCCCCCTCGAAATCTTACTTAGTATAGTAAAGTAAATGAAATATCTTACAGAATTTTCATATTTCCAGGCAAAGCCCCCCCCCGAAAGTTAGCAAAGCCCCTCCCGAAACAAAATCGTAAATACACCACTGTATATATACCTTCTGCATCTGAATCTCCCCCCCCCCCCAAATTTACAGAGAAATCGGTACCCTTGGACGCAGAGGCTCAAACGTTAGGAAAAAGGTTCATTGACTGAGATATCCATTCATAAAAAGTGGTAGAATTCAATTATTTCTAGTTTTAATGTTGATCACTTAGAAAACAAAAAAACTAACTCTATGGCGTATGAAACCCGGAGGTTCAATGTTGCATTCACATATGCTCTTCATTGACTTTTAGGTTAGGGTTAGGATTTAGATTTATGGGCTTTTAGCATCTAAGGCCATTTAGCCCTTCACGTTTGAGGGATGACGTCCCTCGGCGAGCACACAATCCGGGGAAAGGGAAGGAAGAAAGCGGCCTGGGACCTATAAGTTAGGTACCACCCCGGCATTTACCTGGTGTGAATGAGGAAAACGCAGGAAAACCTCATTCAGGGTGCCTGCCCTGAAAAGGCGTTTTACACTTTTTCGACCGAGTGCCCCCACCGGGAATCGAGCCCGGGACCGCTCGCACCGAAAGCGAGAGCGTTAGCGATTACGCTATGCGGGGCCACTTCATTGATTTTTGTCCTTGCCAACTGAATCCAATTTCTACTTTGTATTTCTATTTATGCAAGATCCATGTTAATATTGTCCTCCCATCTGCGCCTAAGTCTTCCTAATGGTCGTTTTCCCATTCGATTTCCAGTTTAAACTTTCGAAGCGTTCCTGCTTTCTTCCATTCTGGCAGGGGAGGATCTACAAGGTAAATAGGGAGGTTAGAACCCAGACTATGATACGTATATCATAGGTTCACTATAAGCTTTATATATATATATACCTTAAAATATTTTTGTCACTCAAAAAACTCAGTGTGCCTAGGACCCCGGCCTTAGGGTGGATCCGCCACTGCATTCTGGCTACGTGACCTGCCCAACTTAGCTTCCTACACTTGATGACCCTAAGAATGGTAAATGGTATAAATTATGCACTTCCTCGTTATGAAGATTTCGTCATTCCTCATTTCCCTTCCTCTTGGATCCGAATATTCGTCTCAGGGTTTCATTCTCAAGTACTTTCAAATAAAATATTTCAGTTTCACGTCTCACGATTATGTCGGATAGGCTAAACGAGACGGTGATGATTAGAAATGAATGAAATAGTGGAACGAAGAAACTGGAAGGAAACGGGAGAACCTCGAGAAAACCCACGCACAGGATGTTTGTCCATCACAAAGTTCACTAGGACCCAACCAATGACCCAATGCATCAAATACTTTCACTCTGCATTTTTCCCTCAGAGTAAGCGAGCATGCTTCCCAATCATACAGTAAAACAGGCATGATTATCTTTTTATATATTTTAAGCTTCACACATTCCTCGACGTAATTCATAACGACAAAAGGTTTTGAACTGAATAACAACCCTGCTTTCAGTCTACATTTAATTTCTCCCTGTATGTGAATATTGATCTGTTAATATTGATCCTAAATCACTATAGAGAAAAGACGGTAATAGACAGGTAGCGAGCAGTGATTTTCTGGAATCGACTATGCATCCCAAGAATATACCTCCCGTAATTCTTTACTGAAACTGGAAGGGATAGAAATCCGCTAAAGATTCTGGTTTCAATGTTGATCTACATAGAGCAAAAATAATAGTATATAGGCAGAAGCGTTTTTCTTAGAACTGATTTAGCGTTCTAGGAATAGGTACCATATCCCTTAGCTCTCTATTAAAACTAGTGGTGGGCACAAACACCAGTTTTTCGGTTTTCTCCAAAAACCGGTTCTGTTTTCACCGAAACCGGTTTCGGTTTTCTCCAAAACCGGTTTCAGTTTTCTTCAAAACCGTTTCGGTTTTCACCGAAACCGGTTATCGGTTTACTCCGAAACCGGTTCGGTTTTGGTTTTCTTCAAAACCAGTTCCCGTTTTTTTTCCCCCAAAATTTGTTTTATTTCTGACCAGGATAGTGTTTCGTTGTTCTCCGGAAACCGAATCCGTTTCCACAGAAATAGTTTTGTGTTTTCCAAAAGTTTTCACCGAAACTGGTTTCGGTGAAAACCGAACTGGTTTTGAAGAAAGCCGGTTTTTGGAGAAAACCGAAATGTCGGTTTTCGGTTTTTTTAGAAAGCGGTTTCCGGTTTACATAACAACCGGTTTTGCCCATCCCTAATTAAAACCGAAAGTGGCAGAAATCAAGCACTTCCGGTTTTAGCTTTGATCGCCACAGAATAATAAGCGTAATACAGAGCGAGATTTTTTTTTCGTAATCAATTAAGCATCCCAAGAATATACTCCATCTCTAGTTCAATCTCTGTACTAAAACCGGAAGTGGTAAAACTCAACAACTTTCGTTTCTAACGTTGATTGCTATAAAGTAGAAAACAGTAATATTGATAACCGCAAATAAGAGGTTTTCTCCAATTAACTAACGGTCCCAAGAGTATTTAACATCTTCACCCTGATCTCTCTACTGAAACCAGAAATGGTAGAAATCAACTACTTCCGGTTTCAACACGGCAAACAAACCAAACTCTTCCATGTGGTGTACACGTGACACCACTACCTTTTTATCTGCAGAAATCAATAATCCAAAAATTTTATGTACACAATTATTTCTTACTTACGAGATTCTTGAGTAAAATAGTCCATGATGTCGAAATTTCTCCATCGTTAAAGAATGATTCTTAAAATCAATTACGACTTCTCGGAGACTTACGAAACAAACTGGGCAAGAACTACTCTAACATATATTCACTACTCGTTTAGAACTTTTTTTTTTTTTAGTTTAACGTCTCACTAATATGCTCCAAGCATAAGGGAGATCCTGATGATTAGATTAATAATAAGGGTGGAATGACGAAAGTGGGAGGAAACGGGGGAGTAGACACGGTGTTTGTTTCGCACAAAGTCCACTTGGCGGTAGTTGTAATCGAACCAGGGACCTCGCACGCCAGAAGTGAGCCTCTACCACTGAACCATCGTGGCCCCCAGTAGTGTTTTGTTGTTGCTAGAAAATTAGAGACGAGAATGATGATAATCTTTCATAGTACACGTTGTTCAGTAATTATTCTGCAAGTAACCCTGAAATCTTGCAGAGGAATCCCACAAGAAGTTTCATTTCCGATATATACGAGGGTTTCCACTGAATGTCCACTGGGAACACCTGCAGGTAAAACTGAGACCTTCCCCCATGGATATCCTGATACTCTATAAGAGACATCTTTGTTCTTTTATCCTTTCAATTTTGAAATATTTTTGAAAAAGTGAAGAATTGGGAAAGAACAGGATGAATACGCCCCATTATCTTATTTGTGGAAATCACAGTGGTTAATGCAAAATGGAAACAAGGTTGAGGAATCCCACAGGAATCTGAAGTTTATAATTTTGCCTCGATAGACACACTGGACCGTTGGACGATATGGTTTATTTCTAGGCATCTGCACACGGAGAAAGAGAGACATGAACAAGCCACTTGTTTCGCGTTTAGGGATAATGAAATATGTAAATTCCCTGACATCTCAAAATTGTAATTATTTTGGATTACTATACGGTGCAGATTGAGAATAGTGCAACGTAAAAGGAATTTTACTGTTTGATTATAATCTATTACTTCATGAAGAAGTAGTTTCCATGTTCGATCCTCAGTAGAAGATACTAGGGTTTAAATTCCACCACCTTAAGCTGTAGAATCACGTCTCATACAGCCTTTGGTATACGTAACGAAGAAGGAAATATCTAAGAAAATCATTTATGCTAGAGCCAAACGTCTTTACTGTAGAAATAAACCTATATAATGCAATTGTTACAGTCATATAAATCTCCATAATAGATACGTTTCAACGTCTTAAGTACATTTGCATAAGATATTTTAGGGCTCCGTGATTTCAAGTAGCATCTAATCCTGTGCCTTAGGCATATTTGTGCTACCTATGTGCCCTCGCTCGCTTGTCTCTTTACTTCCCTTGGGTTACAAAGTAAATCTCCTTGTTTTGATTTGCTTTGATTTGTAAATTTAGTGTGTGCAGCAGCATGGCTACATGATACGTAGACCTACAGTTGAACGTGGGATCCGAACATGGGCTCCCACCGGGAATCGAGCCCGAGTCTCCCACTCCAAAGGCGTGTACGCTAACCGCTTAACCACGAGGGAGATCGTAAAATCTTGTGTAAGCGTACTTCGCAAAATGGTAATACGACAGCAGAAGTTTATTTAAGGGAAACCACTAAACCCGTTTCCTAGTGGTGTTCTATTTTTGTTATGGTGAACTGGCAACGTTGGTTTTCCATTTAACAGCGTGAAGCTAAAACAGTCAGTGCGATTGGAAAATTTTAACCATTTTAAACTGAAAAACACTTATTGCTAACAACTTTTTCTCTTTTTCCATATTTTTCGTATCTTCTCATAATGAAATTTTGCTATGGCCCCGGAATTTTGATACACCCTGTATGTATATCTTTATTTTCCCATTAGTCATTCGCTCATACTAAGACAACGAAACTAATCATGGAGGGTGCCAACAAGGTCTAATCAGGAAATGATACAGCATCTTTAGTTTTTTCTTATCTGGTCTTCATCCAAGCAACTAATTCGTCAGATGGCCTTTCCTCGTTTAATGCGGGATAATAACCTCTTTCCTTATAGCAAAGATTCTTCGATTTCATGGGATGATTTATGGACATCTATATCACTCCGGTACATCCTAAGAATATTCGCGACAGATCTATTGGATGAGTTTTGAGGTAGGGCGAGCATAATTTCGAGAATGAGTCAAGTAAAATATAAACCCACCATGTCTCGCAATTCACGTTCTACAAAGACATAACATAGAACACAAATTGTAACAACTTCTTAACCTAAACTTGAAGTTCTAGGTCTTTCCGTACGCATCAATTGGTGCTGGTGTAGTTTAGGCGCACCACATTTTGGAAGATTTACTGGTAAAATCAATACTTTGCATGAAAAGACATGTTTATAAGGAACAATTTTCTGCAGAGGACAGAATTAAATACAAATAACACAGCTATATTTTAGGTTTACGAGTGTAGAACTACTAATGCAAAATCATTTCAAGTGCTTTACGACGGATAAAATAAGTCAATGTAGGCCCTATATGAAAGATGACTCTATTAGATGCTATTTTCCACCTGCAGTGCATTTCTGCACAGTTTACAAAAACTATATTGTATGTTTACAAGTGGGGCGTTACTAGTATGAAACCATAACAAGTGCTATTGAAACTCGTATCACTGCCAAAACTCCACTTCTTTTTACCAACCTGCTTCTACGTATACTCACCAACGCCGATGTGTCTGCTCCCTTCAGATGCACCCCCGCCCTAACGCGCGGGCCCACCAGCTTCGTCCTGCCCTGACTAGGTTAGACAGCATTTGTGCTTCCTAGTGGCCACCTAGCACATATTCGTTTGTGGTTTTTGCAGTGTAGTTTATACGCCATACATTTTGAAACCGTAATTTTACGCAAATCGTAAAAGAATTGTAATTGTTCAACAAATCTTGGGGACATCCTTGAATTTTCTGGGGACATCCTTGAATTTTATTTATTCCAAGTGAGATATTTTCGTGTCGCCCATCACAAATCTTTTAGAGTACAATAAGGAGCTTAGTGAAGTAATTATATTTTTTCAACAAATATTTCGAGTGGTATGCTAAAAGTAAACCTACACACACCAATTTGACCGTGCTTAATGGAAAATCTAGTTGATTACTGTCGAAAGATCTTTCTTGCTTCTGTCAACAGATGGCAGTTGTATGAAATCTTGAGATCAGTTCCTATTCGTACTCTAGTTGCGTTGGCAGTCAAAAGATTTTCAAAAAGCAACACGAAAAAATAACAGTTTCGGGTATGATTTATAGATATTTCTTGTGCATTATTTTCTAATCATGTATCACTGTATATAAGAAACGGCCATATAAACTGAAGTTCTCAGTTGGATAAAAATGTAAAGAGTTCGGTGTGTTACTGAGATTTGTGATGTATGGTTAATGTTTCAAAGTACAATTACTCCATCTGCTTTGTTTCGGCATTATCTATTAAATACTAGCTCTACTGACTTGAAGAATGATAAGAAACCTGAAGTAAGTACAAAGATTATTAGGCTGTGTGTTACATTTTTCCAGATATTTTAATAATCTTCCTTCTGTATCCACCTTCCTCTCACCAAACTCACGCAATTTCTGCTAATTAATAATATATAAAATATATTTTTGTAACCTTTTGATTAACTAAATTCATTTTCTTTTTCTTTTGAGCTGTCTATTAATATAAATATATAAATATAGGTGTATATACTACTACATTACTATTATGCAATATCGTATATGAATTGACCCATGTAAATGTATACTTATTGAATGTTTATGAAATTCTGTGTCTTAATTTATTATTGAAAATATACAATTAATAAAAATATGTTTTTACGTATATTTTTAGCTACATTTACAGATTTATGCTGAAGTAAATTTGTACATGATGTAATACAAAATCTTTTCAGTTTAACATCTCGCAATTATGCCCTTTATGCTACGGAAGACGATCATTAAAGCAAGTGATTACGGAAGCCACTGGCGGATCCAGGGGGGAACGATCGGGGTGATTGCCCCCCCCCAGAAGAGGAAAGTTTTTTTTTTATTTTATATATAAATTAAACCCATCCCAGAGTTTGGAGCTCTTAAAAGTAGCTCTAAGTAGCAGTATTACAACCCACCGCCCCACCAAAAGCCCGTCCTGGATCCGCCCCTGATGGAAGCAGGCTTGCAACCAGCCACAGAGATTTTGGGGGGAGGCATGAATATGTTGGGGGGCAAGTCATTAAAAATTCTCTTACAAATACCTAATTTTTTGTTTTTGTAATTATTAATAATAGCATTTTGTGTTGAGGTCTGGAGGGGCCACGATAAGTTTAGGGGGGCCGGGTCCCCTATTCCCCCTCTGGTTGCGGGCCTGGATGAAAGAACTGGTAAAATTAGAAAATGGGAGGAAACGGAAGTACTTCAAGCCGCTCACGGACATGATGTTGTCCACCACAAAGTTACTTGACCGGAAGAGCTCCCTCGTGGCTAAGCGCTTAGCGAACACTCCTTTAGCGCAGGAGACTGAGGTTCGATTCCAGCGGGAGCTCATGTGGTTTGGATCCCACGTTAAGCAGTAGGTACAGGTTTCATATAGCCTCGGTGTTGAAAGGGTTGATAAACTCAAAATCAAATAAAATTAAAAAAACTTGATTGGGAATCGAACCACGGACCCCATGCACTAGAGATAAGTGCTCGATCACTGATCCACTGTGCCCCCTACAATAATAAATAAATGAAATGAAATCTTTCAGTTTAGCATCCCACGATTATGCTCTTTAGGCTGAGGGGAGACGGGTGATTTTCCTTGATGATTGAATGAGAATGTGGGAGGAAACGGGAGTATCCCGAGAAAACCCACGGAACGATACTGTCCACCACAAACTTACTTGCGAAGGGATCGAACCAGGAACCCCACGCACCAGAGATAAACGCTCTACCACTGATCCACCATGCCCCTTATATTAAATAAATACATTCATAAAAAATTATGTCATGAAACAAGGCATGAGTTTTCTTGGAAGCTTAAGAATTCTTCCCACGACCCTAGCTGGAATTGAATTTGGTTAAACACCTTTCGAAACTTATGATTGGTTCACTTAAAATTCTATTCTAGTCCACTTTGCTACGCTATAAACCAACATCTTTGGTACTCGCATCCAATATAATTTAGCTCACATGCTTCCTCAAAGTAGCAGCTATTGTTACTGGGGCCGGTGGCATGTCCTATAATCTAACTTTCTTGAAGGTGAAATAATGTGGTGGGAAACGGCCTCGACTGTGACCGTTGACCTTGCAGATGGTCTCTATATTCCCAACTTCACCGCATTTAAGATCGGTTCTGGTTTCGAGTCCTCGTTAATAGTAAGTTCCGCACCTTGTAACCATCAGGACGTCGCATGAAGATGTAAAATGCAGATACTTTTTTAAAAACTGAAACTCAGCTATTGATTCTAAACTGATTCAAGGGCTCGGACTTCAATATATATATCCCTCTTCCCAATCCTGGATGCAGCCTTGAATAAAGTGTTATTCTTGGCGTGAGTGGAATAACAGAAGAATTCACAGTTAAAATGGATCTTCATTAGGGATCCAGTCTTAGCCTATATCTTTTTGCATTGTGACGAACAAACTTGCAAAGGATATCCAAGACTTAGCACCTTGGAATATGCTATTTGCGGATACGTAACATTGTGCTGACGAGTGAGACCAAGCCAGCACTGCAAGAGAAATTAGAAGCCTGAGAGGAGCATTGGAGAGTACAGGGCTTAGAATTAGTACAATCAAGACAATATTTATATTATCCTTCCAGGAAAAAGGTAATCGAGAATGCAAGAATAGAACTGGACGAAAAAGAGATGGATGAATGAAGAGGAAATTCAAGTACCTTGGACCAATACTGTAGGAAAATGCAGGAACAAAATATGTAAACAGCATAATTAAACGGCGTGACAAACGTCTTGGCATTTGAAGGCGGCGCTCCTAGTTCCCTTTAAATGCTGCTAGCAAATGAGAGGCTAGCGGTATTGCCACGTTTATTTTGTACACATCCACGTCTATCCCTTGCCACCTGATTGCACTGTAGAGACCTGCACGGGCCGAATTTTTCGGCCCGAGCCCAATCCGGCCCGAACGTACCTAGGCCCGGCCGAGCCCGGGCCCGAAAAGTTTTGGAGATTTTCGGCCCGAGCCCGGCCCGGCCCGATAAGTTTTTTAAAATTCTTGGCCCAAGCCCGGCCCGGGCCCGATAAATTTTAAAAGTTTTTGGCCCGACCCCGGCCCGATAATTTTTTTAAAAAATTAGCTCGAACCCCAATCTTTCTCAAAATTTAGTACTAAATTTGACCTAACACTCAGAAACATTTTCTAAACTCTGGTTCACAACCTGACGCTTGCCTCCCGAATGGTACCATTGCCTCCTAGAACTTTGCCTGTCATCGAGAGAACAAAAACTCCATTCCCTGTAACAAAAATCTAACTTAATTGATTTTTACTATAAAGTGAAGATGGCAATATTGTTTAGCGACAGGCAAAACATTCCCACCCCTTCTTGTTATATTTTGAGTTCAGTGAAGGTCAAGGTCAGAGCTCAATTTACCGCATAATGCCTGCAATCCTCTATAGTGAAAGTGGAGCCGCTAAGGAACACAAACTGTAAATAGCTATTGCATCCTTTGTAACATTTTTCACGGACACACTTCTTCAACGTTTGGCTTTATTCCAATTATCGTTTAACGAAAGTCAATAATTATTAAAGAATTGCAATTGATCGGCCCCAGCCCGGCCCGACCTGAAGAGAAATCAGTGTCGGCCAGCCCAAGCCCGGCCCGGCCCGGCCCAAAGAAATAACAGTGTCGGCCCGCCCAAGCCCGGCCCGGCCCAAAGAAATAGCAGAGTCGGCCCAGAGGTCTCTATTGCACTGTAGTTTGTCTGCTTACCCATAGCCATACCCCTTTACCACATGGCAACGTCACGCCAGAGCTTGCGTTTTATTCGTTTAGCAGAAATGCCAAGATGTTTGTCACAGGCCTTAGTAACGGTTGGACGAAATGCAGAGAAGCGGAAGTAGTATTGTGTGACCTTAGGGTACCAATATGCGATAAAGGAAAAGTTTACAGAATAGTAGTGAGACCATATTATATGCAGTCAGGGGCGGATCCAGGGGGGGGGCGATCGGGGCGATCACCCCTCCAGAAGAGGAAACTTTCTTATTTTATATATATAAATAAAATCCATCCCAAAATTTGGAGCCCTTAAAAGTAACAGTATGAGAACCCACCGCCCCCCCAGAAGTCAATCCTGGATCCGCCCCTGTATGGAGTGAAATGTTGGACGACGAAGAACAGAGAGGAACAGAAGTTGAATGTTGCGGAGATAAAGATGCTACTGTGGGTGTGTGTAGTGATGCAGAAGGACAAAACTACACAGTAAAAAATGGTTGTGTTAATTCAACTCAACTTTAACACAAGGCAGTGTTTCCAGCGTGAATACCACTATGCGGTGTTAGTTCAACACATACCCCGCGGTGTTGGCGTTTAACACAGGGGATGTGTCACGTTTTTAACACACAACCAGTGTTGAACCGTGCCGTAAGCGTTAATGAACCACAATTACTCCCTCAAAATATGTTAAATCGCTAATATGCGTAATGTGTTTACATTATGCTGTCTAAAAAAACACTTTAAACAAGTACTCCAGTGACGGGGGGGGGGGGGTTGAACCACGTACCTTTCGATTACTAGCCGCGTGCTCTTCCGGCTTGGCCACGGAAGAGATGAAGAAAATGTTGCTTCTATAGGGATAAATTGTTGAGGTCTTTTGAATTTGGCTAATCAGAGTGCTCCTTTAAGCCGCGTATATTCGACAATAACCGTTCGGGATAAGATAAAATCTGCTCGCCATGTAATTTCATAGCAAAATGACGACTGTCTATTTACTTTATTTTTTAGTACTTCCATGTTCACTTTCAAATGATCGGCGACAGTTGCCATCTAATGAAGTTGATGTGTTTGTTGCTTCTAGTGCACAATCGCTTAGAAAAAGAAGCAATAAATGCATCAAATGTGGGAGATGAAATTTTGCGTATACCTGGATTTGTTTAAGTATTTCTTTCTACTGTGTTTGTCTGTAGTTTCAATTCATAAGCCTTTATAATTAGATGCCCAACATATTTGGCAATCACGCAGAAAACAACACCGAAGATTCTACACTTGTGTTAATTTAACACACAGGTTGTGTGTCATTTCAACTACCGGCATTTGACACACAACTCCAAATGGATATAGTGAGTTATTCTAACCACTTGTTTGTGTTAAAATTTAACAACCGTGTTAACACATAGGCATGTCGTTGAAATAACACTACGATTTTGTCAATGCGGCATTGAACCTCCGGATTCCATAGCCCATAGAGTGTGTTAGTTAATTTTTAGGTCTTGTACCGTTTAAGACTAGCGGCGTTTGTATTCAAAACAGTTTAGGTTTCGTGCCGTTTAGGGCTAGTGCCGTATCCCTCAGACAAGAGAATCCGCATTACAGCCCCTCCGCAACAGCAGACGCAGGTGAAAGTAGCGCCACCTGTAGGCTAGTAAAGACATGTGTCACAAAGTTAAAAAAGTTTAGATGTTTTTCCGGCAGGCCTCCTATATTACTGAGTTAAAACAAACTTCATGAGAGTGATCACCTCTATGTAGAGTCCAATTTGCGGTCTTTTGTACCAAAGATGAGTGCTATAGAACAGGAACTTCCTGATTTCCGTTCCCTGTTAAAAGTTGCCCTAGCATGAGAACCATTTTCCCGTCCTATACACTAACAGTCTTATAGACAGAAGTGTACATGGCCTTACAGGCAAAAAGGGTTTAAAAAAAAAAATCTTAATTTTCAACGAATGACTTGTATAACGAAAATAATTAACATAAAAATCTTGTAGTTTAGGCACCCGCATGAGCGGAGCATAATGAAAATCAAGTAAAAAACATAGGCCTACTTGTAACATAATTATAAACACTTTTAGACTTGCACGTCTATAAGCAGCCATATATTGTATAAGTAAGAAAAGGAAAAAAATGACAGGCGTAGACATGTGTAACAAAACCGTAGAATTGAAGCAGAACAATCTATAGCTGCGGGCTATATTTATAACGTGGACAGGTTCCCTAACATGATTAAACAGCCGATGTTATGATATGTGTTTGACGGTTGATGGTGTAACCCATACAGAAAGAAGAAACATTCGTCAGTTGCAGAACCTGTATCTAATTCCTTCGCGGTTATAATCAAGCGATTAGAATGCTTTTGCTTAAGTCAAGGAGCCATGCCTTCGGTTGTCTGACATCACTTACGGAATTAGACAAGACAGCGCCTGATGTATTGGCTGCAGACCTCCACGTATGATATTCTTCCCCTTAAGGAAGACGGCCAAGCGAAACAAGCTATGTGGAATGAAGGGTTTTTCCCCAGTAGGTGAATAGGTTGGTTATCTCCTTCGATTTGATATACAGTGTGTTTCAAAACAACACCGACAAAGTTTCAGAGTTGATTTGCTGATACCAAGATAAGACAAAAAGTACAGACCAACGTGGGTGCACAAATGCTTCTTTCCGGAGTTATATGCTGCCGAAATTAACTTTAAAGTTCCATAGCTCCAATATTATGGAACTTACCGTAGTCGGGTCAAGACTTCACTTAGGAACTAATATATGCGCTATCCAAAAACACATGTTTCAGAATCCTAAGGTACTCATACAACATTTTTTAAAAAGGATATTTGGTTACGAGCATATAATACAAAGTTCTCACCAACTACCTCAATAACCTTTCGAGTAATTATTCATTATTCGAATAATTGTTCGATTAATTATTCATTATTCGAATAATAGCACGATTAATTATTCATTATTCGAATAATAGCACGATTAATTATTCATTATTCGAATAATCGATTAATTATTCAGTATTCGAATAATCTTTCGATTAATTAATCATTATTCGAATAATTGTTCGATTATTTATTTATTATTCGAATAATTGATCGATTGATTATTTATTATTCGAATAACAGTTCGACTGATTATTTATTATTCGAATAATCTTTCGATTGATTAATTATTTTTTGAATAATCTTTCGATTAATTATTCATTATTCGAATAATCATTCGATTAATTATTCATTATTCGAATAATTGTTCGATTAATTATTCATTATTTGAATCATCGTTCGATTAATTATTCATTATTGGAATAATCATTCGATTAATTATTCACTATTCGAATAATTATTCGATTATTATTATTCGAATAATCTTTCGATTATTTATTTATTACTCGAATAATTGGTCGATTAATTATTTATTATTCGAATTATTGATCGAATGATTTTTTATTATTCAAATAATCGTTCGACTGATTATTTATTATTCGAAAAATCTTTCGATTAATTATTTATTTTTTGAATAATCTTTCGATTAATTATTCATTATTTGAATAATCGTTCGATTAATTATTCATTATTGGAATAATCATTCGATTAATTATTCACTATTCGAATAATTATTCGATTATTATTATTCGAATAATCTTTCGATTAATTATTCATTATTCGTATAATTGTTCGATTAATCATTTATTATTCGAATAATTGATCGAATGATTTTTTTATTATTCAAATAATCGTTCGACTGATTATTTATTATTCGAGTAATCGTTCGATTAATTGTTCGTTATTCGAATAATCGATTATTTATTCATTATTCGAATAATTGATTATTTATTCATTATTCGAATAACCATTCGATTATTTATTTATTATTCGAATAATCTTTCGATTATTTATTTATTATTCGAATAATCATTCGATTAATTATTCATTATTCGAATAATCATTCGATTAATTATTCATTATTCGAATAATCATTCGATTAATTATTTATTATTCGAATAATCGTTTTATTAATTTTTTATTATTCGAGTAATAATTCGATTAATTATTTATTATTTCAATAATCGTTTGATTAATTATTTATTATTTGAATAATCGTTTGATTAATTATTTATTATTCGAATAATCGTTTGATTAATTATAAGGTAGCCAAGAAAGTTCTGTCGCTTTTCATGCCACCACCTTTGAACATCGATATGTCAGCTAAGACGTACCTAGAAAATCAAAAATAATCCTCATCAGCATTGACGACCTTCTGCCAACGATCTGGAAGGCCATGGATTCCATCGTTGTAGAATTTAATGGGATGTGAAGCGAAAAAGGTATCAACTGCATTTTGCACCTCTATTAGGGATTTGAACTGGTGTCCTCTAGGGTGATTGTCCAAGGAATGGAACAGGTGATAATCGGACAGTGCAATGTAGGTAGTATGCTGGATGCAATAGTGTTTCCCATCTAAAGCGTAGAATGGTGTTCCGAGCAGGGGCGGACCAAGGGCCGGGCAACCCGGACAACTGTCTGGGGCACCACAGTCGAGGGGGCGCCAAAACGAGCCTCTAAAAGTAAATTTTATAACATGTTTTCTACTGCCTTTTTTGGTTTATATTCTTGTAAAGTAGCGTCAATTACATCATCTTTTTCCATTCCACCATGGAAGAAGAGAGTTCACAATGCTAGGGGAGGCTATAAGGACAAGTGGAGACATTTCAATTGTGGAAGAAAGAGTGGAAGGGAGACAGAACATGTCGGTTCTCTAACGATGAATCTTCTAAGTGAAACTAGGTGTGAAAGTCATATTGATGCAGTGACTGCTATTCGGTATCAAGCGGGAAAAATATACGATGTATTCTATGCACTGTGTATTGACCCCAGAAGTGATACGTTTGGAAACAGTAAAGCTAATAGTCTAGTCCACAAGATTAAGAGTTTCAAGCTCATTTGCTGTCTCGTACTTTGGCGTATAGTTCTATTGAGAATCAATCTTGTAAGCAAAATGCTTCAAAAAGAAGAAATGGACATTTTAAAAGCGCAAAAGTTAAAAGTCATTTTGAATCAATGCGAACCGATAGAGGGTTTGAAGAGCTACTAGTGGACAGGGGCGGATCCAGGACCGACTTCTGTGGGGGGCGGTGGGTTGTCATACTGCTATTTTTAAGGGCTCCAAACTTTGGTATGGGTTATATTTGTTGGTCAACACCCTGTTCACTATGGTATATATATAAAATAAGGAAGTTTCGTCTTCTGGGGGGGCGATCGCCCTTCCTGGATCCGCCCCTGAGTGGATGCAAGATAAATTCTGGAGACTCTCGAAATCGACCCCCTATTTCCAAGTGAGTTACAATTACGACCATGGAAAACCAAGCGTTAGTTTGAATATGAGGTCTCTGATGAGCGTATTGCTGATCCCAAACTTTCTCTCAAAAGTAGCTTTAATTTTTAAATTCTGGATCATGCCATAAGTTCACTACAAGAACGGTCTTCTCAACTAAACCACTATCACGGCCTATTTGGGTTTTTATACAGAATCAAAAATGAAGACAAGGATCGTCTGACGAAGAAATGTGCTGACCTTCAGGTAGCTTTAACAGACGAAGACCATTGTGATATTGAGGGTTTCTAACTTCAACAAGAACTGTTGGTTTTATTTTCCCTATTACCAGATGAAAATGTTAAAAGCCCCTTGAAGTACCTATTAAAATACTTGACGAGTAACCAGCTGACTGAAAATTTCTCGAATGAATCAACTGCACTCAGAATTACCCTCACTCTTCCTGTCATCGTGGCTCCAGGCGAAAAGAACTTCTCAAAATTAAAATTAATTAAAAATTATTTGATATCTATCATGTGCCAGGAGCTCCTCGTGGAACTCGCCATAATGTAGATTGAGTTCGACATCCTTCAAAGCATTGACATAGATGTCATTGTCAGAGATTTTGCAAACAAAAAGAGCTCAGATTTTGAGTTGTGAGGTGCTGAAAACAAATGTATTTAAAATTGTTTAATTTGTTGCTAATTTTCAGTAATAGTAGAATTTAGTTTCTCTTAAGTTTTGTTATGCTATTGTAACCAGACGGTTACAATCGTCTGAAATTTTATACTTCATTTATTTTCATCGCTATCACCAGTCGGAATCAAGAAATCACCCTGTACAAACTTTTAAAGTATTCGTTCTTACGCAAATTATTTTCTTTAGTTTTATTGAGAAGAAATAAATGTTGGCAATGAGATGACAATTTTCTTCTATCTCTGTTTCTAACCGAAAGTATAGTACCTTTTTTCCCTCACTTTTGCAAAGGAGCATTATTTCCAAATTTTTGCAAAATTTCTGCCAATCTAGTATAGAAAAAATTTTTCATCTTACCCCTCGCCCTTGAGCATATACCTACATCTTAGAAAAAGTGAGAGACCCGGTTTTAACTATTTTGGTACGATGTTAAGTAGCTAGTTGGCGCTAGCTATCATTCTTCTTCATGGCTACGATCCGGTGAGCGTTATTGATACACGACGGTAATGAGGACGCTTACAAAACAAAAGGTAACGTCTATTTGAAAAAAATAATTAAAGAGTGACAATCTATAGTGGTGAAAAAGGGGAAATAACTGTTAATATTGCAAAATTTGAAACAGGAGCTATATAAAAATGTTCTATTGAAAATTATCAATTGTAGTCGGACCGCCATATAAGTTGAGAAAGGGAAGCCAAGTGGCCAGTGATATAAGTTGACAGTATTAGTGCTATAACATTAAAGTGATAACGAAGATTTCTTCGATATTAGTGATTTTGGTTTTAATTTTCGAAGTTTCATCAGAAAGCTAAATTTTTCAATTTAACGTAGCCTGCATTGGGGGTAAAAAATTCATGTAGTTAATTATAGAGTTTGTGTGTGTGTGTTAGGACTATGGCGGTAGGGTATGTTTTCGGATTGAGAAGATTCATTCTCATTATGCAGCATTAATTTCACAACGATCGCTCCTGTACGTCGGGATGGGTTGAAAGAAATTCGGGTTAGCTTCTGAAGGGTTCCTTTCACTCAGGAAGGGCCTAGGAAGAATAGAAGTTTTCACCTAGGTAATATTGATGTAAATCAAATACCTTAGCCCTCTCTCCCCCACGAAAGCTGACATTACGAAATGAAACTATAATCTTTTAAATATAGGTCTGTAGCTAGAAATTTTATTAATTAACCTAAACTAGTTAAGTTCCCACAATTCATGGGTACGTGTACCTATATTTTAAGTGATATGTATATGTATAATAAATTGCATGTAACCGTGTGCTGTATGTTCAGTGTGTATGTGATGAGAATGCGTTTTGTTGACTTGTGAATACAGAAATAGAAGTGAATTAGTATCTGCTAAAGAAAAATCGTTCATCTCGGAATGTGGGAGATTTATTTTGTTTCTTTATTCTTTAAATTGCTCATTTATAAGCAATAATGATATCAAAATATGCAAATCACTAAACCAATACGCCTGGCTATGGTCCGTTGAAAGTCAACCTACACGTAACAAGTAGAAAACAAGAATAATTTCGAGCGCCATCCATCTAGAATTATCAGTAGTACAGCACGAGTCGTATTCGTTATTTGTTTACAAAAGCCATGCAGCAAAGTTAAGATAAAAGGCAATCTTAGAAACACTTATTTTTTCCATTTTTCATGAATATTTGGTAGTTAACTGGAATACAAGAAATATATATATATCTAGCAGAACAATAGATTGAGTTATCTGGTAAAGCTTATTGGTTTAAATGTTTTAGTTTGTTTAAAAATCGAAAATTTAAACTTTCGGTCTTGCGTTAACTTGGTGATGCTAGTTCCGTGGTGTAAACAGAAAGCTATATCGAGCTGATATCGTAACATTATATTGTTGCAGTTTTAAAATGTATTTACTGTTTTGAGTCGAAGTGTTAGTGCTGATATTTAGATTATATGGAAGACATACATTTTTCTAACTTATAATTTTTCGCTCATACGTATAAAAGATGGAAGTTAGGTACTTAAAATATAATTAGGAGAGTTTCAAGTGTTTAGGTTATCCAATAAGTGCAGGGGTTAAATTCCAAAGTTGGGCGTCCGTTTCCAGCAAAATTTTTAAAATTTACAGGAAAGAAGTGGATAATTTGATCGTTTGTGTGCTTGATAATATATAAAAGTCTCGAAAAATCTGTTTATTTGTTATATATAAGCGGTTATAAACATGGGACTATACGGCGAGATGAGGGAACTACAGGCGTAAGATAGCAGGCTAGGATGAAATTTTTTTCTTGACGAATTTAATAGTAACAAAGTGACTCAGTGATCCAACATTAACAACATTCTCACGTTTTTTTCTATGGATATAAATCTCCGAGAAGGTCGACGATATACTTTTAGTGTAAAAAAAATAAAAAAAAAAAAGGCTACAAAATATTTCTTTTGAAATTATTACTAATCTAACCCAAAAGTGATAGTGTAACTCCTCAGATTTCCCAGTGTAAATCGCTCTGAAAAAATTTAAAATTCGTCACAAGCTGTACCTTTTGGAAACAATATAAAAATATTGGTATTTGTACCAAGATTTTTTTTTTGAAGAGATGGTGAAATATTGAAGTGATCCAAAGTCAAAGTAACCTTTGCCAACATAATAGGATAAATGTTTTCCAATGAGACAAGACTCAATAATGTTAAATATTAACCTATGAGTATGGGTGAACTAAATTGAAAGACCATTTGATATAAAGATTCACATACGAATTTCCGAATATTTTCTTCAGGAGAAGTGATGTACATAAGAACTACGAAATTTATTAGAACCTTTTTTTTAAACTTTCCACATTTTTTTCTTGCTTTTAACCCTTATAAAATGTGTAAAAGAATATTAAACTATCTACAACTATTTTATTGGTTTATGTATACATAGTCACATAAAGATAATGCATCATACTTGGATTTTTTTTTTTTTTTTTTTTGTATTTTATAATAATTAAATTGCTACCGAATTTCAAGATGTGCATTATTTCAAGTTGTAAGGAATAATGCTAATAATAATAACTCTATAGGGGTTTCGTGAAATAATAAGTCTCACAAACTTGATGTGAACAATAGTTGATAGTTGGTTTCTGACTGATATTTTTTTTATTGTAATAAAACCTTTGTTACCCTGTAGATAGATTTTTTTTTTATTGCTTAATGTACCCTATAAGCTTTGGTTTATGTCATGAGTGAGAGTGGTGTGTATGTGAATGTCGTTTTAGGTTAAGAAGTATATTTAGTTATATGTGGGAACCTAACTTAGGTAATATTTGTTTTGTCAGCTGAAATCTTCGATATCTCAGATAGCAAGTAATAAGCTGTTGGAAGTGACTGATGAAGTTATCTGCGTAGTAACAATGGAACTACAAGATTTTTCTAGCAAATCTCCTTGAAAAAAAATCATAATTAGTAGATGATATAGTTTCTCATTTCCGACGAATTAGTCTATCTGCAACAAATCAAAGATGATTTTTTAATTTTTTTTATTTAATCACTAAAGATGAGTTAACATGTGTCGGATTGCATTGGGGTTTCATCCTAAGTTTGACCTTTTTTTTGGGGGGGGTCTCAGAACGGATTTTTTTTCTTTCCCGGATTTATTTCTCATTTTGTGTCACGGGTGTTTAAATTATTTTTTCTAATTCTCGTCTTTCTCTAGTTTTCTTTTCATATCTTTAAACTTTCTTCTCGTTCTTCCTCTTTTCCTTCTTTTCTTGTCTATACTCTTCCTATTTTCGAACTCCTCGTAATCAATAATGACGAAAATATTGTTGTCTTTCAGATACACGGTCAAAATTGAACTAATCCAAATATTAGTCTTAAATAGAAAGATAATTATCATTAAGCTGATGATAAATGCGCTTGTTAAACAACAATATTTGACAATTGGTCATTGCATGACTTACGAAGAGTTCTGGCGACCGTTTTCTTTTCTTTTTTTTTTTAAAGTAGTAAATGCATTCGCAAGCACTACACTATTAATTATTACTCCTGAGGCCAAAGGTTGCAAATTAGGAAAACAATTTCTGTAAATTATTTTAGATATTGAGGTACTGTTTTCATGGAAGAAAACGATACGGGCGCTTACTCATAAAGTTCCCTAAATTAACTTCGAAATGGTTTCCTTACTTATCAAACTAACGAAAGTTAGAGGATTTCTAATACTTGATTAAACCTGTTATTAAGCTTTAGTTTTGTAAAAGTGTTCAGCTTTTGTACAAATTTATGAGATACGTTTTATGAATGCCGTGGACTTCAACTACTAGGACCTACATAAAAAGGGTTGTTTATATTGCTGTGCGTAAAACAAGTTCAACATATGTGAAATGTACGTATTTATTGGTATTTCACGTTATTTGTCGGGTACAGATTGTTACATACTCGGATACTATGTGGTAGAATGACTCCTGATTTCATTGATATATCAAAACAATTTACCATATTCAATAAATGCTGTTCGATATTCTTTTTGTTTATACATATCGGTACATAAATAATAATAATAATAATAATAATAATAATAATAATAATAATAAATGTAACTGATGCATATGTATATTTTTAAATACTAAATATACCTGTATCATGTATTTGAGTATTAATTTTTCTTTCTGAAAAACGGGTTTAAAATATTAAAATTACTGTAATGAAATGTAAAATATAAGCTAGGACTAGGGAGGGGACGCCAAAAAGTCACTTTGCCCAGGTGAAAATTTTTGCCCTGGTCCGTCCTAGCCGCGTGGACGTTAGTGATGTCCTGCAACAGGACTCCTCCTTTGCGATTCAGTATTGCTGGATCCTGAGTTTTGAGATTTTCTTGAACATGGCTCAAGTGCTGACAGTACACAGTTGCATTGATGCTCTGATCAGCTGGTAGCAGTTCCCTTGTGTACGATGCCGCGATCAATCCACCAAACACACGGGAGGATCTTCTGGTGCAGTGCTGGTTTCGGCTATTTTGGAACCGGTTCATGGGATGCTAACCAATGTTGACAGCGCCGCGTGGAGCTTCGTACAAGGCCCGCTTCTCATCACATATCAACACCCTGGGTGGCCGTGGTGGCTCAGTGGTAGAGAGTTCACCTCTGGTTTTGGGTTCAAACCCTGCTCCTGCCAAGTGAAGTTTATAGTGGACAAACACCGTATGCGTAGGTTTCCTCGGGGTTCTCCCATTTTCTCCAACTTCCTTCATTTCATTCATTTTTCATCATCACCGCCTCCTTTAGCCTAGCCGGCATAAACGTGGGACGTAAAACTCAAAGATTTCATTTCATTTCCTGTCCAGAAATGGCTCCTTCTTAGGACGAGGCAGCAAAGAAACACAGGGTCTGCTAGCGTTGCCTTCTGGTTCGGAGTCAAATCATGTGGGACCCATCAATCCAACTTCTAGTGCTTCGCAAGTTGATGGAGGTGCTGCCGAATAGTTTCTATAGTCGAACTGAGTTGTAGTCCCAGCTCTTCACATGTCTGACCACTGTTCGTCTCAAATGCTGCCTGGAGATCTTCATTTTGTACATGTGTTGTTCTTTCAGCACGTATTGTGCCTACAAGTGTCTCGTCACCGTCCTTAAACTTGTTAAACCACCACTGCACCGTATGCGTAGTCACGATACAGAGGCCTGGCATATCTTCCGCCCCGCTGCAGCAGCGTTTGACTGTAGTTTGAACTCGTACAGCATTCACGCCCTTATGACGCTGTGGAGGTCCCATGTTCACTCTGTCCTTACTCAAGTTCACGGTGTAACTGAACTGCAACAACGAGGTACTATGTTGGATATACCCATACCAACAACTGAACTTCGCCTTATACTATCTCCATTCGCATTCAAGTCACGGTGTGAGGGTCAATTGAACACAGACCTCCACAAAATCCGACAGGACTTTCTTGGTTACCTTTATATTTATTATTCGAATAATCGTTCGATTGATTATTCATTAATCAGATAATTCTTCGATAGGCATTAATCGAAAAACTGTTCGAATAAATATTCATTATTCGAATAACAAGTATTCGAGGAATCCATAATTCGAATAATGAATTGTTGAAGTTCTAACAGCACTAGTGCAGTAGTCACCTCTGCTCTAGCACTCCTTCATTCTAGGCTAAGTGAGTTTTGTGATAGACAACATCGTGTTCGTGGATTTTACTCGGGATTCTCCCGTTTCCTCCCACATTCTCATTTCATAAATTGTTTCATAATTATTCACTTTTAAAAAGATCATGCGGCGTGGTCGAGCGGTCTGAGCCACTCGGCTGATAGATCCTGAGTCTGAAGCCAATTGGGAATTCGAATTTCACTGAAGGTGTTTTCAAGTTACTTCAATGTTTCTGTGTCTCTTTCCAGTCTGGTAGGAACTGAAAGTGTAAAGGGAATGTGAAATAACAAATTGAAGTGTATTCTGTAGAGTAATAATAATAATAATAATAATAATAATAATAATAATAATAATAATAATAATAATAATAATAATAATAATAATAATAATAATAATAATAAGGTAGTACAGCGCTCACATCTCCTCTGAGAGGTTCCGGATTCGATCCCAGGCCTGGTAAGTTTTTGGTTTACAGTATCGTGTCTATTGGTTCTCCTGTTTCTTCTCACACACTGATTTCACCAATTATTCCTTAAACATTCACTTTTCATTTTTCACCCTTCTCCTTTGCGACAGTGTTGCCAGATCTGAAGATTAAAAACTAGCGAGTTGATGGTGCTCCAAAAGTAGCAGATTTGAACTATTTGTAGCCCAAACGTAAAACTGAATTATTCTGCAGCTATATACTTTCACGAATCAAAATATCCGGATCGATTTAATGGAAACGCTTGGAGTTGGAAATACTTGAGATGTCTGGGTTGGCAATGGTCAGATGGCGACCACAGTTTCGAACTGTTGACAGTAGGACAAACTCTATACTTCGTTAGGATTAGTAAAGCTGCATGTACAATGAACTGGGTAAACGGTGATAGTGTAAAATAGACGACCTTTCTGATTTCCTAGGAGACATGTTTGCTTAAGTCAGTTATACACTTTCCAACTCTGATATACACTTTCCAACATATACAGTATGTGTTTTTACTGTTATTGCTCACTTCTTTAATTCATTTGCTAAGGGGATCCATGAATTTTGAAAGGTTTTAATGTAACTTTACTTACTCATTATGATAATATAGATAATACAGTAATTCAGTTAAATTTGCGATCTTCATGTTAACACAGCTCCGTACAACTATAACTCTAGGCATCAAATGAGACAGGAACATAGTAGAGACCTGCACGAGCCAAATCCAGCCTTAATGTACCTAGGCCCGGTCCAGCCCGGGCCCGAAAAGTTTTGGAGATTTTCGGCCCGTGTCCGGCCCGGCAAGATAAGTTTCTTAAAATTCTTGGCCCAAGCCCAGCCCGGGCCCAATAAATTTTAAAAGTTTCATTTTGTAACATTTTTTTCACGGGTAAACTTCTTCAACGTTTGCCTTTATTCTAATTATCGTTTAACGAAAGTTAATAATTATTAAAGAATTGCAATTAATCGGCCCAGCCCTGCCCGACCTGAAGAGAAATCAGTGTCAGCCCGCCCAAACCCGGCCCGGCCCGGCCCAAAGAAATAACAGAGTCGGCCGGGCCGGGCTTCGGATCTCAAGCCGAGGCCGGCCCGTGCAGGTCTCTAGAACATAGTAATACTTTAATAGTGCAAACTCAACAGTGTTCTCAGATCTGGAGATTATTCAGTACTGAAACAACAACTGAACTAGTATCAAGTACGTTAGTTCCAATAAAACTATTGTTCATTGTAAATAGAATACTACAGAGAAAATGTTTATATTATATATGAAAACAAGAAAGGAGCGCATTCTTAAAGAGTTATATAGCCTGCTGATAATTAAAACGCTTGGAGGATAAAGGTGTTATGTTACATTTTTCGAAATGTTGCATTCTGGCTGTTCATGCACGTGTTATATGCTACTCATGCTACCTAACACATTATTTGGTGAGTCCTCGTCCTAGTGCAGATATTTAGAAACGATGAAGGTGGTATGTTAACGGATAAAGTTGTGAAAGTCAATTTTCCCATCATATTCAATTTGTTACATATCACATTTATCCTCCAAGCGCTTCAATTAAAAGTACACTGACAGTAAAAAAAAAAAAAAAAAGTGACATACGTAAAAACATAGGTTACATGCGTTAATCCTGTAGTTTTTGAACTTAATGTATCGTCCTGTAGCAAACATATAACCAAAAACGTATGTTTTGAAATACTTTCCGTATAAATGCTCCATCTGTACGTACTCTCCGTATGAACAAAGAAATGTATATTGACGGTCAAGATTTCACATACAGAAATGAAGTGAAAAATGAAATGAAATCTTAAGTTTTACGTCTCACGATTATGTCGGTTAGGCTAAAGGAGACGGTGATTATGAGAAATGAATGAAATGGTGGAATGAAGAAAGTGGGAGGAAACGGGAGAACCCCGAGAAAACCCACATGCACGGTGTTTGTCCACCACAAAGTCCATACGGCGCGAGCTCGGATCGAACAGGGACCCCAAGATTTAACATACAGATGGACGTATATATCATATAGCTGACGTATGTAAAATTCGTATACCGGTACAAATGTAACATACACAAGACTGTTAGATGTCGGACATCCTGCAGCAGCATTATGTAACACTTGAGCGGAAAAAGGTAATACATATGTAGCATATGAATAATGTATGTTCCGCACAGATTTCCGTAATAAACTTATGGATTCCATATATTTGTACAATATACCGCTGTTCAGATAACGGATTTTTCTCAGGGCAGACCAATTTGAAATTTTGGAAGCGAGGGCACTTAAAAAATCGTCCAATTTGAAATTTTGGAAGCGAGGGCACTTTAAAAAATCGCCCAATTTGTAATTTTGGAAGCAAGGGCACTTAAAAATCGCCCAATTTGAAATTTTGGAAGCGAGGGCACTTAAAAATCACCCAATTTGTAATTTTGGAAGCGAGGGTACTTTAAAAATCCACCAATTCGCTACTTGTAGCTTTATCTGAGAACACCACACCTTACAGGGCGTAACTGTGGGACGTAAAACTTAAAAGATTTCATTTTCATTTCAATACTAATAATAATGTCCATTAGTCTCTACCCTACAGGAAAATAAACGAACCCATAGTCCATGACTTAGAGAGAACACTCTATATATCTCCAGAAGTAGCAATTATTCTATTACCAAAAGCAGTTCATTTCAGGAGTTGGTACTTAAGTTTTCATTTCTAGCTGTATATCTATAGATAGTGGCAGTCGGCATACATCATTCTAAATCGCCCAGACTCTGTTTTCCTTACACATACAGAGAGCGAGCGAGAGAGAGAGAGAGAGAGAGACACAAACAGAAATCCTGTAACTACGTGCTAACAAATTTATAAGCTAAAGTCCATTTTCGGATGAGACACACCCGAAAAGAAAGAAGAAAAAATATCCACTAATCAGTCGCACCTAAGCGCCATCGGGCACTAATATTTTAATATATCATTAAGATATGTGCTACTATTCCATAACCACGATTATCAATATTGGAAACACACACATACAGGCTATATCTGTATCCATCAATTGAACTGTATCGCGCGGAAGATCTTTTAAATTTTAACCTACGTATGTTCTTGGTATGTCATTAGACTTCTTTTGAGATCATTCAGAGAAACGCATTCTAAAGTTACGTAGTAGCTGTGGAATTTGTGGCTCCAAATAGCTAATTTCCACAGCAGACAAACTGCGACGCATATTTTATCTTGCTGTAGGATAGTTAATCTCTCAGAAAATATCTCAAGTGTTAACCTCACTAATTTATTTACAAAAATAATGTCTGCGGCAAGAAACATTATCGTCCCAGGCATCATATTTAATCTTCTTTCCGAATTCACATGTGCCAAATCCTTGACACGCAGAATAGAATATATTGTAGATAAGTACCAGGTACATAGTACATGACGTATCATTCATGTGTTCCTACCATTTACCTCTCGTCAATCATTCTCTATATAGTATGCAACATGTCACGTGTGGAGAAATACATTTATTTCTTTCCCGAGTCGTTTCTTCCTTTAATTACAACAGGCACGATACCGTTGGCAAAGATGAGTTGTGTTGGCTATAAACAATATCTAGACGCCAACATTTGCAACTTGTCAGAATTTACGTTGGACTACTCGTCAATTGTTATTGTACACTTGAATTCATATTTATTACCTTTTCCACCCCTACGTATCCAATGGTTAAGTGATTATGTATTACCTGACTCACTAGAATGTATGTACTACCTGTTGGACTTTGTGAGAAGATTCAAGGCAAGTTCTTTTCTATCAGGATTGAGTAATTACACATCAAAAAGTTATTTTTTTACGTAACGCCTAAAATATGTAAAGTATGTTCAAAACCAGTTGAGAATGATTCAACAGCATTGTCAGAACAATCTTAAAAAGAATTAATTTTTTTCGAAATTTATATAAAATTGTATATTAAATTTATTTGATTAACTAATGACGCAATAATTATTGAATCAGTAACTAATGACGCAATCATTATTGAATCAGTAACTAATGACGCAATAATTATTGAATCAGTAACTAATGACGCAATAATTATTGAATCAGTAACTAATGACGCAATCATTATTGAATCAGTAACTAATGATGCAATCATTATTGAATCAGTAACTAATGACGCAATCATTATTGAATCAGTACTAATGAGGCAATAATTATTGAATCAGCAACTAATGACGCATTAACTATTGAATCAATAACTGGAATTGGTATTGATAAACACCAATATCATCTCTCTATGACTTACGGTTCCGGAGATATGGCTCTTTAAATCTCTCGAAATTGGAACTTTTTTGGCCAATATCTCGGTAACGGTAAGAGTGACGCAAAAAATTCCATCACTTCTTAGAGATATTTTTTGATGCTCCATCAAAAGAAGGGCTCAAAATTGAAAAATTCGCACATAACAGACACACATATACAGTACGTAGAGAGTTGAGTTGATTTTGAATTTAACGTCCCTTTCAGCAGCGAGGCTATATGAGACGTGGACCTACTGATTAACGTGGAATCCGAACCACATGACCTCCCGCCGGGAATCGAACCCGGGTGCAGTACGTAGAGAATTCAGTAACGAAGTTTTAAAGTTCGTTGACTAGAAACGAGTCCACAGATGAAAATAAAACATTTTTCGCTCTGGTTACTGTTCGATTTAACACAAAGCTTTAAAATGTTTCTTCCAAAATTTGTATGGGTTCTTCGTCTGATTCTGCAATTTTACAAACTGCCATATTGATTTCGTAAAGTAGCCGTATCTGTATAAGTAAGAAATAAATATTACAATTTGAATCCATGACTAAGATTTTTTTAAAAATCATAATGTTTTTCGTTTTAAATCTTCTGTCGTCAACAGGTTTTAAGACAAAGAAGCTATGGTGAAATGAGGGACAAATTGTACAATACAATAAAATTGCTTTCTCTTGATATCTATGTCTATCTGCAATCACAAAAACCCACTCCACTTCACACTTGCTGTCAGCTGTTTTGTCGGTTTTAGTTCTCAATTCTTTGTGCGCTCTGCAGCCTGTAACGAGGAAAAAACAATACGAAATATTAGCTATACGCTATATGTTTTTCTAATACAAACTCTGGAAAAAACTACTTCAGCACCAAATATGCTCAGAATGTAAAGGATCAAAAATTAGGACCCAAGCTTGCTTTTGGAGGCATATTTAAACCGGAAGTGGTTGATATCAACCATTTCCTCTTTACATCTTACTTCTGATGCTTGGAGTTCCTGGTTCGATTACCAATCCAAGTAAGTTTGTGGTGGACAACATCGTGTTGGTGAGGTTTTCTCGGAGGTACTCCTATTTCCTCTAATATTCTCATTCCTCCAAATCTTCCATCATCATTTATTCCTTAATCATTCATCTCTCTTAGGCTAAAGGACATAATCGCGAGTCGTTAACCTGAAAGATTTTCAGAAGATCGATTAAAAGAGAGGAAAAATGTCTTACTCCATGAATACGCGACAAAACGTACTAGCGACAAAACGTACCACCGACAAAACGTACCACTTACCCTGAGGGCTGCTTTTAAAGGGTTTTCTAAAAACACTTTAAATAACGACAAGCGACAAAACGTACCACTTGCCTGGAGGGCTACTTGCAAAGAGTCTTCCAATCAGCCATCAAATAATGTCAGGCGACAAAACGTACCACTTGATAGGACGGTTTAAGTATATTTATATATCGGCCAAAATAAGGTTAAAAGTTGAACAGATTGGTGGTGAGAAAAGTACCGATGTAAGACCAAAACTAAGACTAAGGGATGCAAGATCAAGACCATGCCTGCAAGATTCTTCCAACACCAAGACCATGCCTGCAAGATTCTCGCCAGACTAACGTAAGACCAGCAAGAATCTTGCATATGCAATATTTGAATATTTGCTGATTTCCATCACACTTTATCCAGGCTTTGAACCAGAGACGGATAGACATTATTAGAGGGGCACGGGCGCTTTCTCCCACAAGGGCACCAGCATCTCAATGTCACAAATCAATTGCAGTTTTCTTTCTACAGATTGTCAATAGTATTAACAATTGACAATTAAAATCTGATATTCTTTCATCAGTATATTATTCTGAATTGTTCAAAATATTATATGAAGTTCAAGGAGAACGTATACTATATTACAAAATTAGCAGGTTTTAGTGTACTAGTTTTTGATGCTACTGTATCTATCACTTTTGCATTCGAAATATTTTTTAATAAATCTTTTTCAATAGACATCAACATAAATGTTTTCAAATATTCCTAAGACATGGTACTCGTTAGCCTATTTTTAATGTATTTCAGTTTATTTAAGTTTTGAAAAATTTCTTTTACATGTTACCTGAGTTACGGGCAAAGTCAATAAAAATTTGTATGCTGGAAACCTGGATAAGTATTACTGCAAAATTTACAATTCTGCAAAATTAAAAAGCAGCACATTGGACAATGTTGAAACACGTTTTGCATTCGCTTTCCTTGTAAACAAATGTATTTTCTCCTAATTCTAAATCACTTGCACCATCAGGACAGTCATTTTTTCTCGGTTGTGCTCGTCATCAAGACTGACTTTCAAGGATATCCACGTCCTTCAAAAGTCCAAGAGAATACATTTATAGTATCCTTGGAAACTTCTTTACTGAAGTTTTTCAGAAAATATGTAAGTTTATTGAAAGGCACGTCTGGAAGTTCTGTTACTTGGTAGAAGTGTCTAGGGTCCAAATAATCCATAAAGTACATTGCTTCTTGAATCTTGAAGAAATACTCGAAACTACCATGTCCAATATTGTGTTGAATGCTTCGATGCAGTACCTGGTCATTGGATAGAAGCAGCTTCATATTCATATTCACAGGAAAATCTTTGTCCATCTCTGAAGGCGAATTGTCGACAGGTCAATAAAAAAATGAAAGAAAAGAAAGAAATCACGTTCTAAGTCTTCAAATTTGTTATTGGCCCATTCCGCAAAGCTTAATGCTGCATTCTTAACGGATTCAAAATCATCTCTCTACTCTTTCACTTGGAACAGAGTAGTCTGCACCATCCGATAGGACTACACTAGCAGCACCCTCTATTTGGAGATAATTTGACAGAGAGGTCGTCTCGTCACTTGAAATATCTTAAGGAACATTTGTGCTGTCCGAGTTGTTTTGAACTTGAGATCTTTTATATATCCTTTCACTTTACACCTAGCTTTTGGTTTGATATTTTCTGTAGAAGCAATTTTCTTAATATGGTCAACTCTATATACAAAGCACTTTCTGGGTTCGAAAAATAACCAAACTTTTTCTGAAAAACAGTGTGTTTTCTACCATCTTGTTTCCGCAATAACTGTAAGACGCCTTTGTTAACATCTGATCTTCCAAATGTCCATAAATATCGTACAGTCATTCAGCAAAACAATGCCACAGAATCAATGCAATTTTTTCTCAGATCACATATGACATGATTGAGTATATGAGCGTAACACCACACGTATAATTGAATTTCTTAGTGGTTAAGCGGTTAGCGTATGCGCCTTTGTCGTGGGAGACCTGGGTTCGATTCCTGGCGGGAGCTCATGTGCTTCGGATTTCCCGTAAATCAGTATGTTCCGTCTCATATAGTCTCGCTGCTAAAAGGGCCGTTAAACTCAAAATCAACTGAATCACACGTTTAACTGATATTAGGTGAATTGAAAAAATCCGAATATTGTCCTTGCATGTTACTTGAGCCATCGGTTGAATTTCCAATACACTTCTTAATATCAAGGTTCAACTTCCTGCAGAATTTCCAGCAGTAAATCGCAAAGACACTGGCCTGTGGTAGATATGCATTTTACAATGACAGCAATACTTTGTTTAACAACCATTTTAACAACATACCTCAAAACAACAGAGCACTGGCCTGAAACTACTATATCTTGAGTAGTGTCTAATAGGACAGGAAATATTGAAGCTTGAGAGACTTCTTTCGAAATATCTTCTCTGATAAGTGTGTTGATAGCATTCAAAACAAAATTCACCGTGTTTAGTAAAAGTTATGCGACCACTATCCTGCTTACTTCCTCGTATATGATTCTTCTCGGTGACCTTATCTAAATTACTTTTAAGCGGAAGATCAAATTTGCTTAAGAAAGGAATAATATCCAAAAAGTTTCCATGATCTATAGCTGTGTCTTTCAGTTTATAGGTTGCTACATTTCCTCTGTAAATAAGCCTTCTTTTACCAATGAGTTTCTGCACTTTAACAACTCGATACATTACCTGTCTGTTCTTCTCAACCTTATACTGCCGTTGTTTTACCTGTTCATGAGGAAGTAGTTCCTTAACATTATGTTCTCTTTTGTTAGATATGTAAGCACCCACATTGGTCTAATGTATTTTGGAAGACTCGTGTTCTCTTACTCGCTGATAAATGTGTTTAATGTTACGTTTGTCACGTACAGAACCTTTAAGAGAGGTTTGTTCGATCTGGAGAATAATCTGTGAACACGCTGAAAAAAAAAATGCTTGAAGTGGTACGTTTTGTCGCGGATTAAATATCCGAAATGTTTTAATCAGTCCAAGACAGGTTGTAATTTATATAAGTGGTACGTTTTGTCGTGGAATAAGTATCAGAAATGCTTTAATTAATCCATGACAGGTTGTCATTTATGACAGGTCATCAAAAGTGGTACGTTTTGTCGCGAAAATTCAAGTGGTACGTTTTGTCGCTGGTACGTTTTGTCGGGACACCTTACTCCATTCCCCAATATTTATCCTCTCCTGTTATATAAGCCTGCACAACCACGAAGTGATGGGGGTTGCATACACGCACGGCGTTATTAGAAACTGCGAGAGACCCGCATACGTTTTCGCATACATTGTCAACCTCCTAAATCTGACCCTCCGAGCAGAAAATCGAGAAAAGGGCTTCGTACAGGAATAGATCTAGTTTATCTCTGTACAAAATCTCGTGGTTCTAGTCACTACTTTCTATGCTAAAATATTATGACAGGCAGACAGACACACGAATACATACAGACATTACTTTTATTAAACAGTGTCCGAAAAAGATTGTATCCTTTTCTTTATTTTTTCTAGGTACGCAGTTTGTGAAGAAAGTTGTCAGTGACGAAGATTGCTATCAATTACTCCAAGCTTTGATTGAAATACTGCCGTTTCAAGACCTTTTTTTTCAAGGTGGTGCCCACACAATAACAGAAAGCATTTCGTGCTGTGAAATATTAAAATATAACGTCCGTTATTACAGTTCCACGCAGTTACTATAGTTCGACGACAGTTTAGGGTCGATCCACCAGACAAGAACTCCATTAAGCGTTGACATACACAACTCATGGAGACAGATTGTCCATGCAAAGGCAAAAGCACCGGCCTCCGCATTCAGAGACCTCAGTGGATAGAGTTCGGCAATCCTTCTAACGGAGCTCCACGAAGTCAGATTGAAAAATGGGTCGTGAGATAGCACTGCCCCGCTCAAGAGTCTGGGATATTCTTCGTAAGCGTTTGAAATTTAAGGCTTACAAGCTGCAACCTGTACATGCACTCACTGAAGAAGACAAAATACTTTGCATTGTCTTCAGTGTTTACATGATGGTTTTAGGGGCAGGGTAATCTCCAGTTATGAGGCGACCTTCCATATCAACAACGAAGTTAACAGGTATAATGTCCGAATTTGGGGTTCAGAATGCACTCGAGTAATCATTGAGTATGTCTGAGATTCACCAAAGTTGAACTCCTTCAATCCGCGGATTTGATTCTCCTATCCATGACTTTATAAATTCCGTTCTTTCTATTACATTACCACAGGTCTATCTGTTCGATATATATGGAGCCAATGTTTAGGTAGAAATATTAGGATAGTGCTACTAAAATTTATAATAATTTCATGACTGAAAAAGATGTTTTGATAAATGTTTCGTACGTGGTCTTCTTCAGAGTGGAGTTTCAATGTTCAGTATTTAGGAGAACAAATCCTCTCTAAATTCCGAATTAGTTTTGTCAGAATACCGATACATGCTACACTGCAGCTAAACTTTTCAGGCCAAATGTTACCATGCTCATCAAGATGCTCATTAGGGGGTTAAATTAACTAATGCCGAGAGTGTACCAACCATCCATTATCCGATGGAATTTCTACATAGTGTTGTCCACGAGACGAGTTTTTAAATTCAAAATGAGACAAAATCTCATGGACAATACTACATTTAAAAAAAAAAAAAAAAAACATATGTGGCGTACGTAAAACCGTAGGTTACATTCGTAAATCCTGTAGTTTTTGGACTTAATGTACAACCCTATGTAACATCCTGGAGGAAACTTATAACTCAAAAGGTATATATCTATTTTACACGTACTTTCCGGATAAATGTTCCGAATAAACGTGTTTTCTGTATGAGAGCCAGAAACTGTATATAGGCGGTCAGGATCTCACATACAGATGGAGGTATATAACATATAGCTGATGTAAGTACAGTCACGAGCATTAATAAATGGAGGCTGAAGCCATTATTTCTTATGGCTCTAACCTCCATTTATTAATGTTCGTGACTCTACCATATGTATAAGTACGTATATAATATACAGAAGACTGTTAGGTGTCAGACATCCTGCAGTGGCATGATGTAACATCTAAGCAGGAGAAAGGCAGTTTAATATGTAGCATATGGATAACATATGCTCCGTGCAGATTTCCGTAGTAAACATAAGGTCGCCGTATATTTTACAATATACCGCTGTTCGGATAAACTGATCTTTCTCAGTGTAGATTTCAATCAATGTTTTAGTGTTGTATGGTTCAAAGTATAAAAACTATAAATTCATGAAGTGATTTTACGAACACAATGAGCATTTATTAATTTTTATAGATACTCAAATCATTACAGAATGTATTCCAATAATGAATATGGTTTAAATGTGTCACATCCTTGTGTATACCACTCGTGACGCACAAGGATTCTGATAAGTTCTCGATGAAATTAAGAAAAAGTCAGAGCATAAAATTTGTACATAAATTTACAAAATGAGACGAGAAAAATAATCGAGACGAGCCGAGAAAGAATTCTTCGAAAATCGAGACGAGACAAGAAAACCTTATTCCTACATGAAAACCATCAGAAGTGACATAGCTCTTCTCGGGCTGCAGTGTCATTGAGTTTTAAAATTACACTGCTCTACAATGATTTTGCTGTTCGGAAACTAACGTTTTCTTAATGTTTTTGACCTGAGAAATCCAAAAATGTGGTTAGTTTTGCTCTGTCACGTACTGTTTTCTTAAAATAGATGGGAGAGGAGAGGAAAATAGCCGTATAAACGTATATTTCGGAAGAAGTACTGATTATAATTACAAATATAAAAGGATACTTTCGATGCCATATCCTTCTCATTATCATTGAAAGACGTTCAGTTACTTATTCTGCTAACATTGAAAAAATATTTACAGTGTCTGGTAGTAATGAATAATATCAAAACGCGTTAGACGTTGAGAACGCAATAACAACGCTGTGTAAGCTGTGATTGCTAGAACTACGAGTCGCCGTATGTTTTGTTCAAGGGCGCCCATGTTGGGTTTCCAAGGGGGGGGGGCAAGTATAAACAACGTTTCAAATATAGTTTCAAATTTTGCTGTAACTAATGTAAAAATTCTATTTGGTTTCGATATTCCCAAGTTCAATTTCCTCTTAAGTGAGGGGGGCGATCGTCCCAACTTGCCCCCTCTGATGGGCGCCCTTGGTTTTGTTGTCTGTTGTATCTAGCTACGCTCTTTGTTGTTGAATCGAAATAGAATGTAGAAAGTGCCGAGTAATCCTTATTATTTCTGCTACATCTGTGGCAGTAATTTAGTGTCCAAACAGAAAAAAAAATCGTTTGTGAAACATGCATATTACGCCTATTTTAGAATAAAGTTCGGGAATCAAGACAAATCATTTGCGCCACACACAGTACGTTAAGTATGTGTTGAAGACCTAAGTAATTGGACAAGAGGTAAGAAGAAATCTCTGCGTTTCGGAATACGAATGATATGACGTGAAGCAAAAGATCATAGTAATGACTGCTATTTATGTTCATGTGAGGTTAACAGTTTTACCGCTGAAAGCACATATCCTAACCTGTCATCTGCATTACGACCTGTACCACATGGCCCTGGTATTCCAGTAGCTAACCCACCACAAGAACCACTGTCTACAGATTCTGCTTCTAGTAGGACCGAATGTAGTGATGAGATGTTCGGCAAAGAAGAAGACAGTGCTGACCCGAAGTTTTTACACAACCAGAGTTAAACGATTTAGTGTTAGACTTGAATCTGCCCAAGCAAGCAGTAGAACTCTTAGGCTCAAGGCTTAGTAAAAAGAATTGGTTTCAGGGACATCATGTTCATATTTTAGACATCGTAAGCAAGAATTTGTACAATATTTTTCTGCCGACAGAAACTTAGTTTTTTGCAACAACGTCAGAAATCTCATGATAAAACTCGCAGGGGATGAATATAATGCAGAGGAGTGGAGGCTTTTCATTAATTCCAGCAAGAGAAGTTTGAAGGGTGTGCTTCTTCACAACAGCAACCAACAACCCTCTGTACCCATTGCTCATTCTGTACACTTAAAAGAGACTTACGTAAATACGGAAATGCTTTTGAAAAAAATCAAATGCGAGGATCATCAGTGGTTATTTTGCGGCGATCTAAAGGTGATATGGATTCTTCTTGGACAGCAGCAAGGATACACCAAATTTCAATCCACTTTTGCGAATGGGACAGCAGAGAACGTGATAAACACTGGACTCAAATTGATTGGCCTGTCAGGGAAAGCCGAAACATAGGAAGTAAAAATGTGAAAAACGTCTGCCTCGTAGACCCTTCAAAAGTCATATTACCACCTTTGCATGTTAAGCTAGGTCTAATGAAACAACTTGTCAAAGCTCTGAACAAAGATGGTCAATGCTTCCAGTATCTAGTGACAAAATTCCCAGAACTTTTAAGTGCTAAGTTAAAAGAAGGAATATTCATTTGTCCTCAGATCAGGAAGTTGTTTAAGGACTCAGAGTTTGAACCTTGTATCACAAGTGTTGAAAGAGAAGCATAGAGTGCATTCAGGGACGTGTGTCATAATTTCTTCGGGAACAACAAACACGAAAATTACAAGTACCAGTACATTGTGTCTAATATGCTCCAGAAGTTTAAAACATTAGGGTGCAAAATGAGTCAAGATTCATTTTCTGTATTCACATTTACAGAGTGAGAAATCGTTTTTGATGCGTTACCCCCTGTAGCAAACGCGGCCAAGGTGGCTATTCAGTAATTTTACTTTTGCCAGAGTTGTAAATCATACTGTGAACCAGTCAGGGTTTCCGGGTCTTTTTGCCAGGTCCAGGTCTATACTTGCAGAGTTCCAATACTCTGCACAAATCATCTTCCAAGCAGCTGTTTCTTGCTACAATCCCCTTGCCTGGCAATATGTCTTTCCTTTTTGTCCTTCCTTTTGAAATCTTTTAAACAGCAGGCGGTCTATTGTTCCGAAACGCACCAAATACGCTCGAGATGACGTTTTCTCCGCGGTTTTTATTGCTTTCGCGTTTTAGATTAGCCACCTACATTTAAATGCATGGTCAGCGTATTCCAAGCGTACGCATGAGCAATAAATACGCTTTACGATCGCCTCAAGTAGCCGGGTACTTAGACAGCTGTCGTTCTAACTTGGGGGATTTAAGGGAAGAACATGGTGAAAGATTTCTCCAGGACATCAAAGCAATTGAATACCGCAATCAGAATCATTGGAGTACAACAATGCTGGCGGATTATTGTTGAACGTTGTACGTAAAGATTCACGAACTACTCACAATAGGAAGTCTAGTTTTAGGAGTTTCACAGTGAAAAGGCAGAGACAAAAATGAGATAAATTGTTTATCAATAATCTTAATAGTTTACAATATCGAAGTTCAGATTAGTTATTAAGCAAAATAATGTTCCTACTCTATATTAGCAGCGTTGCTGTGTAAATAGCACAATTTACGGAATAATGTTTTCCGATTTGTGAAAACACCTGACACGATGGGGAAAAACTAATTTCATTTTCGTAATTAGCAACCTCAAATTATATAAAATCAGGTGTGAAATCAAAAACAGCTTTCAAAAAGTTTCATTTTGTCAAGCAGTGTTACTATTAGGTACAGTTATTAACATAAAATGTTCTAATTTTGTTGGTTCTATATGATCTTCTGTAAGTTAAGCATTCTCAAGGTTGAAGTAGTAGCGACACCATACCAGATGCATCTGGATGACCAAGTCGGAAAGGTAATATCTTTTTAAAAGTTTTTTTCGACCATAAAAATAAGACAATCTCCTTACTTAACATATACACATATAAAAGTACAATGTGGTTCACTTTTAAATGTCATCCGACGGTCAGGGTTTTTTTTTTATTTTAATTTTTTAATGTGTCCTCTTTAAGGCATTAGAGTTCACTTCTTACAGCGTGCATACACTGTAATTACAAGCCATAACTGCTTTTCCCGTGAGCAACAAAAACCCAACATAGAATATACGAAAGCTCAAACTGGACTCTATTAAATTATATATGGTGTACAACGTACAAGCATGCATGCAGGTATCTTTACAGATTTTCCGATTACAAAAAACTACTCTGGGGGAGGAAGTGGTCGTTGTGAAAACAATGGTGGCGTGATATTTTGATCGTCTAATAATTTCAGTTCAACAATCACCGCCTGGAAGCAATTTTGTTTAATAGTTTTTCTTGCAGGCTATACTCTCTCTTCGAAACGTTTCAGGAGATTAGAAAAAAAAAATGTACATTTTAAAATAAAGACTTCACAGCTAATCTTCGGACGTTTTATCCGATAATCTCAAACCATTTTGTTCAAGGAGGCGTGTCTCCTCCAGGCTGTCTTCTGAAACAACTTACTGCCTACCCAGATGTATCTCCATGCATTATCAGATATTTCGCTCGCTTACCTCAGCCGAGACCTAGCTCGGAACAAAGATGTTGGTATATAGTCGTATCTCGATGTACGAGATTAATTCGTTCTAGAATGTTACTTGCTTCATGAAACTCTCCAATCTTGAATCGAAAATTTCCATCTAATTATACAATTGGCTAAGAGTATGTATAAGATTCACGGTAACTAAAGTACCGTGGTTCCCCAAAACAATTGTGGTTCATAAACAATCGCATTTCACAAAGAACCGTGGTTCCCATAGAATCATAGCTCCCGAAGAACCTAGTTCTCAAAGGACCGTGGCTCCCGAAGAACCGTAGTTTCCAAAGATCCGCAGTTCCAAAGAACCGTGGGTCCCGAAGAACTAGTTTCCAAAGGACCGCGCTTTCCGAAAATCCGTAGTTCCCAAAGAACCGTGGCTATTGCAGAACCGTAGTTCCCAAAGCAACATATCAAAATTAATCCAAAGATAAGTGACCCTCATATTGCAAATGAGCTGCAGGGATGACGAGCAAAAGTATAATTGCCTACAGTGCGGAATGGTTGAAAACAGCATGCTATAATTGCCCATCTCAAGGAACAAAACTTGGGACATTACCAATAATCACAAGAAGCACCTAGAACTCGCTCTGAAGAGTGTAAATATTCCCAGGCCAGAATCCAAGGGGGGTCTAAGGGAGCCGCCCCCCTAAAATGTTTACGGTAGGCTTGCAAATGAACTATAATATAGTGATGAACTATAATATGGTTGGATCGGGCCCCCTAACTTCAGCCGGGCCCTCCCTACATTTTTGAGCTGGCTATCGGCCTGAATATGCCCTTTGACATTTGAAACAAAGTTATTTTCATCGACGAGAGTTATGTACAACTTGTTTGGGTCAAGTGGGAGGAAAACTATGTGAAGAATGAAGAGGCCAGAGATCGATCTCAAAAATCGTACTCCCATTGTGAAACAAGTTCGAGGATCTATACTTGTTTGGCGGTCAATGCAAGGAAGGATCCAGGATGGACTTCTGGGGTGGGGGGTTTGTAATACTGCTACTAGAGGTACTTTTAAGAGCTCCAAACTCTGGGATGAGTTTTATTTATAGATAAATTAAGAAAGTTTCCTCTTCTGGGAGGGGGCGATTGCCCCGATCGCCCCCATGGATTCG
Source organism: Thermobia domestica (assembly GCF_964235325.1). Lineage (NCBI taxonomy): Eukaryota > Metazoa > Arthropoda > Insecta > Zygentoma > Lepismatidae > Thermobia > Thermobia domestica. The sequence continues at coordinate 381,734,944 of NC_137454.1, read as the reverse complement.
TCCCTGGGTCAATGAGTGCTGTTAGTGTTGGGAATTTGTGTTTCGTAGAAGGAACGATGAATCAAAAGAACTATGCTAATATTTTAAACAGCAATCTTTGTCAAACGACTGCAAAAATGGGTCCCAATAATGACTTCGTATCTTTGCACGATAAGGATTCAAACATGTAACACATAATACTAAGTTGCGGGCACTAATAATGTGTCCAAATAAGTTCACACACACACGTAGCGACCAGACATCACTTCCATAGAGCATTTATGGAAAGTTTTTGACCCAAAGCAGTTCTGTACAATGCTTTATTGGAAGAATCTGACAATATTTCACCTAAAAATATAGCGAACTTAGTCGTCCGATTTACAGAAAACTTCAGTCAATTATAGATGCTAAATGGAACCCTACAAACTATTATTAAATTGAAAAGTGATGTTATTATTACTATTATTTCCTTGAATATGTCAGCTATACACACAGAGCCCGAAGTACAAGGTATGGCATAAAAATATATGTCAAACCTGTCCGTAATAGGTCGTAACATGTCGTAATGATATTAAACACACTGCCAACAACGTGAATAATACTGTCACTAAACACACTGCAAGAAGACGCTAGAAATATTAATTTTAGTGGAAATAATGCTAGTTTAGTCATTAGACAACATTTAAAAGGTGCTAAATTTCTATTCTAACAATATAAATGAACAAATTGTTTTTGGTAAAAATATCCTTAAAAATTTCTAGATCAAGCGACAAAGTGCTACATTGGTAACACTGATAACAAGGGACAAACGACAACCGCCTCACGTTTCCGCGCATGTGTATAAATTTTTCGCGTACAATTATAGCATCTCAAACATTGCCGCAGTGATCAAAACATAACAAACTAATCCGTCAAAACTAATGAAAACAAGGCAGTAGATCATTTTGACATGCTATAGTTTGCTCACATTTTGTATGTTCATGGCGGATATATCCGTAATGTCAAAAAAAAAAAAAAAAAAAAAAAAAATCGACATATTTCCTTATGTCCACCATTAGAAGGCACTTCATTTGTACACATTAAAGTATGTCCAAATTTGAAGACATGCATTTTTGTGTCGTTTTGAGTCGTTTCGGGCTCTGTTTATTTTCGGCACATAATTTTATAATCTGCTTTATATCCTTCATATGAATAGTACAATTGAAATTACACGAAACCTCAGACTGTACGAATACTTTTTCGAGTCACTGTATATTTGTACTGGAAAAACCTGTCATCTGTGTCGTAGGCAAACCTATTTAGCACGGAGAGTAAACTAGACGTGACCCCACAGTCTAAAGTGGAATCCAAACCATCAAAACGGATTCAATGCTCCTCTACCAGAAATCAAACCCGAGACCACATGCGCGTGCGCTTGTGTTACCCATTAGATCAGCAAAGACGATTGTGCGAGAACACGTTTAGCTTTTTACATAGAAAAAAATATTATAGAATACCTCTCAAAGCAAAAGAATAAAGGACGAATAATAACCCCAAAAAGACGAAAACAAAGATTATACATATGCTTTATTTATAAACTTTAAATTACTCTGTATATAAGTTTAAGGAAAAAGACATTTACCCTAGATCTCAAAAGCGCTGTCAGTTTGACAGCAAAATTACAGGGTTTCAGTTTCAAACGCGTAATATAAGAAATTCTTCGTAAAAGGATTTACATGTTATGAATTACTTCGTTAGGAGGAAAATGGGTACTTATATAAGAAAAACATTAAGAAGAATGTAAAAAAAAAGAAGTTATGAAAAACTGCCTTAACGAGTGCCCATTAGTTTCCATGATTATTTGGAAGCAAGTAAGAAGTAACCAAGAAAAGAAACAATAAAGGTTCCGAAATAACAGTTAAACCATACAAAATATAAAATTAATGAACTGATTAGTTTAGCGGTAGCAAGGTAGTAGGCGGTCCCAGAAAGTATTGAGATGTAGTTGTCATATGTTAAGATTATGTTATAGATAATAAACTTCAACATTTGTGGATTTTCAAGATTACGTAGTAATGAACTTCATTATTTCTGTATTCTGGTTTGATGCGGGGAGAGGGGGGTAAGTAAATGTCTTAATTCAAATACGTGACTTAATATAAATTAAAAACTTCATGATATGTTACTCAAATCTTCTTTAAAAGACTATTATTAAGCTTTCCTTGAAATAGTGGAGGTGAAATTACTGAACCTTGCGGTACACCTGCAGTTAAAAGAAATAAAATCTTTAATTTAACATGCCGAGAATATGTCTTTTAAGCTACAGGAGACGTATGGTTAATGAAAGAGTTATAATCAAAGGATTGGCATGGGAATGTGGGAGTAAATGGGTATGGGAATGTGGGAGTAGATCCCCAGGGAAATCCACGGATGCGATTACCTAGAAAACAGGAGCTGAGGCTGTCAACTGGAAAAAACTGTTGTGAAAATGATGTTTCTTCTCAGCTCATAAGTATTCTAACCCGCGAACATGATATTGTTTACCAAAAAGTCACATATCCTGAGGTTCAACCAGAGATACTTTGCATGAAGAGATGAGCGTTCCACTAGTGAGCTATCTTTACCCCATCTGCAGTTAAATTGCTACTTGCGATGATATGGTGGATTCCCATTTTGATCTTAAGTATTTCCCACGTCAAGCTCTATGCTCACGTCTTGTATAGCCTCAGTGCTAAAATAAACATTAAATTTCTACATCAAAAGAACTTCCAGTTTAACAAGGTATTTGCATAATGCCAATCAAGTAATAAAATAAATAGATTTTTCTCATAGTTTTGTTTCTTATTCAAGGAATTCATTTCCCATTTTAGTGTAAAGTAACAAGAACGACATAGCTTATTCAAGGAATTCATTTTCCATTTTAGTGTAAAGTAACAAGAAAGACATAACAGTTAGCTTATTCAAGGAATTCATTTTCCATTTTAGTGTAAAGTAACAACAAAAACATAGTTTATTCAAGGAATTAATTTCCCATTTTAGTGTAAAATAACAAGAACGACATAGCTTATTCAAGGAATTCATTTTCCGTTTTAGTGTAAAGTAACAAGAAAGACATAGCTTATTCAAGGAATTCATTTCCCATTTTAGTGTAAAGTAACAAGAGGTGTGAAAACTAATCCAATCAAGGAGATACTTGCTCACTCCTTTAAAAATCTTTCCCTGTTATTCTCCTGCTTTCTCTGCCTGCACAAAGATGTTTTAAAAAGCATTTCCAACTAACACCCTAAGGATGAATTTTCTTACGAACTACGGTCTTCGATCTATATATATATGCATATATATATATATATGCATTAAAATAGAGGCAGTATGAGTGTCTTACAGTGAAAAACCATTATCTTATCATTTCAACTGAATTTTAACACAGACCAGTGGTCCTAGTATGAAAACCACTTCAGTGTGTTATTACAAAACAAAGGATTGGCAGTTATCGTTAATACACAAGGCTGTTGTTAACCGTTTGACGCAGAGTCAGTGTTAAAGAACTAAATGGATGAACGAACGAATGCGAAAACAGACACAACGTTACTTTCAATATATCCTGTGTTCTTATTAACACTCCATCTAGAGTAGTAAAAGCCAAGCCATTGACGTGCGTTATTCGATGTGCGTACATTGCCATACTAACTAACTATGGCCTATAGAACCCGGAGGTTCAATGCCGCGTTCACAAAAGCTCTAGTTTGTTTCCAGTTAGTTTCGTTAACGTAAGGTTTCATATTTCTGGATCTACTGTCCGACACGTAACTCATTATAACATATCATAGGCTATCTAAAAGCCACCAACAAATTATATATTTCACTTTTATATTACGTGTAGCTATTTATCTCCATATACAAAGATGTTTCGAAACGACTCCGACAACGTTTGGAATGTGATTCCTGACACCAAGATAAGACAAAAAAGTAAAGATCAACCTGGGTGCAGAAATGCTTCCTTTCGGAATTATAGGCTGCCGAAAACAAGAAAAAAATCAACTTTAAAGGTCCATAGTTCTAATATTATGTGACCTACCATAGTAGGATCAAGACTTCACTAGGAACTAGTATGTGAATTATCCACATATACATGTTTCAGAATTCCGCAACAACTTTTATAGAGGTAGTTAATGAGCAGTTCAAATTATATGCCTGTAGCCAAACTCTCCACAAAAATTGTTGTGTGAGTACTACAGAGTTCTGTGAGTACCGCATGTATTTTTTGATACCACACATACGTAGTTTCTAAGTGAAGTCATGATTCGACTACGGTGGGTCCCATAGTTTTCGAGCTACGTACCTTGAAAGTTGATTTTTTCATGTTTTCGGAAGCCTATAACTCCGAAAGGAAGCATTTCTGCACCCAGGTTAATCTATACTTTTTGTGTTATCTTGGTGTCAGGAATCACCTCCCAAACTTTGTCGGTGTTGTTTCGAAACACCTTGTATATGGAGATAAGTAGCTACATCTTCAATACTTAATATAAAAATGATATATAATTTGTTGGTAGCTTATAGATAGCCTATAATATGTTATAATGGGTTAAGTGTCGGAGAGTAGGTCCAGAAATATGAAATCTTACGAAACTAAGCTAAACTAGCTTAACCTAACGTAACATAAGTTTTGACATCTTGGATATACTCTGTTGCACAAATGACACTATATAATAGGTATAATTGTAACGTGATGCTAAATACAGTAGTTTAGAAGTGCTAAATAGATGAGTTTTTTTTAAAAGTAGCTTTTGGGGAAGCGGTCGTCCCTACTGCCCTCCTCATGCATCCGCCACTGATAACACTCGAATTTCCCATTTATTCTACCAAGACAACTTCGGAAACCAAAGTAGAGCCTAGATAAGTATACAAGATGATCGTAACCATATATGGAAACTCTCTGGACAAAATAGCCAGTAGCTAGACGCTGAACTCCATCTCCTTGGATGAAATAGTCCTAAATTGACTGATGATGATGATGATGATGACTGAACTTGTAGGAAATTTACGAAACGAGACGGGAAAAGCTTATTTCCGATGTAATGGGCAACACTCAAATGCAGGGGCGGATTAACCTATCTGGAAGCCTGGGGCTAGAAGAAATATGTGATCCCTCTCAATCTGGAAATATACTGTACATTATAAGGTTCTAAACAATACCGTTGCACGAATCAAGAGTTCTAAACTATAACAATGAACAAGCCATACAGTAGAATCCCGAAAATTCATCATTCGATAACCCAGCAGTACGGATAACTCGGCCATACCCTGTCAGGGCGGGAAAAAAAAGGCCTGTGCACAAACCCGTTCAAGGCCATAGCCCGCGTGCGTTTTAATTTTCATTATAGAGCTAGGGATGGCCACATTTTTCGGAAAAACGGAAAACGGAAAATATTTTTTCCGGAAACCGGAAAATTGAAAACGGAAGTCGGAAAATTTTTCGGAAAAACGGAAAATTATCCGGAAAATCGGAAGACGGAAAATTTTCCGGAAAAACGGAAAATGTGATTTCCGGAAACCGGAAAATTCTTTTTCCGGAAATGGCCATCCCTATTATAGACAGCTTTATAACTTCATAAAGTATTTATCTGAGGTCTGTCTTATCAGGTATATCACTGTATAGTGTGTATTCATTAATTTTCATTTTCATGTATAGTAAAGGCTCTATGGCTTCATAAAGTACGTACTTTTTCTTTGTTTAAGGGTAATTGGGCAGTTTATTCTCTGTTGTACGTATTCAAGCAATCAGTACATACAAGTACAGTACTGTATTTTCTGAGACAACACTCGCACTTATTCTTTTTCAACCCCACTTCCAATAACCCGGTATTTTCACAAATTCGACCACCCTTCGATTCACATTAAGCCGAGTTTTGGGGACTCTACTGTGAAAGCAGCGAACAAAAGATGAAGGGGCGAATTTATTAAGACGATGGATGAAACAAACGAAGAAATTTGTTTCATGTTTTTGGACATATTTTATCTTATGATGATAACTGTATCTTGCATAGGCGCCGACTTTGGGGGAGCAGGACACTTTCCCCCCCCCAATATTTAAAGGTGAGGTCCTCGCCCCCTCAATATAATCCAGTCGAGGAAGAATTAGCAAAGAGAAGCAATAATTTCTGTCGTAAACTTCGTCGTGGCTTTAATTCAATATTAGGAACAGCCTTCTTATTCGATAGAAAATGCTGTTTTCAAAAACGGTGTTTTTAAGTGGGGCACTAAAGCTTGAAATAACACTCTGGCAGCACTATGAAAAGTAAAGATGAATGTAGTGCGCAAAGTTGCAGTGAAGTTCTGAAATTTTGAACTTGAATTTGATGTAATGTCTTTAAGCGAATTTGACTTAGGTCGTGAATTTCCCAGTGGAGTAGCGGACCGAGATCTGGGGGAGGGAAGGGGCCTTCATCAAGCAGTTAATAGAAAACAGCTGAATATGATGATTTATTTATTCATTGTTTGCCCCCTCCAATCCCCCCAATATTTTCTTCAAGTCGGCGCCTACGGTATCTTGTATGATTCTTTTCACACAACCATTTGAGATTTTGGTCCGAGTGGTGGAGCCCCTTATCCACATGTAGACCGGGGTCTACAACCCCCTTTAAGCTCCCTTAATCCGGCCCTGCTCAAATAGAGCAACCAGCTGAATGTAAAAACAGTTTCTATAAATATTGAAAATGAAAGATAAAAAAAGAAAGAAAATATAGAAAAAGAACTTTCATACGAAATTCAATTTATATAGGACACTTCTGTCATCTTTTTCTGTCCTGTCTCCACTAACAACGTCCCCTCTTTCATGGGCGAGATGATCATATTGACAAGCATTCCACTGGGACATCGGAGATTGATATGTTGTCAGGAAGACCAACTCATTTCTTGTTCACACAGGAGATTTGTGTCCCCACCCCCACCCTTTTCCTCGCCGTCAACAAGAACGACCATCCCGAAACGTATTTTACACATCACTCGCACAAAATACGTATCTTTGCAAAAGTGTACACCAGATGGTAATCCGATGGAAGTCGAAAGTCCAATATGGCATGTGACAAAAGTAAGTCATATTTTTCTTACTTCTATGTAAGAAATATTTGAAATAAACTTGTCAATCGGCAAGGTTAACACTCATTTATTTTGCATGGAATATTATACCAGAAAGAAAAAAATCATAGTAACAGCTTGTGGATTAAACGTGTGTAAGGGTGAACAAATAATTCAATATTACCCACCATTGCTGTAATGTGAAATTTACAAAGCACGAAACATAATAGTATATTTAGGTATCTTTAATACGTTGTATTATGAATGTTTTCGATATAATATAAACGCAGCCATTTTGTTTTACGATATTATTTAGTTAACAACACTCAAAGCTGAGTTAGCTTTGATTTTCAGCCCATTCATCTATAACAGGGGCGGCCAACCTCTCTAGTTTCAGGGTTTCTTTTCACATCAGAAATTGCTTACGGTCTACCCATCATATTATAGGCTCTATATTGATAAAGACAAGTAGCCCATATTTTTGCAATGACACTTTCGTGGTTCCCTGTCAAATCAAATTGCACTTTGCTGATTTTATCCATATTTTATCCAAGACAAAGCTATAAGTATCTACGATAAATGTTTTCACAGTTAGTCCTCTCTCATTCCCCGTGATAAGAGATGAATCTTAGTTTTTTTTTTTCCGCCTCCTGGAGCTGGAAGACATAGCAACTAGGAGCTTCCATAGAAACGGTATAGTGGGAATTCATTTCCTAAAACACTAACGCAGTAGAGAAATGCGATTTAACATGTGTACACTCTAGCCTGTAACGAAGTCAGCTCGACTGATGGCACAACTTATTGTACACTTCACTTTCCGCCAATGTTTATAGTCACAGCGAGTCCAGTCTTATGATCGCAAACTTTCGATATCTAACAATGATGGCAAGCCAATCTAAGGCGTTCCAAGGATTTGCGTGTTAAGCTACGTCTTAAACACTTTGACAAGTAACTGTCAATTAGTCCGCTAGAGGTCATTTGTACCTAGGTAGATAGAGTCGTCTGTTCACTACTCTGCTAGAGGGAATCGTAAAACAATCATCGGTACAGTACAGACAGTAAGGAACAAACGACTGTAGGCTATCTATTATGACTTGCCGTTGAATTGTAGACCGCGACCCACACGTTGGGCATTTTTAAGTTATACAAAGCCTTTTTCTCTAGACAGATAACGAGAATTTTCAAGTTTCTAAACTAGTCTCTTCTCCAATTTATTTCACCTAGAAAAGTAGCTAAAGTTATAGAGCGTTCGCTTCGCACTCGGAAGGTCGCGGGTTCGATTCCCGCTGCCGACAATCCTGACCATTTTTACCTGGTAAATGCCGGAATGGTACCTACTATACAGGCTTTGACTGATACCTTCCCAAATCCTTTTAATTGTTATTGTTGATAGATACCCAGTATAAAATGACCTCTGAGCTGTATCTGGTGATTCTTAAATAAATAAAATATCTCTGGATTTTGAAAAGTAACATCTGTGATACACAATTTTAATATCTGCAAATGTTATTCCACTCAAGTACAGTAGAGCACCGATTATCCGAGCTAATATGGACCTAACTAAATCGGATCATCGGGACTCGGGTAATATAAACTTTCTGCAAAATGAAGAACAGCACCGTATGTTCAGTAATAATGGCGTGAGGTACAGTATACTCACTAAATAGACCTCGTAGAAAAATATTAATTGCTGTATAGGGCGCTCAATCATTCTAACGTAAAGCGAAAAGTAATAAATAAAACAGAAAACCAAAATAGTGAAAAACTCATGGAACAGTATCTTTGAAAATTACATCATAAAATAATCTTGAAGTATCGAAGATGATTGTTGACAGAAGTACACATGGTTTCGTTTCTGTTCTATTACTATGTGCGGGGACGTAAAGGTTTATAAGTGAGAAAAACTAGAGAAGGAATAACTAATTAGATTTTTCAGAGTTTTGAAGATGATTGTTGACAGCAGTATACATGGTTTCGTTTCTGTTCTATTACAATGTGCGGGGACGTAAAGGTTTATAAGTAAGAAAAACTAGAGAAGAAATGACTAATTAGATTTTTTCAGAATAAGACAGCAAGAGCGGTTCGAGATAGCCTTGAGTGTAACAGTCCTTTATTTTAGTGACCCTAAGGTCGGTTATTCGAACCTTTCCAGTTTCTTTTTGAACTTCTTTTTGTTTTCAGTTTTGTTAATTTATAACAAGTTGCCACGTCGTCTCGGCTTCTGCTCGTACACTAGAACGTGCGACGTTTAAAACGCAAGATATTCACGCTGGTGGTGGCTAACTCGGTTAGTCAAGGCTCGGATAATTCGGACTCTACTGACTATTTAATTTATTTACAATACAAATGCCTTTTGACAAAGTACGATACTTTTAAAAAGACCTGATCAATAAATTAAAACCTTTAAAATCCCTGTAGTCTGTTGCTTACTTAATACTTAAATTTGTTACATATCATCATCATCATCATCATATATATATTCTGCCATTATTAACAGATCACTTGCTGCTACTGAGAAGTTTCCATGCTCCACGGTCTTCCACTAACCTTCTCGTCTTCACGTACAATTTTCGTATTTCGATATCGTTCATCAATTATAAGCTTCTTCGCCTCTCTCTCTCTCTTTCCCGCCACCATACCCTCTAACATCTTCTAGTACCTTCTTAGGCAATCTCCCAACTAGTTTCTCTTATTATTCTTAACAATATCTAAAATTGTTCTTTTCTTCCTCACCATTTCTTACACTCTCTCATTTGTTTTCTGCTTGACCGATCTAATTCTCTTCATTCTTCTCCACACCCACATTTCAAGAGCTTCCAATTGTTTTAATCATTTTTGTGTAAATTTGATACATATACAGTAAATTAATGATTTCTTTTTGCAAAATAGATATTGTCAATCATTATATAGGAACGAGGCAACATACTTTTTTGCGCTATGTTGCCCACTTTTTTTGTACTGTTTTGAGAACCCCGAAGAAACCCACGAGCGCGGTGTTTGTCCACCACAAAGTTCACTTGGCAGGGGCTGGGATCGAACCCGGGACCCCAAGCACCAGAGGTGAATGCTCTGCCACTGAGCCACCGCGGCTTCAAGTCTAAAAAAGAAATAATAATGAGATTTCAGTAGTTAGTTTCAAATTCGAGCAGTTTTACCTCGAAACTTATTTTCTTAATGACATAGACATATGAAAGTAAGGTAGTTCTCCATGTTGGTCTAGTGGATAGTATGTACGCTTGTGGAACATGTATGTAATCCCAAATAATGTTGCCTGCAAGACGAAGCGGTAACAGAAATAAGATATGTCGTCTAGTCTTGTAAATGTTGTGTCGTGCAGTCTTGTATTTACTCATTTAAAAAAAAAAATCTCATCGTCTCGTCTCGTCTGGTCTCGAAAAACATTTCTTGTCTCAACTCTCGTCTCTTGGGACAATACTATAACACGAGATCCCAAATTCGATTCTTGGTGGTTGAACATCGAACGCATTTACGTTGCTTCGTATTACGGATGGCTAATTCCGGAATTTTTGCTTTCCGGAATCCGAAAAGTAAAATCTTAAGATCATTATTACATTAATTTTTCTCTCTCATATTAGAATAGATAAATATGAATTTTAAGCAGATACTCACATACTAGATACATACGTTACTCGACAATGGGTCTTAGACGCAGAAAAGTACTTTACCTGAAAGAGAGAAAAGTAATTACAAGATTAGTCAAGAATAATCAACGGATTTCACTATAATTACTATAACTTACTATATAAGAAATTTATTCCGATAGTCAATGCAGTAATAGACTAATGCACGAATATACGAATATGCGAATACCAAGCATTGAATATAAGTGTATTTGCAATTTTGATATACTGAAAAAAATGCAATGAATAAATGCATGACAATAATAGTATAATGTTGCTTAAGATAATTATTGCATATAGTAATAAATATAGACGCCTAAGTAAGAATTAAGACAAAACTACTAAAAGAAAAGAAATGAAATGAAATCTAAGTTTAACGTCCGACGCTTATGCCGGTTAGGCTAAAGGAGACGGTGATGATGAGAGATGAGTGAAATGGTGGAATGAAGAAGATGGGAGGAAACGGGAGAACCCCGAGAAAACCCACGAGCACGGTGTTTGTCCACCACAAAGTCCACACGGCGCGAGCTGGGATCGAACAAGGGACCCCAAGCACTGGAGGTGAACGCTCTACCACTGAGCCACCGCGCCCCCAAGACTACTAAAAGTGAGTCGTAGGTATTTGTCACTAAGAAAAAAAAAAGATAAATAAATAAGTTTCAGGATCAAAGAAAACATATCTAAGAATTGTATGGTATTTCCAAATTGCCACATGAGTAGTTAAATAATATATTATTATATTATAGTCTAGCGCAAAGCGCAAACTCAGAATATCATATTGCAGTTGGATTTTAATAATATTAATATAAGGGAAGATAAGACATAATTTTGCACTTGATAAGTGACTATTTTTCATGATCTTGACAAAGATATATTTTCACGACAATAGATAATATTTTACTCCTGAATAGACTTAGAGCGCTTAAATAATAAGGTAATTAAGATATACCATAGTTAGAATAGGACAGGAAATGACAGAGGGGATACAACTGGAAGGGAAGTTCGACAGGGATACTGTCTGTCGCCCACTAGTTTTCGATGCCTAGGTAGAGACCTGCACGGGACTTGGGCGGGCCGACTCTATTATTTCTTTGGGCCGGGCCGGGCTTGGGCGGACCGACACTGATTTCTCTTCAGGTCGGGCCGGGCTGGGGCCGATTAAATGCAATTCTTTAATATATTGACATTCGTTAAACGATAATTAGAATAAAGGCAAACGTTGAAGAAGTGTGCCCGTGAAAAATGTTACAAAATGAAACTTCTAAAATGTATCGGGCCCGGGTCAGGCTTGGGCCAAGAATTTTAAAAAAACTCATCGGGCCGGGCCGGGCTCGGGCCGTAAATCTCCAAAACTTTTCGGGCCAGGGCTGGGCCGGGCCTACGTACGTTCGGGCCGGATTGGGCTCGGGCCGAAATATTCGGCCCGTGCAGGTCTCTATGCCTAGGTAGTATTATTTGTAATGAAATGAAGTGTGAACGTGAGATAAAAGCAAGGATGAGAATGGCGAAGAAACATTTAGCAGAAAGAAAATGCTTTTTTGTGGGACCTTCAACATGAAGCCGAAAAAAATAAAAAAAAACTCAAAGAATGCTTCGTGTGAAGTATTGTATTGTATGGTTCAGAAACATTACACAAAAGGCTATGTAAAGCAACCGGAAGCTCTTGAAATGTGAGTGTGAAGAAGAATGGAGAAAATAAGCTGGGTCGAGCAGGAAAAGGAATGAAAGGGTGTTAGAAATGGTGAGAGAGAAGAGGACAATTTTAGATATTATTAAGGACTGGAAGACAAACTGGTGGGATTGGCTAAGAAGGAACTATATCATGAGGGACGTGTTGAAGGGTATGGTGGCAGGAAAGAGAGGGAGAGGGCGAAGGAGACTACAATTAATAGACGATACCCAAACAAAGATCGTACGTGAAGACGAAGAGGTTAGCGGAAGCCGTGGAGCATGGAAGCTTCTCAGTTGCAGCAATTGAGCTGCCAATAATGGCAGAATAATTATGATGATGATGATGATGGTGGTGATATGATGTTACAAATAATTTCAAAGGGTAGAAACTATTGAGTAGTTAATAACTATGACAACTTGAACGGTACCGAACCTACGACAAATTTATAATTACTATGATAGATACATTACTAGATTATGACTGAAACAAATACCAGAACATGACTATTCAATGTATTTCTTGATATTTAAGCCAAATAATGAAATAAGATAGCGACTATTTTATATACAAAATAGAATTAGTAGGGAATGGACGATATTGCATTCAAATTTGCCAATTTCCACTAATCTCTTGGATGAGTTAGCAGTAGTGTGGCAGATATGTCAAAGGTTTACCCTCTGTGAACATTTGCATCGTACAAAATTTCAGTGTTATTTTATGTATTAGTTTGAAATTGACAAGGATGTTTTAAGATAAGTAAACCCTGTGTATAGTGTTGCCTGTGGAACAAGACAGATGAGAAATAATGCTTTCTCGCCTCATGTTGTAAAGTTTTGTTGAAGTCTCGTCCTGATTCATTGAAAAATTGTTTCTCGTCTCATTTCTAAATTTATGTACAAAATGTTTGTCCTAATATTTTTCTTAATTTCGTCTAGAAATTATTAGAATCTTGTTGTGTCACAAGAGGTCCACAAAAGCTGTTATATAACAACATTTAAAACATATTTATTAGAGTCAGTGACGTGTGTATGGGGCAGCTCTTGTGAGTCCAAATTCCCGTCCTGAAATCCCAACTTTTCCGTAAATATTGTCTAATTCTAAGAGTAATTTTACAAATTACAATATAATTTATCTTTATAATTAATTTGGACCCGGCCGCCAAAAGTTCTGGACTCCTTTCGAAATAAATTCCAGATTAGGGGACACTGTAGTCTAATGGTAATCTAGCGTTGGACTTGCGGGTCTCGGGTTCGATTCCCGGGCGGTGCTTCCTAATTTTCGCGTCCACCCAGCGTCGTGAGGCAAACTGGGGAATGACGTGACGGCCATTAGGTCCAGAAGGCTCCTGATTGGTCTGTTAGAGATAGGGCAACGCAGCGTGCTATATTCGTGGCTAGGTCACTAACAGATGGCGATGGAGCTGTGCAATGTCATGCTTGTGGTTAGTTATATATAGTCTGATTGGAATATACACAGGGTGTTTCAAAACAATACCGACAACGTTTTGGAGGTGATTCCTGACACTAAGATAAGGCAAAAAGTATAGGCCAACCTGAGTGCACAAATGCTTGCTTTCTGACTTATAGTCTGCCGAAAACATGAAAAAATGGACTTTAAAAGGTCCATAGCTCCAAAACTATGGGATCTACCGGAGTCGGATCAATACTTCACTTAGGAACTAATATATGCTCTATCGAAAAAAAAAAATGTTTAAGAATGCAGCGGTACTCACGGAACAATTTTTTTAAGAGGCAGTTTGTCTACGGACATATAGTTTGAAGTACTCAGCAACTACCTCTAGAAAAATTGTTGCGGAAGCACTGCAGGATTCTGAAACATGGATATTTTGGATAGGGCACATACTAGTTCCTAAGTGGAATCTTGACCCCACTACGGTACGTCCCATAGTTTTGGAGCTATGGACCTTTAAACCTCACTTTTTCATGTTTTCGGCAACCTATAACTCCGAAAGGAAGCGTTTGTGTACCCAAGTTGGCCGATACTTTTCGTCTTATTTTGGTATCAGGAATGACCTCCCAAACGTTGTCGGTGTTGTCTTGAAACACCCTATATATATATATAATCTCTAAACGCTTATGAATGCTCTTCATTGTGATCGTGCAATCACTTTACCGAGTTATAGTTCCTACACTATGAGTCATATAGCACTGAAAATAGCTTTGAGTTCTAAAACTTTGATTAAGAATCTTCATCCCGGCGAAATTAAAATACCGCTAATTTTACAGTAATTATGTGATATCTTCAAATAGATAAAAGATAATTGAAATATGGTACAAGAGCGCCCTAGACAATATCATTTTGCATGAGGTACCGTTATCACAAGTCACCTAGTGGCTTTCCGTTTTCAGCTGTTTAGAAACGCGAAAATAAATGCCGATTTTCAAAATGGCTCGAAATCAAAAGCAGATAAGTGAGTCGTGATAACGGTATCTCATGTAAAATGATATTGTCTAGGGCGCTCTTGTTCCACATTTCGATTATCTTTTATCTATTTGAAGATATCACATAATTAATGTAAAATTAGTGGTATTTTAATTTCGCCGGGATGAAGACTCTTAACAAGTGTTTACAACAAGACTCGTGAAATTTCTGTCCCGGAAATTCATTTCTACTTGGTCAAATTTTAATGTTGAATTTCTTTAGCGCAAAAATGATATAAGATAGGGAGAAAGTGTATCTTTTATATCAAAATGAAAATTAAGTTAAAACTTTTGGTTTAACGTCCCACGATTATTTCCTTTAGACTGAGGAAGACGAATGACTAAGGCAAGTGAATCATGATGAAATAATTGGTGGAATGAGAAACTGGGAGGAAACGAGAGCACCCCGAGAAAACCCACGGACATTATGTTGTCCACCACAAACTTATTTGGATGGGGATTCAACAATAGACCTTACGCATTAGAGGTGAGAGCTCTACCACTGAGCCATCATTTCCCACAGCGGCTTCATTGAAGTTACTCAAGACATACAGGGGTTTCAAAACAACACCAACAACGTTTGGGAGGTGATTGATGATACCAAAGTGAGACAAAAAGTATAAACAAACCTGGGTTCAGAAATCGTCATTTCGGAGTTATATTTTGCCGAAAACATGAAAAAATGTACATTAAAGGTCCATAGCTCCAATACTATGAGACCTACCGTAGTCGAGTCAAGACTTCACTTAGGAACTAGTATGTGCCGTATCCAAATACCCATGTTTCGGAATCCTGAGGTACTTCCGCAACAATTTTTATAAAGGTGGTCGGTAAGTATTTCAAATTATATCCCCATAACCAAACTCCCTCTATAAAAATTGTTGTGTGAGTATCGCAGGATTCTCAAACATGTATTTTTGGATAGCGTACATATTAATTCGTAAGTGAAGTTTTGATCTGACTGGGATAGTCCTATGTTATTTTAGCTATGGACTTTTAAATTTCATTTTTTCATGTTTTCGGCAACCTATAACTCAAAAATGACGGATTTCTGCACCCAGGTTGGTCTATACTTTTTGTCTTATCTTGGTGTCAGGCATCACCTCCAATATGTTGTCAATGTTATTTTGAAACACCCTGTATATACAGTTTCCTTTATGGAAATGCATGGACAGTGCTGGGTTTGCAAACAAACAAACAAAACCACTAACAAGAAAACATTTCGTCCACGGAAATGGTAAATAAATCTAACAACGCCTCCCCGTTCTTTATACACCACGTTTGTAATTTTCTATGATAAATGAAACCAGCATTTGAGAACATCGTCCTGCTCTTTCAGGAACGGAAATGATGTGGAACTCCTCCATATTGTTTGCTGACAAAGCTCCAGAAATTGTTCCTTGTTCATCTTCACTTTTAGGAATAAGAAAAAGAAAAGCATTTTTCTCATAAAGTTTGGAATAAAATGATAGCGTCCATGATAGAGATATGTAAACTTCTGCTACATTTGTGAAATGGAAATAGATATTACTATCAAGAAGAAAAAAAAAACTCTATCACTATATTACCTCATTATGAAACCATAAACAAACATCTTACTCCTTATTATCCATGAAGGAATATGGTTGGTCGATTTACTGACATTGAAGTAGATGGCACATGATATTACCATTATTATTTCCGTAATAAAAGCTGATTTATATTGGTTACACAATATGAAACGAAGACGTCAAAAATATGGGTGTTCAACATAGAAACCAGAAATGGTAGATAAGCTTTATCAACTCCTTTTTCAATACATCTTTGCTTGAATATATAAGCTCCCTCGTGGCTAAGCAGTTAGCGTACGTGCCTTTCGCGTGAGAGACACGGGTTCGATTCTCGGAGGGAGTTCATGTGGTTCGGATCGCATGTTAAGCTGTAGGTCCGTATTTCATATACCTTTGCTGCTGAAAGGGACGCTAAAAAATCAAATCAAATCAAATTCAGGAGAAGGATAAAAGGGGGAGCTTGTATCCATTCTTAGTACCATGTGAATCCACATCAAAAACCAGTTCTTCGCTAATGAATCCATTTGTAGGACCCTGTGAATCCACATCAAAAACCGGTTCTTCGCTAATGAATCCATTCGTAGAATCCTGTGAATCCACATCAAAAACCGGTTCTTCGCTAATGAATCCATTTGTAGGACCCTGTGAATCCACATCAAAAACCGGTTCTTCGTTAATGAATCCATTTGTAGGACCCTGTGAATCCACATCAAAAACCGGTTCTTCGCTAATGAATCCATTTGTAGGACCCTGTGAATCAACATCAAAAACCGGTTCTTCGCTAATGAATCAATTTGTAGGACCCTGTGAATCCACATCAAAAACCGGTTCTTCGCTAATGAATCCATTTCTAGGACCATGTGAATCCACATCCAAAACCGGTTCTTCGCTAATGAATCCATTTGTAGGGCCCTGTGAATCCACATCAAAAACCGGTTCTTCGCTAATGAATCCATTTGTAGAACCCTGTGAATCCACATCAAAAACCGGTTCTTCGCTAATGAATTCATTTGTAGGGCCCTGTGAATCCACATTAAACACCGGTTCTTCGCTAATGAATCCATTCGTAGAATCCTGTGAATCCACATCAAAAACCGGTTCTTCGCTAATGAATCCATTCGTAGAATCCTGTGAATCCACATCAAAAATCGGTTCTTCGCTAATGAATCCATTTGTAGGACCCTGTGAATCCACATCAAAAACCGGTTCTTCGCTAATGAATTCATTTGTACAATCCTGTGAAACCACATGAAAAACTGGATCTTCACTATCTATCACTATTATTGTTCTAAACGGTCCATTATTGAAAGCGGAAGCTCTGTAGATGTCTATCACTTTCGGTTTCGGGAGAAGAATGATGATAAAGACGTACACTGCTCTTTGAACGCTGGAACATTTTTCACTATTCCTTACTTTTCTTGCTTCATGATCATTAATATTAAAGCCATTATTCTGCTGCTTCCAGTAGCAATAGACGAATTTCAACGGTAATGGAACATAGTCTTGAAGCACTAAATTCGTACCAAAAACAAGCAATACTCATTATCTGTTTCAACTTTAACTCTTTGGGATCAACATTGAAACCGGAAGTTGCAGTAGTTTTTAATTACTTCTGGTTTCGGAACAATGATTAATAGTGTTGCGCACGAGACGAGACAAGACAAGACGACAAATAAAAAAAATTCGTCTCATCTCGTAAAATTTGTAGAATTCCCGTCTTGTCTCGATTTCTCTAAAAGCTTTTCTCGACTCGTTTTGTAAATGTATGTATATTGAAGGTTCCATCCTAGTATACATGGTAATCACATGTCTTTACTATGAAGCAGCACATCGTTTTACGCTCATATATAAACAATAGTAAGTGTCGTAAGAACATACCTTCAGAAAGATACGAAGAAGGATTCGGAGAAACCTACGAAGAAACCCGACTGCCCCTACACGGACTCCCCTTCAAAAAGAAGCCTATAAAAGGAGACCTCAAGAGGAGCAATCGAATACTTGATAGCTGATCACCCACCCATCAACACCTTCTCCTGGGGCCGCCATGGACTATGGAGAATTCCTTTAATACCACCTTTTGAGGCTGCTATGAGCAAAAGATACACCCATTAATGACCTTTCTCCCGCAGGCTCTATGACCTCCGGAGAACTCCTTTAATTGTTTCCCGAGACTGCTATGAGCAAAGGAGACATCCTTTAATCATCCACTCGTGAGGCTGCACTCAGCGAAGGACTTATCTTCACTTCCTGTCTAAAGCCACGTTTCCATTTTACATGAATCTTGTAGCTGTCATAAAAAAGACCTTGCTACCCGATCTTTCTATTTACTGTTTAGATTTTACAAATGCTTCTAAGCCAGAAAGGTATCACCACCCATGCAGCACTGCAGTCTAGTGGACAAACAATTAACCTCCTCATTAAAAGCGTGTATTTTGGCACACTCCCCCTCCCTGTCCAAAAGAATCCGTTGTTTCGGAAGCGGCGAAACTGTTTTTTCCTTTATGTCAGCGGGAGGGCGATAGCAGATAGCTAGCAAGACGTACCAGAAAGTTGCACACTGTTCGACTCCTTGCAAAATGGAAAAAATGTTTTATGAACCTTTCAAGACTATGTGTACATGGTGAAATATGGTAGGGTTTTAAGATTTTTTTTTTTTTAATGACAGCTACAAGTTCTTCTAACGTGGCAACCCATCTTAAGGCTATTTCGACAATTAGAGGTTTATAAAAACTTTGTAAAGACTTTTATAAAGGCTTTATTTTTGTAATAAAAAGGTGACGGCCTTAAATCTCAGACTTTGTATTTTATACGCTACCGAACAGAACATTGTAATATTCAAAATTTACTAATTTTTTTTTCTTAATTTCTTTTCATCTAGAAGTTTTCAGAATCTTTCCGTGTCACGAAAGGTTCACGAAGGATGTGATATATCAAAGTTCAACCATATTTGTTATTGGACTATATTGTGTCGTTATTTCTCTATCTTCAAGGATTGATAAGCGCTCTTCATTCTGTTCGTCCATTCACTTTATCTCTTTCTAGCTTTTATACTATGAATCATGTGACACTAGAACAGTGTTCGAGATCTAAGACTTGGGTGAACTAGTGTTGTCCGCGAAATGTGTGAAATTCTTCGTCTCGGAAACAATATGAGAATTGATAAAGTTCTTCTCGGGCAATCAGCCAGGTGAAAACTGGTGGATAGGCCAACGTTTCGAGAGCTGTCATCGTTCCCATCATCAGGGCAATTATGTAGAGATCAGCGGATATAAGTAATATATATTCTGGGCTGGCTAAAATGCTGGTTCCTAATTGGCTGAAATTGCTGGTTCCTGATTGGCTGATTCAGTCTGAAAACTGGAGCTGTGAAAACTGGAACTGAATCAGCCAATCAGGAACCAGCAATTTCAGCCAATTAGGAACCAGCATTTTAGCCAGCCAAGAGTATATATTACTTATATCCGATGATCTCTACATAATTGCCCTGATGATGGGAACGATGACAGCTCTCGAAACGTTGGCCTATCCACCAGTTTTCACCTGGCTGATTGGGGGCCGCGGTGGCTCAGTGGTAGAGAGTTCACCTCTGGTGCTAGGGGTCTTGGGTTCAAACCCTGCTCCCCCCAAGTGAACTTTGTGGTGGACAAACACCGTGTGCGTGGGTTTTCTCGGGGTTCTCCCGTTTCCTCCCACTTTCTTCATTCCACCATTTCATTAATCTCTCATTATCACCGTCTCCTTTAGCCTAACTGGCATAACCGTGGGACGTAAAACTCAAAAATTTCATTTCATTTCATTTTCACCTGGCTGATTGCCCGAGAAGAACTTTATCATATACGCCCCCAGGAAAGCTTCAAATCTTACTTCAATATGAGAATTGTCATGTTTCTTGTCTCGTCTCGAATTTTGATTTTGTCATATTTCTCATTTTGATTTTTATCTCATTTTCGAGAAGAGACAGATACATTTCTCGTCTTGTGAAAGACATTAGTGATACAGAGAGAGATGCGATCGATTCTTTGGGGGGAAAAAATGAAATAAAATCTATCAGTTTAACGTCCCACGATTATGTCCTTCAGATTAAGGGGGACGGATGATTAATGCAAGTGAGTGATGATGGAAGTAAGTAAACGGGTATGTCCATGGTAACTCACGTTACGTAATGACGTATATTTTGAAGAATACTAACCACAAATAAACTTAAAAGCTCTGCTTTTTCTTTTAAAAAAGAAAGCTGTCATATTTATACAGATAATTACCAAATATCGTAATTTTATATGATACAGCAAACCTAGGAGAAAAGAAAATACTATAGTAACTCACGTTACAAATTTTTTCCCTACATTCAGAACCTGTGATTTTTCAGTCCATTTTCTTTTGTCCTGGCATAGCTATGTGCATGAAATTACTATGTAAGATAGGAACACACATAATTCAATTATGACAAAAATATTAAATTTTTATTTACATTTTATGACTACTTATTTTTGTGGAATATGCAGAGATTCGGGTAACTCACGTTACGGTAACTCACGTTACATTTGTCAACGATCTTTCATTATTAAGTATAAACAACATACATTTACAACAACTTGAAATAAGCACAGTTTAATTAAGTTGAACATTGAACTTTACTTTAAGAAAAGGTTTCATTAGTTATATGAAATTTTACTTGGGGTACCGACAGAAAGAAATAAGACCTATGTAATAATAAATAAAGCTTGTATAGCATAATCAACATTAAAACTTAGTAGATTAAAGGTAACCTACGGAAAAAATAAGAAAATAGTTATTCTCTGAAAAAAATTAATGATGCCAGCTATATACAATTATATTTCTATCAAAAGAACAACTTGACTAAAAATTATAACTATATTTCTTTCATAAATTTTTGTCTCTGTTTCCATGGACATGCCCAAATGCAGAGAAAACTAAATACATGGAAGTTCATCGGGCGCGTAATACTGCATATTATGAATGCGTTAAAATATCAAATAATACTTTTGATAAAGTGGCTAACTTCAAATATCTAGGATTTAAAAGCAGGGAATCCGTGTTATTATTCAGTTGAAAACGTTTTGTCGTCGCAAATTCTGTCGAGGAATTTGAAGCTTAAAATAATAAAACGATAATCATGCCTGTTCTGTTGTATGATTGTCAAACATAGTCACTCGCTCCCAAGGAAAAAAAACGTAGACTGAAAGTATTTGATAATAAGCTTCTGAGACGAATATTCGGACCCAAGAGGAACGAGAATTTGGAACGGAGGAAACTTTATAACAAGGAAGTACATAATTTATACAATTTACCAAACATTGTTAGGTTAATCAAATTATGAGGTTCAGGTGGACGGAGTGGAAGAAAGTAGAAACGGTTTCAAAGTCTTGACTGGAAGACCAATCGGAAGACGACCATTAGGAAGACCTAGGCGTAGATGGGACGACAATATTAGGATGGATCTTGCAGAAATAGGAATACAAACTAGAAAGTGGATCCAGTTGGCTAAGGATAGAGGTCAGTGGAGAGTTTTTGTGAACGTAGCATTGAACATTCGGATTTTATAGACCATAGAGATAGTTAGTTAGTTAGAGTGATTATGGAAGAATAGATGGAATGAGAGTGTGGAAGGAAACAGGGATACCCCGAGAAAACCCACGTACATTGTGTTGTTCAACACAAGCTTACTTCGCCGGGGATCGAACCAACGGCCTCAGACACTAGAGGTAAGCATCCGACCACTGAGCCACCGTGACCCCCTCTATTCTTTGGACTCAATGATTGACATACTCGTTCCTTGTTTATGCCTCTAGACAAGGCAAAAAATGTTAGCGCAGTACACTTGCGTTTCGAATATCATATTGGGTAACCTGCAGTTTCTACTTTACCTGCTAGTGAACAATCTATACACTACACCTGAACTCTAAATGTCTTCTCTGTACATTTAAGAATTTCAATACAAAATCTATACAGCATTTAAATCTCCTTTTCCTCAAATGTTACCGACCTTACCACATACCAAACACTATATAACAAGTTTATACGGAAGGAACTCTTTATAATATCTCCCACACATTGACCTGGGCTGAGAATAAGAGGTTAAGTGGTAACATATATACATCTAAGTGGATGACTAAATGTGTTGAGGAAATTATACGGTAAGCTTCAGAAAAAAATTTAGAAGGAAAAAAAAATAAATAAAAGAGGCGAGGAATTTGACAACTGATAAATTACAGGATTTCAGCATTGAAAAGATGCTTTCTTCACTTGACAGAACGATTCCTTAAGCTCATTCCATCCCCTTTTTAGTTCTTTTTTTTTTTTTTTTTTTTTTTTAAAGAATAAACCTCTCTATAGAAGACCCCTATGGCGTACTTACAACAAAGAGGTCAAATTAACACATGTTAAATGTCACGGAGTTATTCACATACCGAACATTATACATATATGTTAGGTGTGCGTGACAAGAAAACAGATTTTAATGCTTTCAGCACCTCCCAAAGAAACACGAAATTTATAATTTTTAATAATAAAGATAATGTTTATTTCTATGGCGGAAACGGCTTAAAAGGCAAAAATACAGAATTTTGTTATATAGATCTATTACTATAGCTCTACAAATACAATATGTGTTAGAATGTAGGATTTAGAATTTAGATTTCTAGGATAGCGGCATCTATAGCCATTTATTCCGTCACATACGAGGGATGACGTCCTTCGGCGAGCACACTATCCAAAGAAAGGGAAGAAAGAAAGCGGCCTGGGATATATAAGTTAGGTACCACCTCAGCATTTGCCTGGTGTGAATGGGGAAAACCCAGGAAAACTTCTTTTACGATGGCTAGCCTGTAAAAGCTTTTTACACTTTTTCGATCGAGTTCCCCCACCAGGAATCGAACCCGGGACTGCTCGGACCGAAAACGAGAGCTTTAGGAACTACGCTACACGGAGCCACCCACATGTGTTACTGAGGGGCAAACTTTTTATTCCTTGTTCTGCATCTTTAATTTAAGATTCGTCTGAACTTGAAGTCTTGGTTGGAATTCAAACAATGGAAGTCAGGGCACCTTGTCCTTAGGAGGGGAAACTGTCCTAAAAGGCGGATGAACCACTAGGTGGTCAACGGCATGGAGATGTGGAAAGGAAATGGGAATACAACCACACTATCTTTTTCACAGAAGGGACGCAGGAGGAGAATAAACATTATATAAATATAATGATAGTTCTTTTTGAGGTAAAAAATTCCGGAGGTATATAGTCCACCGTTCGGATCTCTGGGTGGGAACTACTCCGGGAAGAATCATCAGAGGAGAAAATAATAATAACTTTTATTTCAGCATGGGAACCTGGAACGTACGAACTCTATGATGTGCGTGTAAACTTCAAAATTTAAAAGTGGAAATGAACAAATGTAAAATGGACATAGTGGTCTTGAATGAAGTGAGATGACCAGGAAAAGATTAGATAGTATCGGGAAATTACAGAATATACTATTCAGGTGGCAATAAGGCCGAGAATGGTGTCGCGATACCAATGAATAACGAAGTAGGAAGAAGTGTAACCAAAGTGGAATACTGCAGTGACCGCTTGATGTTTGTAAAACTATATGCAAAACTAGTGGATATTGTGGTAATACAAGTGTATATGCCAACAACCGACCATGATGATAATGAAGTAGAAGTAATGTATGATCAGATCAGTGACATATTGCATCAGGAAGGAAGAGGTAAGGTCAACGCCGTAGTAATGGGAGACTTCAACAGTGTAGTAGGAGAAGGAGCTGAGAATAAGGTAGTGGGACCGTTTGGACTAGGTAGAACAAACGAACGAGGTCAAATGCTTATCGATTTCTGTAGGCAACATGATCTGGTGGTGATGAACGCGTGGTTTAAGATAAGAAAAACCAAGCTCTACACGTGGAAAAGTCCAGGAGATAAGAAACGCTACCAAATCGATTACATTTTTGTGAAGCAACGTTACAGGAACAGTGTACGAGACGTGTAGACAATGCCAGGACCGGACATTGATACGGATCATAACCTCCTAGTGGCGGAATTGCAAACCTGGTTAAAGTCGATCAAGAAAAATGGAAGGAAAATCGAAAATGGAACTTGGAAAATGGAAAATGGAGGGACTAAGAAATATCGACAGCAATGTGAAAGAAGGGATTGAAGAAAAATTATCTGCAATGGGCGATATGGTTAGGGATGCGCTCGAGTCGAGACATGTCTCGAATCTCGACTCGACTCGACTCGAATTCGAGTCGAGATTCGAGTCGAGACACACTTTGTAAAATTCGAGACGAGTCGAGACAAACGTATTTCTCGACTCGAATTTTCGAGTCGAGACACGAGTCGAGTCGAGACGGCTCTTAAAAATCTCGACTCGACTCGAATGTCTCGAAAATTTTTCTATAATTTTTAATATTATTTTGAAGAAAGTATTCACTCAGAAACAGCCTTGAAACCAATTCCAGCTTTTATTCCTTCAGAAAGGTACAGAACGCATAAAATTAATAATTAATCTTTAAAGATCAAGATTTAATTTTCAGCTCAATTCAGTTAATTAGAACTAATAGTTAATGTTGTTGTATTTGGTTGTACTGCAAATATAATGATAATAATAATAATTGATTATCTAGTTTGTATAAAACTATTATCCGTAGTTTAAATCTAGTTTGTATAAAACTATTGCGATAAAGTGAACTTCATAAATTCTCTGAATGAGCAGTTGATAGTCTATAGTAATTTAGCATAGTTATAATTATTGTTTTTGTTCCCATGAACGCAATAGGGTTACGTAACTTCTGGATTATTCGCTTGCCCAACTATTTTGAGGCTTTAATATGTTGCAGCATATCAAGAGCTACGGATAATATATAATGAAACATTTGTTGTACATCACATATTGTGATACGAGACTATTTTACATAGTATATCTTATCTAATATAAATAAAATAAAGAGTTTGTTTGTGAGTTTGTCTGTCTGTTTGTGTGCGACCTGGGGACCAGACGAGTGGACCGAGAGTTCCCAAAATTTGGTCACGGGTACCTTGGTCCAGGCCCCAGATCAAGACGAAGCGTTTATTTTTAAATTTCGAACCAGGGGGGTCTCGGAGGGAACGTTTACTGGGACCGACCTGAGGACCAGACATGTTGACCGAGAGTTACCAAATTTTGGTCACGGATACCTTGGTCCAGGTCCCAGTCTAAGGCAAAGCGTTTTTGTCAAAATTGTAACCAGAGGGTCTCAGGGGCGCGTTTACCGAGACATGTAGTAAAAGTAATCCAAATTGATCGACATTAGTGTCAAATCCATAGTTTTCACGGTCGCTGAGATCAATGGTGACACTTCCATCAGCGATGACTTGCAAATTCAGCTACCACTGTACGTGGGCCGGGTGTCAGCGGGTGAGGAATACCGAGACATGTATAAATAGCCCATATTGATTGATACTAGTGTCAAATCCATAGTTTTCGCGGTCGCTGAAATGAATGGTGATACTTCCACAGGTGTTGACTTCCAAATACAGCCCCATGCTAAGAATGGGTATATTAAGCTAGTATTACAGTAAATGGACTGCTTGGATGCCAAGAACTAGTACAGATAAGTACCTTTCACTTCTGTGAATAGGTATTTTTTTAAAGGATTTTTGTAAACACTAAATTATAAAACAATGAACTACATACAGTAGTTATGGTTTTGGTTCCCAACATAAAAGAAATATGAATTGTTCATGAGATATTGAACTTTAACTTTCACTCCTGGAAAATTTCAATTTTGGAGTTAGGCCACTTGGCATCGAAGCAGTTCACTGTAAGATAAATACATTCCGCACATTAGTAACATAGTTGTTCAGGAGCCTTCGATTTCCATCCTTTCAAATGAAAGCTGAACGATTGCTTGGTACATGCTGACTATATAGGAGAAATAGTGTATTTACACTCTGATATAACTTTAAGTTCACACTCAAATCGAGCTAATTGTTTAATACATTTCGAAAGCTTTTGTTTATATGCAGCTCATTAAGGAAAATCTATTTCGTAATCGTAACATTTATGTACTAAGAAACTATGAACGTAAAGTGGACTCGACCTAGCCTCGTGGCTGCTGTGACTCAGTGGCACAGCTTTTACCCTTGGTGTGTGAGGACTCTGATTCTCTGTGTGTGTGTGTGAACTCCGTGGCTAGTGTACGCGTCTTTGTCGTGGAAGACTCGGGTTCAATTCCCGGCGCGAGCTCATGTAGTTCGGATTCCACGTTAATCAGTAGGTCTACACTTCATATATCCTCGCTGCTGAAAGAGACGGTAAAGTCAAAATCAACTCAACAATATATATGTGTGTGTGCTTATGTGAATTTCCTCGTGGCTGTATGGCATACACCTTGATCGCGGGAGACTCTGGTTCGATTTACGGTGGAAGCTCATGAAGTTGTTACCGGTATTCCACTTTAAACTGTAGATCCATGCCTCATATAACCATACATATAATATATATACCTTTGATACACTTATTTTCCGACTTGGAAGCCATCGAAAATTTCCGAACACAGAGTCCCGTAGACCGAAAATGAGAAACATGGCTACAGAGTAAAACTGCCATAAAAATTTAAGCTTTTTAGGCTAACTTAATCCTTATATATAATGCAACTAGCTTGGCCAAGCTATAATGAAGGAAATGCTATCATTTGCAACACTCTGAGAATAGAAAATGTTCGCCAGGTATTACTATCCTCCCCTCTCCTGCAGAATGAAAACCCTGACTAAAACTCAATATTATATATATATATAGTGGCGGATCTAAGGGGGGTTTATAGGGGCTATAGCCCCCCCTTGACGTTTGGGTATACACTGGATAAAATGGACTTCAATCCTGCTTTACACTGGATAAAACGGAAAAATATGGTTTAGCCCCTCCCTTGATCATATCCTGGATCCGCCCCTGTATATATATAACTATTTTGTGTAATGTAACAAACAGTGGCGGATAGTATTCATGTTTTCTTGCAGAGGTCCTTACGAGGGTTCGCTTCCATCTTCCTCTCCCCAAGAACTAATAAATTAAAAAATTGCGATTACTTGTTAATCTTGTAAAATTGCGATTACTTGTCAATCTTGTACAAAGGACGCAATTAAAGTCCCAATTTAGATTTTTGCCCTGGAAGAAAACCAGTTATTATTGTTTCTTGATTTCTCAGTCTCACCTACATAAACATACGAATAGAATTAAAGGATAGGACATGTTTAGAGTGCTTGCACGTGACATCTAACTATATTTCTCATCAAATGTGTCACAGATGAAAATGTCCGTTTGTACTGCCTCTATTTTCTGGTACACATGTTTCATTTATGTTATGTTGCTAAAATTCGTTAGGAAACAAGTACAGACTGCGCCTGTGTGCCTGACAAAACGTAAATGTACTGGATAATTATTTCTTCACTTTCTTAAAAAAAAAAAAAAAAAAAAAGTAACACATCTAATGTCGGCTAACAAAAGGAGGTAGCGGACCAAAGATAGCCGTTGTTTACCTAAGGTCGTTACACAGCAGGGGTTTCACTCAGTCAGAGAGAGAAAAAAAATAATTTAAAGTTTCTACATTTGTTTTGAACTGCAATATACTTCTTCCTTTTATTTTAAGAACCATTTCCTTGTCATTTGTCTGCATCAGAAAAAAATGCAAAAAAATCACTAGAATGTGCCTATTTACCCAAAGTACGTACTAGATCACTAGTTCAATAGTAAAATCACTAAATCTAGTATTATACGAAATCATAAATGTGGCATGCCTGGGTTGGAGCGAAAGTAATGGTTGAAGTAAAAACTAGTCCGTATTTCTACTGCGTTCTGTTGTTGAATTCACAGAAATGTTCAAAAATAAATTCAAGAAGTAAAACACGATCCTACAAAAGACTGTTTACTTGCTCACTGGTTTTAGTATTGTGAACTGAAACTCAAGTCGCAGTCATGTTGAATACTTCTGTCCCTTTCTAGTAGTTTCTACTTTACAACTTGAGGTAGGATAAGGGTCGAGTCGGAAGCGGTAGCCTATGTATTGTTTATACTACTTACAATGTTACCCCCCCATAAAATATAAATTCACCCTTTCTCCCTTCCCTTTTTCGAATACAATGAACCGACTCTTTTGCTGAAGAAAGATGCTAAGAGAAAATTGAAACATCTGTGTCTAAACTTTCTTTGAAGCGCATTCTTCTGTATTTGTAGGGTTTTGCGAGTGTTTTCACGTCAATATGAAGAGATAGCCAAATCTTTTACCATGGACTCCTGCTGCGAACTGACCGTGAGTAAACATAAACACCCGATCTCGCTGTGCTCAATTTCTCTCGCACACGTGAAATGGGTGTTGTTGTTTCCAAAACAAATAGGAAGTTATCTTGTGCTTTTGCATTTCTGCACGCACACAGGTACCATTGCTATATTTTAATGATCAGAAGAAATATCAAAAGCATCCAATATATATGATACGAAACAGCTAACAGAGGGAGGCAAAGATTATAGTATACCAAGTTTTCCGCGTGGTACCATTATGGAGAATAAATATTTGATAAAGTCACGTAGATGCGCTTAAACCTATTCCATCTGTCCTTATAATTTTTCTGGTCTCATCAATTTCTCAGGAAAATACGTACAACATATGTCCAAATTCCATATATACTATTTCTAAACTAATGAGTAAACTCATTAAGAACACCAACTGATATCAATAAACAGGAAAGAAAACAATACTTTATACTTCTATCATTTGGTACACATCTCTATGAAGCACATCTTGTTTCTTTTCGAAATAGCTCCTTCGTGTCACAGCTGTGGTTAGTTTTGTTTTGTGTTAGGATGAAAGAGAGAAATGCAACATTTTCTTCGCGGTGAAGTTATATATATATTATTAAGATGTGCGGTGATAAGCGAGGTTTAACAAAGAGTGCCTTTCGGATGCACAATTTAACGGGTAGTTGCAGTCCGTGTTGAGAATTGAACCAAAGCTATGTAAGACATGTTAATATTGAGCTCTTTTGTGGTAAAAGTGAACTTCAGAAACACACAAAAGACTTGAAACATCAAACTAATGTAAAGCAATTGAAAAATAGCCTACCTATCGCTGCATCTTTTCTGTGGCTAGGAACATGCAGTGTGTAGCAACAAGAATCGTGTTAAGGACTTTTTTTTTTTCGAACATAACATTCCCTTCCACACCATAAAAGACAATATAATGTTTGTTAAAAGAAAGTGCACATAATATTTTTAAATTTTGTTTGTGATCCTATCATGCATAATTATAAATAATGCCTTTCATACTACGAGAATGAGTTCAACTATACGTCATGGCCCCTCTAAAGCGGGGCCGCGGTGGCTCAGTGGTAGATCGTTCACCTCTGGTGCTTGGGGACCCTGGTTCGATCCCAGCTCGCACCAAGTGAACTTTGTGGTGGACAAACACCGTGTGCATGGGTTTCCTCGGGGTTCTTCCGTTCCTCCCACTTTCTTCATTCCACGATTTCACTAATTTCTCATCATCACCCCTCTCCTTTAGCCTAACCGGCATAACCGTGGGACGTAAAACTCAAAGATTTCACTTCATTTTTTCCCTCGAAAGCGATATCTTTCAAAATTATTTATTGTTAGATATTGTAAATTTACGGTATCTATTTTAGTGGACGGGAAATTTTGCATCTAATCGGATAATTTCATGGCTTCTAACAGGAATTCGCAGTTACGAAATTTGCATCACTGTCTTTTGAAAGGATGCCTAGAAAAAATACTACTAGAAAATAACTGAAAACACAAAATGGATTTGATAGCCAAATTCACGTCATCTTGGTTCGTCATCATTTTTCTTTAAATATTTCTATTTAGTATTAGATTAGAGTTTAGTGTCCCTTTCAGCATCAAGGCTATATGAGACGTGAACTTAGAAATTAACGTGGGTTCAGAACCATAGGAGTTCCCATCGGAAATCGAACCTAGGTCTCCCGCACCAAAGACGCGTACGCTAATCATATGGACAAGGGTGTTCGATATTTAGTAATGTGTACATAAAGTTGTGAAATTACGCTTGTATAATGGAATGCAATTCCTTCTACTGACATAAACCTTCACAATACTTAGCTGGACAAAGTATCTTTAAAAAGAAAATGTCACTCTTTATGTTTCAGTTCCTGGTTCGACTGAAGGATGGAACAAATTGCAATGAGCGTTTTTGGATCCTACGTTGTGTAGTTGATTCATCATAAACTTGGTATTTGATACGGATATGAACTATTACACTTATTTGGTGTTTATTTCTAAATAAGTCCTAATACAATTTCATAAAGTTGTAATTCTTCTTTAGTTTGTATCACTTTACACAATGACAAATCCAAAAGGTGTGTTGTATCGGTGCAGTACCAGTTTTTCACGTTTTTCAAAATGTTCCAAAACCCAAAGAATAATCTTTAATTTCTGATATTTTAGTCGTCACAAATTACAATTTTATAATGTAGTCAATGTAACGTCCCGTTCAGCAGCGAGGCTATGTGAGACGTGGACCTACTGATTAACGTGGAATCCGAACCACATGAACTCCCACCGAGAATCAAGCCCAGGTTTCCCACGCCAAAGGCAAGTATACTAACCGTTAGCCACGAAGGAGCTCCACCATAATTTTAGTGGGCGATAAGAAATATTTCGCCAGTGCTTTTACAATAAATAAAATTTTATAAGTATTAAAGAATAGTGGTAAGAGATTTTATAATAGCTCTTTTATTTATGAGATATGAGTATTTAAAAAAACAACAACTAAAGAATAGGTTGGCGGAACCACAAAAGACTCGTAAAATAAACTTTCTTATAAATACATACGCACCTTACTCACCTTTTATAATTGCTATGCTTACGTTCTCCATAAAAACAGAAATTCTCTTTTAATGATACTTTACACAAGATCATGAAGTGGGTTCAAATTTAATTAAAGGCAAAATACAATACAATAATCCACAAATATTGCCTCAAGTGAGTTTAAAGATTTCTAAACATTAGTGCGAAACCGGGCTCTGCCGTTGCGATCGATTTACAGGTCTTGAGACGAAAGTAAGAAGGGACTTACGCACACAGTAAGTAAAAACAATTAATATGCCTGTAACTTTCCCCCAAATGGGTGTATCTTAAAACTAATCTCACCATTATTTTTCTAATTAAATTCTAGCCCGAAATTATGTATCATATTACCCTATTCCCATTTTGAAAACTTGACCTTAATTCAAAATGGCGGATTTCAAGATGGCTGCCATCAAGGTCATATCTACCATACGACTTCCCCCAGGACTTATATGTATCCACATGGTTTTTCTTCACTTTTCTTCATTAACGCTCCGTTTACAAGGGTAGTAAGGGACTTCTGTAGTAATCTCTAATAACCACATCACAACTTTTAAAAGTTATTTAAAAAAATAGAAAACATGCACCATGGCAAAAATTTGTCATCACAAGTAATGATGCATACATGCCTTCTATCAGCAAAAAAAGTTTCATTGAAATTGGAGCCGTACATTTGAGTGATGTCCCTTGTGGGATGTGATTGAACGTGACGTCAGAACACATCGCCCCCCTTCCCGGAATTTACGGGAATTAGGTGACCTGAGTGAGCACATGTGGTGCCAGATCTCTCCAGCGACCTATCAAGGATCATTGCGTGTATGCCAAGACGTGTCGCCGTTTTTATCCATGCCAAAAGTCGACATACTGACAATTAGGTAGGTAGTCATGATGGTCTGGCTGATGTGTGCGTATATTTTAACTCGTACATTTTGTCTCGACTCGAATTTCGAGACGTCTCGACTCGAATTCGAGTCGAGTCGAGACAGAGACTGTCGAGTCGAGACACGAGTCGAGACAGAAACATATTTTCGAGTCGAGACACGAGTCGAGACAACATTTTCTCGAGACGAGTCGAGACAGGCTTAAATCTCGACTCGACTCGACTCGAATGCATCCCTAGATATGGTCGACAGCAGTGGCGTATTTAGGGGGTGACTTCCGGGCTTAAGCCCCCCCTCGAAATCTTACTTAGTATAGTAAAGTAAATGAAATATCTTGCAGAATTTTCACATTTCCAGGCAAAGCCCCCCCCCCGAAAGTTAGCAAAGCCCCTCCCGAAAGAAAATCGTAAATACGCCACTTGTCGACAGTATGGAAAGTAGTTGGGAAAAAGTTAAACAGATTCTACTTGACACACTTCACAATAACATTGACAGGATGGAAAGAGCACCAAGGAAACCATGGATAACTGAAGCGATGTTTAAGATGATGGAGGAACACAGAAGGGCAAAAACACGGACACCAAATCTGGAATTGTTCAAACCTGATTACCAAAATTTTAACTTTAAATTTTACCACCACCAGCGTTATAAGCGATTAACAAACGCTAGCAGTCAAGTACCTACAAATGCTGAATCTTATATATAAAAGAGAACGCACAAATCCTTTGTTCCCTCATCACGCTAATACGGCTGAACCAATTTCTTTCATTTTTGGGGGGTTATTAGGATTTGGACCCTAGATGGTTTTTATCATATCACTTTAATTTTTAATTACCAGTGTCTTGAGATAATTGACCATTCAAGTGTCCATAACGTACAAATCCTTTGTTAGTTCATCATAGGTAAAAATAAACGTATTTATATGCAACCCGCATGACCGTGTCACTCGGCGGGTTAACATAAATGACAGGCGATATAATGTTAACATTTACTGCAATCTACTATGGCTTTTATCATATCACTTGAAAGCGAAAAAGTAAAAATTATCTAAGTAACAAAGTTTATTGCGTTCCGGGGTGACCGCAGCGAAGCGGGGCGGGTTAACATAAATGACAGGCGATATAATGTTAACATTTACTGCAATCTTCTATGGTTTTTATCATATCACTTGAAAGCGAAAAAGTAAAAATTATCTAAGTAACAAAGTTTATTGCGTTCCGGGGTGACCGCAGCGAAGCGGGGTGAACGCTGCTAGTGTTTACTATTCTAATAATTTACGTTCCATTTTTATTTGTAAATCATTACTATCTTGAATAATTAGATCATGCGGACATTTTAGGGATCGTCCTCACTTAGACAAATGGATGTTACACTGCATGACGGATAGTAGAATATTTCTCTGAAACGAATTCGTGAATTACATGCCTCAATCCCTCAACAAATTAAAGCTGTTCTGCATGCTAATGATGGTCTTACGCTGTAACTGAGGCGTTCCCACTATTTTGATAACCATTTGTATGTATTCCAAGAAAGTAGGTACATATATAACCATTACCTTTGTTTTAAATCCTAAACTGAAACTACACTACACTTGGGACTCACCTTACACATAAAAAAAAAAATGTTATCAATGTGAAAAAAAGAAAAGATGAAAATAAGTTTGTTGTGTCAACAGGTGTCTTAAACTCGTGCGTGGGGCTCCGAGAAATGTTCTTCCTGCAAGAAACTGCTCGACCACACACAACGGTCCAACCGAAAGCCGAATAAAAAAAAATTCCATTCAATCTCTCCGGGACGTCTGTTTAGTTGGAAGCACACGCGAAGATTGGGGAGCAGGCAGTTGATCTACTAATGACATCTTAAAAAAAAAAAAAAAAAGTCCAGTCTTGTCTTTGATGATATTCAATGCAAATGATCCCGTTCCAACATCGTCATCAATAAAGTCTCGTATAGTATTCAATGGGTGGGTCACGATTTGTGGAAACACAGTTTTGTATCTGGACAACAATAAAATATAATCGCAGTCTTTGTCATGTTATAAAGATACCTGTATTTCAATTAACAATGAAGAATAAGAATTAGCCTCATTTATAACGATGAAGCGCTATTTCAAATCCTTGCCGCAAGATGTCTCCACTGCATTCATTCAATAGCAAATCAGATTACACACTAGAAACAAGAGAATTTCGTTTTACACTCTGAAATGAGGTATCGGGATTCAATACAGGCGCGCATCCAGAAATATTTGCTTGTTTAGATTCAAGCTTTTGTCTATATAGTATTGAACGGGTATTATTTTCCACCCGAGAAGACATAAGTATTTGTAAAATATTTCCACCTATACAGGGTGGTTCAAAAGTAGGTATACACCCCTGCATTGATCTAGTAACATTCTAGTTTATGGGTTTATTTGCTTCTGTTGTTCCGAGCTTAAGAACAAATAATAAAGAAACTAAGTTCAATTGATGGATAACAATATGAAATGATATAAAATGCAATGAGCTGATCACAACTTCTTAAAAATGTCTGCCATTTCTGTTCTAGTAAGTTGGTAGCACTGAACGATACACGATTTTCATCTGTTGTCTTTGTGGTTAGTGGTCACGGAGCGCTGAATAGCGCATTGAACGTCACCGCCAAACATTCACCAGTCGCTTTACAACATTCAACAAATTTATAATAAGTATTCACTCGTCAGGCGCTCCATTCCTTCTCGTTCAGATTAGGGATGGCCAGAACCGGTTCCTGGTGGAACCGGTTTTCAGGTCAGAACGGATCCGGTTCTAGAAGATCCGGTTCCGGAACCGGCTTTTCGAATCCAGGTCTGGAATCGGTTCCCAAGATCCGGTTCCGGAACCGGATTTTCGGATCCAAGTCTGGAACCGGTTCCGGAACCGGTTCTGAAAACCGGATCTCCGAGAACCGGAACTTTATTGACATCCCTAGTTCAGATGACGATCATTCGCTATTTAGTGCTCCGTGACAATAGAGAGAAGTACATTTCTATTACTTCCCGTTTCAATAGAAAGGTAAGGGTATAGACTTACTTTGGAGTAACTGAATCAATACCAAAAAGCAATTTCTTACTACAGATGTTCACGTTTTTTTTTTTTTTTTTTTTTATTTGATACCAGCGGCAGATCTAGTCCGGGGCCGGGGAACCTAGCCTCCCAGTTTTTTGAGTGACAAAAATAATTGAAGCTATTATTTACATATTTTTGAAACTTTACAGTAAGCGGTGCCTTTCATTCTTTATTGGAAAATTTTTGAAACACTGAATATACTTTCAGTTGCAGTTTTTCTGTTATGCAATGTGTAAAACAATACTTGAGGTCCACAATTGCAACGTCGAACCTAGTCATAATATTCATCGGTTAAGTTTAAAAATTCTGCAGGACCCATCAAAAATTGTAAGCTCATCATACTTACTACAATCTGGGTTCTGGCTGCCCTCCCCTCAGTTATGGCTCCGCGTAGCGTAGTCGCTAACGCTCTCGCCTTCGGTGTGAGCGGTCCCGGGTTCGATTCCCGGTGGGGGCTCTCGGTCGAAACAACGTAAAACTCTTTTTCGGGTCCTGGACCCTGAATGAGGTTTTCCTCATTCACACCAGGCAAATGCCGGGGTGGTACCTAATTTATAGGTCCCAGGTCGCTTCCTTCCTTCCCTTTCCCCGGATTGTGTGCTCGCCGAGGGACGTCAACCCTCAAAACGTGACGGGCTAACATGACCAATAGATGCCCAAAACCCTGAAATCTAAATTCTAAAATTCCTCAGCCCCATTTTTTACCTTCTAGATCCGCCACTGTTTGATACCTGTCAACAGAAAGAAGATTGAATATATTCGTTCTGCAAGACTTGCCATACTTACTCACAGCCAGGGGCGTCATTTAGGGGGGCAGGGAGGGGCATTTGCTCCCCTTGAGTTTGAGATGTATATAGATTTTATCAATAGAATAGTAGTAAATCAGTGAAAAACGCGAAATTTTACTTATATCAAGGGGTCTTGCCCCCCCCCCAAGCAAAATCTGAAATGACGCTCCTGCGTACAGCCTATTTTGGGGGGAATAATAATTGTTGATAACAACAATAGTACCGATCACAAATTGTTTACTTTAATATCAAATTTACTCTTCAGTTACGAATCAATGTAAATTGAAAGCAAACAAACTACAGAATACTTGCTAATGTTTCGAACTAACTTGACAAAGAAAAATCGTAAGTATTGTAGTGAGATTGTTGTTCATGTGATTGGATATTGGAAATTAAGAAAAAAAAAGAGAAAAGAAAAGAAATTAGACAGCTAATGGAATAAGACTGTATCGCAGTGAAGAACATAATTAGACCGGACGTTGCAATAATTTTGTAATTAATAATCAGTAGAAGGCGCCTTAAGGTGGAGACCATTATTAACAACAGGAAGAAACAAAGAAAAAAAAAAAAAAAAGAAAATAAAACCAATATTGACAACGTGGTCGAACATGAATGCAAAAATTTACAGCATTTTCTTCCCGCACAACACGTGCGAAGGTAGTTGTTCTCCAGAGTTCATGAATATGTAAAGTAAATTACACTGTTGCCAAATTATTTCTGAAATTACATCCATTTTTCTTCATGTACCATTTCTGCCTCTCTCAGCTTTCAAATGTAGAGAAAAAAGAAGACACGATTTTTTTAAAAACACTAAACCAAGTACAAATTGAATAGAAAAAGATTTCTAAAGAGAATTGTAAGTACTATCATTAACCCTTTTCTTGGTGATGCATTTATAAGGTTCACAAAACGAAACAGGGGCACGGTGGGTCAATAGTAGACCGCTTATCTATGGTGAATGGTTCACTAGTTCTATACCGACCAAGTAAGCTTCCGGTGAACAAAATCGTGTCAGTGGGTTTTCTCGTGTACTCCCGTTTCCTCCTACATTCTCATTTCCCCAATTCTGCCATAATAATAATAATAATAATAATAATAATAATAATAATAATAATAATAATAATAATAATAATAATAATAATAATAATTATTATTATTATTATTATTATTATTATTATTATTATTATTATTATTATTATTATTACTATAGGATTTTACACCGGGCGATCATTCGCTAGTGATTTTAGTTCAGAACAGGCCCGTATCCACGGAGGCCAAGAGGGCTCCCCCTAAATTTTGGCTGGCCCCCATAAAATTTCACGGTAGGCTTGCAAATGAACTATAATATGGTGATGAAGTGTAATATAATTGGGTCGGGCCCCCCTAGCTTCTACGGGCTTCCCCATAAATTTTTGGGCTGGCTACGGGCCTGGTTCAGAAGGTATAACGTCCTTGGCCTCCCGCGCTTGGACCTGTTCGTGGGGTGTGGTAAGAGGGTAGCCAATCACCACCAACCGTTTACTGCGCTCAGCGAGCCACGAGCAACCAAGCTGTCATTCCTCATAAACGTCACTACAAATTTTCGCGCGAAGCTAACGACGTTATATCTTTCGTAGTATAACAATCTTGTTTCGCAATGGTGAGGCCACGAGTTCGAATTCGGAATAAGCACATTACTGAAGTTTTCTCAGTTTGCTTCAGTTTGACGAGACGAATAGTGAAATGGTAAATTCAAACTTAGGCTCTCGCAAACTTGTTTCTACTTTTTTTTTATCTAGTGTTGTTAACATTGCTGTTGGTTGTTGATTATTCCAGCATAAATGGACTTCGAAAGCTATTGCACAAATAAATAGATAGACAATTTTTGATTGTGCGTGCACAAATAAATAGATAGACAATTTTTGATTGTGCGTACTTTTTCATTTCCGCCCTTTTTCAAGTAATGGGCTGGTTCTTGGAGGCCTACTTGCATTTTTAGAATTTCGCAAGTCTTTGTCAAAATTTGCTTATTAAATTTTTCCGTTCTGCTCCCTCGGAGACAGGATACTGGAAACCTGACAGTAGCATTGCCAATTCATTTTTTTAAAAAAATAACCGAGTTTTTGCATCAAACCATCCAATATATATTTCAATGAAACTTGAAGGCATTATATCTGAAGAACTACATTGCAGCCAAACCCAAACTTTCAGTTAACTCACTATGATGTCCTTATTCCGTAAAAAATACGAAAACTCGATTTAGGGGCCTTTCTAAAATTTAGTGGCCCCTGATCCAATATCCAATATGTTTGAATCAAAAATTTTCTTGTACACCTTATATCTGGAGAACTACATATAGTGTACCCAAACCCAAACAAAAATTTTGTGGTCCTTGATCCGAAAACTAATTACTGGCCAAAATTTCAATATTTTGATCCACTTTTAGGTTTCCTAAAATTCTTGTTGTTGTTTACTATGCTAATTATTTCTACTGAGGACTGAAATAACATAGTGTAGCATTTCGGGATGTTTGTGAGAATGGTGGCAGACGTGTGAAAATACTCCCTGTTCATTCTCTTATTGGCGCTTCCAAGACTTTTTACCGCCCTATATTTTAGTTTCTTCAACATAAGCAAAGCATTCGACTATATTTTACGATTGTCATAAGTCAGGATAGATAGCACTTAATTTTGTTCTATGGCACGAGTCAGACGAAAAGTAACCGATCTCTCATTTTTCATTGTATCTTTTTCTTTATGGCCGTTTGTGTCAATAATAAGATATGTCCCTTTCTTCTCTTCCCCTTGTTGAAATCCAACGGCTGCAGAAGACATCATGTGATTCATAGCAACTTACAAAAGTGAAAAAGTGTTGGAGAATTCGAGGTTTTCGTCCTCAAGAGTATAAGGGAATACAAGAACACTACTCCTCTCCGCTTCTTCCCTCTCAATCATCCACCCTTTTAGTAGCAGTCGAAGGAAAAATTTATAAGATTCCTTGGAGAGACGTTCACCTCCCTTTCCCTGTCGTTGCAATAAATCTTAAAGAACTGTTGGAAGAATGGACATAAAATGCATTCATGCAGAGGATCAGATGAACTGGAAGCCTCTTGACATGTTTGTCTCTCCACCTCCCCGAACCTCTGTGTATATACCTTTCACACAACCATGACGAGACTATTTCTTATGCAGAACGATACGACTTATTTCCCATCCTCTATGATTGAAGTGCTTTTTCAGGACAACCTTTAGAGTCCAATAAAAGAGATTGATGATCAATCGCAACAAACAGCTGTGTTGTACCTGGACAATAAACATAACACAACAAATTCTCCTCCTTCACTTTTTCTTTTTCATATATAGTGTCAGTGGCGTATTTAGATTCTTGTTTAGGGGGGCTTAAGGGTCTTCACTACAGCGAAATTAAACTACCGCTAATTTTTGAGTTTTTTCTGTAATATCTTCAAAACAAAAAAAACAAAAAATATTCGAAAAGCAAAAACGTAGTGAACTAGACAATACAATTTTGTATGTGATACCGTTGTCACAACTCATCTATCTGCTTTCGATTTGCAACTGTAGATAGATTTAGCATTTTTTGCGGGTTCTGTAAATAACGGCATACCAAAAGCAGATAGTTGAATTATGGTAAAGGTATCATATGCAAAATTGTATTGTCTACTTCACTACGTTTCTGCTTTTCTAATATTTTTTATTTGTTTTGAAGATATTACAGAAAAACTCTAAAATTAGCGGTAGTTTAATTTCGCTGTAGTGAAGACCCTTAAG
The DNA here is from genome assembly GCF_964235325.1 of Thermobia domestica. Classification (NCBI taxonomy): domain Eukaryota; kingdom Metazoa; phylum Arthropoda; class Insecta; order Zygentoma; family Lepismatidae; genus Thermobia; species Thermobia domestica. The sequence goes on along the minus strand of NC_137454.1, from coordinate 381,695,221 downwards.
AACCAGTAAGAAGCATTTGTGTTGTACGTATAATGTGAAAAAGTACTAATGAAATTATTTGGGGGGGGGGGGGCACGAGCACGATAGCAGCCTAAATACGCAACTGGAGTGTGTTACAAAAGCAACATGGCCAAAATTCGAGAGCTAATTTTCGATGTCGAATTTATATATATATATATATATATATATATATATATATATATATATATATATATATATATATATATACAACACACAGAAATGTAACATTACTTTGATTATTTGGTGTTTCGGAAGAAAAAAATCTTGATCATTTATATGTTGCACAGGGGCCATGGTGGCTGAGTGAGAGAGCGCTTACCTCTGGTGCGTAGGGTCCCTGGTTCGATACCCGGTCCAGCAAATTTGTGGTTTTATCGGCGTACTCCCGTTCCCTTTTACATTCTCATTTCACCAATTCTTACGTCATCATTCACTTGCATTAATCATCCGTCTCCCGTCCTTTAAATCTAACAGGCATAATCGTGGGACGTTAAACTGACAGATTCATTTCATTTTATTTTATAGGTTGCAAGAACTCGTGTCATTCGAAGTGTCACTCTAACACAAAATTGAACTGATGTCAGGAGAAAAGACTGTACTTCGATTTTGAAGGTAAAGTAACCCTTTGACATATGAAACCCTCTCTACTCTTCAGTAAAGTCGGATTACATAACATACAGGAATAAATTTCCCTGTGTAGAAACTTGTCCCATACATTACGCAAACCCCGAGAAGTAGTTCAGAACTTATAGTTACAATAGGGCCTATGTGGCTTAGTGGTAGAGCGCATACCTCTAGTGCGTGGGGAACCTGGTTCGACACCCGGCCAAGTAAATTTCTGGTGGACAACATTGTGTCCGTGGATTTTCTCGGGGTGCTCCAGTTTCCTCCCACCTTCTCATCCCATCGATTTTTCCATCATCATTCACTTGCCTTAATCATCCGTCTCCCTTAGATTAAAGGGTGTAACCGAGGGACGTTAAACTGATTCATTCCATATGTGTCATTCGAACAGTCACTCTGACGCAAAATTAAACTGCTGTTAGGAGGAAAAAAGCCGTTCTTCGATTTTGAAGGTGATGTAAGCCTTTGATACGTGAAACTTTTTCTACTCATCAGTAAAGCAGGATTGCATAACATTCAGGGGTGACTTTCCCTATGTAGAAACTTGCCTCATATGTTATGCAAACCCGAGCAGTAGTTCAGAACTCACTTACAGTATATTGCATTTCACATAAGCTGAAAAGGAGCATTAAGCTAAAATCAGTAAAAATCTGCAAGATAGAAATCATAATATCGCTATTCGCATACGAATTGTTACTGCAATATCAAAGTACAGGGTGTCCAATACACAATGCAACCCGGACTTTGGGATAGTAGAACTTTTGAACCTGAAGCGATACACAAATAATGGTTATACCAAAATGGAGCTTATTTTAAGCGTATATTTTTAAACTAGGAAGCAACTAGGAATCGCACAGTGTTGCCAGATGTAACCGAAGGTGTAAATCAATTTTTCTACAAAACACGTAAATGGACTCAAAACTCATACGTATGGATGTTCTGTCGTTAATTTTCACTTTGTTTAGTTGGAGTAGCTTGTAAACTATGGACCAGAAAAAAAGAATTTTTCATTTCCACCGATAACTAATCGGATGAGGCCTGTGTAAGGGGGAACTAGGAAAACCGTAGTTTCCGTAAATTAACACTCTGAATTGGCAACATTGCTGATGTTTTAGTGCATCAAAAGGTGTGTTAAGGACCTGTGTACATTATACAATTCCCGAAAACAACGAAAAAGAAACTTTGAAATTATCATGATAAAACTTTTACTTACTCTGTACATGCGCCCGGTAACACTGCTATTCATTTCTATGGGGCTAGTTAAAGCAAGAGATATACAAGAACAATTCTCGAACTATACAAGACTTGGAAACGAACATTTGCAGTGCCATTGAGAACATTACCACTTTTATTTTTCGTAAAGTTGCTGCCAATATGGTGGAAAGTGTGAACCAGAACAGGGGCACTTCGAATCAAAACAGGGACACTTTCAGCGTCTGCTGTAGAGCTGATAACTCGTTTCGTAATAGTAGCAGTGTTGCCAGCTGCATGTAAGTAAAAGTTTTATCATGATAATTTCAAAGTTACCTTTTCGTTGTTTTCAGGAATTTTATATTGTAGACAGGTCCTTAGCAAACCTTTTGATGCACTGAAATATCAGTAATATTGCCAATTCAGAGTGTTAATTTATGAAAACTACGATTTCCCTAGTTCCCCCTTATAGAGGTCTTATCCGATAAGTTATTGGTTGAAATGAAAAATTATTTTTTCTGTAGCTTAGGTTCTAAGCTACTCCAACTAAACAAAGTGAAAATTAAGGACAGAATACCCATACGTATGAGTTATGAGTCAATTTACGTGTTTCTTAGAAAAATTGATTTGCACCTTCGGTTACATCTAGCAACACTGTGTGACTCCTAGTATACTTTAATCGTTGCTTCCTAGTTTAAAAATATATGCATGAACAAAGCTTCATATTGGTATAACCATTATTTGTATATCGCTTCAGGTTCAAAAGTTCTACTACCCCGAAGTTCGGGTTGCATTGTATATTGGACACCCTGTATATCTTCCTTCTTTCGAAGACAGCATGAGATTCCTCTGGCTAAATAGTTAATGTACGCGCCTGTAGCATGCGACAGAGATGGTGTGGGGCAATGTAAATTTGACCCATGACCAACTGTACCATGACCACCGTAACCCACGACTCACCATAACCCACGACCCTCCACCCACCAACGTTACCAACGTTATCAATTCTGACTCATGATCCAGGCTCTCCTCTCCACCGACTAAAGAGTCGAGTTGAGTTGATTTTGAGTTTAACGTCCCGTTCAGCAGCAAGGCTATATGAGACGTGGACCTACTGATTAACGTGGAATCCGAACCACATGAGTTCCCGCCGGAAATCGAACCCGGGTTTCCTACGTCAAAGGCGCGTACGCTAACCGCTTAGCCACGAAGGAGCTCCACCGACTAAAGAGTTTACACTTGCAATAAAACATGGCTGTGAAATTATCACTAATCGGAGTTTTAATTTCTACGGTCAATCGCTCAAACACCGCTCTGTTACAATAGCGGTGGATCTTTCCATTCCGATATAATATAGTAAAGTGCTTGTCATGGGCCATATTAAGATACATTTCAATTTAACTATCATAGCTACATAATAATTTCCTTGTTGAATTACAGATACTTTTCGGTGGAAATTATCTGATGAAACAGGATGAAATTTGAAAGACTCATATCAAGATAAAGTAGACAGTGTAAAATTCGACTGTGTCTCGAAAGCCAAGTAGTGAATCCTATTACTATTATTACAATTACAAATATCTACACTTAGATATACTCATTTTAGGTAAGTGAACTGAAACAAATGAAGAAGGAAGTAAAATGAAGACTTTGAAAGTACAATGTAGACAAATTCACCAGTGTTCACGAGATGCTACCTACAATGCACTAAGAAAAATGGGTCAGAATGAACATGATGGATCGATGGGTCACGGTGGGTCGGTGGGTCAGAGTATGTCACGTTCTGTTGATTCACGACTCATTGACTCATTCACAAATCTTGCCCCATGGCCTGATCGTGGGAGATCCGGATAACGATGAGTTTAACAGTGATTCGATTCTGCTTTATATATATATATATATATATATATATATATATATATATATAAAACATTCCCCTAGTTTCTATGCAACCTGCACAGTAGCAAAGAAATGGTGGTGGCCTATAATAAACGGATATGTAGTTTTTCTTACTGCAATTATTTTGGTTGAGTTTGTCAATGTAGTCAATCCGTTAGCTTCTTCACGAGTAACGGTGGTCATTCTTATTCCCTTTAAAATCTATAACATTCCCTAGTTTCTATGCAACCTGCACAGTAGCAAAGAAATGCTGGTGGCCTATAATAAACGCATATGTAGTTTTTCTTATTGCAATTATTTTGTTTGAGTTTGTCAATGTAGTCAATCCGTTAGCTTCTTCACGAGTAACGGTGGTTATTCTTATTGCCTTTAAAATCTGTAATATTCCCTAGCTTCTATGCAACCTGCACAGTAGCATAGTAATCGTGGTTGCCTATAATAAAAAGCTATGAAATCACGTAATCTTCTCTACCGTCTTTATCAGAGTTTATTTTAATTTTATTCGGAGATGAAATGAAAATTTCAACTTTACGTCACACGTTCATACCCTTTAGACTAAAGGAGACGGATAAAAAGAATGAAAGTGAATGATAATTATATATTTGGTGGAATGAAAATGTAGCATGGAACAAGAGAACCCCGAGAAAACTTATTTACACTATATTGTCCACCACAATGTCACTTGGTTTGCAATTAAACCAAAAACATCTTGCACCAGAGGTAAGAGCTCTATTACTGAACCATCAGAGCCCCTTATTTTACTCAGAGTAAAATTTAGCGTGATAATCTTTAGGTCGATCTTAACCACACCCACACGTGATAATCATCAATTTTTGTTGATTTAAATCAGAGTATCACACAACAGTGACGTTACACATGAGGAAAAAATGTCGTAGAATAATGTTTGTTTTATTTTGCGAATTACTCTTTTTTTAACTTGGCTTTAAAATACAGTTTATTACTGCAGCAGAAAGATGCAAGCATATATGTGATGCATGTAATATGTTACGACCGTAACTTCCATATATTGACCTCCAGTGTTGGAAGCAACCTGTCGGCTTATTTCTATTATCACAGAGAACGGACACTAGATGTCGCTCCCGTACATGATTGATATTCTACGTTGCTCCGGAGCAAGTCAATTTTATAGGTGTGGTGAGATCGGCTTACGTCAGTTAAGTGAAAAGAGAGAGAGAGAGAGAGAAAAAAACTATACCTGCCTAGCTTGCACTTCCAGCCGGTGGAAAAAGGAACTGACCTAGCGTGGTGATGCCGTGCCAATTTTCACGGTGTTCTCCTATAATGAGCTGTCGGAGGGTATGACGACACTTATGAGCCGTAAAGAAGTGATTTGACAGAAACGATTCCAAATGGAACAGGAACAGGTGGCACAGAAGAAATACGCCAGAAGCTAGCGTCGCAAGGCACCATCAACCACCTTCGATAGAAAGCCACATTTTCTTCTTCCACTTGCCCCCCCCCCCTCTAATCTCGTTAAACCAGTCGTAAATTTAAGAGGGTCTCGCTAATTTCATTAGTCTTTCATCTTGCAAGCAATACGCTGCAGAAGTCGTCTGCTGTGAATTTTACTGGGCGCAGCCATATTGGTTACAAACAGTCTGTTGTTAAGGTGGTTGCTAAGGCAGTTTCAATGACGTTGTATGTGGCAGCTGTCAGTCTTGTGAAGGGAACTTAAAATTATGAAGAAAAAAAAAAGGCTATATGTTCACGAATAGCAGTGAATATATTTATAGGAAGGCTATATGTATCATAATATAAAATAAAATTATTCTACATTTTAATTCCTTCAATCGCCAATAACTTGCTGACAACAAGTGAGTGAGAATCCCAAGCATGTACATGAGCGCCCCTTAGTAAGAATTTTAGATTGAGTTAAAATAAAATTATTGTGCTATATACATCTGTCATATTGTTTGTTTAGCTTCAGTGAAAATGTTTAATATGGAAGAAACTTGTTTATAAAATTAGTGATAAGATATTCGAAACAAAGGAGCACAGCGCTAGAATAATCAATGCATTTTAAAGCATACAATTACGAATACCTAATCTCAGAAATTTAGCATCTTCGTGGAAATAATTTTCTAATTTATTACTCATTCTTTTGTTAGCGGATGTCCATTCTTTGCTTGGCACTAGTAAAGTTGAAGTGCGTCACCAGAAATAATTAAATAATTTAAAAGGTATAACTCTCTAACTATCCTATATAATGTCCTAATGTTATCTGAATTATTTTCTTTGCGTCTACCACAAACGACGTACAGGTTTGTAACATGCCAGCATATACGTGTATTAAAATTCATAAGGAGAACACGTACCAACTTACGCTGGGTGGTCACTCCATATAACACTACATATGATGATTACGGGCAGCTTGAAGCTCGAGCGCATGTAAGGATGCATCTGTAGGGAGCAGGCGGATCAGTGAAGTTGGGTATGCGTGAAAGAAAGACAGGTACGAAAAGCGTACACTAGCCAGGGCTAGTAATCACTACAAATGGATTTGCATTTCAATTTCTTAGTAACTATGGCACATTTTTAAAGCTATTTCTATGTTCTCCCTCTACATAAATAATTTTCTTGCACAGAAGCATTTTCATAGATTAGACAAATTTAGACATAAATTTTCAAATAGTGATCCCGTATTTTTCATGCGTACTTAGCGTAGATCAATAGGATGGAGCAATTATATTTTATGTCGAACGGTATGAGAGAAATTAACAAGTCCGGTTTAAACTTTACTATATTGCGCGTACTATACTCTTACCAAAATTCATATGCGGTAAAGTACGGTTAGGTTAGGTTGTGATTACTTAAATGCGGTTGTCTTAGATATATGTGTAATGCCGTTTTACCAATTTCAAAATCATCCATTGCCTGCAAATCTCAATTGTATCAAGAGTTTCAAATTTTTACACATATATATAATCACAAAGTTAAAATTGTTATCGAACTTACGCTGGTGAGGATCGAAAAGAGCGGAGGCAGGCGAGTATCACACTCCATGCTGGGTCAGGCACTGTTCGAAGATTATAGTATGCATTTAAACATGTTATTTAATTATCAGTTTACTAAGAAACGGTTTTTCAGTGTTCTGAGTATTAATATATATTAAACAGCGAAATTTGCCTAGAAATGTCACACACACACACACACACACACACACACACACAAAAAAAAGATAGAGCAAAGGAACTTTGGTAAAAATATGTGTATTTTAATTTCTTTCTGGCAGAATATGCAAGGACAAAAAGCGTCCTTCAAAAACATTGCAATATATCTGTTCGCCCAATAAGTAATTAATCACCATATCGCTTGTTATAGAGTGTGGTTTTGTTTTTGTTTCTGTTTAATATGTTATATAGTACAATATTTCTAATTTCATTCTTGAAAAAAAAAAAAAAAAACATTGCATGTACCTCTTAAACTGTTATGGTTATATCCGAAAACGAAACAAATCATTTTTATAGGCGAGTACCATGTAAACTTCTTCATATAACCCGCTTAAAGCTGGTTTGTTTGTAACCAGCTAGCTGAACAGGAAGCGGAAATGACGTTTACTTCACCAGCGTATATGACCTGTGATACGGTTTGTCACTGCATTCCTAACAGCCTCGCACCTTCCGCAATAAAACGTGTAAAAAAAAAAAAAAAAAAAAAAAAAGTTGGCACCAAACACACACCAGAACCGTACGTTATGAATAAAACAAACGACGTAGAATATACCTGCGCGTTACCTAATTATAAAAGAGATGGAGTTTTGAAATTTGGAACATGTTTGTTAATTAATCATCCCCTCTTGACCTTAATTATTCCACTATGTATTCTAATTTAACTTCATTATATTTCTCAGAACTAACCACATCTAAACTATCTTCTCTGTTTTCGTCAGGATTATTCCTTTGAGTTATTCATTGAACTTTACTGTAAAATCAATTACATTCCTCACTTTCTAAGAAGTGAGGAATAGTCTAGTTATAAATGCACTTCTTAGATCAATTATAATTGTTTCAAACTCAATAAAATTTCTCATAACATCTCTGAAAAAGTGCATATTAAATAGTACCTACTATCATCAGTTTCTAGTACGTAGTATCCACCATTATCAGTTTCTAGCATGTAGTATCTACCATTAACGGTTTCTAGTATATAGTATCCACCATCATCAGTTTCAAGTATGTAGTATCTACAATTAACGGTTTCTACTATGTAGTATTCACCATCATCAGTTTCTAGTATGTTGTATCTACCATTAACGGATTCTAGTATGTATCATTCACCATCATCAGTTTCAAATATGTAGTATCTACCATTAACGGTTTCTAGTATGTAGTATTCACCGTCATCAGTTTCAAGTATGTAGTATTTACTGTTAACGGTTTCTAGTATGTAGTATCCACCATCATCAGTTTCAAGTATGGAGTATTTACCATTAACGGTTTCTAGTAGAGGGTCTATGTAATATCCACCACCATCAGTTTCAAGTACGTAGTATCCACCATAATATGTCTCAAGTTTTCTACACAGCATTTATTTATTTGAGAAGAACGTAACAGGTAATTCTACCTAATTACAATGTTCATAATCAGAGTTATATAGAATAGTTGTAATACATTTGCGAAATCTATCCTGACTCTTACCATGTATATCCAGAACATTTTTACATTTACTCAGTTTGTTTTATCCTGCGCCCACCCTCCACGTTTGTGATTGTTTTATTGCATTTGTTCGAGATTTCTTACAATGAAAGAAACTCTTTGTTGCACACGTATGTTACTATTGAGTACCTTGAGATGAAAGGCAGAGACCAAATCTTTACTGTTTAATTTGTTATTTAATATTTTGTACAAGAAAATGTCAGTTAACACTCTTCTATGATTGAGAGACATTGTGTTAAAATTTTCATTAAGCAAAGTACTACTATCATATCTAGGGAAGATGCCTGTTCTCTTGTGTACTAAAAACCGTAGAAATTTATTATGAACTCTTTCTATTCTAATAGAGTCTTTCTTCGTGTGGAGGTTCCATATAATAGACGCATATTCTAATTTCGATCTAACAAATGAAAAATATAATTTCAGTAAAGCATTCGTCTTATTAAATTCCTTTCCCATTCTCAAACGAAATCCAAGATTCCTGTTTGCACAATTTACAATTTGATTTATATGATGCTCAAACGATAGTTTGCTATCATATTACGCCCAGATCTTTGACAGTTTGCTCCCCTTTACGTGTTTGCCATGTATCTTATATTGAAATTTAAAAAATATTCCGCTTCTTAGTGAAGGACACGGTTTTGCATTTATCTGTATTTGTGTTTAACAAATCGCGTTTACATCACTCGTTTACTTTATCTAGATCTTCCTGCAAGCTAACACAGTCCTGTGCTGTTATAATTCTCCTATATAACTCCTATATAACTTTAGAGTAGTTAATGTGAGGTTTTGATACAGTCGGAAAGGTCAATAATGAATATTGTAAAAAAGTAAAGGCCCTAAATTAGATCCTTGTGGAACTCCAGAAAATTGAGTGTATTCTAATGATTTATAGGATTTATAAACTACATACTGCTTTTTGTTCATCAAATATGAATTCATGAGAGCAATTAACTGATCAGAAAAATTGAGAAATGTAAGTTTATTGACTAACAACGTGTGGTTTAGCTTATCAAATTCTTTCTCAATATCTGTAAAAACTACATCTATTTGACTGTTACTCTCCAATGTATCAACTATATGATCAGTGAAGACAGTGAGATTTGTTACAGTGGATCTACTAGGAACGAATTCATGCTGATAATCCGATATTATTGGTCTAATGTTATTTTCAATGCGCCTATAAATTATGCTTTCAAATATCTTCGCAAACGAGCTTAGAATAGAAACTGGTCTATAATTCTAAATTTTCTTACTATCATTATTCTTAATAATATGGCAAAGTCTTGTAAGTTTCCATTTTGCTGGAAATGTGCTGGTTTGGAGTATTAGGTTAAATAACATGTGTAGAGATAACCAAAGGCTATCCTCACAGCTTTTATTACATACGATGATATATCATCGATAGGCTACCTATCGAACACTTTGGTTTTAGTTTTCTGATTTCATTCGAATCTCGTTCACTTCTGTTACCGCTATTTGTAACATATTTTTTTTTTCATAATGAGGGCCGCGATGGCTCAGTGGTAGAACGTTTACCTCTGGTGCATAGGGTCCCAGATTCGATCCCAGCTCGCGCCAAGTGACTTTGTGGTGGACAAACTGTGTGCGTGGGTTTTCTCGGGGTTCTCCCGTTTTCTCCCACTTTATTCATTCCACCATAATTCATTCTCATCCTCACCGTCTCCTTTAGCCTAGCCGGCATAACCGTGAGATGTAAAACAAAGATTTCATTTCAACCAATGTCCAATCATTTGTTTCAACTAAAGCCTGTGACAAACATCTTGGTATTTCAGCTAAGCGAATAAAACGCAAGCTCTGGCGCGACGTTGCCAAGTGGTAAAGGGGTGTGGCTATGGCTAAGCAGACAAACTACAGCGTGATCAGGTGACAGGGGATAGACGTGGATGTGTACAAAATAAACGTGGCAATACCGCTGGCCTCTCATTTGCTATCAGCATTTAAAGGGAACTTGGAGCGCCGCCTTCAAATGCCAAGATGTATGTTACGCCGTTTAGCAGTGACGCTTCATCTGTATACACTGATTTAAATTAAGTTGGAAATGCGTTTACTATATCCTTATCACATGTTGTTTTTTATACCCTCGTAACATATTGAGGTGGTGGCATTTTTTTTAATAGTCCGAAGCGACAAAAATGTTAAAATACGGTCAGGAGAGAAGGTAGATAATATTAAACCAAATGGTGTAAGAAAATATATGTATTTCAGTTGATTTGAGCGGATCGGAGGAAGACAATGTAAGCACCACTTCCGGTGAAATTGAGTTACTAGGTGGAATGAGCAGGGATCGGATCACAGAAAAGTATGTAGATGGTATAACTTCGGAAGTGTAACTTCAGATGGCAGGAGAAACTTGTTTCGTATACGTCATTGCATTATTGCATGATAATGTTGAATTTATTTAGTTTACCCGAGTTACAAAATGTGTCTTCGGCGAGCGCTCATTTATGCAAAAACAATTATTATTTCTGGTAGAAAATATGCTCAATGAATTAACAGCCTCCATGGAAAATCTGTCGTTAAAGATGTATAAAAAGAAGCTGTAATGCTGGTCAATTACGAAACCATTGTGTTGAATAGTTTATTGAATATTAAGAAAGTGTGACGTAATCTACACCATGGTAATTTTATTACAAGACAGAAACATATCAATGGCTCATTCAGCACGGGGCCGGGGTCCTAGGTCCCCCAGTTTTTTGAGTGACAGAAATAATTTATGCTATTATTTATATATTTTTGAAAGTTTATAATTTACTCATAGTATACCTACCATAATCTGGTTTCTGGCAGCTCCCTCCCCAAGTTTTTACCTTCTAAATCCGCCACTGAAATATACAATGTTATATGATATCCAAATAAAATGGAAATGTAAAGACACAGTGTAGTGTGACTGATATCAGATTTCGGTCTTCATACCTTAAGTAGATAGTTCAAACTAATTTGTGTTTTAAATAAATAAGTGTAATAAAGTAGATAAATAATTATTTTACGTATGTAATTTCTCCCTTTTTCACTAAATAAAATGTTTTGTACCGCCAACGGACACTGTTGCTCCTCGTCCCCATACCGGCCTCTATGTATAGGCCTACACAGGGGTAAAAGTGGGTCTGGAAAGGTATGGGGACGCATGACGTCATGCGTCTCCCGTGCCTACCTTTGCCCATTATAATATTTAGGGAATCGAGGGACGACAGATATTTTTTGGAAGTGGAGTAACAGCGTGGGCCTACACGGAGATATTCAATACGTATGTTTTACGGTAAATTCAATACATATTATTTAAAATAAAATAAAATAAAATAAAATTTATATTATTTAAAATAATTTAAAATAATATAAAGAATAATAATTTAAAATATTGAATAACGTAAAATAATTTATTTTACGTTATTCAATACGTATTTTTTTCATGGGAAAACTAATGAAAATAATATATTTCATACCTAAATACAGTATTACCCCTGGACTACGAACGTCCCAGAGCTAGAACTCGAACTGTATTTGGAATAGAAACGAAAAATTGAAATAAATTTTGCCCTGAAATAGATCGCTGCTTTGCATTTCGAACGCCCAGCACCAACTCATTGTTCGGGAGGTTTTTATGCGTACTTTTCCCCTATACTGGGTCCACCCACATCCTCTGTCATTCAGTTCATTGTTGAAAGCCGCACTGAAACCATCTCATGTGATTTTCATTGGTAATATGATTGTTTTTGTGCCTGTATTGTATTGTATATATATATATATATATATATATATATATATATATATATATATATATATATATATATATATATATATATATATATATATATATATATATATATCGTATCTCTCGAGTCCAAAGGGCGTATCTCATTTTCTTAACTTTTTCAGGAGACAAGTTTAAAGATTTTGTCCTTATTTATTCTATTGTCTTATTTTAAAATTTAGTTTGACCTCTTTCGTTTCAGGTATGTAACTTACGAGATTAAATTAAATTTTAACAGAATACGATACAATAAATTATGAGAAAATCTTTAAACTTGTCTCCTGAAAAAGTTAAGAAAATGAGATACGCCCTTTTGTCTCGAGAGGGACGATATATAACAAAGTTCATTTTTATTCAAGTATTACTACAAATCGTTTATATATTACATTAAAATCCAGTTTATTGATGTTAAAAACATTTTTTAAAAGTTCGAGTTCGTGGGACCATGAACGGATTAATTCAGTTTCTATTATTTTAAAGGAAAAAAAAAAATTCTTGGAACTTGAACAGGGTTCTGGAGTTCGTATTCCAATGTATCATTATACAGTAATACCATTTATGTATCCTCCAAATAATTCGACGAAACAATTTTGAATCTCAAGTGCAAAACAATCAAATTAGTCATTTGGGGCAAGACACGAATCCTCCATTTAAGTAATTCGCTGGTCAACTAGCAACGCAATCTTTGTGTGTGTTCTTCATTTTATGGTGATTCTTTGTATGGTTCTTCTTTGTACAGTATTTGTATGCGTTCTAGGGGGGAATTTAACCGTCCATGATTTTTCTCTGGTATTCATAAAGAGTATTTCATCTATCCTAGTATAAATAAAAATGTTGATTTGCAAAATACCGGAAATCGTTTATCTCTCAAGCATTCTACCTCTGCATGAATTTCTGTTAACTAGGAATACTTGTTTAACTGAATTCAGTTATAAATGTTGCAATGATGGAAGACTTGCTTCTCATTTCCGCTATTTACAATCTAATCTTTTTACATTCTTCATCCCCTCCCCATCTCCAAGGAAGAAGAAAAAAGAAAAATTACCATACGTTTTATATCACGTCTGTTGGCGTGGAAATTCACAAGATTCTTGTACCCCGTCCTGTCCGCCCTTGGTTGCTGAGGTATACTCTCTACTTGGGTGTTAGAATGATGAAAAATGAAGGAGTATGAATTCACAATGTCCACTCGATTTGTACAATGTCATGTAGTTGGCGCTCAGCCACTAAAGACGATATTAACAAATCTGCATGACTTAACACGCAGAACACACACAGCCACACACTTTTTTTTTTACACTTATGTATGTTGTACACATACGTAGATACAACCAAGAGACAGACATGCACAGGGTCTCTCTTACACCTGTCTCATCAGTCTTCAGGTTAAGACGTCGCGATGTTTAAGATGTGACCACTTTACATTCCTCGTTCAATGATCCTTAACATAGACTAAAATCTACAACACCGTTACCTACAAAATTGTTTAGATACTCCCCAAAAGATACTAGTTATGAAGTAAGATAATTTTAAGGCATATTCTTCTTTGTCTTTCGTGTATCTAAGACATCATTCATAAATTATGGTTACTATCTTCCAATCTTCAAGAGGGCTAATCACTGCGAAATTAAAATACCGCTAATTTTACAGTAAGTATTTGATAGCTATATTCAAATAGATAAAAGATAATCGAAACGTGAAACAAGAGCGCGCTAGACAATATTATTTTGCGTGAAGTACCGTTATCACGAGTCACCTAGTACGTTTTCGTTTCAAGCCATTTATAAACACGAAACTAAATGCCGATTTTCTAAATGGCTGGAAATCGAAAGCAGATACGTGAGTCATGATAACGGTATCTCATGCAAAATAATATCGTCTAGGGAGCTCTTGTTCCACATTTCGATTACCTTTTATATATTTGAAGATATAACATAATTACTGTAAAATTAGCGGTATTTTAATTTTGCCTTGATGGGGCCTTTTAAGGTGGCTAATTATCATTATGTATCATTATACTACACTACACTACATTATCTCTTCAACGCAAAATGGAAACTTTTTCTTAATTCCAGTGCTTTCCTATGAGATTCAAGTAACTCTTGCGGATTATAGAAAACAATGGAATTTACAATTATATATCATATACTGTCCTTATGTTGTATTTAGACTTTTAGCCTTTCCTTTTCTTGTTTTGAAAGCTAGTTCAACGACATTTACCTGTAACAAGCTATTTCTTTAGGACAGGAAACTGTTCTAACTAATTTTCCGCATCTTCCGTTTTTCCAGTTCATTGCAAATTTATTGTAACAAATTCGCTCTACTTAACGTTTATTTAACATTGCAGTTGCTTCTGAGAAAAAGGCAGGGAAAGAAAAGAACAGAAGGAAAGTTCCCCTAGAATTATATCTAGAGATAGGTAAAAATATATTAGGAAATGCCGTTACAGTTACTCATTGAAAGGATAGAACTGGGTGAACTAAGTACAACTAGTGCTTCTGGAACTAATTTTGTACAAATTCACCAAATTCTGCCTTTTCTAGAAGCAACTGTAACGATGTCTTCCAATGTATCCTTATTAATTGTCTCCTAGAAGTTATTTTAGGGAAATTTTCTCTCTGTTTTTTTCTTTCCATGTTCCCTAAAAGCAATTGTATCGAATCCCCTATACCGCTTACTTTTAGCTTCCCTTAAAAGTAATTGTAACGGATATCCCCTATAACTCTTACTTTCAGCTTCCCTTAGAAGTAATTGTAACGAATATCTCCTTCAATGCTTACTTTTAGCTCCCATTAAAAGTAATTGTAACGGATATCCCCTATAACTCTTACTTTCAGCTTCCCTTAGAAGTAATTGTAACGAATATCTCCTTCAATGCTTACTTTTAGCTTCCATTAAAAGTAATTGTAACGAATATCCACTATAACCCCTACTTTTAGCTTCTCTTAAAAGTAATTGTAACGAATATCCACTATAACGCTTACTTTTAGCTTCCCTTAAAAGTAATTGTAACGAATATCCACTATAACGCTTACTATTAGCTTCTTTTAAAACGTAATTGTAACGAATAGGCCCTACAACGATATGCCCATCAAATCGATGTGATCTCTCAATTAATATTCAGCTCCATCTTCGAACAGTACCACAGTTAAACCCAGATTAAAGTTTATGAGTTGAGTTACGGATCTATCCGAGGCCTAGAGGGGGCTATTTCTTTCCAGTTTTTTGTGACAAAAATAATAGTCCAGGCGCATTTGTAAGTCCGTGGGATTTTGAATGAAGGGATGTTGCGGGTAGGTGGAATATCTTCATTAGGAGGTACCTAATCATGTGGTACCAGGTGGCAAGCCGAAAACCGTGGCAGGGGACCGGAAGGGGAGGGAAAAAATGGCCGCCAGTGACAGTTGCCTCTCTGGTTTTAAAGTGCTATAACTTCTACAACTTTTATACTAAAACCTTGAAAGTTGTGCAAATATATAAATAAATCATCAAATATTCCATTTTAGAACAATTTGCTGCAATAGCAACGCCATACTTTAAATATGGCGCCCTTAAATCCCAAAATTCGGTATTATTTATTTCATTTCTTTATATTCAAACGAAAATAACTCGTAAACTGCCACAGGTACGCGAAATCACCTTGAAACAAATGTTGTGGGTCCATGTAAGTGCTTTCCAACGAGGTATATGCCATTTCTGTATCTTTAAAACTAACGGAGCTAGACTAGTTTATGTTACAGTATGTGTATACCTTATAGCTTTTAATGTATGGCTAGTAAAATTAGGCGAAACCTGCATTTGTAAGTTCGTGAGTTTTGTGTGAAGGATCTTTACGGGTTGAGGGAATGCATTCACTAGAAGGTATCTAATCATGTGGTACCAGGTGGCAAACCGAATACCGTGGCAGGGGACTGGGAGGGGGAAAACAATATGGCCGCCGCTCTCTCTCTCTCTCTCTCTCTCTCTGTGTGTGTGTGTGTGTGTGAAGCTTTATAATAGTTTTTTTTTTTGTTTTTATTATTATTAGTTCTTTGGCATTGAAAGATTTTTTCTTTTGTTGGACGCATGAATAGTATAGTAGAATGAAATAGGAAAATGGAAGAGCATGAGAAAAATATCAAAAGTCATCTACAAGTGCAGCTACCTCCTTCGGCGAAGAAAATAAAATTAAGTACAAACTATTCCATGTGTATTTTTTGTCAAGAGGAAACACAGAAACCACTTTTGAAATCCTCCAATTATGAAAAAGCGCTACAATGTATAAAATTGAGAGCAGAATGGATGGACAAAGAATACATTGAACTGTATAGACGTTTGGGTGAAGTAACAAGTGAAGATTTAAGAAATGAAAATGCATCATGGCATGCTGATTGCTTGATAAGAACTGCACACACAATGAGATGATGGAAAGAACTAGAAGATCGTTTGAAAAAGAGCAACAGGAAATCCCCATTACACATTATGAAGACTCGGAGGGTTCAAACTCATATATTACAAGATCACAAACACCAACTTATAAGAAAACAAAATGTTTCTTCTGTGACGAAGAAGGAAAACGATGAAACCCGCTGTATGTCATCGCCTACGATCGATCCGGCAGTCGTTTGAAAGAAGCAGTAAGTTTGTCAAAGAATGAAGAGTTCAAAATAACTGCATTGATCCTGGAGGTGCTCATGCACAGGATCACACAAGTCTTACTGGAATACTCATGTTGTTAACGTGTTGCGGAAAAGCGAAGGCAAGAGGGATTCTGGTCTTAGCTCTGTGAGTGAAGAGACTACGAAAACAGAATTTATTTATTCACTAAGCAAATTCCTTCATGAAGGTCGTGTTACGTCAATGGGTGAGGTACAGAAACTTTATAATTCCATTGCTAAAAGCAATAATTTGAGTGACGATAAACTTCTGACTAGAAAACAGTTGAAAGCCTTGATAGAGGAAGAATTGGAAAATGTTGGTGTTGTTTTTTCCCATCCGAAGAGGAAGAACGAGCCTCAAAGAATTTCTTTAAAGATTACAAACGATATTGCTCCAGCTAACACTGAACAGGATTCTGATGATGTTGGAAGAAATACGAAGATTCTTTTTAAAGCAGCAGACGTTTTGAGAAAATATGCTTTCCAAAGTGAAAAGTGGTCGTTTACTGGGACTGTGGGTGAAAGTGATGTAAAGAAGTCTATTCCAGAGGTGATCTCTCATTTGTTCAAATGGTGTTGCAAAGGAGAGAATAAAATCGGATGTGAAAACGCAGATTTTGCAATCAATGAAAGAAGTCAAAGACTATCACAGACGTTCATGTATGAAATAGTGTCTCCTCATCAAGCAGCATATACAAAAGAAAGCTCTAAAGGCAATGTACGCCACACTCATGATCTACTATTACAAGTGGCAGTTGGGCTCACTATGCACTCAGCAACACGAAGTAAATTTATTGTACAGTTTTTACATCACGCAGGTGTGTCTATCGAATATAACAAAATTCTTCGTATCGAGACTCAAATAGCAAATGAAATTATCAAGAGTATGGATTCCTCAGGTGGACATTATATACCATCAGAACTTGTTCCAGGAAGGTTTGTGTATTGCGCGGCAGATAATATTGACTTCCAAGAATACTTGCCATATGGTAAAGGGACTCTACATGGTACTGTTATGGTTATTTATCAAGAGAAACAGGAGGAAGGTGTATCTTCTCAAATCAGTTTGTCAGGAAAACCTACGACTAGATCACTCGAGAAGATACCCGAATCAATGTCTAAAATGCTACCTTGCGTCATCTCAGGATCATTAAGACCGTCAAATCCCTCTCTGGTAAGTTCAGCAAAGTCTCCAGAGGAAAGTTCTGAGTTAATTCAAAGATACGAACGAGATGACAGTCTGGATGATGGCAAGTTTGCAATTTCTCCGATCGCACACTAATGATTTTGAAGATTCAGAACAGTATAAGAAATCTTCTGGAAGAACTACAACAAACTCTGAATCTCCTGTGGTGCCGATATAGTCGGCTTACAATTCGATTCTTAACAAGACCATACCCAAAACGAGAGTTTGTCGACTACCTTTGATTGATAGCAGTCCTACCAATGCTTCAACTCTACTTACGTTTATGAAAAGACTTGACCAAAGAGTAGAACTGGAAGAAAGAGATACAACAACACCCGTAATTACTTGCACTGAAGCTTCAATCACAAATCAAGTACTTCTTACTCTGTTGCTGTTCTTGATAGCATGGCGGAACTCCAAGCGTTGAAAAAAGCCAGCGCATGTTAACACATGTCTCGATTTGTCTACAGAATTCTGCAAAAGAATAAAGTCAACAATGTTGAAATACGATAAAACTCACCTTGTTTTCGATACGTATGGAAATAAGTCATTAAAGATGTCAATGTGGAAGAAAAGAGCAAGAGACAGCCCAACAATCGAATACAAGATATCTGACTCTGCCAATATAAAAAACGTCACTATGAAAAATCTTTTATCTCATCCAAAAACCAAAGATGCATTTACTGCTTATCTTTCAGAAAAAAATTCTTCATGCGAGTAAATTGGGAAAACGCTTAGTTGCCAGCTGGAGGACAGAAGCAAAATCTTCAGAATTGAAGGACATCAATGAGTTAGAAAGTATTCATGAAAAAGCAGATACAAAAATAATACTTCACAGTCTTTATGCAGCGTCTCAAGGGGCACAGACCATCCATATAATGTCCCAAGATACTGATATACTTGTTCTTTGTGTGTGGTGGTCTAGACACTTACCTGCCAATACGAAGTTTGTCACTGGAGTTGGAGTTAATAAGAGAATGATAGATATTCATACTATCCGTATCTCTCTTGGATCTTCTAGATTAGAAGTCTTACTTGGATTCCATGCTATTTCAGGGTGTGATATTACTGGGGCATTTTCAAGGAAGTCAAAGAAGATGTTTTGGAAAGCATTTTACAACGCTGGAGTTGACATACTTGCATCTCTTGGAAACCTCGGTTCTAGTAAGTTCAATGACGATGATGAAAGGCTAATTGAGAAGTTCATTTGCAATGTTTATGTGCCGAACACTAAAATTCAAGATATTGGGAAACTACTATGGTGGCTATTCACGAAAAGGGACATTCAAGGTTCAGGTCTTCCTCCAACCAGAGCGGCTCTTACACCTTTCATTAAAAGGGTGAACTTCCAAGTACTATTGTGGAAAATCACATCCAAATCTGCCAAGTCCACTAGATTGTGGATGGGAAGAAGAAACCAGTGACGAAAATAATATTGTTCCTGTGATCTGCACACTACCTTGCGCCCCAGAGACTGTATTGCAGTTGATTCGCTGCGGTTGCACAGTAAGTAAATGTTCTTTGACATGCAAATGTCGATCTCGGACCATGCGATGTACAGAACTGTGTCTTTGTGGAGGAGATGAAGATCAGTGTGCAAACCATGACTTACGATGGGAAGATTCAGAAGATGACAGTGATGAGACTCTCGATGACTAGTGAGAAACCATACGAGTTACATCGTAAGGGAGAAACCTTAGAAATAGTATATAAGGAATGCTCAGGTGAAAAACTATCGGTGTGACATCATAGGAGAGAAACCTTAAAAGTATAGTGTAAGGAATGCTAAGGTGAGAAACCATAAGTGTGACATCGTAGGGGAGAAACCTTAAACATATGATGTAAGGAATGCTCAGGTGTAAAAACATCAGTGTTACATCATAGGGTAGAAATCTTTAAAATATTGTGTAAGGAATGCTCAGGTGAGAAATCATAGGTGTGACATCTTAGGGGAGAGACCTTAGAAATACAGTGTAAGGAATGCTAAGGTGAGAAACCAAGTAGTAAAAACCCACTAACGAACTAAGTGTTTTTTTATAGTACCGATTGGGTTAGATAGAAAGTGGATTCTCTAAACAATAGATAAATGAAGTAAATCAAACCCCAAGGTTAATTTAAATGAAGTAAATCATCTATATTATAAACAATAGTATATACTTATTAGTTACAAAAAATTCTCACAAGAATAAATATTTTCTGTAGGTGTAACTCTTTTACATCCGAAACTGTGTAATTCAAGGATATATTTCTAAACTAATTGTATCACAGAACATCATATTAAAGATATTAGATATAAGCACGTAAAGCCAAGGTTAATTATGTTGCATTTTTTTTTTTCAGTTTATGTTCGTGTTGTGCTTTCGCTATTAAAACCCACAAATTCTGACACCTACCATACATTAACTAGTTATTTTGTGTTAGTTTTAAAGATACGACATCGATCTGGCCTACAAGTTTATTTCATTCCAATTCCGACTACCTGTGGCTGTTCACAAGTTGTTTACCTTTGAATGTATAAAGAAATGGACAAATAATAATAATCTAATTTTGATACTGAAGCACGCCAATATTTAAAATATGGAGTCGCTATGGCACCAAATTGTTCTAAAATTAAATGTATAATGTATTATTTACATTTTTGCACAATCACGAAAATTTTAATATATAATTAGTAGAAGTTATAGCACTCTAAAACTAGAGAGACGAATTTCACCGGCGGGCATATTCTTTCCCCCTCCCGGTCTCCTGCCTCGTTTTAAGACTTGCCACCTGGTACCACATGATTAGGTACCTTCTAGTGAAGGCATTCCATCAACCCGTAAAGATCCTTCACACAAAACTCACGAACTTACAAATGCAGGTTTCGCCTAATTTTACTAGCCATATATTAAAAGCTATAAGGTATACACATACTGTAACATAAACTAGTCTAGCTCCGTTAGTTTTAAAGATACAGAAATGGCATATACCTCGTTGGAAAGCACTTACATGGACCCACAACATTTGTTTCAAGGTGATTTCGCGTACCTGTGGCAGTTTACGAGTTATTTTCGTTTGAATATAAAGAAAAGAAATAAATAATACCGAATTTTGCGATTTAAGGGCGCCATATTTAAAATATGGCGTTGCTATTGCAGCAAATTGTTCCAAAATGGAATGTTTGATGATTTATTTACATATTTGCACAACTTTCAGGGTTTTAGTATAAAGGTTGTAGAAGTTATAGCACGTTAAAGCCAGAGAGACAACTGTCACTGGCGGCCATTTTGTTTCCCCCCTCCCCTTCCGGTCCCCTGCCACGGTTTTCGGCTTGCCACCTGGTACCACATGATTAGGTACCTCCTAATGAAGATATTCCACCTACCCGCAACATCCCTTCATTCAAAATCCCACGGACTAGTATAACGTTCTTACCAAAGGTAATCGTTAACCTGGTTCGGCTAATAATTTAAGTCAAGTTTTTGTGGTAGTAATTACTCACACCTCAAAATATCTTCTGTGAGTACATTTACTTGTATTCTCACCTTTTATACTGAAATTACAAAACGGTGATACGT
Source organism: Thermobia domestica (assembly GCF_964235325.1). Lineage (NCBI taxonomy): Eukaryota > Metazoa > Arthropoda > Insecta > Zygentoma > Lepismatidae > Thermobia > Thermobia domestica. The sequence continues at coordinate 381,673,661 of NC_137454.1, read as the reverse complement.
ATTAAACAGTTTTATTCGTTGATTCTCTATGAACGAATATGCACATAGACTGCCTTCCAATCGTACATACTTGTTAGGTAACTATAAACAACTACCTAGCAACTAATTATACAATAATGTATATTTCTTACATATATTAAAAACATCCTTCTTTTGTTATATTTTAAATTGACATTATATCAAGTATAGTGCTTGTATAGAAGCACTTTCTGCCCAAGGTACAGGTAATTATTAGACGATACAAAGTATCTCGTTGTATAAAATGTCGCCCGACGATGGGACTGAATATAAAAGTTACAAGGAAGCTTGGCTTTTATATTTAAGAACCACTGGTCCGTTTACAATAATGGTATTACATTACTTATGTCCTTTACATTTTGATCGCCCCTCGTATATATATCTTCATTAAGCTTCATATATATATAAATACATTTATAATAAATCTTTCCTTCCCTTATCATTTATCTTTTATTATAAAAACGTCGTCGCTTAATAATCTAATCAATGAAGGGTGCGAAGTCAAAATCGGTAAAAGGCAAATTACCTTTTAAAACATAAATCTCAATGATTAACAGTTTCAATCATTATTACAAACGGTGATGTAAAGGAAAAAATGTTTGATCTTTCCAGGGCGCATTATATAATAACTACATTAGATGATGTTTTAAAATATACATTGTATCAATAAAGCGTCAGAATATATAAGAATCTTATTCGAGTAATATGTAAGGTAGCGCATAAAGACATTCGTCGGATAAATAGCTTAATAGAATGAACCTTATTCTTAACATAATCTTTGACAACAAATTCTCAACACAAATCCATATAATATAAATAACCTTTGCCTTTAATCAATTACAAATCGAATTATAATTCTTCACATTAACAAGAGAGAATTAAAATCATTTGAAAATTATCATTGGTTAATGAGAATTAAAGAAAATTAAATTGAATAAAAATAAAATAAATGTTCATGAAAATCTATAGCTGATATGGGTTTAACCCTTACTTCATCAATTGTAGTCAGCTTAAATTCGTATTTGCATATGATTCTAATAAAGTACATTGTACTGCACAATCATGATTAGGTTCCGTACTATTTTGTACATGTATTGCGTCGTGATTCTGATTTTGATACGAAGTGCCATCTCTTGAACAACGATTATGTCTATACATAGGATTTGTAGCATTTCTAGAATTTCGCCATGTATTTCGATTGTTTTTGTGTCTACTTCGGTTGAGTGATCTGACATAATTATTGTCACGATTGATTAGGTTAGGTTGGTTACCAACATATCTTTGCCTATTTTGCTCGTTCTGATTGCTTAAATTCACTCGATTTATGTTGTGCTCCGTATCGTTCACATTACGGATATTTAGATTCCGAACAGGTACAAAATGATCTGAATTAATTTTACTTTTACCTACTCCTGCTTGTTGATTCAGAGCCTGGTATTGAGTTTCATAACATTGAACAAGCATTAATAAGTGGTTGAAACTCATACACTGTGTAGAAAACAGGATCTGTTGTAACTTGAATGGTAACAAATTTCGAATTGATGCTATGATTCTAGATTCTGATTGCAATGGATTTACGACTTTTAATTCATTGTATGTATTTACAACAAACTCGACAACGGATTTGTGCAAACGAGGATTGAAATGTTGGTTTCTAATCGTGGCATCTCTATTTGCAAGCAAAAAGTCATTTTCATAATTTGCGATTAGCGCTGCTTTAAACTCCTCATACGTACTAAGGTGATCTCGTACTGCTTTAAACCATAAAGAACATGGTGGGAGTAATAAATGAGGGATTAATTTCATATATTGTGATCTATCTATACACATTATATTGCACTCGTCCTGAAATTTTTCTAGGAAAGAAGTAGCATTCTCATTACACTTACCACTGAACTTACTCATGGCACGTATTTCACTCATCTTTACGCTTAACTTCTTTTTATCATTCCGTGTTCTTCTTGAGTGACAATTCCTATCTATGGTGTGATGTGTAGTTACACCGTCTCTTTTCCGCCCATCTGAACTCCTCGGGTGATTTTCTTCCAAAATAATGTCCTCATCAGATACGGGTGAAGGCGAGGTCATCTCTGGCGAACAAGGGAATTCCACACGATCATTAATCGTGTTGTTGGGGTACGTGTTGTCCTTGATCTGTAGTGTCCTAATTTCCTCTTGTAAGATAGCTATCAACTGCGTGTTCGCACGTATCTGATTGGAGTTATCCGTGACCTGGATTTTTTGTTGACGTACAGAAGATTCTATTGCTTCAAAATCCCTTTTTACACCACTGACTTCTTGGATTAGATGGCTGTGACTATCTTGACAATCCTCAGATATTCTTTTTAACTTTTCGTCAAACTGCGAGGTGATGTCATTCATCGCCTGAAGAATAAATTGTTTCGTCTCATCTGACTTCTGCTCCATCGTCTGTTTTATGGCTTCCATATCTTCTTTTCGGCTTTGTTCTTGCCGTTCCATATCTTCTTTTCGGCTTTGTTCTTGCCGTTGTAAGAGTAGTAATATTCGGTCTTCTAGTGTCATTCCTGGTGCTGCACTTTGTTCACCATTATCACTATCACTGATTTCTTTTTCCATTGTTTCCCCGTTCATATTTCTTGAGATTATTCTACCACTTCTCAGTCTTGTCAAGTTCGTAGTCATTAACTTTTTTGCAGAAGTAAATTCACCCTTACTTAACTTCGGGAATTGAATTTACAAGTTCCCGGGTGAGGTAAACCAAAATTTTTATAACGTTCTTACCAAAGGTAATCGTTAACCTGGTTCGGCTAATAATTTAAGTCAAGTTTTTGTGGTAGTAATTACTCACACCTCAAAATATCTTCTGTGAGTACATTTACTTGTATTCTCACCTTTTATACTGAAATTACAAAACGGTGATACGTATTAAACAGTTTTATTCGTTGATTCTCTATGAACGAATATGCACATAGACTGCCTTCCAATCGTACATACTTGTTAGGTAACTATAAATAACTACCTAGCAACTAATTATACAATAATGTATATTTCTTACATATATTAAAAACATCCTTCTTTTGTTATATTTTAAATTGACATTATATCAAGTATAGTGCTTGTATAGAAGCACTTTCTGCCCAAGGTACAGGTAATTATTAGACGATACAAAGTATCTCGTTGTACTAGGAAATAATGACATATGCTCCTGGACTATAATTAAATCTATTATTTATATATTTTTGAAAGTTTATAGTAAACTCATGATATACCTAGTCTGGATAGTCTGGATATGATATAGATAGTCTGGGTTCTGATTGGCCCCCTTAGTTTTACTTCTAGATTCGCCATTGGAGTTAACTACGATTTTGGACTATATTTCAGCGTTTTCCGTCTCGTCTCGTCTCGATTCTCGGAAAACTTTTCTCGTGTTGTCTCGAATCTTTTTTCTAGTCCCATGTTTAAATTTATGTACAAATTTTATGCCCTGATTTCTTTCTTTCATTTCATCTAGAAGTTATCTGAATCCTACGTGACGAGAGGTCACACAGTGTATGAAATAACTTTTTAAAATTATATTGAAGTACATATATTATGTATATGATTTGCGTATCTTTGTTATACTTTGATAAATATCCTTGACTATGTTCTTTAGGGATGTGCGCGAGACAAGATTTGAGACTGTCTCGTCTCGAAAATGTGCTGTAAAACTGGTCTCGACTCGAAAAATATATATTTTTCTATTGGAAGAGCTATGTCTCGGCTCGAATTTTGTCAGGAAAATTCTGTCTCGACTCGACTCGAGCGCATCCCTAATGTTCGTACAATCACTTTATCAATTTACAGTATTTTTAAAAGTAAGAATCATGTAATATTAAAACAGCGTTTGAGATATAAGACTTGGGTGAACTAATGTTTCCTACAAGACTTACGAAATTTCTTGTCTTGTATTGAAAATGAGACAACAAGTGCCATGTTTCTAGTGTTGTCTTGAATTTGTGAAAGCACATTTCTGAGAAATTATTTGTCTCATAAGCAACACTAATCATTAACCATACTGTGTTGTATAGTCTTACTAGTGTAATAATAAGAAAAAAAAACTTGATGGTGCTTGAATGAAAAACATAAAATCTTCAGTGTCAGTTTCATGTTAATAGATGCCGTGATTATATGCAAAGTCAGCGTCAATTTTAAGATGGATCACTAGGTATTCTCGGTGATACACTAAACGCTGCTTGTATAGTGTGGCATTGCCAGATAGTGTCGAGTGTTTAATTATACCAGATAATAAAATAAATTATATGGAATTCTGCTTGGATACTTACTGGAGAAATTAATTTTCGACCCTTACCGGAATTCACAGCTAAGTTTCGCTTCTCGAACTGTATCGCTAGAATCCAGGAATTTTCTTATTGTGATTATTATAGTAAACGTACAAATTTGGCAACAACGCATTATGGCGTTCTGCGCAAGTTTCTTCTCAAAATCTATTTCCTTAAAGGTAAATTAATATTTAAATAAAATATGAAACATAACACGAGAAATAGTCAAACAATATATATATTTCGTAATAAGATTGTTACTTTAAAATACTTTACATATACAAATAAACATTTCATAAAATTGAGCACTTCTAGTACGATCTACTAGCAAGTGCCATCTTGTGTGCTCATTGAAAACGAATCAAATATTTTCTTTTATTTGTTACTTTTTGAATATCAGAAGACACAACCAAATGAATCACTGTTCTGTGTTGTAGCTGAAACATAACTCTATCATGTAGTACAATATTTAGAATATGTAACGTTTCATTGCGCAGTAGTTAAGGCAATGAGCTAAAATATGTACTGACTTCCGGGTGGTGATCCACCTTACGGTTCAAAAAATAATAATGATCGCGAGGAGTCGTGAAGCTTGGGCTAGATTTACCAATTTCACCATCCAATAGAACGCGAGGGTATGTAGTTGTTATTGTTGTTACCGTTGTTTTACATTTTTACTTTTATTATATTTTACTATTTAATTTGAGTATTATTCGTGTTATAGTTCTTTAAGGGCTACTATTTCTTCGTTCGTTTGCCATGCCTTCTTTACGGTAAGTTTGGCAACGTTGTTGGTGCACTTGTGCAGCTATTTGACTTTTTCCTCAAGTTTGCATTCGAAAGGCAGCTCGATGAACCGTCCCAAATTCCTCCGATGCATCACACGTGAAGGAAAGCAGTTCTATGATTCGTGTAGAGCCAGGCTTCACGACTCGTTGCAATCAGTATAAGCATAAAAATGTATATTCGCCCACATAATTTTATTTGGGTTAAGGAGATTTATCCATTGCTATATATATATCGTATCTTAGAATTCTTTTTCGTTACATGCTAAAGAATAATGTGGAATTTACGGGACTGAGACATGGATATTGTGAATCAGAGGTTCAAAGAAAACAAAAAGAAAAGAAACCAGTTGAGAATGCTCGAAGAGCATGGCCAGAACGAACTTAAAAAGAAGTATTTTTTTCAATACAACTACCAGTTATTGATCCAATAAATTATTGCGTCATTAGTTATTGACTCAGTCATTGAATCAATAACTAATGACGCAGTAATTATTGACTCAATAACTCATGACGCATAATTATTGAATCAATAAAAGATATTAAACAGTGTCAAGTTAGCCAAGAGGATAAGATAGATAGATGACGTCGCTAGGAAATCGCGTAGAATGACGGCAATGATTTACCAGGAGGCAAGCTTGGCGCTCTGGCTCCAAAGATATTGTGGACTCCGTTTAGATAGTACGATCTTGAGGAATTCAAGAGAAGGGAGAATGTCCAATTGGGTCAGTCGTGCCTAGGCGATTACGAACTCCCATCATGCGCACGACATCCAAGAGTGACCCCTTCGGCATAAGGTACTGATAGAGCTAAAACAGCAGTTTATAAAGGGCTCGGAAAGGTTTGCCCTCGAAACAAATCTATTCCCTGTTCAGCGTAAGCTCTAAACTCCGATATACATCGGGACAGCTTTAAAGGGCTCTTTCCCCAACCACTGCTTCTTTTCACCGCCACAACCCTCGGTTAGTCCTCGCGAGCGTGTAAGCTGTCACTGCTCTCAGTGTTGCCGTACCTCCGATCCACTTGTGTAGTTAAAAGTCCGGCAAAATAAGGAGAAAGCTTTCCTTCCTATTCTGTTAACAACAAAAATTAAAAAAAAAATCAACTAGGAAAAAGGAATTGAGGCAACATTGGTTTTTAGCCAGAAGGGATCATAAATCTCTACCACGTGTCGCGGAGACTAGTTAGCGGAAGGTTTAGAGGGGTGGTCAGGGTTTTCAGAATTCCTGGAAAAAGAGCCCTCTCTTTCTGTCCCAATGTATAAACAAAATATTTGTATCCTTCCACTTGTCACAAATACGATTGGCTAGTGATGTATCACTCCCACTCCCCACGGGGAGGAGCAAATTATACACATGCATTTTGACAATATTGTCTCGTGTTGTCCAGATACTTACAGCAGCAGCAGAAAAGAAAGATAAAGACTCGAAAGATTAAAAGAAATATATTTGAATTTCGCTGGTAAACAATTGCTTAGTGAGTAAAGGTTTACCTTGTTGATGTTTCACCACAACCGGGACTCATGTGAGACATCTTTTAGACTTAAAAGTAGAACACACCTCTACAGTTAAATTGGCGCCATAATCACTGCGCATGCTTAGTGTTTATTTCTATTGTTTCATTAATCACAGTCGATTGCAGTATCGGTGATGATCCGTATTATATTTTTGTCATTTATAATAATACAGTAGTTTTATATAGAGATTCATAGTAGAAGCAATAATCAAATCATATGAACTATTTTGAAAGACTACAAGAGTCGGTTGGGTAACAGCAAATTAACAAGATTTAGTGTCACGTGGCTTTGTTTATCGCAGTTTAGAGTTTACGCCGAACAGGGTTTAGGTGACCGGAGGAAAACCTAATGGGCGCAAAAGTTGCACCAGACTGTTAAGGTTGAGCATGCGTGGTAATTAAAAAAAAAAAATTCCCGAGAAGGAACGAAATGGTTATTACCATTCTGAAAAGGAAGTTGATTAGTCTACGCACAGCACAACGGCCAAAGCCAAGTAGAGAAAAGTTCATCTTGGTGCAACCAAAGACGTTGGGAATACCTGGGGAGCAATCGCCAGTTGGTCAGTGGCCACCGGTTACTCTTTGGTACCAAAATGTTCACACCATCCTCTTAGGTATTGATCAACACGAATATCATCTCTCTATGACTTACGGTTCCAGTGATATGGTGCGTTAAATCTTCCGAAATCGGAACTTTTTTTTTTTTCTAATATCTTGAGAACGGTAACAGTGACGCAAAAAATTCCATCCACTTTCTCAGATAGGTTTTGGTACTCTATCGAATGAAGGGTTTAAAATTGAAGAAAGACAGACAGACAGACAGACAGACACACACACAAACACACACACACACACACAGAGAGAGAGAGAGAGAGAGAGAGAGAGAATTCAGTAACGAACTTTTTAAGTTCGCTCAAAAAGGAACTTCAATCTCCTGTTAACAATCCAGGAATACCATCAAAACCTTCTTCATAGCCTTCAGAATTTAATCATAAAGCTGCTAATGTCGCCGATCTTTGAATGTGTAGGTGATAGCTACTTTGAGTTTTGGATCCACCCATAAGAGCAATGTATATTTTCAAAACCCACTACTGTTGGCACATTTACAACAAAAGTAGCTACCTGCCAAACCACTACAAGGTATGCTTGTTATCGGGTGAGAAGAATTTTTATTCATTTTTAAAAAAAATCTTTTCCCCTTGACCTTTCAGAGACCTCTCTTGGGAAGACAAAAGATAAACCACACCAAAAATAAAATTGCTACCATCAAGTTAATACATCTTATGAATTGAAAAAGAAGGAATGCAGCCCCTTGTACAGTTATTTTTATTTCTTTTTTTTTAACCTTGTACACAAAGCATAATATTGAGCACTAATGGACAGAGACTGAAGCCGAATACACTACTCGATACATACAATGAACCGATTTGGTCCTCACGAGTTCGAGAACTCTTCACGCGGATAGAACAGAAAAATGAAAGAAAAAGAGGGAGAGCAAAAATAAGATGATAAAGCGTGTTGGAATACAAAAGCCCTCTTTTGTTAAGAGGCTACGTAGCAATTGTCATGGAGGATATTTTCTTTTCTTTTCTTTTTTTTTTCTTTTTAAGTGCAACTATGCTCATGACTCAACGCTGCGGCAATACCATACTGAAGAGAAAGAAACAGTGTTGCAAAGAAGTAACTTCAGAAAGTAGCTAAGGGAAGAAGAGAGTCTAATAAAAGTGGCTCATATTGTAAGGATTCCCACCTTTTTAGTATATATTACTTCTTTAAGCACATGTTACAATTGTAAAACACATGCTATTGTTTATAAAGCAGATGATACGAAAGAAAACAGGAAGACGCGAAACGGATGCGGTGGAATCCGAAGATGGACGAATCGCTCAAAAAACATCTATAAAAGAAAACATGGAGAGGTAAAAATTGTCAGCTGATCATTGATCACTTAACCTATAACACCCGCTCCTGAGATCGCATTGGACAAAACTACCTTACCTAATCTCCGGTAGCTGCATTGGGTGAAAGAGATTCCTAATCACAACCTACCTCGGGGGACTGTTTTGGGCGAAAGAGGATCCCTATAAACCAGGGGTGGATCCAGGACGGACTTCGGGGCGGCGGTGGTTTGTAATACTGCTACTTAGAGCGACTTTTAAGGGCTCCAAACTCTGGGATAGGTTTTATTTATATATAAAATTAAAAAAAAGTTTCCTCTTCTGGGGGGGTGATCGTCCCCCGGGATCCGCCCTGCTATAAACCGTCTCCCATAGTTGTGAAGATTCCTTTATAAAACCCTGGAGGTTGCATTGGGTTACCCGGTTATATCTAATTCCAACCTTCATCAACCGAAGCCCCTTTTATGTGTGTTGACATTGAAATATTTATTTTGTATCTTTACAACGGAACTTTGTAATTATTCCATAAAGAATTATTTTTATAACATAATTAGTGAAGGGCTAATCCCGGACTGCTATTGAATCTACCATTAGACATTACAATATACATAAAACTGTAGTAGGGCTACTCATAAGCGAGGACAACCCGACAAATGTCATAGAGGAGGAGGCTAGAAAAGTGTCTTTTTTTTTTTAATTGTTCTTCATTCAATTGTGAATTTTTCAAGTTTGAAAAAAAATTCGCCAACAAGAAAATATACATAACTTTCTAGATATTAAATTAAATAAGATCTAAAAAAATGAATTTAGCTACTTTTTAAACACCCTATGCTGACATGAATAAAGTAAGGTCAACTGATATTACAGATATTTAGCAACTTTTGAATTGGATATAGCAAAGGTTAGGGGTTTATGATATTTATCCGGGGCCCGTGGAATCTATGGGACAGCAGCTAAATTTATGCCTTACAAAATTTAATAATAAAGTAAATAAAACAGCTCCGAACTTTCGTATATTTACTTAAAACACTGCAACAATCTTCCTGATATTCTCAAGTGTAATAGGCTTACCTTTAACCGTTCCCAATTAAATCTTCAAAGTATATCTTGTTAGTATTATATTTGTTCTTTCGTCTCAGGTGACTAACTACAAATAACCTTGCATTCCGCCTTCACACTATGAATGGAGCATGACAACACGGTTAACTATTCCGTCAATATTTTGAAAATCTCAGCTTTTTTTTTTTTTTTTAACCCTCGGAAGTGGATGCACACAAAGTAAACCACGAAGATTGCCTGAGGCTGTCGCTTGAAACATGTTAACAGTCAATAAATCAGTTCTTAGATTGCACCAAGTTCCAACAATCACTGCAAATGGTAATACATCACGACGCCAATGCACTCAGGAGGATTTTCAAATTGAATAGATTGTTGTTGTACCTGTACGATCGAGTTACCCAACATTGTCTTCAGCTCTTCACTCACGAACTTGAATTCACAGTCAAATTTATGTAGATAATGTAATTGCAGTTGTGCGAACAGTTTCTCGAGGTGAAGCTTTGACTGGAGAGTCCAAATTACAAATAATGTCTCCTCCATCAGTTGATGTGAAACTGGTGTAGTACTTGCTGTTATTATGCTCGCTTTCTGATACTTTAAGTCTAGACCTATAGATAGAACCGCTCACATCACCAATAGTATTTGTGAATTTGTCGTATAACCTCTTGCGACATTTGAACATTTTGTAGCGTGTGAATGAAGTGTTTTGTAAAGGAACATTGGTTGGAATAAGATATCTTCAAGTCTTTGGATCAGAGACACGGTAACATATGATAGGCCTATTCCGAGAAATATCTATATGTCACCGAGACCAATGACAACTTTCAGCAATGTCTTGTCTCGAGATATCCATACAGTCATCGGTAACTGCCGCCAAGAGAAACTTTTACCGACTTTTCTCCACGCCCTAGTTATTGGATCTCTACGGAGGAGTTATTAGGGATTCGAGGCTTGGCGTAGTTCGGTAAGTCAACCTGGATCAGCTAACATGTACCGGTATGTTCTTGTTTAAACTTGGCCTTAAATGTAACTGGAACGTCACCAGTCAGCTAAGCGACCTCGAAAACTATGGATTCGACACTAAAATCGGTCATTTTGAATATTTTTCTATTTATATTTCACCCCTTCTCATTCCCATGCCAATGGGGGATGAACATAGATTTAAAAGGCATCAAGAGTGTCGGTATTCATCTCAGTGATCCCGAAGACTATGAATTTGACACTAATAGGCCTATATATTATTTTCGACTACTTCTTTTCGACGCCAGCCTCTAGGTGTACTAGGGATGTCTTGGTCCCATAATACACCATTGGTAGTGTCATTATTGATATCAGCAGACCAGAAAATTATGGATTCAATGCAACGGTTCTTTTTCATTTTTACATCACCCCTTCCCACCATCGTAGAGAAGCGCTAATGTATATAGTTATTTTACGATTTGCTTACCACCCCCTTAAACTTTATGGAGTATCGTCCTTTCAGGTCTAGCACTCCTTCGTCTCCATCTGTGTACTAAATTTCAGCTCAATGGACTGAGTACTTTTTGCTGCAGCCAAGTGCAATTGTTACATTCGTCATGTCTTGGGAAGAATTTCTTGCAGTCGAGTCAATAATAATAATAATAATAATAATAATAATAATAATAATAATAATAATAATAATAATAATAATAATAATAATAATAATAATATTCATCAATAAATGTGAAAGTCGGGATATGTTATAGCCCAGACAGAACCATGTGCATAGGGCATTTTCTCAAAATCGGAACTGTCCCGGTTTCCCGGTGGAGTATGGGAAGACAATTCTTTCCGGAATCACGTTCTACTGTGACATGGTGAAAGTGATGCAGGTAAGATAGATTCCTGTATGTACTAAAGTGTGACAATATAGGGTAAGAACCCCGAATATGAGACCCTAAAAGTTGAGATGTTATATACTGGCTAATTATAGCATAAACAAACACTGTTGTTACTTTAATATATTGTGTGGAATGTCTAATTTACGATACAAACTATTGGAATATATAAAAATATGACAATAAAAATATATATTTCAAAATGTGACCAAAGTTGCTACACTGCCATTTTTATGAAGGGTACCTAATAAGAGACCCCGGCTTTTTGTGTAATCTTAAAAGAGTTAATTTATTAATTCACCATTCAACATTGTCTTTAACCCAAATCATGTGATGGCACAAAAATATAAATTATTACACTTTCAATCTAACTTATTTTCTTCAATTTTAAAATATTGTAAAATTTTACACTTTTTGTGCACATAAATTGCAACGATTTTTGATCACTTCTTTTGATGTTCAAATATGTACCAAATGAAAAGAAATGTGACCAAAATGACAGTACAATGCCAACGAAATCACTGGCTCTATGTACAGGACTAAGTCTAAGAGACTACTTTGTGAATAACAGAAATGTCGATACAAATGAGCTCCTAATATAAGACCCAATATTTCCGTATGGGTCACATTATGGGATTGGTCTCATTTACTGAACCCGTTAAGGGTCTCATAATAAGACATTCGACCGATAGACAAATGACTAACGCCATTTCAAATATAAGTGGAAGAAAATCGGTAACCCATTACATGTTGCAATACGTATATTAACTGGTATAAAAGAAAATAAAGATAGAATGAATACCAATTTACCTTATCCATTTTCAGCGTCTGATGTGTGCACGTTAAAAAAAAAAGGGCACAAGGGGCGAAGGGGCACAATTTCTTCGAGCCTCCACTATACTAACAACTCTCCACATAACGAGCTCACATGACTTCCGGTGCTGTGGTGGACTATTTTCTTCTGTTTTAGCTCGCTTCCACTAGATTGCAGCTCTTGCTTCACAAGATAGGAAGGGGTCTTAATTTAGGTGCCTATCCTCATATTAGGGGTTCTTACCCTAAATGCTGTTGCAAGGAGAAGGATTAGAAAAATAACCACCAAACTCCGTTTCAATTCATATTTCGTTGTTTAACAGAAACTTTGATTGGAAAAGATTCAACTTCTGCTAAGAAGAAATAGTTAGGAATTGGTAATTATGGATGCAAAATTGGCCAAAATTGCATCTAATTGCTAAAGCACACTTTTTTTCTAGCTAATAAACATACCAGAATGACTACATTTTGCAATAAAATGGTTGAATTTGCAACACTGAGGTGAGGGTTAAAGTAAGAAAACGTGTCCTATCTAATCGTATGAGAGAAGACAAAATGGCCGACTACTTTCTACCTTTTACAAAAGAAAACAAAAGAAAATCTATTGTTCTTCCTCCCATTCATTGCTCACATACAGATCCCGTTCCGACAATAGCTTAATTGAATCAAAATATTGTTATGGGAATGAAAAATAAACTACATTTTTTTCTTCCTAATTGCCATAGGTGATGCTACACTGTGAAAAAATCATAGGTAAATTTACAAAAGAATGGTAGCAATCTGTTTTCCAAGCCTCCATGTAAATCAATTTACACCTATAAAGTAAAATTACTAATATGAAATGGTGTAAAATTACATTTTTACCAATAAAAATATATTATATTTATTTTATAAATTTACTGTAAATTTGTAAAAAAAAAAAAAAAAAAAAAAAAAAAAAAAAAAACCAGAAAATTTTGTAATTTAATCTAAGGAAGGTATATGAAGTTAGAAAATGAGAGGTAAACGATTTTAGATTGATATTTGGTATTTTAAAATACAGATTTTTTTCCAGTGGTACATAACATTTTTTTTAACCAATTCACAAAAAGAAAAGCAATAAAAGGTACGGGTCACCGCACTAAACTTATTCGCTCGAATTTCCTAAACTAAATCAAGTTACGCCGCAGTTATTACCGAAATATTTATTTGTGAAATACGAATAAAATTGTGAGGCGTTTTCGGGAAATTTCGTCGAAAAGAACTCAAGACCTGAAAAGTAGAAACACAAGGGCTCGAAAGTGAAGTTTTTTTTTCTTTCTGGGGATGAAGACGAAGGTTTTTCGACCTTTTTTGCCTGGGAAATTTTGAACTTTTCGATTTTAATGAATAAAATAAATATCTACCTTTCTTTCTTCGATTATAACATCGGTCGGGAAAAAAAATACCTAATTATGTATTCTAAAGGAGAAAAAGCGAAAAATTCAAGATTCAAAGAAAACAGTCTCAGAAAAGCAGAAAGGGAAGTAAATAAATCACTGATCGCAGTTTCTTCTTCTTTTGTTTTTAGAGAATGTTCATAGGCGCCGACTACGTAAGTGCTCCGGGGCTCAAGTAAGCACCCACTGGAGGTATTTAACGGGTGATGAGCATCCATTGAAGGAAGTTGTGTGTTGAACTCAGCTTCAAAATTACTCTTTTTTGCGGTAAACAATGAAAAGAAACTATAGTGCATGTAATTCCAGGTTAAATTTTAGATAGGAATGCATGTTTGTTGAATAATAATTTATCAATACCTATTTAGACTCTTCAGGTTTCGAGTGATAGGGGGTCTATAACATGACAACGACAATAATAATATGTGAGTGTAATTTTGTATAATTATTTCTTTAAAGAACTTGATATTTGACGTTGTTAATTTATGCTTTTAAAAATGTAAAATGATTTACGTAAATTACAAGACAGTTAAATAATTTTCTATTTTCACTTAAATTATCCTCAAATTTTCTCTAGGTTTAATTGTAATCATTATTATTTTACTAATTTCCTATCTCCTTATTTTGGCAAATGTTGTTAAACACGTTTGAAATGTACAAACAAAATCTTAATGTTATAGGAATTTTGTTCAATATAAAATTTGATATTTCTTTTCTTTTAAGCCTTTACAGTGTAAAAATAACTTCACGATTCATTTTATTTCAACAGCTCTTGATAGTCTTTCTCGGCTCTCGGGGCCGCGGTGGCTCAGTGGTAGAGCGTTCACCTCTGGTGCATGGGGTCCATGGTTCGACTCCAGCTCCCGCCAAGTGAACTTTGTGCTGGACAAACACCGTGTGTGTGGGTTTTCTCGGAATACTCCCGTTTCCTCCCACTTTCTTCACTGCACCATTTTCAATCATTTCTCATCATCACCGGCTCCTTTAGCCTATTCGGCATAATCGCGAGACGTAAAACTCAAATATTTCATTTCTTTCTCGGCTCTCAGGAAGAATTTGGGAACCACTACTCTATTGGAACTACCAAAAAAATAATAATAAGAAGAATATTTGATGGTAGTGCTGACGCCCAAGCACACATTGAGAACCTTTAATGTTAATTCACAAAAATGTTTTAATAAAAAGTTTACTAATGATAGCAATAACTATTCTGAAAATGTATAATTTCGTAACAATAGCTACTGTCTACAATTTATGTATAAACTATAACTTCACTGAGTAACATTTTAAAAGGTAAGGACGCACTTCATCTAGGAGATTATGTGCAACAAGTACATCTGCCTATATGCATAGCATTTATTAAGGTGGGCCGCGGTGGCTCAATGGTAGAGCGTTCACCTCTG
The DNA here is from genome assembly GCF_964235325.1 of Thermobia domestica. Classification (NCBI taxonomy): domain Eukaryota; kingdom Metazoa; phylum Arthropoda; class Insecta; order Zygentoma; family Lepismatidae; genus Thermobia; species Thermobia domestica. The sequence continues at coordinate 381,658,595 of NC_137454.1, read as the reverse complement.
GTGTTTGGGGTCCCGGGTTCAAACTATGCTCCCGCCAAGTGAACTTTGTGGTGGACAAACACCGTGTGTGTGGGTTTTCTCGGGGTTCTCCCGTTTCCTCCCACTTTCTTCATTCCACCATTTCATTCATTACTCATCATCACCGTCTCCTTCAGCCTAATCGACATAACCGTGGGACGTAAAACTCAAAAATTTCATTTCATTTTTCATTTATTAAGGTCATTTGATTTGAAAATCTTTTAAGTTTAACGTTCCATTATTATGCTCTTTATAAGCTAAGGGAGATAATGGTTAAGGCAAGTGAATGATGGGAGAAATTGTGAAATGAGAACGTTGGAGGAAACGGGAGAAAATCAACGAACACGATGTTGTCCCCCACAAACTTACTTGGCCGGAGGTCTAACCAGGGACTCCACGTACCAGAAGTAAGTGTTCTACCACTGAGCCACCGTGCGCCCTCATTTGATTTTAGTTTACCGTTCGTTTCAGCAGCAAGGTTGTATGAAACTATAACCGTTACCAGGTTACATGGGCGTCTCTGGCGGGGGTAGAAGAGGACGCGTACCCCCCAATATTTTGAACTACAAAATATTCAATATTTTACGTATTCTAATTTAATTTATTTACTAACGACAGAGTTGAGTTGAATTTCAGTTTAGCGTCCCTTTCAGCAACGAGGCTATTTGAGACGTGGACTTACTGATTAACGTGGAATCCGAACCACATGAGCTCCCGCCGGGAATCGAACCCGGCTCTCCCGCGCCAAAGGCGCGTACGCTAACCGCTTAGCCACGGAGGAGCTCTTACTAACGACAGAATAACATAAATAATAATAATAAGTATATTTATTTGGAATATAATACTCAGGTTGTGAAACGATTATAACAGAGTTCTTGATATGCCTTAGAGGGTCCGTGAAGGTAAGCAGAAAGGTAACAAATGGAATCGAAGTTAATAAACAAGTTGGGCTAGGTAGTACCATTTAAATCACTTTCTTTGATGTCCCCCCTCCCAAATTTTACATGCCACAGACGCCAGTGCTAGGTTATATAAGTAATTTTTGTGGACGCTCTGTATATTTTGGAAAGGCAGAAATCATTCTTCAATTTATACTTTTATTTCTGCAACGCAAATAATTTATTTTCTTCGATAGGAGCTGCTAGTAACTGATTTCGTTCCCACGAATTGGAACAAAAGAGTCTTCCATCGTTCACCTATACATATATGTAAAACGTTTTTTGACGGGGAGAAGATTTTAGTGACTAACAAAGACCACATTCATTATCTGAACTACACGTATGAAAATCGTATTTCTATTACTTGCATCCCCAGTGTTTCTTCCTTATTCATTAATATGCAAAAAATACATTATATAGTTATTTGGAACTAAATTAAGTGCTTTCTTCAATTATTTTTGGAAATACTGGCGGCAGGCCAGAGCAGACCAGTTGTTTGACCGACTGACCGGCGAAAACCATATCGCTCAGTCCGTTTTTATATCCACGTCCTTACGACCAAGTTACCGTGTTTTTCTGCATTGTGGCCACTAAACTGTGAATTAACTCAATTGTTTAACATTTAATTTTGTATATCCATACAGGTGGCTTAATCTGATTACATTTTAAAATGAACTGCCAACATTGATCAGTCGGTCAACCAAGCTCACATCTAGAGCACCTCAACTCTAAGAGATTTTCTCCGCATGTCAAGATAAGCAACACATTCGCTTTAGTTAGGTATAAAATTAAGTAAAAGGGCATAGGTCTCATAGCCAACCAAAGACTTGTACAGCGGCTAACCTCCCTTTAGTGAAGTCCCGGGTTCGCAGACCTAGTGCGTATAAGTAGTAAACGGGTCCTCCAATGTCCTAATTATACATTGCGGCTACTTGTATTTGTTCTGCTGGATAATACCGTCAACTTTTTACGGATTCTTCTCACAGCAGCTAGGAACCTATGTCGTGGGATTACTTTACTGTTACCCAGGGCTGTAGTCCAGAGTACACGGAGGTACACGCCGTATACCCTCTGCTTGATCTTAGTTATTAGAGTGTACCTTCTGCTTCAAAGCGTATAGTACTTTCTACTTTTTGTTTCGTTTATTTATTTAATCAGGTCATGACTCCAATGATAAAGTGACTATATCACCTTTTTTTTCTCTTATATTGTTAGCAGAAGTTCAAATACGTGTCATGAAAAGAAATCCGGTGTGATTTTTTTTTCTGCTCCTTCTCGGAGTGAGTTGGTTCCTCTTATATACCTACACTCAGAAGTGAGTTTGGCTAAGGGCATATAATTTGAAGTACTCGCCAACTACCTCTATAAAAATTGTTGTGGAAGTACCAAAGGATTGTGAAACATGGATATTTGAATAGGGCACATACTAGTTCTTAAGTGATGTCTTGAACCGACTACGGTTGGACCTATGGGCTTTTAAAGTTCATTATATATATATATATATATATATATATATATATATATATATATATATATATATATATATATATATATATATATATATATATATTTATTTATTTTCGGGAGGCTAAAACTCCAAAAGGAAGCATTTGTGTACCCAGGATGGTCTATACTTTTTGTCTTATTTTGGTGTCAGGAATCACCTCCCAAACGTTGTCGGTGTTGTTTTGAAACACCCTGTATATATATATATACGAGATGGGATGTGATGTAACACCATTTATTATTGAAGAATTTTCAGCAACGACTTTCATATCTTTAAACGTTGATACAATCTTCATTGTTTTCGTACAATCACATTATCAATTTATAGTGTTTATACTTTGAATTATATAGAACAGTATTTGAGATCTAAAACTTGGGTGAACTAGCGTTGGCCAAGAGAGTCAAAAAATTTCTCGTGTCGTCTCGCAAATCAGATAAAAATTCCCATGTTCATTGTGTTTTCTCGAATTTGAAAATGCACTTCTCATCTTTACTAATATACTGTAAATGGTTGCAGCTGAGCTGTTTGATGTAAACTGTCACACGATCAGAGAATATAACCATCCTTGGAGTCGGAAAACGATTTGGAAGTACTAACTGCTGAAAACACGCGCGAGAAACTTAATTTTTAACACCCAAAAACTAATTATTGGCCAAGATCGCAATCTTTTGATCCATTTTTGATCATTCCTAATATTCTTGGCGCCAAGGTCGTAATCTTTTGATCTGATTTTTTAAAATCATTCCTAAAATTCTTGTTCTGATATTCTCGTAAATCACTGCCGTGTTTGCATCCTCCCGTCGCTATGAAAGATGGAAAAGACAGATCAGATTGGTCAAATCTTGAAAGAAAACTGTGCGCCCCCTCAAAAAAAAAATGTTTCGTATTTGTGATTTTTGCTGTCCTACTTGTCCTAATAAGTGTTAAGACGAAGAGTTAGTTGTCAAGTAAAGGTATGGTTATACCGAAATTTCCCTATTTCATCCTTACTTTTTCAATTTTCCATATCTCGAGTCACTCTTCATCCTTCATATATAACGCTGTGTTTATGTCAAGTTTAGCGGTCGATTTTCCTCACTGATTTAGTGATATTTAATGAGGATGGCAGCAAAACTGTGCAATGACTTCTCTGTGGTTCAGGCAGTAACAGCATATTTGCAATCCTGTTTTAAGCATAACCGAGCAAGCACACCTGTATATATATATATATATATATGTGTGTGTGTGTGTGTGTGTGTGTGAGAGAGAGAGAGAGAGAGAGAGAGAGAGAGAGTAGATAATTAGCACAGTCTCCACTGGTTCATTCACTGTAAAAATAAACACATTTATCTTCATTTGAAAAAAAGGAAAGATGGTATGAAGCTTCATTCAGAATGTGGATCACCAGATCCTATTTAAAAGAATGTGTAATTTTACATTTTTTTTTCGTCTCGCTAAAGAAGATAAAGGGGGGGGGGGATGAATTTTCAAAATGTAGATATAATGGTACCCTTAATCCAAGTATAGCTGGATTGTTATGCGTTGTTTTTTATGGAGTTAATTGTTTGTTCTAGAGAAGTAATTTCCAACTGGTGAGTGTCTGACGTTATAGCGTGCTTTTACGATCAGGGCCAGGGAAAACATGCTAAATTTAGCAAGAAAGGGAAGGAACGTAATGAGACAAGAGTTGACAGTGTTGGTAAGTTCATGAATCCAGGAGCAGTGAATCTGCCAACAATCCACTACACACCCTGTTTGTTTGTCTTGCATCAAGGCTAGCCTCGCTGCCATTTCCTTGCTCTGTAAAAGGAGTTTGTTCAGAATCCGAGCAGCCGACTATGATGTCACAGATCATTCAGATGCAAATGAATGTTTTAGAGAATGTCAAAGCAAACTAGTAGCGGCTCTTAAGGAAAATCACGTCTGTAAAATAATAATCTTAAACAACCCAACGGAAGAAAATGCCTAATGCGCAAATTCTAATACAGAATAGTACGTCTTTTTTGTTCTAATGAATGGGGCCACGGTGGCTCAGTGGTAGAGCGTTCATCTCTGGTCCCGGGTTCAAACCCTACTCCCGCCAAGTGAACTTTGGGGTGGACAAACACCGTGTCTGTAGGTTTCCTCGAGGTTCTCCCGTTTCCTCCCACTTTCTTCATTTCACCATTTCATTCATATCTTATCATTACCGTCTCCTTTAGCCTAGCCAGCATAAGCATGGGACGTAAAACTCAAAGATTTCATTTTATTTATTTATTTATTTATTTATTTTTGTCCTGGTGAGTTCATAGATATACAAGTAGTCCTTATCCATGTATGAGTTCAATAGTACCAGAATCACCAGGCTTTGTCCTCGCTCTCTGGAAACAATGTCTACAGTCACTTGTAATGCAACTTGAATCGGCAAAAGTAGTTCACCTTTCGTTAATTAAATGAATTACTTGTAATTTTTTAAACAAGTTACCTCATAAAGCATAAATTGATGATTCTCTGTACCCGGTGCTTTAAGTAGTTGACTTCTCGTACGAGCACTTGATTTATCCTGTTCTTCATGAGCTAATAAATATATCCACTATCCAGTACAAGACTTGAGAAGATAGATTCGTTCTTCTCCTACCTAATTACCATTCTTAACAACCCTTTAATTAAGCCAAGTCATGAAAACTAACCAGCGAGCCTGTCTTTCCTGAGCAGAATAAAAAATCATTCTTTCCATTGGAAGCACGTGACGATCGCGAATGATATCTGTCTGACAGTTGAAAATATACGTAAATAATTATTGGGAGCATTGTTCTTGTAATTTTAGCCTGGAGGGAGGCGGAGGGAAGGGAAGGGAAGGAAGTATTTTATGCTCTTAGTCCGTGGTTCATTACTGTTAAAGCACAACGGACTCTTTGAGGAAAAGTGAAGAATGTTGGGCGGGAGACACGCCATGATAAAGTGTTCTCCTTTCTTATTGTTGAGCACTTGATTTATAGATGCAGTACGTATACTTCGTTCTGTTTCCGAACACCTTCGCCGTTCCTGGGTGAAGGAACTTTCTGCACCCATATGTTGCCAACACACAAAATATCCTTAATCTCATACAAGGGCGTACGCAAGAAACTTTTTTCAAGAATGGAACAATTGCCATTTTGTAATTCCGGTCTACACTGCTGGCAGACAAAAAAAAAAAAAAAAAAAAAAAAAGTTTTCAAACCACTCAAAAAGTTATTCGTTTCAGCTCCAATTTTCTCAATTTTTGAAATATATAGAGTTTAACGTCTCGTTAAAAAAAAGTCAAAACTCGTCCATTTTTAGACTAATTCTATATAACGGTTCTATCCGCCCGTCTATCTCTCAACAGGAATCAGAGGAAACGAGGTAACCAGGGCGCATACACGAGGAGGGGGCCCCAGCAAGTCCGGAAACCTCGAAAAAAAAAAAAAACTTCCTAACTCAACGTACATTTGTACACTTTCTCAATAACACTATACCAGTTTAACAGGGAAATGATTGATGTAGCATGAAAAATTGATCTTACATTTCATCTGTACTCTTTCTCTTATGAAAACAATCTAGTTATTTTTTTTTTCTGAATATGTAAGTAGCAATATTTTGCAATTACTTGTCGTCTTTTCGCATGCAAAATAATACCCGTTCAATACTATATAGACCTAGTGGTTTGTAGTATTAGACCTCCTTCCCGAACTTTGGACCCCGCCTAACAAATATTCTGAGTGCACGCCTGGCAGTAACAGATATTGAGAAGCGGTTTACAGAATCAATCAAACTTTCAAAAGATAGGTTCTCTTGCCACCATTACAGTTCGTTTGGGCTTGAAGATCCGGGTTTTGATTCCCGGCAGGACCTCATGTGGTTTGGATCTCACGTTAAGCTGTAGGTCCATGTCTCACATAACCTTGCTGCCAGACGGGACGCTAAACGCAAATCAAAATCTTTCGTTACTGCTTTACTCAAGTTGGAAATTGTAGAAATCATTCCTTTACCACTCTACTCAAGATGAAAATGGTATAAATCAGTCCATTTACCGCCATACTCAAGCTGGAAATGATAGAAATCACTCCATTACCGCTTTCCTTACGCTGGAAATGGTAGAAATTACTACATTACCGCTTTATTCAAGCTGGAAATAGTAGAAATCACTACATTACCGCTTTATTCAAGCTGAAAATAGAAATCTCTTCATTACCGCTCTACTCAAGATGAAAATAGTAGAAATCATTCCATTACCGCTTTATTCAATCTGGAAATGGTAGAAATTAATACATTACCGCTTTATTCAAGCTGGAAATAGTAGAAATCACTACATTACCGCTTTATTCAAGCTGAAAATAGTAGAAATCTCTTCATTACCGCTCTACTCAAGATGAAAATAGTAGAAATCATTCCATTACCGCTTTATTCAATCTGGAAATGGTAGAAATTAATACATTACCGCTTTATTCAAGCTGGAAATAGTAGAAATCACTACATTACCGCTTTATTCAAGCTGAAAATAGTAGAAATCTCTTCATTACCGCTCTACTCAAGATGAAAATAGTAGAAATCATTCCATTACCGCTCTATTCAATCTGGAAATGGTAGAAATTAATACATTACCGCTCTACTCAAGCTGAAAATGGTAGAAATCACTACATTATCGCTCTAATCAAGCTGAAAGTAGTTTAAATCAATCATTTCTGGTTTCAACCTTGATCATTATACGAAAAACGATAGTAATCAGCGAGAAATTATTTTTTCATATTGGATTCAGTGTCCCAAGAATATAATCCATTTCCACCTTTATCTCTCTACTAAAACTGGAAGTTGGTTGAATTTGAGTTATAGCGTTCTTTTTCACAGCGAAGCTATATGAGACATAGATTTATAGTTTAAAGCGGTATTCGAATCGCCGTAAATCGTCCAAATTTCAACGATCTTCGACCGAAAATTGAATCCGAAACCCCAAGTATAGTGTCCATGAGACAAGAAATATATAATCTCGCTTCGAAAATGAGGCGAGCCGAGAAGTATATTCTAGACGAGAAACATGACAATTCTCATCTCATTTCCAAGAGGAGATCAGAAATTTCACGCATTTCGTTGGCAACTCTAGTTTTCTCAAGTCTTACGTCTCAAGGACTATTTTCGCGTTATGCGGTTCGTATATAAAAATTATAAATGGATAAAATGATTGTAAGAGATAATGATGATCATTTTACGAACGTTTAAATATATGCAAATAATTACACAATGTACTCCAATCTATATATATAAAAGAGAACGTACAAAATCCTTTGTCCGCTCATCACGCTAATACGGCTGAACCAATTTCTTTCATTTTTGGGGGGTTATTAGGATTTGGACCCTAGATGGTTTTTATCATATCACTTTAATTTTTAATTACCAGTGTCTTGAGATAATTGACCATTCAGGTGTCCACAAATCCTTTGTTAGTTCATCATAGGTAAAAATAAACGTATTTATATGCAACCCGCATGACCGTGTCACTCGGCGGGTTAACATAAATGACAGGCGATATACAGCGGAAAATAGCTTGAATCTTCTGTTTAAAATTTTTTAATTGATTTGCTTATTTTTACAGACACTTTTACAATATGCCAGCACCGGGATGACCGCAGCGAAGCGGGGCGGGTTAACATAAATGACAGGCGATATAATGTTAAGATTTACTGCAATCTTCTATGGTTTTTATCATATCACTTGAAAGCGAAAAAGTAAAAATTATCTAAGTAACAAAGTTTATTGCGTTCCGGGGTGACCGCAGCGAAGCGGGGTGAACGCTGCTAGTAATAAATATAGGTTAAATATTATTATATCATAGGGCCGCGGTGGCTCATTGGTAGAGCGTTCACCTCTGGTGCTTGGGGTCTCGGGTTTAAACCCTGCTCCAGACAAGTGAACTTTGTGGTGGACAAACACCGTGTGCGTGGGTTTTCTCGGGGTACTCCCGTTTCCTCCCACTTTCTTCATTCCACCATTTCATTCATCTCTCATCATCACTGTCTCCTTTAGCCTAACCGGCATAACCGTGGGACGTAAAACTCAAAAATTTCATTTCATTTTTATTATATCATATCCTTGGTCTACCTTTCGTGACGCGGAATTATATCTGGTAGCTGCTAGATGATATTAAGAAAAATAATAATGTCATAAATGTTGTAAGGTCATAACATAAATTTACAAAACGATACGAGAAAAGTTTCTGGACAATCGAGACGAGACGGGAAACAATCCTTCGAGAATCGAGACGAGACAATACTTGTGCAAAATTCACAAGAGAAGATCAGAAATAAAGTTTTCTCGTCTCGTCTCGTCTCGTCTCGTGAGTAACACTTGGTGCAAATTATTCCTAAGACCCTGAACCCATATATAGAAGACCACTTTTTTCGCTTTCAAGTACTACTCTTGTTCTATTGGACCCAATAGTGAAACTGGGAATTGTATATTTCTGGGTCAATCCATCTGAAGTGGTCCATAGACGGTGAAAATGGCTGCTCGACCATCTCCGAAAATTATAAAACTTTCAGTGTGACGAACTTTGTGAATCAGAAGGTCAATAACATCATTCATGTTGTTCAGGGACGTACGCAGGGGGTGGATCCTGGGGGTCCGGACCCCCCCTAAAAAACCGGACTTTTTCTTTTTGTAAATTTAGTCTAATTTTAGGAGCAATTTTACAATTTTAAATATAATTTAGCCTGAAATTGTGTCGGTACCCCTCCAGATAGAAATTCCTGCGTACATCCCTGATGTTGTCGTATGTACAAGTGTTTCTGAATGGCGGCCAACTTTGTTGTCGATGGAGTACCATTTTTTGCATTTTCAAGCATTTACGAAAACTACAGTTGTTCAAGACGTACGTATCAGACTAATTCCAAACAAGAACAAATGTTTAGAGGAGAGATTGAGGTACACGGAGAACATATACTCTTGCTTCTAAATAAATAGGCAGGGTTGCAAACCAATACAAGAAATCACCAGAAAAAGTACGGAAAATTACACTTTTAAAGGGGCTGTATTTTGGAATGACATAAAGTGGGAAGGGGGAGTTCATAAGGTTTGTGCTGAATATTATTGCATGTAAAGAGTCTGCAGAAATATCCACAGCTATGATACTACTGGCATCGTACATTTATGGCAGTCTGAAAGTTGAAGCTTGTGATTTTGATACCATGTTTGGGGCGTAATTTCTCAGGGGGACAAAGTGCTAAAAAAAATTGCTGCTTAGGCCATAAAGACATTCTGTATGTGAATAAACTACTGAAAAAAATCATGACTGATATTACATGGACAAAAAAGTGAGGACATGGTAAAAACGCGAATAAAGCACGTGCGTGACGATGGTCTTAGCCCTAAAATATGTAAATGTTTTGATATGTTTGATGCTAGATCTAAAAATCTACGCATGGTTCAGCAATTAGGCACGCTTTTGTTAGTGTTTAGTTGTGCAAAACTTGCAAGTAGCCATACTTAAATTGAGACACGACAAATTATAATTTTTCTATAGCATCTCATCAATGAAAAATTAATTCTGTTGTTATGCAAACGTTTAGTTTTCTGTCAAAAATGTGAATTTTGCATTGTGCTAATTTTTGTTTGTTTGTTTTGGAACTCAGTTTTGGAACTCACACAACCATTGCTGCTGTATTCCCTGATGAGAAGAAACAAGTATCTATTTTAATTGTCAGGAAATTTTGACAATAAACTGTCAATATACACTGAGAAAAAAAAAAACGTTCTATGGACAGCGGTATATTGTACAAATATACGGAATCCTCTTGCTTACTACAGAAATCAGTATGGAGCATATGTTATTCATAAGCTACACACGCACTGCCCTTAGATGTTACATCATTCCGTTGCAGGACATGGAAGACATGGAAAAATAGTCAATTTCGGAGCCTCACCATTCGGCTATGGAGACAGGTAGAGTTATAATTCTTGTTGTGGTATGTACATAGGGATATAAATAAACTATATTTTATTATAGTTTGGTTTGCGCATGCGTATCTTTTTGTACATAAATTAACAAATGAACGTCAATTTATCTGAAAAGTCGAAGTTTGCGAATTTTTTTCGAGCACTTCCGGTTCGAATTTTAAAATTCTGTTTTCACGGTTGGTAAGACCTAGTTACCCGCTTTCCGAAAAAAATTTTGTATCGCTTCTGTGGCCAACCGTTTTGTCGCAAAAAATTCGAGAAATTGTAAAATTTTCAAAAATCGCCATTTTTGGGCGCCATTTTCTCGAAAACACCACTTTTTAAAATTCTGAAATTTTGTCAGATGGTTCAACTTTACCTGAACAATAAACACACCAAATACCATTCTCGACCAATGCTTCATGGATTAACTGCAGCCTTTTAAAGTTAGCGACGTTTCGCTAATTTTGATGTCACAGTTAGCAACACTGGGAACAATAAAAGTGCAATGATTTGGTGATGTTTGTGGTTCATATTCATTAAATAAAGAATAAATGGTTTTCTTGGCTGTTTTTTTTATTATTTTGATTAAAAAGGCTCTCTGAAATAGTAAAATGAGCCTCCCTCTACTCCTCCGTTTTCTTAAACTGAAGTAATCTGAGGTGGAAATTACGATTACGAAACACACAAATTTTAAGTTTACTTGAAATGGCCATCCAATGAATTCTGATGATCTATAAAAGGCCTAAACTATTACCTCAGTATGATTTGGAATGCTCCAGACAAAGTCTCAATTAAGTGCGATGTCATTACAGTGATCGAAAAATGACAAAAAGTTTAAAAAAAATCGAAACGCTTTCTTACGCGTGCCAAAGAAATTTACTGAATTTTTAAACAGAACAATCCCAGCATAAAAATGGGTCACTTGTAATTTTATAGTATTCGACTAAAGTGTGTCAGTCCGCAACTTGAGAGGGAAGTGTGTGAGTGTGTGTGTGTGTATTGTGCAAATTTTAAGTTAGCTGCTACTGCGTTGCTACAAATCAAAGGTGCAACCTGTATTGAAGCTGTTATGAGTGACCTATTTCCTTTAGTAGTATGATTCGTAGAAAATGACAGCTGTCTTCTTCAAGAATGTGGTGAATGTCCTGGAGTGGAAGAAATAAGTGTGGTGTCTTTAATTATTGATCCTGATGAAAATGAAAGTGGTTACGTATGCCATATGGGAGAATAATGATCTCGTTTAAAAAAAAAAAAAAAAAAAAAAAACTGTGCCACTTTCTGGTTTCGTATCGTACATTGCCGGTTTAAGTGTAAAAATTGTAATTCATGACTACATCAAGAAAATCCAAAGAGAATCAATTGCTACCGAAAACCGTATAAAATTTCAAGATACAAATTCTATTTTACTTCATGTGGACTTCGTTGAAAACTGGACTGTTATTCTGCAAAGTGAAATTCAGAGTTATCACCGAAATATGAAACAATTGACAGTTTTGTTGTAATAAACGACGATAAAACACATGATTCGGCTCATGTACTCATAGTCATAGACAAGATTCTAAACATACTCGAAGAAAAGCGAAAATATATTTTATAGAAAAAGGTTTGAATACGTGAAAATAAGTGTCTACAATTTCCCAAACCGTGTCAGTGATTTCTGATGGTGCTGCATGCCACTTTAAAAATCGCTTTCAGATGTTCGAGATGCAGACAGGTCCGATAAAGCAGTGTTTTTGCAGTGAAACCGGCCATGCAAGAGTCTCTGCGACGGTAGTGGGGAAGGGGGGGGGGGCAAAGAATGTGGCAACGCGCCATAGCCTTAGGCTAAAACAGATACACAGTATTAAAACCGCAGAAGTAAAAAAAGAAATGAAATCTTTAAGTTTTACGTTCCACGGTTATGCCGGTTAGGCTAAAGGAGACGGTGATTATGAGAAATGAATGAAATGGTGGAATGCAGAACGGCACGAGCTGGGATTGAACCAGGGACCCCAAGCACCGGAAGTGAACGCTCTACCACTTTTTTTTTATTGCAACTTAATGTCAGTACAAGGCAATAAACAAACTAAGGAAGGTAATACAAATGGGCAGATACAAGAAAAGGTACATTATGCAGATAGAACACTAAAAAAATTTGCAAACACCACTGAGCGTCCCCACTAAAACCGCAGGAGAATTCGTGAGTATAGTGCAAGCCCAAACTCCGGGTATTACTCTCGTTTTGTTACCTGGAACTGAATTCGACGACTTCCGGAAGAAAAAAGGGAAAGTATGCGACCGGTAACTGGTATTCAACGAAGTTATCTTTGGCTTTCGGAAAATTGCGAAGTTTTTATGGCAGTAACGGGTCACAATAAACTAACTTCATACTTCCCCCAAAATCGAACTTTTGCAATTCAAAGTGTAGATTTAAGAAATCTGCAAAAAGGAACTTTTGTTATATACATATATGTATGATAACCAGTGGTGCGTAGCAGAAATATTATGAATAAATCATGAATTACGTGAAGTTTAAGTGCTGTTTATGCTTCCACATGAACCTTCAGCAGGGTACAGGTTTCCAGAAGAGCATAAGAGAAGTGAAAATAAGTGTTTTGTGACTATCGACAATGTGCTACGCAGGGGCGGATCCAGGACGGACTTCTGGGGGGGATTGTAATACTGCTACTTAGAGCTACTTTTAAGAGCTCCAAACTCTGGGATGGGTTTTATTTATATATAAATAAGAAAGTTTCTTCTTCTGGGGGGGGGGGCGGAAATCGTCCCCCTAGATCCACTCCTGGATGAGTTATGAGTGAACCACCAACATCTATTGGAGCATCTGCACGGTTACATGCTATTAGCAAAGAAGACAACAACCAAGCAAATAATTGGTCCATGTTAAAAAAAAAAAAAAAAAAAAAATCAGTGAAATTTTGTTTCCGAAGACCATTTTAAGTAAGTGAACTTGAAATTTGTGTTTTTCGTAATCGTAATTTCCACCTCAGATTACTTCAGTTTAAGAAAACGGAGGAGTAGAGGGAGGCTCATTTTACTATTTCAGAGAGCCTTTTTAATCAAAATAATAATAAAAAAAAAAAAACAGCCAAGAAAACCATTTATTCTTCATTTAATGAATGTGAACCACAAACATCATCAAATCATTGCACTTTCATTGTTCCCAGTGTTGCTAACTGTGACATCAAAATTAGCGAAACTTCGCTAACTTTAAAAGGCTGCAGTTAATCCATGAAGCATTGGTCGAGAATGGTATTTGGTGTGTTTATTATTCAGGTAAAGTTGAACCATCTGACAAAATTTCAGAATTTTAAAAAATGATGTTTTCGAGAAAATGGCGCCCAAAAATGGCGATTTTTGAAAATTTTACAATTTCTCGAATTTTTTGCGACAAAACGGTTGGCCACAGAAGCGATACAATTTTTTTTTTTTCGGAAAGCGGGTAACTAGGTCTTACCAACCGTGAAAACAGAATTTTAAAATTCGAACCGGAAGTGCTCGAAAAAAATTCGCAAACTTCGACTTTTCAGATAAATTGACGTTCATTTGTTAATTTATGTACAAAAAGATACGCATGCGCAAACCAAACTATAATAAAATATAGTTTATTTATATCCCTATGTACATACCACAACAAGAATTATAACTCTACCTGTCTCCATAGCCGAATGGTGAGGCTCCGAAATTGACTATTTTTCCATGTCTTCTACAATTCATAAATTGTACTCCCCGTCTTTGATGGCCCATTACTTGGCGGGAAAATTTTTTTCGACAAAACAAAAAAATATGGGTCTCTTAAAAACATGTCTAGTTGCTATAAAAAAGTTTCAACAATATCTGAGATGGTGATGGTACAATTTTATATTTTTTTGCCTGAGTTGAAATGGAAGGCACCGTATATCACATGCATACACTTATGTTACCTTTGTCAGCTATATGTTATAAACGTCCATTTGTATGTAAGATCCTGACCGCCTATATTGTTTCATACGGAAAGTACGTACAGATGGAACACTTATACGAAAAGTATTATAAAACATGCGTTTTCAGTTATACGTCTGCTGTACGTTAAGTCCAAAAACTACAGGAATTACGCATGTAACCTATATTTTTAAGTACGCCACCTACAATTTTCTTTCTCAGTGTAAGCAGGTGCACATCCAGAAAATTTTTGTTTGGAGTGGTCGATGCTTTGGGAAGGGGGGAGGGTCCAATATTACAAGCCGATACCTTTATGTAAATACTTCCACCCATAGTTTCAGATAAAGAGATAAAACTAGATTGTTCTTATAAGAGAAAGACTACAGATGAAGTATAAGATCAAATACTCACGCTACATCAATAATTTCTCTATTAAACAATTATAGTGTTACTGAGAATGTGTACAAATGTACGTTGAATTAGTAAGTTCAGGGGGAGGGGGCGTTGGACCCTCTGCATGACAATTCTAGTCATTTTTACTAGTATAATTAGAGTGAATAAAGAATAATAATAATAATAATAATAATAATAATAATAATAATAATAATAATAATAATAATAATAATAATAATAATAATACATAGAATATAATTGTATACTAATAATATTAGCCCCTCAAGTCAGCATTCAAATCCCTACCTTACTGGCGGAATTTTTAATAATCCTCTGCTAGTAAGATTTTGTTTAAAGTATAACGAAAATTCCATAGATAGCAGAGCAATACCGAATTTTTTAATGCTATGTATTTCGGAAGTACATGCTCGGGATCCCACCCATAAAATAGGCATATAGATAACGAATCGTATTTAGGATTAATAATGAAAACTTAAAAATACTCTTTTCTATGAAAATAAAGTGTTAACTTGAAGAATAAGCGGGCCACGATGGATTACTGGTAGAGAGTTTACCTCTGGTGCATGGGGTCCTTGGTTCGATCCCAGCTCGCGCCAAGTGAACTTTGTAGTGGACAAACACCGTGTATGTGGGTTTCCTCGCGGGTTTTCCAATTTTCTACCACTTTCTTCATTCCACCATTTCATTCCTTTCTCATGATCACCGTATCCTCTGGTCTAGCCGGCATAAACGTGGGACGTAAAACTTAAAGATTTAACGACCTTCTGAAAAATAATCCAATCTGTCATATACAATCGTATTATTGATAGTAGACTACAAAAATTACACGTGCTGACTCAATTAAATCCGGGGGGCCGCGGTGGCTCAGTGGTAAAGCGTTCACCTCTGGTGCATGGGGTCCCGGCTTCAAACCCTGCTCCCGCCAAGTGAACCTTGTGGTGGACAAACACTGTGTGCGTGGATTTTCTCGGGGTACTCCCACTTTGTTAATTCCACCATTTCATTCATTTCTCATAATCACCGTCTCCTTTAGCCTAACGGGCATAATCGTGGAACGTAAAACTCAAAGATTTCATTTGATTTCATTTTTCAATTAAAACTGGAAAAAGTAAATTTAATAAATGCGTCAAAAGTAACTAAAGTTATTAAAAATTCGAACTCCGAATCGCTAAATTTTATTTCAAGTAACCACTTTCAGCTTTTCACATTTTTGACGAGCGATGATGTCCCAATATTAAGAGTACACGTATTCCAGGAAAGTGCCCGGCATTTCCAGTTTCAAAAGTTGGTAACACTAGCAAGAGGATGAATTCGTTTAAGAGGCCTTATCACTGCGAAATTAAAATACCGCTAATTTTACAGTAATTATGTGATACCTTCAACTATATGAGAGATAATTAAAAAGTGGAACAAGACCTCCCTAGACAATATTATTTTACATGAAATACCGTTATCACGACTCACAAATCTCCTTTTCATTTCCAGCCATTTAGAAAATCGGCATTTATTTTCGCGTTTCTAAATGGCTGCCAATAGAAAGCTACTAGGTGACTCATGATAACGGTACCTCATGCAAAATAATATTCTCTAAAGCGATCTTGTTCCACATTTTGATTATCTTCTATCTATTTGCTGATATCACATAATTACTGTAAAATTAGCGGCATTTTAATTTCGCAGTGATAAAGCCTCTTAATCTGGCGCTTACTCGGGAATTTAATTCAGGGGAGAAGATGAAATGAAACGAAATGAAAACTTTGAGTTTTACGTCCCACGATTATGCCGGTTAGGCTAAACGAGACGGTGATGATGAGAAATAAATGAAATGGTGGAATGAAGAAAGTGGGAGGAAACTGGAGAACCCCAAGAAAACCAAAGAGCAAGGTGTTTGCCCACCACAAGGTCCATTCGGCGCGAACTGCGATCGAACCAGGGACTCCGAGCGCCGGAGATGAATGCTCTACCACTGAGCCACCGCGCCCCCTAGTTCAACAGAGTGTTCAAATTCAAGTCTATGAGAATAAGTTATAGTAAAATTCCTAAAATTACCCCTAAAATTAGGCTAAACTTACGTAAAAGTCGGAATTTCGGGAAGCTCCGGAATCCTAGGGGCTATCCCGTATGTACGCCAATGTCTTAATTTGAAAGAGAACATTTTTATCTACTTCTATTATGAGTCGCACCACTAGTAATACATTGAGGTAAAAAAAAAAAAAAAAAAGTAGAAGATGTGATAATTGGAAAGATGCTCTCATAAGATAAAAAGGCGTATTGCATTGAGATATTTCTGATCTTATAGTAGATGTTTTGTATACGTAACATAAATTCATAATAAGGTAAGATAGACATAGAGAAATCAACTTTCCATTTAGGCTGAAGGCTCAGAGGCAAGTATTTGCCGTCTGAAACTCGACTATCCAGTTGCATACATCAACCTAACACATACACCGTGCGAGAGAGAGAATGCTGAGCGAGAGATAGCAACACAAATTGCAGGCTAATTACATGGTGGGCTAATTTAAATATTAGACGTTTTTAACTCATGCAACGAGGGAGTTAGATTGGATTTCTTATTAACTGGCTGCAATTTATGCACTGATCTCGACGGAATGGCTGATTAATTTAGCGCTGTCAAAAGATCTAGTTGAAACGAGGATGAATTTCGTAATAAAACAAACACAATTGGATAGTGCTACCGAGTTTGCATCATAAATTGCGAGGTCGTAAGTTCGTATATCGGTGACAACATTCTGAGAACATATTCTTTGTTTTGTTCACTGGTTAAATTACCATAGTGTTCTGGAATCTGCGACATTTTGAAAATAAAATCTTTTCGTTTTAGGTCCCATTATTACGCCCTTCGGGCTAAGGGGGGAAACGATTGAGGCAAGTGAATGCTGATGGAAGAATTGGTGGAATGAGAAAGTGGGAGGAAACGGAAGTACCCCGAGAAAACCCACGGACACGATGTAGTCCACTACAAACTTACTTGGTCGAGGGTCGAACCAGGGTCCCCACGCACCAAAGGTAAGCGCTCTACCACTGAGACACTGCGCTTCTCCAGCGACATTTTGAGGGGTGGATCTCCGGAAGAATGCTGGCTGACTATCTTCGTCATAATTAACATACACTTTATTCGTAAAAGAATGATGTGTTTTGTAAATCAAAGAATTGTTTTACTGCATTGATTCGAATTTGGAATATCATGAAACGTTACGGTACTACAATGGTCTGAGGACGCTACCTGACTTACATACAGTAACCATTAATTAACGTACGGCATAATGTTCGGTCTCTGTCTGTGGTGACGGGGAAATCAGTAAAGGTAACCTAGAAAAATGTAAATAAATAGCTGCCTAATAAATTGGGTATGTTTTCCCCACTACCAGCCTTGAGAAGCTGGAAAAAAAAGGAACGACCAAATCGTTCATTTCTTTCATATAAATACAGAAGTTGTTCAGCCTATGTTTGGCCGATTTCGTTCCTTCCCCCTCCCGGGCAGAATGGACTCACCCGACCGACCTGGCTCGTGGCGTCCTGCAGTGTTGTACGGTGGCTTCCTGGGAACGGAGTTGTTTTTCCGCGCGGACGACAATAACGCATAAAACAGGACCATTGTTGTGAGTGTTGTGTTAAATTTGTTTCCAAGTGTGTGGGTTTCCGCTCTGTGACCAAAATACCGCCCAAACTAAGCCGGTTTTGGGAAGGCTATGTTGCAGCTCTTTATGACGCCCACTTTACTGTTTCTGTCATTAGAAAACAGTGCAAGAATGGTTGCAACATCAGTTTAAGTGGAATAAAAATGTTATTAATAAGTACAAGGGCAACGAAGCTCCACCATTTGGATCATCAACGAAGTTGCCTAGGAAGCGGGAATGCACCAAGTCCACCTCCACCATGCAGAGGAAACTTCGCAAAATGGCAATGCATGAAAATCCGCCAACACAAAGGTGTATGGCTAATCGTCTTGGTGTGTCTTGGGGACTGTGAGCCGGACGTTACAGCATCAACTCAAGCTGGAAAACGTCATGAAAGATCGCGGCCATCTTCTTACGGATGCCCACCAAAAGGAACGAAAGTGTAACGCCCGGAAGCTGTACGAATGGCATCTGGCAAAACAAAGGTGGATGTACGTCGTGACGCTCGATGAAGCATGG
Source organism: Thermobia domestica (assembly GCF_964235325.1). Lineage (NCBI taxonomy): Eukaryota > Metazoa > Arthropoda > Insecta > Zygentoma > Lepismatidae > Thermobia > Thermobia domestica. The sequence continues at coordinate 381,639,735 of NC_137454.1, read as the reverse complement.
ATTTATTTTTCCGACTGCGGCAAACCGAGAGCCATCATGTAGCGAGAGAAAGGCGCCAAGAACTACAGAAGGTAGGTCTGTGTCTGCAAAGAATCCTTCCCAAAAGAGTTCATGGTCGTTACTGGCTACTGATACCGAGGTAAACTGAAGATTCGTAGAGTGGCGAAGAATTGCAAAATAAATTCGCAGTATTTTCAGGAGCAGATCATGTGGCTGATCTACGAGCATGAGATTCCAACAATGTACGGAAATGACGCCAATCTAGTGCGCATTCACATGGACAAAGCTTCACCACATACCTCACGATCGTCCCTCGCATTTTACAGGGAGATGGAGAAGGCAAGTGGTATACAGGTGATACCTTTCAATGAGGTACCTGTTAGTCCTATGGACTATTGTGAATTTGGTTGAGTTGAGTTGAATTTCAGTTTAGCGTCCCTTTCAGCAGCGAGGCTATGTGAGACGTGGACCTACTGATTAACGTGGAATCCGAACCACATGAGCTCCCGCCGGGAATCGAACCCGGGTCTCCCGTGCCAAGGGCGCGTACGCTAACCGCTTAGCCACGGAGGAGTTCTTATTGTGGATTTGGATTGCTGAAGTGGGCTTTGGGAAAACGGCGTGTGACAACTGTGGAAGGACTTTGGAAAGCTATGCAAAGGGAATGGGACAAGATTCCCCTCACAGTTCTTCAGAGAAGCCTATTACAGTGGAAATTACGCTGTCGGGTTATTGTTAGGAACCAAAGGAAACATATCGAGCACTTACGGACCTGGCGCCATGGATTCTTCTAAATTTTTAGGTAAGTCGAAATTGGCCAAATGTAGACTGAACAACCTCTGTACATTAATACTAAACTTGAGATGTACTACGGCTCTAAAGTTGCTGTTATATTAATCTATCTAATATAAATAAAATTAAGAGTTTGTTTGTGTGTCTGTCTGTGTACGACCTGGGAACCAGACGAGTGGATTGAGTTACCAAATTTTGGTCACGGGTACCTTGGTCCAGGCCCCAGAATAAGACAAAGAGTTTTTCTTCAAAATTCGAATCAGAGGAGTCTCAGGGGGACGTTTACCAGAACGTGTGAAAATAGTAGAAAATGACTGATATTAGTGTCAAAGTGTCATAGTTTTCGCGGTCGCTGAGATCAATGGTGACACTTCTATTAGCGATTACTTTTAAATTCAGCTACCATTGTATGCGGGCCAGAAGTCACCGGGGGGAAGGAGAGGATACCAAGACATGTAAAAATAATCCAAAATGATCGATATTAGTGTCAAATCCATTAGTAAAATAAGAACTTTTTTTCTTTCGGTGTTCAGTTTGTTTACATAGATATTTTATCTAACTCGTGCGTAGTGCGAGCCCGGGGCGAGTGGTTCATCGGTGCGGGCGAGTATTTGATATTATACCGAAGGTAAGTAAATCATTTCTATTGTGAAATGTGGGCTAGTAGCTTTTTTCTTGGGCGAGTAAAATTTTATTGCTTATTTGAATCCCTGCCTTAACATATCGTGGTAACTTCACGAGCTGTAAAAGATGCTCAGTCAAAAATCTTACACTCTCCTGACAAACTTGGTGTTAGTGTCTTTTTTTTTTTCGAGGCTGTTTGACAAAATCCCACCCCTTTTTCTACTCTTTTTCATAAAAGGTAATAGACTTCGAATATTAGGAAACAACGGTCTGTGAATGCTACCTGACTCACATACTGGAATCACTAATTAGAAAACACTGAACCAGTAATGAACATGAACTTTCCTCCGTGAGAGAAAAGGCAGGCGTAACCTTAAAATTTGAAGTGGAAAGGGCGGATCAGGTGTGGAAGGGATCTTGAACATCCATTAAACGGCTGTTTATTTACAAAATTTCGTACTGCATCTTTAAATATTTCACCAGAAAGTTAAAACCAAGTTTCAAAGAAATAACACTCATGTCCAGGGTTGCCAACCGTCCGATTCTGTCGGGACTGTACCTATTTCTGACTTACTTGTCCCGCGTCCCGGCCGGACACTTGTCGGGACGCATATTGTCCCGATTTATCGATTTTCAAAGTTAATTAATATTTTACTGGGCCTTTTTACAACGTAATAACGTATTCTTTTACACGCACAGTTTTATGTATAGAATCAATTAGACAACTTTTATTTTAATTTGACTCATGAAAAATAGTTAACAGCTCGTCTTTAATTTATAGTTATTCCCTAACTGTTTTCAGTTGATAGTCCAGTCGATTATGATGATAGTATATTCCAGGCAGGAAAATAGAAAATAAGGTGCTGCATTCATTCAGATTCGTGTTATTCAGCTGATTATCTACACTGTTTTCAACGACTCGCCGTATGTGTAGTTGTCTCCGGAGGGGGGGGGGGACTCCAACACCGATTGTCCTGTCCCGACTTTTTCTTAAGAAAATTTGGCAACCCTGCTCATGTCACTGATATAGAAAGGTGACTTCAACTTTCGCCTATTCAAGATTCGCCTAATAACCTCAGGCAATGGAATTTACTGATGATAACCCAAGAGAAAGTGTAGGCGAGTCTTGAATTCAAGATTCGCTTTTCAAGATTTGCCTAATGCGAAATTATGTTGGTAGTACTGACAAGAAATGACACAAAAGTTTGTAGTTTCTAAATTTAAAAAAAAATGTATATTAAAAAAATACATATGAAAAGAATATAATCACAATTATAGTATATGACTAGATATTATGTGTTTGACAACGAGCTGTAATAATGTTACACGAAGCTACAAAATGTCTTACAGAAAACATAAAGTGAAGTGACAGAAATCCTAAGAGATTTTGCATAAGTCATAAAATAAACAAAGCACCAAAAATCACTAATCGGAAGTAAATAAAATGCAGTGAGACACTGCATCAACGTATTGTATTAGCCTTCAAACCTACTTATGTCTTCAACGTATTGTTTTTCTTGCGATTCAAACCTACTTTTGGGTTCCACAATACGTCAATTAAAGCGATGCAACTTTGCCTTTCTTGATTTAGCGACGTGTCCCATCTGCAGTTGACAAATTGTCATTTCATTTTCTGCTTCCTCCTGTTTCAAAAGATTTATAAATCTGTATAAATTTAAGTGTGTATCCCCTGCTTTCTTGTTTATTATGCTTGTGCCCACTGATAGATTAAGCTTGTGTCGCTTAATCTTGTATCTGTTTCTTTCAATCGTATTTTTCTTATGATTTAAAACTCTTATGACGAAGACAGATTTTATCAACCAGCCAAAATGATTAAATACATGAAAATATAGGAGGAAACATGGATGATGTGATAATGTTTTCACATGAACTTTCTAGGAAATGACATGACTTTGTTCCAGAAAGGGAAAAACTTGTTAGAAATTACTCGAGAGATAGACAGTTAATCGCAACAGGTTGCAAGTATATTCAACAAAAATACCACAAATCCTGAAGTACTAGTAAAAGTGGGATAACATCTCCAGTTACGTTTTTACTCTCTATTAATATAGTGTGAAGTAGCACAATAGATATTATATATATATATATATATATATATATATATATATATATATATATATATATATATATATATATATATATATATATATATATATATATATATATATATATATATATATATATATATTCTAAATTTGATTCTCCAACCTAGACGTATTATTCTGATATTTGATACACCGAATGGATCTGATATTCCAATGTCCAACATTCCATAATTCAATTTTTAATACATGCGTGGTATTTCGATTTTTACGTGAATATCTATGAGCAATGCGATTTCCCATTCTGATTCGACAATCATGGATATCACGAAATTACAAATTATAGGTGTAAATAGTGCAACTTTTAAATTTTACTTACGGCATCCTTTATTTAAGAGAAGATGTTTCCTTAACGTACCTGTAAGAAAGAAGAAAATTACGTTAACATTAGAGAAAAGAAAATAATTAAACATATTTGATGTTGAGAAAGCATAATATTTGGTACAAGTTCGTTTCGCTTCATATTTACACCAACTCAGTGATACGGTTTGTCAGGTTGGGTTAATACAGGGTGTTTCAAAATGATTATCAGGGTTTTAAGGCTTTGAAATATTTATTGCAATTATAGATAATACATCAAATGAAAGAGCATCTCAAACAATTTTGCATGCACGCATGCGCATGCATTGTTTCGTCTGTCTGCGTTTGAAAGCGCTAGTAGCAAATATGGCGTCTAGTGAGCAGAAAGCTTTTTTGTGTTTTACATTTTGCACAGACTGAATCTGTAGTTACAGTGTAACCGTCTGTGTGAAAAATTTTAAGGAGAGGCTTACAACTACGTCCTTATCGTTTGCAGTTGCTACAAGATCTACAGGCTACGGTTTACGTGTCAACTTCGCAAATGAAACGTTGCTGCATGACAATGAAGGTTTTCTGGATCATGTCGTCTTTAATGATGAATCGACATTTCACCTAAATGGCGATATAAACACTCATAATATTCACATCTAGGGGTCAGTAAATCCCCACGAGATGGTATAGTTGCATGGACACTCCCTTAAATCGAATGTGTTTTGTGCCATGTTCCGGTGGAAAGTTTATGGACCTTTCTCGCCTATCGACTCGATATTTGCCACGTAACGAATGGTGCTCACATCGAACACTGTTTGAGCAAAAGCTGCTTGAGTTACTCTGTCATTTGATGTATTACGTTAAATGTAATAAATACTTCAAAGCCTTAGTACCTGGATAATCATTTTGAAGCACCCTGTAGAGTGATCTTGTATATCAGTGTTGTTAAGTGATGAATTACACTTAAAATGAACAAATGATAAAATATTCTGGTGGCTTCAAAAATAATGTTATGCTCTAAAGATTACAACGACTCACCAAAGGTAGTCGTCAACCCTGGTTCGGCTAATAATATAAGTAAAATTTTTAGTGGCAATAATTGTTTACACCTTAAAATATCTTCAGTAATTATATCCACTAGTATTATTACCTTTTCTACTGAAATTACAAGTCGATGATGAGTATTAAATAATTTATTCGTTGATTCTCTTTTAACGTATATTCACACAAACTGTCTTGCAATCATACATGTTAATTAGGTATCCATAAACAACTACATAGCAACCAACTATACAATAATGTATATTTCTTACATATATTAAGACATTCTTCTTTTGTTATTTTTAATTAACATTATATCAGGTATAGTGCTTGTGTAGAAGCACTTTCTGCCCAAGATACAGGTAATTTTCAACCAATACAAAGTATCTCGTTGTATAAAATGTCGCCCGATAATGGGACTAGATATAAAAGTTACAAGGGAGCTTGACTTTTATATTTAAGAACCATTGGTCCGCTTATAATAATGATATTACATTAATTATGTCCTTTACATTTTGATCGCCCCTCATATATAACTTCATTAAGTTTCCTTCATATAGATACATTTATAATAAATCTTTTATTCCATTAATATTTATCTTTTATTATAAAAACGTCGTCGCTTACTAATATAATCAACGAAGGGTGCGAAGTCAAAAACGTAAGAGGCAATTACATTTTAAAACATAAATCACAATGATCAACAGTTTCAATTATCATTAAAAACGGTGATGTTAAAAAAAAAATGTTTGATCTTTCCAGGGCGCATTATATAATAACTACGTTAGATGATATTTTTGATGTATACATCGTATCAATAAGGCGTCAGAATACAGAAGAATCTTATTCGAGTAACATATAACGTCGACAGCGTCACAAAGTGTCGTATCTCAAAAAAATCGAAAATTGAGATATTTTACTATGTAGTTGCATACACTGACTTCTACAATTTTCCAAAGCGACACATCTGTAATGTGCGTTGTTTTGACGGTGGTGATGACGTCACTGTGTCGTATCTTGAGATGAAGGATATAAACCATTTTCACAAACAGTCGTATCTTGAGTTACGACAGTTTGTGAGCAACAGATCTTTCGCAACTGGACAGATACGCCTATATTCAAAGCAATTTGTTTATATATACAAAGTGGCCCAAAAGTAAGTATACAGTCCCGTACTGATAAACTCATTGCTTTTTATATCATTTCTTATTGTTATCCATCAGGTAGACATAGTTTCTTTATCATTTGTTCCTAATGTATTTTTACTTATATCTTAAGCTCGGAACAGCCGAAGCAAATAAACTTATAAGCTAGAATGTTATACTTGATCAATGCGGGGCTGTATGCATATATATTTACACGGCATGGGGCGTCCTCAGGTTGCGGATCGACATGACATGACATTTTTGAGTTTTACGTCCCACGGTTATGCCGGTTAGGCTAAAGGAGACGGTGATTATGAGAAATGAATGAAATGATGGAATGAAGAAAGTGGGAGGAAACGGGAGAAAGCCGAGGAAAGCCACGCACACGCTATTTGTCCACCACAAAGTTCACTTGGCGAGAGAAGGGTTGGAACCTGCGACCCCATGAACCAGAGGTGAACGCTCTACCACTGAGCCACCGCGGCCCCAGGTTGCGGATCGAGGAGAAGGCCTTTAGATATAGAGGTTAGCTGCGAAGATACTGAATAAGCAGTTGCGGGCAGACAAGGAGTGGCCCTCCAGCTTGGGGGTTTGGGTGAGCCTAACAAACTCATCCTCTAATAGAAAAAAAGACACTTTCAGAAACAATCACAGAAGCCTCGGACCAAGACTGATAACTTGGCATGACATCTGCAAAAGAAAGTGGATATGAGATTTGGAACATGGAATATTAGAATTCTTTATAGGGAGGCGCGTTAAAATCCGTAATGAATGAGTTGGAGAAATACAGGATGGACCTAGTAGGAGTTCAGGTTGCTTGCTATGATGGGGTATGCGGAACAAACACGTAAGAACATCAGAGAAATTTCTCTCCGATTCTTTGAATCTAGGCATGGACAAAATGAGGGAGATTCAGTCCACAGTGCTATAAGCACATCTATTAAGCACTGTGGCAGTAATTTTGTATCCTCGCAACTTGAACCGATTGTTAAACTGGCAAGGAAAAAGAACCCATATACCGTTCATTGTATTGACAGAAGCGATGTATGAGATTAGATCTCTGTTCCAATGTCTTTGTATTCTGTCAGTTAGACGTAACGAAAATGGAGACCCAATCAATCGGACGGAAATGCGCGAAGTGAAAGTGAACAAAGACTATCCAAACTGCATTCAGTTTAAGACAAGTCATTTTGAAGACACTGAAAACTATTTCCCTGAAAAGAACGCAAATTGAATCCACCAGATAGAAGTTCCTACTTTGCATACTTGTCAAAAATGATCGCTCCAGAGAAGTACGAGGACTTGTTTTGATTGATTGATTTTTAACGTCCCTTTCAGCAGCGAGGCTATATGAGACGTGGACCTATTGATTTACGTGGAATCCGAACCACATGAGCTTCCGCCGGGAATCGAGCCCGGGTCTCCCACGCCTACGAGAACTCGTTATCATTGTGTCCGGGCCCAATTCCAATCATTCGAAACCCTGAACATGTTCAATTTTACAGAAATTTAATACATTAGCCATCCTTCTCAAGTGCAATATCAAAGCATGCAATTTGCTAATTACTTTGCAAGATTTTATATTCTGGCAACGACAACTTGATAGCATTATTTTATGTTATGGTTAGTATGCTCTTAATATTGCGTTTCTTGTGTGTTCTCAGGAATTTCGTTTTACCCTCAAGAATCTCAGGAAGCATTTATTAAATTATTTTGTGTAATAAACACGAAGTTTTTCAATAAAAAGTGCAATATATTCGGATTCTTCATCTATTAATGTAGTTATCAGTATAGAAAATATGCGTCGTATCTTTCATACAAGAGAGGATTACCATCGTCACAAACTGTCGTATCTTTTTCCCGCCAAATTTTCCACAAGCTTTTACAGGCAAATTCCATAAAACTTTCTACACTGATTTCTTATGCTTTAAGTTATAACTTGGTAAATTTTCTCTCCTTTCGGTAAAATAGATTTTGAGTTATGGCTGTTCAAAGTTGTGTGAAAACCTAAAAATCGCTCTCCTGAAAAGTTTAGAAAACTGAGATACGACAGTTTGTGACGCTGTCGACGATAAGGTGGCGCATGAAGACAGTCGTCGGATAATTAGCTTAATAGAATGAACCTTATACTTAACATAATCTTTGACAATTAAGTTCCAACACAAATCAATATAATATAAATAACCTTTGCTTTTAATCAATTATGAATCGAATTATAATTCTTCACATTAACAAGAAAGAATTAAAATCATTTGAAAATTATCATTTGTTGAAACAAACGTGATAAAGTATCTAAAAGTCATAAGGGTTGTTTTCATTATTGACATTAACACATAAATTTGAAGATAAATGTTCATAAGAATCTATAGCTGATATGGGTTTAACCCTTACTTCATCAACTGCAGTCAGTTTAAATTCGTACTTGCATATGATTCTAATAAAGTACATTGTACTGCACAATCGTGATTATGTTCCGCATTATTTTGTACATGAATTGCGTCATGACTTTGATTTTGATACGAAGTGCCATCTCTTGGACTACGGTTATTATGTCTATCCATAGGATTTATAGCATTTCTAGAATTTCGCCATGTATTTCGACTGTTTTTGAGTCTACTTCGATTAAGTGATCTGACATAATTATTGTCACGATTGGTTAGGTTAGGTGGATTCCCATCATATCTTTGCTTATTTTGTTCGTTCTGATTGTTTAAATTTGCTCGAATTAAGTTATTACGGATATTTAGATTCCGAACAGGTACAAGGTGATCTGAATTGTTTTTAATTTTACCTACTCCCGCTTGATGATTCAGTGCCTGATATTGAGTTTCATAACATTGGACAAGCATTAATAGGTGATTAAAACTCATGCACTGCGTAGAAAACAGGATCTGTTGTAGTTTAAACGGTAGTAGATTTCGAATAGATGCAATCACTCTAGATTCCGATTGCAGTGGATTTACGACTTTTAATTCGTTATACGTATTTACAACAAAATCAACAACAGATTTGTGCAAGCGAGGATTAAAAGGTTGGTTTCTAATCGTGGCATCTCTGCAAGTAAAAAGTCGTTTTCATAATTTGCAATCAGCGCGGCTTTGAATTCCTCATATGTATTGACGTGATCCCGTACTGCTTTAAACCATAAAGAACATGGTGGGAGTAATAAATGAGGGATTAGTTTCATATATTGGGATTTATCTATACACATTATACTGCACTCATCCTGAAATTTTTCTAGGAAAGAAGTAGCATTTTCATTACATTTACCACTAAACTTACTCATAGCACGTATTTCGCTCATCTTTACGCTTAACTTTACATTCCTTTCACCATTTCGTGTTCGTGTTGAGTGACAATTTCTACCTACTGCGTTATGCGTGGTTCCACCATCTCTTTTCCGCCCATCTGTATTCCTTGGTTGAATTCTTTCCAAAATAATGTCCTCATCGGATGGATTACTTGAAGAAGAGATAACGTAAGGCCCACGTTGATCTGCTGCGGGTGAATGCGAGGTCATCTCTTGTGAACAAGGGAACTCCAAACGATCATTAACCATGTTGTTGTGATATGCGTTGTCCTTAATCTGTAACGTCCTAATTTCCTCTTGTAAGGTAGATATCAATTGAGTATTTGCACGTATTTGGTTAGAATTATCTGTGACCTGAATCTTTTGCTGACGAACAGAAGATTCTATTACTTCCAAATCCTTTTTTACACAATTGACTTCTTGGATTACATGGTTGTAATTATCCTGGCAATCTTCAGATAATCTTTTTAGCTTTTCATCGAACTGTAATGTGATGTCTCTCACCGCCTGGATAACAGATTGTTTCGTCTCTTCTGATTTTTGATCTATTTGCTCCAATCGTTTACTTAACTCTTCATATTGCCTACTTGATTCTTCGGATTTCTGCTGGACCGTTTGCTTTAATTCTTCCGACATCTGGGCTAAATTTTGTGCTAAATTTTGTTTCATGACTTCTAAATCGTCTTTTCGGCTTTGTTCCTGTCGCTGTAATGCCATTAAAATTTTGTCTTCTAATGTCAACATTTCGGGTGTAATGGGAGCTATATTTTGCTCGTTGTTAACACTATCAACAGTTTCATTCTCTACTATCTCACCGATCATAATTTTTCTTGTGATTATTCTACCACTTCTAAGTATAGTTGAGTTCGTATTCATGAACCTTCTTACTGAGGTAAATTCACCCTTACTTTAGACTTCGGGATATGAATTTACAAGAATCCCGGCTGAGGTAAACCAAAAATTTTACAACGACTCACCAAAGGTAGTCGTCAACCCTGGTTCGGCTAATAATATAAGTACAATTTTTAGTGGCAATAATTGTTTACACCTTAAAATATCTTCAGTAATTATATCCACTAGTATTATCACCTTTTCTACTGAAATTACAAGTCGATGATGAGTATTAAATAATTTATTCGTTGATTCTCTTTTAACGTATATTCACACAAACTGTCTTGCAATCATACATGTTAATTAGGTATCCATAAACAACTACATAGCAACCAGCTATACAATAATGTATATTTCTTACATATATTAAGACATTCTTCTTTTGTTATTTTTAATTAACATTATATCAGGTATAGTGCTTGTGTAGAAGCACTTTCTGCCCAAGATACAGGTAATTTTCAACCAATACAAAGTATCTCGTTGTAAGATAAAGCGATCGTCTCTGATGTGAGAAGTCCCTACTTTGATCTCAAGCAATGTGAATTTTTGGTGAACAGTCTCATGTCTGCGGAATTTCTAGAGGTTCTCCTGTTTCCTCCCATCATCTTATTCCAGGGATTCGTTCGTCAATTATATGTCTTCCTTGGCGCAAAGAGCATAATTATGAGACTTTAAATTAGTAAAAGTTCCTTGTAATTTTTTAACGTAGAAAACGTTACCCTTCTTCTGTTTCCCCACTGTCAAATCAAAGATTTTGGCGTAGGAAATTTTTCTTTGCTAACTTTTGTTTACTACATTCTAACCTAAACAAACACGTTAATTGTGTTTTCTTCACTTAAAGTAATAATAATAATAATAATAATAATAATAATAATAATAATAATAATAATAATAATAATAATAATAATAATAATAATAATAATAATAATAATACTTTCAGTTAAGTAAGACCAAATTACACACTAACGAAGGTTTCACTATCTTCGATATTTCAGTCTTAATGTCTTATAATGCTTATGATTATTTTTTTCATATGCTTTTGCTTCCATAAATTAGGAAAACATATTTTTACTTAACACATAATTATAGTTACTTAACCCTTTAGTGCATATGATCCGAAAAATCGGATGTTGTGTTAATTACGATTTAATTCATTATAACCTCACAACCAAAACTTTTGCGAGCAAAACATTGTTACCCGATCCTTTAACAGTCTTGTTGAGAGGGTGTTATTGTTCTCGACAAACTTGCACTTCGGATTTACAGGGCAAATCTTTCAAAAGCGGCCATTGTAACTGAAATATCAATAAAGTTTCAAGTACACGACTGTTAAAGAAATGTAAATTCATGTCAATAACTAAAACCGTAAACAAAAAGAAAAATAAAAAGCAAGTGTTAATGTTGTATGAAGAATAAAGTATTATTTATTATAAAAACACTGGTGAAATATAGCCTATTAGTGAAGTATTTCCCGTGCATGTGATATTTTTTATGGTGCTTGCCGTCCACTACAATCGAGAATTTCAGGTAGAATCCGCTACAGTCGTTTAAAGTGCTCTAAACATACCCCAAAATAATAAACTGTAATCAAATATTTCCTCTAGGAAACTTCATGCACTAATGGGTTAATCTATACGGTATAGATAAAAATGAAAGTCACTAGGATCGTGATTTCGTACCTCGTGCACTACCCAACAGATCTGGATTAAATCTTTAACATAGATGAGGTTCGGGCCTGGGACGGTTTTTATCATTTCACTTTGACGATGCAACTTAGAGAAGGGGGAGGGAAACTCTCACAAAAAACAAACATGAATAACATAGAAAAAATTCTGCATAAATATTTAATGTACTTGGCGTATACGGAGATATAAATATATCCGAAGACATACAATAGTCAATCTTTAAATTAAAACTTGAATACATTATTGCCCCCCTTTGGAAACCACAACATGGGCGCCCTTGGCACAGCGACGAATAATGCAGCTTATGTTGTTTCTATATAAATTATTTAATAATAAAATCGACTGCACCAAGGGCGCCCATGTTGTGGTTTCCAAAGGGGGGCAAGTATAAGCGACATTTCAAATATAGTTTCAAATTTTGCGGTAACTGTTCTAAAAAATCTACTGGGTTTTCGATCTTCCGAAGTACGGTAGGCTACAATTTCCTCTAGGGAGGGGCGAGCGCCCCACCTTACTTCGAGAATTTAAAATACGCTCTCCTATAAATGTAACTCGTCTTGAAAATTTCTTAATTACTTTTACTGCGGCAGATTATACTCGACTGCAAACAAGAGATCACCAGCATGGAGATTGAGTACAACCTACAATAGGTTAACAAAATACACAATAGATTTGGATATAAATATTAATATTCAAGACAGATCTTTGTAATCTAATAAGAAATAATTGTAGATGAAAGAACACTAATGATATTGCAACCTCGTTATAACTATAAGTGTTATTATAATATGAATATAAGAATGTGTGATAATTGTTTAATACATTTAACGGACACTGCGATTGTTTTTTTTTTTTTTTTTTTTTTTTTTTTAGCCAGTTGTCTCTAGAAATAAGTAAATAAATATTTAAAAATGACCCGAAAATAATCGGCATTAGTGCCGAATTCATAGTTTTCGGGTCGCTGAGATTAACAGTAACACTTCCGATGCCGTTTAAATCCAAATTCAGCCCCGCAACTTGGAGGAGAGGGAAGATATATAAAAAAATATCGAAAATGACCGATATTATTGTCAAATCCATGGTTTTTGGGGTCACTGAGATGACTAGTGACACTTCTGATCCTGTTTAAATCCAAATTGAGCCGTTCATGTCCGAAATGAAACGTATTCTCCACGTGTGAAGAACGGGTATTCTGCTAGTACATGTATAGGGAAAGACGGGGCAGAATGGGCTGGTGGGGTAGAATGGGGTACTCCTCCGATTTCCTCACTATGGTGTTGCAGCCTAGCAGAAGCAGAAGGAAACTGAATGTCCAGTCTCCTCTCTCGTGTGAAGAAGCTGCGTCAGGGTTGGAGAAGGCATGTGGCATGTGCTAATTGTTTTAATGTTTGGGCTGTGGTTTTCGATGTCTGTTGCAATATCAAGAGAGACAAAGCTCAAGAAAACTCAAATAAGAATGCACAGAATGCTGAAGTCGTAATTATAGGTTCAGAGTATCATAGTTGTTGTATGTTTTAGTGACTATAATATGTAATCTTTCCCACGCAGTTACTGTTGACACCATATGAAGCACCAACATGTGTAGCGGGGCGGAACGCAGTAGGGGTGAAATGGGCTACTGATATCACATTGCAACCAACATAAGAAACCCAGACTAGCGAGAAATGTCTACAAACTGTTCCAGGAAGTTGTTCCCTTGCAGCACCGAAACCAGGACCATCGTTGTCATCACTGAACCACATCTCCCAGATGTGACCACGGTTTCAGGAAGTAGACATCTTGGCGAATCGATTCCAGGACCTTCGTCGCCAACGACAAGAACGCATATTCCGGACGTAACAACATTTTTATGCATGTCACCGAAGAATATTTCACCTTTCTCCAGAGTTAAGACAGGTAGCAAGAGACTGACCAAAACACGAGGAAAAGCAGCAATATTGGCATCATCGTCGTATAAAGCAGCATTCGAAACAAGAGCCAAGGAGAGGAAGCAAAAGGTAGAAGAAAGAAGAGGAAGCAGCAGGGCAAGGAGAAACTTGCGAAGAAGACATTGAGTATGCAGAAGATCTGACAGCAGGAAGAAGGAAGAAGAAATTGAGCGCTAGTTCATCAGAGGTCGCTACATACCTTTATTGTGCTAGGTGGTATATTCCTAATCTAATGAGGGACAGATTGCGTGTATACTGTGCAATCTTTGTTCGCATAATTCGTGTGAAGGTGTAGATTGTGACAACGACGAAGACGTTTACATTTGTAAGTACTGCCAGCCGTAATTCAGTGTACTCCATTGTGCTCCGTGTGTTCACTGCAAGCGAAAAAAACATTACTATCGATAAACACGTGCGCGTTCTTAGATTTGGACACATATCAACCAACTACTGATGTTTTTTGTACCTAGAACTTCAAATAACATATTACCTTCATTTTTAGTATTTTAGTATTCTCTTGTCATTTTTATTACATTTAGATAGCCATTTATGTGAAGTACCCCGTTCCTCCCCACCTTTTCCTAATTTATCTGCTATCAGCAATTAATTCTGAATTTTCTAATTGGAAGGTGTGATATTTTTTTTTTTTTTTTTTTGTAGGAGAGATATAAAATGCAAAAGCCATCTGCAGACTACATATTTACTCACACCAAAACGCATCTACTAGCCATAATTTAAGCACGAGCTGCGCGAGATTTTTTTTCTTTCTTGTTAAGTTACGGAAAATCCGATAAAAGTTTTAAAATTAAGCAATAAGAACATTAATTAAAATAAAATTATGAAAATTACTTTTATAGGTTTGCTGGTTTAGGATCTTAGCGATGTAATTTTATTATTCTATTATATTTTATTTCTGTTATATTTCTATATATAGGTATATACTACATTTCTATTATATTTTAAGTTATGGACTGTACTGCTAGGCTTCACTTAACACTTGTTACGCCCCAGGTTTAAATTTGATTCTTCTGATTACAAAGCGCCAAGTAATTGCTAAATGAATAGTTTCAATCCCTTCCGGCGTCCTCAGTAATGATGATAAGATTGGACCAATGTCCAAGGGCGCCGATTTCTCTGTAAATTTGGGAGGACTCATTCAGATGCAGAAGGTATATATATATATATGAGGATTTAAAGACAAATTTCATTCAAATTATGCCAAATATTGTATATTCATAAATACAAAAGGGAGGCCCACATGAGCTTTGGGGGCCGGGCCCCCCAGGAGCGGCGCCCTTGCCAATGTCCATGTTTTCGGATTTTTTATATTTAAAATTAAATTTAATCTGGCCTTCTATCACATATATAGAGGGTACTTTTAACACTTGATTTAGGTTTAGGCAATCCAATTTAATGTGTAGTTGATAAATACTTCATTTTCAAATGCATTATTGTGAGTTTAGTAATTATTTATTTTACAGCTGATATGGCGCTTGTTGCAGAATGTGAAGATAAAATCAATAAGATGTTAAAAAATTTGAGGAAGGGCTGCGAAGAATATTGGATGAAAATAAATGTTAGAAAAATAAAACCATAGTTATTGGAACGAAAGGGTCGGTATCAAATGTAGACGTAGGAAAGGAAGAAACAAAACAGGTGCCTAGTTTTCGATATCTGGGCAGTATTATTAGTACTGATATGAAGTGTGAACGTGAAATAAAAGCAACGATAAGAATGGCGAAAGAAGGATTTCAGAAGAAGAAAATGCTATTTTGTGGGACCTTGAATAAAACACTCATAAAGTACTTCGTGTAGAGTATTGTACTGCATGAGTCAGAAACATGAACATTGGGCAAAAATTATGACAAAGACTGCAAACTTTCGAAGTGTGAGTGTGGAAAAGAATGGAGAGAATTGGCTGAGTCGAGAGGAAAACGAATGAGAGGGTGTTAGAAATGGTGCGGGAGAAGATAACAATTTTAGATATTATTAAGAAGAGGAAGAGAAAATGGTTGGAACATTTGCTAAGAAGGAACTGTATCATAAGGGACGTGCTAGAGATTATAGTGGCAGGAAAGAGAGGAAAGGGGAGAAGGAGACTACAATTAATGGATGATATCAAAACAGAGAAACTGTACGCAAAGACGAAGATGTTACTCGAAGACCATGTAGCATGGTAGCTTCTCAATTGCAGGAAGCGACCTATCAATAATGGCAAAATTCCTTTAATAAGTAGGAGGAGTCATAATAGTTAAGAGTCTTCATCCCGGCGAAACTAAAATACCGCTAATTTTACAGTTATTATGTGATATCTTCAAATAGATAATAGATAATTGAAATATGGAACAAGAGCGCCCTAGACAATATTATTTTGCGTAAGGTACCGTTATCACAAGTCACCTAGTGGCTTTCCGTTTCCAGCTGTTTAGAAACGCGAAAATAAATGCCGATTTTAAAAATGGCTCGAAATCGAAAGCAGATAAGTGAGTCGTGATAACGGTGTGTCATATAAAATAATATTGTCTAGGGCGCTCTTGTTCCACATTTCGATTATCTTTTATCTATTTGAAGAGATCATATAATTACTGTAAAATTAGCGGTATTTTAATTTCGCCGAGATGAAGACTTTTAAGACGTAGAGGCCTCATCTCTGGTACGAGGGGTTCTTGGTTCGATTCCAAGCCATGTCCTTGGGTTTTCTTAAGGTTTTCCTATTTCCTCTCATACTCTTAGTTTATCGCTTATTTCATAATCAATCTCTTTTATTAATAATTCATCCCCAATAACCTCAAGCGCACAACTGTAGAGCATTAAAGTAGAAATTTAATTTAATTTGATTTTATTCGACCATTCTTATAGTATCAATGATGCATTTTCCATTCTGACATTACATGTTCGTACATAGTGTTTCACTGCATTGATGCAATCTTCATATATTTTTATTCGTTAGACATTACAGTTTTGACATGAACTACTGTTGCCATTACTTTCGTATCCTCAATATGTAATACATAAAAGAGAAAAAAAGAAACGAAAATTATCTATTAACGATTGATTCTTACAATTTTCACAACTTCCAATTAATGAAGCTTGACAGATCAGATAATTCACGTTCATGAGGACCAAAATCTCACGGTGTTAGATGAAAATATGAAACGTGAAGTAACGAAACTTGTGAATGGATAAACAGATGCTATGTGGTTGGTTCATCGCTCTCTGACGTGAAGTTCCGGATAATGACCTTCCTGGGGGGCTTGTTTCTTTAAGTCACAAGAGTGCATTTGCCGAAAGATCTTTCCTTCCCTTCTCTTGTTCATGAACGTGAAAGAAACAAGAACACTAGCAGCTAAAGGTAAGAAATTCTCACTAAAGAGTACAGGTGTCTTAAATGTAGTTATCTAAAGAAAGAAAATAAATAAATAAAAAGATTATCCGTACTCTGTTGATGCTTTTAAACATGACACAAAACATTGGTTATTCCTTCCTGTTTGCATTTGGGTACAGTGCAGCATTCATTGTAAACATTCCTGCATGCATTCACACGTACTATGTGTTCCATGTGTTGAATATTGTTTTTTGTTTCTCGTTACAGAACCGTAAATTGTTCCGTCGACTGGAGGTACCGGATGGTGACGATGATTTTGATTGGTGATTTGAAATGGTCTTCCTTTCCATCTTTTTCTTCCTCCCCCACAACCAATACAAAAACTGGTTCTAAATGAAAATCTTCAAGGCCACTGAAGGACACATGAGTAGTTGATGAAAAAAAAAAAAGACACCTTGTTCTGAAGTTCTTTTATATATAAAAGATTCCATCATCTGGCATTCCTGTCAGGTTTGTAAAAGACAACTGACTGACTAGGAAGCAACTTGGCTTTTCTCGAGAGGGAATACGGGTGAGAGAGAGAGAGATGTAATTGATCTTTTGGAACGCGTCAACAATTCACAGTTAATTAGAAAAAAGTAAGCATCTTTTACTCCTCTCTTTTCGTTCTAGAAAATAAATATTACTTCGAATTTTTCTTGTTTTCCAACCTGGGAAAGCAGATGTTCACATCGCATAGAGAGAGGACCACGTGGTCAATAATGAATTGGTCGCTGTTCCACGTTTGAGAACTTGTCTCACTCAATCTT
The DNA here is from genome assembly GCF_964235325.1 of Thermobia domestica. NCBI lineage: Eukaryota > Metazoa > Arthropoda > Insecta > Zygentoma > Lepismatidae > Thermobia > Thermobia domestica. The sequence goes on along the minus strand of NC_137454.1, from coordinate 381,621,771 downwards.
CATAAAGAATTTTTCTTGTCATTCTTGTTGAGCAGATCAATACACTTTATATTTACTTAGAAGAGACAATTTCATTACGAGAAGGCGGATTGAGAAAACAAATTATTTGTTGGTCTTTTTGATGGACAAGATTCTCAGTTCCAGCAAACACTACACGCACTTTGGTCTACCACTTCTAAGTGCAGTGTTGCCAACCTTTCTAATAAAAGTAATGACAACTACTTTAATAATAATAATAATAATAATAATAATAATAATAATAATAATAATAATAATAATAATAATAATAATAATAATAATAATTCCTTCATTAAACATTCACTGTAAATGTTGAATAATTGGGGTGACATACTACATCCTTGTCTGACTCCTCTTTTCACTATTGGTTTCTCTTTCTTTCAAGCGCAACTTCACTCGTTGTCCTATATACAGGTTGAGAATGAGTCGTCATTCTCTTGAGTTGAATCCGATTTCTTTAAATATTTTCACAGAAGTGTGGTCCAATTGACCCAGTCAAAAGCATTTTGCCAGTCAGTGAAAGACTACTATGAATGAATATTTTTATATTAATATATATAAACCAGCTATAAAATGATTACAGAGTACAGAGGTTCTTATCTGAAGATATATTTACAAGTAAAATATGTGCATGATTGTAAGGAGCAGTGGTGTACGCAAGGAAAGTTTCATGATCTTTAACCTGCTTTAAGGAACATGTGACGCGAAAATATACATTTACCTGGGCAATCACAAAAGCCTAGGTGAAAATAAGATGGAAGTGACAGAGATGAGAATGTTGGATAAGATGGGATGGAGTGTGACGAGGAAGGATAGAAAAGGAGCGATTATATAAGAAATAATATTAAAATGGGACTCTTGAGTGAAAAAGCTTCAAGAATGGATGCTGATATACAGATGGTGATCAGAAAAATGGAAACACCTGAACGAAATTGCAACTTACCAGATTAATATGGTGTCGGGCCACCTTTCGCCTTCAGAACAGTCTTGATGCGACGTGGGATGGAGGCATAGAGGTCGTGAATGGTAGCAAGTGGAAATTTACACTGTTCCTCGTGCAGGGCATCGGCCAGTTCTGTGTGAGAGAATGGAGGTGGAAATCGTCGCCGGAGTCGTATTTCCAAGACGGACCACAGATGTTCAATTATGTTGAGATCTGGGGATTGGGCGGGCCAGGGGAGGTGTTGAACTTCATCCCGATATTCCTCAAACCACGCTGCAACAACGCCAGCTGTGTGAATGGGTGCATTATCATCCTGGAAGATGGCGTCATTGTCCGGGAACAACATCCGGACCATAGGATGCAAGTGGTCTCCTAAAATTGCGACATAATCGTTGGCAGTGATTCGTCCGCTAAGTGTGACCACAGGGCCAACGAAAACCATGATATGGCGGCCCACAGCATCACCGAGCCGCCGCCATGTTTCACAGTTGGGCGGAGACACTACAGATCATAAGCTTCTTTGGGCGTTCTCCACACATAAACATGGCCCGTGGTTGAAAATAGGGTGAAGGATGACTCATCCGACCATATCACACGTTTCCAGTCCTCAACGGTCCAAGTTGCATGGTCGCGGCACTATTTGCGGCGTGCGAAAGCGTTATGGTCCCTGATGAGCGGTTATGGTCCCTGATGCAACACGACCACGTAAGTTCATGTCATGTAATTCGCGTCGGACTGTGATTGTCGAAACAGGGTGGGGGAGGTGCTGATTGAGATCCTCCGTCACTTGCTCCGCAGTGGCACGACGGTTCTGCGTGACAATGCGCTTTAATACCCGGCGTGACCTGTCACTCATGATTTTCTTCAGCCCACTGTTTCGCTTCCCCGATGTGCTTTTCCCGTGCGTTGTGTAGGCCGTCATCACCTTCGACACTGTCCCACGCGACACACCTAACACAGTAGCCACTGCCGTCACACTCACTCCACATAACCGCGCACCAATAATTTGCCCTCTTTGAAAATCTGAGAGGTCTCCCATTTTACACTACCTCCGTCTGCTGCAGCCACTGGACACTGCTGTTCCACTGCGCCTGACGTAGTATGGAGACCGACCTAACACACCACGATCAGCGGTCCGGCGCTGCGGGCGCCACGACACCACTGCCAACCCATACATCTGACGTGTTGCCAACTACATGTGTTTCCATTTTTCTGATCACCATCTGTAGCTAGCACATCTAGAACGACTACACTATGTTGCTAAAGGTCACCGTACAGTGGTAACATGGGCGGCGATTAGGGGGGCAAGAGGAGGCAGTTGCCCCCGCACTTTTTTGAAGTGCCCTAATTTATATAATTTCATTTGGAAATGTAAACAGGGTGTCCAAACAATTTGGAGAAAAGATCTCTGACTTTTCTCTGACTTTCCATGACGAAAGTTCCAGATTTCCCTAACCCCTGAATAACTTAAAAATGTTGAAAAAAGGAAGAAACTCCAGCCTCGACACTCCCCATAGTTGGCCTTGTTCTCTTCCGCTTCTGTTTCTTTCTTTTTTCAATTTTCTTTCCAAAGGAATGTAAATTTACAAACATATGCATTAGGCCGATATTGATTAGGCCTACATATTACTCAAAATGTAAAGTTACAAACGAAAGTGTGCAGTATACAGAGTACTTAAGATATGAAAAAAATTACACATTACAATACCAATTGCACAGCATTATAATATTGCCTATAGCAATAAACAGTTCTTACATGATTTTACTGATTATTAAAAAGAAAGAACACACACATATTATGTAACACATACTTTTGCTGCTGCAGTTGTTAAATGCAACAAATTTAGAAATTTGTTTTCATATTTTCTCGCATAGTTTTCTTCTCATTGATCTGAATGTCCTTGTCTTCGCAGGTTAATTTTCCATTCTTCCTCCAGCTCCTTTAGTTGTTGCTGAATCTTCCGTGTCTCTCTCCTCTTCTCGTCTTTAGCATTTATTTCTCTTTTCTTTTCCAAATACACCTGATATTATCTCATTGAACTTCTCACTGAATTTATCATACTTCTTGTAATTATTAATCCTGATGATCCACCTATTCTCATCACAGAATCATATATGATCCGTTGAGCCACCAGAGATTCTTCTTGTAAGTTGTCAACAATGAGAATTTTATTTATTGTGAAACGACTTTCAAAAAATGCGTTCCCGTGAAAGAAAAAACACATTTCATAACTGACCATAAGTCAACGAAGTTCTTCCCATTTCCTAAGACTAACAAGTCCAATACCATCTCTATCATTGGCTATGAATTCATTCGACTGTTCCTTAAATTCTTCAGTCTGAGCTTTCACTGTGAGCTGGAGATACTATTTCTTCGCGTTCTCAGCCACTTGTCCAGATATCCTTTTGGCACCATGCAATTCTTTTAGGACAGCGTCTACTCTTTTGAGCAAATATGCCAGGACGTAGTTAGATGTGTTTTTCGCACAAAATTAGTTTCAACTACTATATCAGAGAACACTGACTCCCTCAATATCATCATTGAGAAGACCCATTTTGCATCCAGGAACAGTAAAGAACCAACCCTATTTCATAAATTCAATAATTGAACAATGGACCTAAATCGATTTTCTCCTGACTTTCCCTGACCAATCTGTCATTTCCCTGACTTCAGCTGATACATTTTTACTTCCCTGACCTTTCACTGACTTGCACTTATTTTCCAGAATGTGGGCACCCAGGTAAAGGTTTTGTATGTATTATTGTTTCATAAAAAAAAAAAAAAAAAAAAATGGTGCCATATGATATTTACCGTTGCGTGGGTACATATTGGTTATTTGTCTTCCCATGGAGCAAGCTACAGGAATTGCGTTTTAATTGCAATTCAAAGCAATTAATATTGCAATTGCATATTTCTTTAAATGTCATATAGCATATGCTTGCAGTACTTACTGTATTTCACTTTCTAAGACTAAAAACATTCATTTAATGGCATGTGTGGAATTAAAAATATAAATTGTTCATTAATTCCCAGTTTCAATATAACTTGTGCAAAACAAGCGTCATTATTCATTACTATTACGATTAATATTATCCCTTCTATTTATTTATTTTGCAAATTTATTAAATAATCTGATCACACAATTTTCCAGACAGAATTTTAAGATATTCATAAGCAAGAACTCAAATCTCTTCGTACACTTTCGTTGTTTAAGAGTATAAACGGCTAGTACCTACCTGTATTGCTCTTATGAATTTACTTAATAAAATAGAAATACGATATACGGCATTTTAAGTGAAAAAAGATAATACCCTATTAGTTATACAACCTTTCTTGAAACAGTGTTAGAAACAATCAGGAAATCTAACATTGATATACAATTGTTCAGATCATGTCTTGCCCCCCTACTTCTAACGTCCAACCGCCACCACTTAGTGGTACTGTTGGTTCGAAAGGTACAACATGTATAACCAATGGGATGTCGGGCCTCCTTTTACTTGAATTACAGCGTTCAGTCTTCTAGGTAGGCTAGCCACTAAGTTCTGGTACACCAATGGCGGAATTGAGCTCTATTCTTCCTGAAGCACGGTGAACAGTGCACGTTTGGTTGTTGGTCAAGTGGATCTGATAGGCAAACGACGCTCCAATTAATCCCAAAGATGTTCTAAAGGGTTCAGGTCGGGGTTTTGCGCTGACCAGGCAAGCGCTTCCACCTGATTATTGTCAAACCACGACTTAATAAAGCGTGCTGTATGAACAGGAGCATTAATGGGTTGATGTAGAAAGGAGCATGTCCCAAACTATTTCCATAGTGTCGGCAGCATGCTATAGTCTAAAATATCTTTGTACACACCATAAATCATCGACAGGTCAATTAAAATTAATGGGTCCAACCCAAACCAGGAAAAGAAAGACCCAAATCATGACACTGCCGCCACCAAATTTCACAATTGACACAAAACACTCCGGTGGACACCATTTCCCAAGCACTCGCCAGATTTATACGCGCCTATCAGAGTACCAGAGCTTATATGGTGATTCATCACTCCACATTACGTTCATCCACTGCTCCAAAGTCTAATTACGTTGCCCTTTGCAGCATTGCAAATGCTTCCATGCATTGGTGTGTGTGATTATCGGCTTCCTGGCGGCAGCACGAACATGAAAACCGACTACTTCTGGGAAGACCGTCCTGTCACTGGCCTGTGTACCTGAACTGAGACGAAAGTCCTCTGCAACCTCTGAAAAAGATGTCTGCCGGTTGCTTCGCACAACACACTTCAGGGTAATCCAATCTCGATCAATCAGTTTTTTGGGACTTCCAGAGCGAGACTTCGGTTCAGTAGTTCGATAGCGTTTCCACTTCACTATGACATCGCTAACTGTTGACCATAGCACGTTTAGCTGCTGATAAATCTCTTCTGACCCCATGTCCAAATTTATGAAACACCTACAATCATGTCCCTTTCGAATGCCTTCAACTTGTTCCTTTGACTCGTCGTGACAGACAACACGCGTTTGATGTTCCAGCATTTCTGCCTTCACTTATATCCCATCGGTAAAGTACACTGACATCATTCTGGGATCGTTTACTTGACGTGAAGGAGTGTCCGGTGACTTTTGGTAAGATGATGTATGTTAAAAAAAGAATTGAAAACCTGGAGCTAACATGTAAAAGGAACAGAGAAAGATTCAAGATGAGATGGAAAAAGAAGACAGAAATTGATTTCAGGGAGAAGGGATGGAGAATAAAGGACGGCCAGGATAGAGGAGAGGGGAAGAAAAGAACTAAAGATGGGAACACCGATTCCACAGAAACATCAGAAAAGCGGAGACAAAGAAGAAGAAGAAGAAGACCATATTAAGATAAATATGCAAACACCTGAAATGATATGAACTTGAGAGCTAGAACTCTCCTCTTGACGACTTTGGCGTGGGAGACTCAAGTTCGATTCCCGGCGGGAGTTCGTGTGCTTCGGATTCCATGTTAATCAGTAGGTTCCGTCTCATATAGCCTCGCTGCTGAAAGGGACGTTAAACTCAAAATCAACTCAACTCTCCCCTTGACAAATTTCTGCGTACGCAACTAGTAATGTGTATAGGAATCAGTGTTAAAAGCCAAATAACAACAAACAAATATGGTACTTAACAGTGAATATTTTTCATATACAGAACATAAATAAGTAAACTAATACATAATCTATTCAAATGGAATTAAAACTACCAACTACATCAGCGATTTAAGGAACGAAACAGGATTAATTAATTTTAGCTTTCAAATATTGTGTTTCCTTGCTCTGAATATTCCCACCTGATGTTAACGAAATATTGTATAGTTATAAGCCTATCAGATTACGTTCAGATTTTGTAGCCAACGCTACGGATGGACACGGGTCGAGCTAAAAGTCGACTCGACTCGAAACTCGAATCGAATTCGACTCGAGTCAAAGTTAATTTTCTCGAGTCTAGTTCCAAGCCGAGTCACAGTTTTGATGTCGAGTTTCGAGTTTGATAACTAGCTCGCTCGTTCAGATCGTGTCAACTCGGTCTGAAATTATGGCCTGATGAGACTGGAAAGCGAAAGCCATGAGAAATGTAAGCAGCAATGTGGAATACTTTTAGTGTTATTCATGAGAGAGGACATTGTCCACATCTCGTCTCGCCTCGATAACGAGACAACAATAGATTTTTATAACGAGATAGCCTCGTGAGTATCAATATAAGTATATATGTATAAGTATACTGTAGTTCTTACCGTCAAGAATGAGACCTGCACGATCGAATTCTTGAGCAAAAGCAAAAGCCAAACTAGTGATGTCCATCGGCTCGACTCGGTTCAACTGAACGAACAGCCCGAGCTGGCTCGGTTGTAATTAGAAACTTACTCGGTTCGACCTGGCTCGAGCTAGCTCGGTTGGGTAAGCTCTTGGCTTACTTCACTTTTTGGTCCGGCTCGATAGTGAATGAACTGTGAGGCGAGCCGCTCGAGCCATCGACAATCCTAAACCCGGGCCAAGCAGTTTTGAACATGCTTGGCCATGCCCTATATCTTTTTGATAAACTCCTTGCTCCTCCGGAACTCAAACCCCAGAACCTCGTGAACGATGTCCTTGCCTCTTGAAGACTTCTCGATGACAGACATTAGCAGTCAACTAGTTTTTAGTATTCAGATAAAACCGCCTATCTTTCATGGTTATACACGGTATTGTTATAATAATAATAATAATAATAATAATAATAATAATAATAATAATAATAATAATAATAATAATAATAATAATAATAAAAATGATAATAATTATATTATCTATGTAGGGTACTTGAAGAGAGTCCTTGAAACTACACACAGGATTTGGCTCGTTTTGGCTCGACTCGACTCGAAACTCGACCTGAATTCGAGTCAAGTTGGACTAAATTTTTCGAGCCGAGTTCTCAAGTCGAGCTCAAAGATGTCTGTTTCTAGTAGAGTCGAATTTCAGAGAAAATTCGCTCGAACTTGCTCGTGCCCATTTCTAGCCAACGCAGTTTCGCCAGTTTTCTCTTCTCTGCTGGTTTGGTGCATTAATGTTCGCCATGGATCATTCTTATATATTTTCGCGTGTCCTTTTTTTTTTTTTTTTTTTTTTTTTTGGCTGAAATTTTATTGCTGTCCCTAATTTCAACTCAAGAATCCTGAATACTAGTGCATCTCGAGCCTTTTAAAACCGAATATTTGTTCAACACTTGTGGTATTCCCCTCTCGCCTGCGGAAGTTCATGAGTTTAACGCCGGTGACATGGCTTTCCTTATGCAGACTTTTATCCCCTATAATCGCTTTGAAAATACTATTCCTTCGTCCTACCTTCGTATTGAAACTCCCTAATATAATTTTCATATGGTATCGCGGTAGTTGGTCAAACACACGTTTACTTCTTCGTAAAAAAGTGTCTTTTATAGCATCATGTGTACATTTAAAACAATAATATCACACAACCGACCTTAAGAGTAATAAAAGAAAGTCTATCATTAACAAATTCATCCCGCTTAGTTCTTGCTATTATTCTTTTATGAACGAAAAATCCTCTTCCTAGTTAGTGATTTTTATTCCCTTCCCCATACATGAACCTTAAATTTCCGGACTTCACTATTCCCTTTCCTTTCCATTTAACTTCCTGAACTTCTACTAGGTACATTTTGTAATTTCTCTAACTCACTCGTTACGGATTTTAACACGCCTGCTCTATGAACACTTCTAATATTCCATGTTCCAAATTTCATATCCATTCTAATATGATGATCTCGTGCCAAGTTATCAGTTCTGGTTCGAGGCTTCTGTAAATGTTTCTGAACAAGTACCTCCATTTTTTTTATTTTTTATTTTTTATTTATTTTTTACAGGATGATGTTTTTTAGCTTCACGTCAAACTCCGAACCTGGAGGATCATCCCTTGTCGACTGTCCGCGACTGCTTATTCAATATACGCAGCTAAAGTCTATATCTAAAGTCTTTCCAGCCTTAGAACAAAGTAGACGTAAACAAAGCGAAATGTATTGCTCCGCGGCTCACACGTGCTTCGGCAGCGAGAGACGTGAACAGCAAGATCGTCTGCTATCGTCATAATTTCCAAAGTGTAAGGCTACAGTTGGTTGGTAAATAATTAACTTTCTGACACTGACTACTGCTGTTAAATCCTTATATAAACGAGATTGCCTCTGTTCCTGTTGTCCTCTTTTATGTTTTATAACACGAGACGAAAATGTATTTTTGTCACACATCGTCGCCATGAAACTCTGCATTCTACAATAATTTTAAATGAGTGGGGTAGGCGCGCAAACGCATACGCATGCGCAGTAAATACTATATTTCCAAATACGGGTGAGGTTGAAATAAAGCTACATCTATTGTTGAATATTATATATATTGCGTTTATTATCACAAAATGCAGGATAAATTCAGATATCTTTATTTGAAATTATTATTTTTGTAGGGATTATATTGCTGTAGGATACTAGTGCACTGAGACCAACAACCAATCACTGGTCATCGATCTACTGGTAGTCAGGTGGGTTTGTTTACATCTACTTTTTTCTAAGGCTGGAAAGAAAATGGAGACCTTCTCAATCCACAATCTGAAGATGGTCCATGTCGTGGTGACAGAAACCGATATTACACAAATCGGATGTCTTATAGAACAGTAATATCTGTCAGTCGATAAATATCAGAGCAGAATATCGAAAAGCGGTTTTCTGCAGTCTATTCAATTCCAAGAACAGGTTTTCATCTCCTTTCCTAACCTTTTATTCAAATGGGAAGCGTAGAAATTAATCATATCCAGTTTGAACGTTGATCACCATGCACTTATGCCTTTGGTGCACTAGGTACAGTTTGACTTACGGTATTAGAACAACGAACATTACACAAAAGTTCAGATTCCACTTTAAAAGCTGTTGGTCTGCTCTTATATAGGTTCGTTTCTGCCCAAGAACGTAAACACAAAATCAATCAATCAACCAAATTATAGTGAATTCCAATAACATGAGCTGCATTGAGGTAGAAGACGCAAATTCCAGTGTTTATGAGAAACTAGCAGAAGAGCTCGTTTTTCCTAATTGACTAAACCATAGGTCTATGCAACCTGCAGGACAGTAGAGTACTTTGGGTTGCCTAATTTGGATGGTTTCTGAGAGTGCGCATTTCAGAGACGTTTCTGACAAACTAGCAGAACAGACAGTTTTTCCTAATTGAATAAACAATATGCAACCCGTAGCACAGAAGAATAGATTGGGTTTGTTTAACTTGAAGAGTTTGAGATCGCAAATTACGGATACGTTTATGGGAAACTAACAGAATAGCCTTTTTCTTTTCTTTTCTTTTTTTTTTTTTTTTTTTTTAGAATGGACTAAGCACTAAGCAAACAGCAGTACAGTAGAGTAGTTTGGGTTGTCTAACTTGAAGGGTTTCTTAGAAAATAAATTGCAGAGCTGTTTATAAGATAGTAAAAACTATTTTCTTAATAGACTAAGTGGTATGCAACCAGCAGTGCAGTAGAGCAATTTAGGTTGTCTAATTTGAAGGATTTCCGAGATATTTGCTGAATCTCCAAAACGTGTGGTCGTCTCCTCCAATCTCCGTCGAGTCCAAAGTCGATAAAATAAAAAGCATACACAATTTGGTGGTTCTAGCTGACACCTTTTTATGTGAAAATCTGAAGACAGACAGACACACGCACACATTCTTATATGTAAGGATAAGGATGGACATCTTTGGTCAATACTCCAAAATAGTCGTTTCATGTCGTTACGCAGGAAATCTCCATTTCAAACCAGTCTGGTTTCAACACGCTGAAACTCAAGGGATTATTTTTTTTAGAAAAACCTGTTGAATCTCAAGACAACTGAGGCTCTGTGTGATCCCTTATTTTAAAAATCCTAGGGACTCCCTACAGTTTTAATTACATTAATTATGATGTGAACATTATGTTAACGAGATTTTAGGAAAGTAAATCTTAAACCAAAACATATGTACGTAGGTAATTACTGCGGTACACACAATGATACTGACCTTCACTGGTAGGGGTCCACACAGAAAGAAGCCTTATGAAGCATAAACAATGCCACATGAACACCGAAAAAAAAGCTTCATTAAGAAGATAGTGTTGGCGATGAAGTAATTTCAAATCCATTTCGTAGCCAAACACATTACCAAGCAAATGACAGCAAATTATGATTATTTTTACGCGTATGACTACATTCTACAAAGAAAATAAATCTGCGAGTGGATAAGTGTGAGGACCATAAACTTCCATGTTTATTCCGCAACACACTTGACCTCTCATTAAGTGTACTATGTGGAAGAAAAGACATTTAAAAAAAAGTTGCGAAACAAGAAGATGATGTGCTGCCACCTAGGTAGGTATATATAAAAGAAAAAAACTACGAAACGTGATTGGTGACCTGTACGTAGCACTTCTTTAAAAAGCGTGTTAGCCTCCTACAGCGCGTCACACAAAATATTCCATGCAACACAAGACAAACGCTACACGCAAAGTAGATAGATATCCGGTTAACAACTGCAAATCACGTGTATTTCTTTTTTTTAAAAAAAGAAAAAGTTATTTGATCCATGGATTATGTCATAAGACATGACAAATACACGTACGCACGACAGAAACACACACGCAATGAAGTTTGATTTAAAAAAAAATATCAGATTTTACCAATGCGCGATTAGGTTACACGATTTCTATCCTTGGATATTCATTATTAATAGATCAACATTTCAGTGATTGATTATGCCCTTACTTGGTAATCTAAAGGGGTACCCCAAAGTGGTGTATTAAGTGCAACCACGCACGCACGCAAGAATTTATTTCGGGACAGGTTCAAATCTTTTGGGGATGGTACAAATTTAATATCACGATAAATTATATTAAATTTTGTAAAATTATCCCTAAAATTAAACTAAATATAGAAAAAAGTGAAGATTTTGTGGAGATCTCTGGACTCTTATGATCCATCAGAGATTGCATGGGTCACTGAAAACTTGACCAATGACCCACTGACCCACCACTCACCATTATCCACTACCCGCCATGACCCACTCTGACCCACGACTCACCGTGAGCACACTGACCCACGATCCAACATTACCCACGACCCATCAATCACCAAAACCCATCGTCATCAAGTCTGATCCATGATCCACGCCCTCCTCTCCATTGACTAATGAGTTTACGCTTGTAATAAAACAAGCTTCTGAAATATGGTGAGTTCCAGCTCGCTAAGTTGAATGCTTCGTGGGACACTATGTTTTTTAAAAATTCGGACACCCACTCCCCCTTTAGGATATGTACTATAATGAAAGCGATAACATCCCAGTTGGGATAGATGCCTAACTATATACCAATTCGTATATTACACGTAATTCAAAAAAATATTTTTTTCCAGTAGTCAGCTCCTCAAAAACGTACAGGCTGTGTCCCGAAAGCAAGTCCCATTGCTATTATTACAATTACAAATATCAATATCCAAAAGTGTGTGAAGTTCTTTCTTCACTTAGATATACTCATACCAGGTAAGTAAATAGAAACAAATGAAAAAAGAAAGAAAATGAAGGCCTTGAAAGTAAAACGTAGACAAATTCACCAGTGTTTCAGATGCTGTCTACAATGCACTGAGCAGAGTGGATCGGTGGGTCATAGTGGGTAGTGGGTCGCAGTCGGTCATGTCCTGTTGACCCACGATAAACTGACCCATTCACAAATCTTGATCCACTTAACCCACTTCATCTCTGGATCCCACATCCCGCATATGTCCCTGAGTGCAGGTGAAATTGTTCCAGGTATAATGCTTAAATAGGGTAAATATTTGAGTGTAATATGCTTAAAAAAAGTGACTATGGAGTTCATTTCACATGTTTGTTTGGAAAATAACTTCCTTATTTACACCTGGATATCAAAATTAGAATTACTTCACCTGTATTTACAACTGGCTGTTTCGGCAAGTTCAAACATATGATACAATTATGCTTGTCCTGATGCAAGAATGGAATGTCGTTTTTCTTACAAGTATTGGAGCATCATTTCCAGCGTGTCTGACTGCCTTACCTTCTTAGTAGCAGATGTGGGGTCTTTATGGCCATAAATTCATGTTACTTAGAATAAGTCAGTACTGGGTCTAGTCTTAAAATATAAAACCCACAGTCATATGTACTCGTGTCATGCAAACTTCATCTTACTCGGTAGCGTACGCAGGAATTTATTTTGGGAGGGGTCTAAACTCAATATGAGGGTATTTTATATTAAAATTCCTAAAATTACCCCTAAAATTAGGCTAAATTTACACACAAGTAGAAATTTCGGGGGAAGGTCCGGACCCCCAGGACCCACGCCCTGCGTACGTCCCTGATTTTACTCTTGTTGACTAGCCCTACATAAAGTGGTGAAGCCCATCTTTAGTAGGAATGGCACTTTACTCCAGTCACGTATTGCTGGATGTAGTCTTTTGTGATTGTGACCCCCAAACTAAAGTCCGAGTAGGAAAATTTCTGTCCACGAGCTTTCACATCAGGAGTGGCCTGAAACAAGGAGATGCCTTTTCGCCATTATTATTCAACTTTGTTCTGGAGTATGCTATAAGGAAAATCGAAAATAGCAACCAGGGTCTAGAACAGAATGGTATTCACCAGGTTATGACATATGTTAATGATAGAAATCAGATAGGAGAATAAAAGAACGACAGAAAGAAATGTGGATGTCTTATTAAACGCTTTCAGGGACATGGGTTTAGAAGCAGGCCAGTAGCCAGCCCGAAAATGTAGGGGGACCCGATCCAAACATATAATACTTCATCACCATATTATAGTTCATTTGCAAGCCTACTGTGAAAATTTTACAAGGGGCCAGTAAAAATATAGGGGGTCTGGCCCCCGTAGACCCCACTGGATACGGGCCTGTTTAGAAGTAAATGTAGAGAAAACTAAAAATATGGAAGTTAGTGGGGATCGCAATACTGCAAATTATGGATGCGTCAAAATACCAAATAATATCTTATATTGTACAAAATGTATACTTTCAAATATCTACGACTAATATTAACACATCACAACTATATCCGTAAAGAAATTAAATGTCAACTGAAAGTAAGGAATTCGTGATTATCCGGTTCAAAATCTTTTGTGTTGTATGGTTGCGAAACGTGGTCACTTATTCTGAGGGAAGAACCCAATCTGACAGTATTTCAGAATAAAATTCTAAGGTGAATATTCGACCCAAGAGGAATGGGAATGGGGGAAACTTTCATAAACTGTATAATTTTTACCGTTTACCATACATTGTTAGAGTCATTAAGTTTAGGAGGCTCAGGTGGGCCGATCATGTAGTTAGAATGGAAGAAAGTAGGAACACTTTCGAAGTTTTGACTGAAAATCCAATCGAAAAACGACTATTAGGGAGACCTAGGTGCAGATAGAATGATAATATTAAAATGGATCTCACAGAAATAGGAATACAAAGAAGAAACTGAATTCACTTAATGGAAAACTTTTGCGAACGTGGCATTGAATCTCCGGGTTCCATAGGCCATAGAGTTAGTTATTCAGTCTTTTGTGAAAAAAAAATGAAATGTTCAAGTTTTACGTCCCACAGTTATACCGGGTAGGCTAAAGAAGACGGTGATAGTGAGAAATGAAGGAAATGTTGGAATGAACAAAGTGGGAAGAAATGGTAAAACCCCGAAAAAAAACCCACACACGGTGTTTGTCCACCACAAAGTTAACTTGGCGCGAAATAGTATCAAACCAAGGATCCCATGCAACAGAAGCGAACTCTCTACCACTGAGCCACTGTGGCCCTTGCCTTTTGTTAAGCATTAAATCTGGACTAAGAGTTTTCATTATTATTTTTATTTGTTTATTTATTTATTTTTTTTACCAAGAACAAATGGAGCACTTGAATATACCGTTACTACTTTTGACTTTCTTCTTTTGGTATTAAAAGGTAATTTCTATTCATAGTAAATTTTTTAGAGTAAAATGCCGCTAAAGAAATGTTTGAAATTCCTAAGTTTTCAAACTAATAAAATTTCCATTTACGTACTATTTAAACGTAACTATGCGTAAATGATGTCATAAAATTACTTCAAAACTATTTGAGAACTCAGCGGGAAAGATAAAAAAAAAAAAAAAAAAAAAAAAAGAGACCAGACAGCTTGTTCTGGCTATTACTTTGAAAGAATTTGTCTAATATCTACACTACAAGATATGATAATTGGTCGAGATATAAAACAGAACAACTTCAATTGGCTTCTTCTCTTTAAGTTCTCATCATTATATATATACGTATATATATTCTAAGTTTCTGATAATTCTAAGATCAAACTTCGTTCTTACGAGGAAGACACTATCCTCGTGGGCCTAAAACTGCTCATCCCAATGGCGTATGTGCAAGATGTAAGGTTGCAATAGTACTTTCATAGGTTGCAATTAACACGTCAAAGGAAGAAATATATGACCTTGGCTATATAATATATATATATATATATATATATATATATATATATGTGTGTGTGTGTGTGTGTGTGTGTGTATGTAATCTAGCCATGGTCAGATGAAAGGACATTCTCAAGTGACGAAAAAACTACCATAAAAATCATCTGCTATTAAATTAGACTGCATTCTAAAAGCAACCGAATCCCCTTTTGTAATGGTCATATAAACAAAATTACGGACTCTTTAAGAGACGCCAATATTTACATTTAAGCTATAAAAATCCTACACTAGGACTTATAAATTTCTTCTGGTACATAAGGAGCTATTTTAACTGCTCTGTTCTCAAAAAAACAACATTAATAGCTTAAGGTAACATCCCAGCCATTATTCAAGACGAAATAAACGACCTTTGTTATTTTTTAAAAAATACTTTTCTCTTCTTTAAATTGAATGTTTGAAAATGAGATCTTGGAAAAACTATTAAACTATTCCTGAAATTGATTCTGTTTTTATTTTGTTTGTTTTATCTAATTAGACAATCAACATGACATATCACAAATTTAAAAATAAAAAAAAAATATTTATAGCATACTTTAAAAATGCTAATAATACAAAACAGATTCATAATGTACTATCCACAATAACTCCATTCGAAGAAGCACATCGATTAATAGCTCTAAAACCCACTATAAGTGTATACTCGTACAGTAAAAAGTGTTATAAAAGAGGGAAGCATTAACCCTACACCACGAGGATCTATCAGACCCAAGTCATATTTTAAATTCATATCGTGAGTTAATTTTACCAGACTGATGCACGAGACTTAATGAAATCCTGTTCCTAGTCTCAGATTCCAGTGGCGGATTTAGGAGGTAAAAACTGGGGGGTAGCAGGCCCTTAGCCAATTCAAAAACTTAGGGGGGCGGCTGAAGTTAGGGGGGGCCGATCCAACTATATTATAGTTCATTACCATATTGTAGTTCTTTTGCAAGGCTACTGTAAAACTATTAGGGGCCAAAAAAATTTAGGGGGGCGGCCCCCTAAACCCCCCTGGATATGGGTCTGGGGAGAGCAACAAGACTATGATAGGTATACTATGAGTTTAGTATAAACTTTAAAAAACTATAAATAATAGCTTAAATTAATTTGCCATTCAAAAACCTGGAAGAGCCTGGGTCCCCTAGCTCCGGGCTAGACCCGCTACTGTCAAATTCCGTAAGCATTGTTCGTAATTTCTATATGCGCTAGTTCCTTTCAAACTTGCACTGCAATGTTGCAATCGGCTTGTCTACTTACATATGAAGGACGTGCATTATATTCTAAGCGTAAAGGTGGCGCAACAATCGTTGACTGACGAAACTCGGTGAAACGATTGTATCATTCCTCCTTAGCATAACAGCAAAAGTAGGATGTGCTGCCGTTTGTCGTTCGTTTTTTTTTTTTTTTTTTTTTTTTTTTTTTTTTTTTTTTTTTTTTTTTTTTTTGTAAAGTGCAGAACGTTGATACTCAGCGATGCCCACGAACAAGCTGTGATGTCTAAGATACCCAGCGAGCCGCTGTTTCCAAAGCTGCTATTCAACAGTGCGGATTATAGCGTGTTCCTCATCCACTTTATTCGCCAGCTTTGACCCCAAGTAATTTTTTTTTCTTGTTTTAAAAACTAAAGAAATATTTGCGTAGTTCACATTACAGCGACATCTTACTGATCAATGTTCTAACTGTGTTGAGATTCGGGGAAGTTATGTAGAAGTCTGGGCAAGTACTTTCAAACATTCGTTTACTCCTGATACGCTTAGAACTTATTGAATGATCTTCGTATGTCTTCTACAGTAGAGTTGGATTTTTTTTTTTTTTTAATCAAACCATCAACAGGCTTACTCTGCGATCACGACTACGTATTAGTATATTACCTTCCTACAGGACCGGATTAACCCATCTGAAGACCCTGGGCTAGAAAAAATATGTGGCCCCTGCTGACTTCGCCTAATATATTTCTGTGAAAGTACTGTAGGAAAGTTAAGGGAATATGTTTCATCTTTTTGGTCATATTTTATTTTATGATGGTGATTGTATTTTGTATGATGCTTTTTAGATAGTTAAGATTTTAATCAGAGTGGAGGCCCAGGGCTACAACCCTCCCTAAGTCCCCAACCCCTTAATCCGGCCCTGCCTTCTTACATTAAGACATATTCAACTCAAACTGTTTTATTACTTTCGAAATCTTCCAACTTCTCCAGGGTTTAACAGATCCTTGTGTAGTTCGTATACCAAAACATACGCGTATGTCTGCAGAATTGATAAATCTAACACCTTATACAAAGACATATAAGAAAAATTTGGTCGCTGGAGAGTAAAATATTAGTTAAAATATACCTTAAGTACAAACATATCAAGAAGAAAGCCCTGACACACTTACAGAATATATGCACTAGTGGTTTCTTGCGTATTTTCTGTGGTTCTTTCTATTTATGATCAATAATACCGTGATTTATTTCATTTGCAGATTGAAAATGTAGAAACCTAAACTGAAAATCGTGACAGTGTGGAAAGGAGGAGTGTTTATTCAATGTAACTCTAAAATAAGGGATGTGAACATGTATTCCTCAAACAAAAAAATGAAATGAAATGAAATCTTTGAGTTTTACGTCCCACGGTTATGCCGGTTAGGCTAAAGGAGACAGTGATGATGAGAAATGGATGAAATGGTGGAATAAAGAAAGTGGGAGGAAACGGGAGAACCCCGAGAAAACCCACGAGCACGGTGTTTGTCTACCACAAAGTCCACACGGCGCGAGCTGGGATCGAGCCAGGGACCCTAAGCACCGGAGGTGAACGCTCTGCCACTGAGCCACCGCGCCCCCATTCTTCAAACAAATAACACTTTGAAGAGACTCATAGGTATGTGATTGTTGGCCCTAGTTTAGAATAAAACCCAAGTTTTCAGAGCAGTGGCGTACGCAGAATTTCATAAAGGAGTATCATGCTCTAAAGTTCATAGCCTATCATTACAGGTATTTGTATATTATTAAATATTTTAATACAGTAAATGTTTGTTTTTGCATAATCTTGCTTCAAGGGTTTTTAAACATGGAAACCTCTATCTTTTGTACGCCACTACTTCAAAATAGAATTACAGACAATGAGAATAGACGGCAAAGTTGTTATTGATAACAAAACCGCTGGTCGTGAATGGATTTTTACTGGGTTTAGGTTCCGGAAACCGGCACCGATTTTCCAAAATTGATTTGGTTCTGGAACCGAACCTATTTTTCGGGAATAAAGTTTGTTGGGCCCATTACTGGAACCAATATTGTAACAAAACCGACAACGTTGCATTGCTGCAGATGGTTTCCTCGAGTTATGATTCGACACGTGTTCAATATCACTTGTACCTTATAACCATTTTGAGAAAGCGATGGTTGGAAACGACGATTATGAAATTGTTCCGAAACTTGATTAAAAGCGAATGTAAACAGAACCGGAATATCAAAATTTATATCGGTTTCGTGAACAGGAATGATGCGTCGAAATGTATTTGGATTCCATACTCTAAGTACGCCGAATTAAAAATATTGATTTAGGTTCCGGGACGGAAATCCAAAAAGATTTTGGTTTCGTTACCGTTAACAATCCTGATACAACGCAAAAGAGGAAGAACTAGAAGATTCTCAAGGTAGTCCCACTTGGCTAGGTCTACCAAGTCAATTTTTGGTGGACTGCACTGGTCTCCCTCCTAAGCGCACCCTCAGCTAGACTAGATCACGTGGCGATCTGGATAGCTTCTAGCAGCACTCCATCCTTTCGTCGCTATTTACGTACTAGTTCCATAAATTCATAATAAGTCACTGCAGAAAGTATGAATGTCAATGACAGATATCGTGAAAGAGATTTGAGAAGTTTGCTAACAGAAGTATTAAAAAAAAATGTGTGTCAACCGGAAGTCTGAAGGTGGTACTGGCGTTTTAAGGCGGGTGATCTCAGCTGACAAATCAACCCTTATCGCAACAACTTCGAAACTTGGACAAAATGTCTTCCAAAACAAGCAGCAGTTGCAGATTGTTATGGAAGTCTAGCCGTCCTGATCTTTCGACTGTGTTTGGCGTCGATTAGAACACTACCTTAATCTACCTTCAGCAGCTGGATTTTGTACAGTCACCCACAGAAGTAATTACACCCTTCTGGTTTCTCAAACGCCTGGACAGATGCATCCCAATTTACACGAAACATTTCAAGCAGGCGACGACAGTTAGTAAACCTGTGGAGCAGTGAAACAGGCTTTTGCTGTACAGTTGATGCACGATAAAAGAATTCTCCATTTTAAGATTTATCTCTGCTGTTGGGAGTATGTTGTGCAATGAGTGCCACATACCAAAAGATACGTATAACTCATAGCATGTGTAATGTATTGTTTCAGTACATATTGCATACGGGAAGAAAATCCACTGATCACATAAGTTTAAAGAATACTTGAAATAAACTGAAAATGTCAAATCTAGAATAATTGAAGGAAATAAGTTGGTAAATCTTTGCCTCCATTCATGATCCTACTTCAATTAGTGTAAAATTGGTGACCTCCCTGAATTCCAAAGAAGGGAAATTGTTGACGCTCGGTTACGTAATGCGAGAGTGATGAAAATGGTAAGTGTATTGCGTTAGTTGCGAGGGACGGTGTCGAAGGTGATGATGGCTTACAAAACTCACGGTAAAACCACATCGGCGAAGAGAAATAGTAGTCGGAAGAGAATCCACAGAGCATTAAAGGAAATTGTTACTCAGAATTGTCGTACGGCTGTGGTGCAAGTGACCAAGGAACTCAAGTACCATCTCCCATATCCTATGTCGACAATCACACTCCATAGCAGGGTTGCCAACTTTTTCTTAAGAAAAAATCAGAACAGGACAATCTGTGTTGGAGCTCCCCTCCCCTTCCCCTCTTGGAGACGACTACACGTACGGCGATTAGTTGAAAACAATGTAAACAATGTGAATAACATGAACCTGAATGAATGCAGCACTTTATTTTTTTATTTTCATTCATGAAATATATTATCATCATAATCGGTTGGATTATCAACTCAAAACAATTAGGGAATAACTATAAATTAAGGACGAACTTTATTTTTTTCATGAGTCAAATTAAAACACAAATTTGTTAAATTGATTCTATACATAAAATTGTGCGTGTAAAAGAATAAGCTATTCCTCTGTAAAAATAGCCCAGTAAAATAGTAATTAGCTTTGAAAATCGATAAATCGGGACAATATCCTGTCGGGACGCGGGACAAATAAGTCAGAAATCGGTATAGGTCCGACAGAATCGGGACGGCTGGCAACCCTGCTCCATAGCGAGCTACCTGATATGAACCATGTGAACGAGTGAAACCGGTGATAGGAACCATCACGCTTCAGAACGATAATAGTGCCGTGAACATTCATTAAGGACTAACGATAACTGGAAACGTTTGATATTGTCGGTTGGGTCATCGTTCACCTTCGTTTCAAACCAAACGACCTGTTTAAGTGAGGCGGACGCCCAAAGAAACGTTTGATTCGCAATATCTCCGCCTCACATAGTAGTGGCCCTGTGATGTTGGCCGCAATATATGGTAATCAGTGTTTTTTTTTTTCTGCTGACGCTTACCGCCCACATCATTGCCTATGGTTATGTCGCCATTTTAGGGACCATGTATGACCTATGGTCCAGATGCTGTTTGCAAGCAATGACGCCATATTTCAAGATGATAATGTGCCCATTAACACATCTGGAGCTGTTGCGGCGTGGTTTAAGAAACACAGGAATGAAGAACACCTCTTCTGGCCAACCCAATCCCCAGATCTGAACATCTATGGTCCATTTTGAAGACACGAATACTGCGTAGATTTCCGCCTCCATCCTCTCTCACGGAATGGGTGATGCTCTTCACAGAAAATGGTGTAATGTAGCACTTGCTACCATTCACGACATCAATGACTCCATTCCACGTCGCATCAGAGCTATTTTGAGGGCGAAAGGTGGTTCGACGCCATCTCAATTTTGTAAGTTGCACTTTTCTCAGGCGTTACAATTGAATTGATAAGGCTCTGCAAGTAGATTGATTGATAAGAGAAATATCCATGATACCCAACATGTATATTGCTGTTACAGAGATATCCTTAGAGTGCCGTATTGCCCACACTATGGGCTAACGCTGTTTTATAGCAAAGTGCCGGGCAGCCCACCATGTGGGCACATAGAAATGTTGCTTCTCAGACTGAGCAGTCCACGGTGTGTGCACACAGATCACCAGATTTTTATGGTAGCTTCATTTTGCCGGCCTGCTGGTATAATAAACACTTGCAAGGAAAATAAACAAAATTTATTTAATGAGAAGAGTAATACATGTTGGTTATACACTGCAGGATGATACATACCGCATTGCTCATGGCCTAGGAGAACCCAAAATATTTTCTTATGGTGGCAGTCTAAGGTCTAATAGATATGTTGATTGATAGATTAATATGTAGTGGAGTATCCTTGCACTGATAGAGATATAGCCTAAATAGATTAATAGATAGAAATATATCCTTGATATAGAAATAGATTGGCTGAAAGAGATCTATTCTTTAAAAGGGAAGTAGATTAATATATAAAGAAATATTCTTGAAATGATAGCAATATCCCTGCTATTGATAGATTAATAGATTGAATTATATTCTTGATAGAAAAATAAATTGATTGATAGAGTATTCTTTTCAGAGATTTAGCTTAATAGATAGATAGATAAAGGGATATCTTAGATAGCGATAGACTGATAGATAAATCACATCCTTGATAGAAAAACAGATTTTTGATGAAGAGATATCCCTGATAGAGATAGAATCATAGATAGAGGAATATCCTTGCACTGAAACTACTTACACCTACATTTCTAGTATTTATGACATTATGTGATAGATTTCATAGTTTTGCACAGTATTTTCAAATGGTAAAATGGACCAGATTACATACCAGTTAACTACTGCAAAACCAGCCAACAACAGTAGTGGGCAAAGACATGAAAGAAAATAGGCCATGGCTTATAATTAATAGTACCATTTCCTTATTCGCCGAGTGTAACTGAGGAAATATTTTAAGAAACCCTAGTGCTAATTACCTGTTTGTACCCGAAGTATTCCGTCTGTGAAGCAAGAAGTTACTTAGACACAAGAACCTTTCTGTTTCAACTGTGCCCCCCGCTCGCGCCTGCTGTCGATGTGTATTTTCCCATACCTACGTCGAAAGAGAAGGGACAAGGTGCTGCGGCCGAGATTTTTCAATTGTTGGATATGCAAGCGTTGTCACAATGAATTATTTCACGGACTTCGCTATGCACTGTCTTGTTAGCCATTCTAAGTAGCCTATGATCTTCACTCGTCAAGATCAAATGAGTGGATGACGTATTAGCAACACAGCTGAGGTCATTCACTTCTTTCCCCTAAGCAAAGGGAGGGATCTCGCCGTAAGAGGTTGGCGGGGGAGGGGACGAAGAATGTTTCACATATTTTCCGAGACCACACTTGAAATAGAAAGTCTCTAGTTTACTTCTGGTCATTGAAATTATGATCGTTTCATCTACGCATAAGGTAAACAATTAGCTTTGCATCACATAATTTCTCTTAAAGAACACTTATTATTTACACTAATTATAAGAGCTTTTGCAACGTATACGTTTCGTACTCCAGATTGCTGCTTATGTTATGCAGATAGACTATAATTAAGGCACGAATCTCTTTTTGTTATAGAAATAACTTAGGACAAGAAATTCGTGTTTAGTACAGCTAGCAGCGTATATAAAAACAATACAACTAAACGTATCGTCCACACAGATTTCTGACTAGAAATTAGTATTGTCCATGCAAATAATGCTTCACACCGTTCAAATTATTGGCGCTAATTACATTGTACTGATTAATTATAGGATATTTTCTTTATTCTTTTGGTTTCTTGTTATTTTTGTTTGTAAAAGAATAACATTACTAATTACATATTTTGATGAAAGGTTTGAAAGAATTATGGTCCATGAACTATAATTATCTTTTGAATAACATTTTTGAATATGTTACTAGTTTTTTTTTAAAGAGTACTTGGACCTCTCGGGTGGTCCAACCTTCTTGTATATATATATCTTTTATTATTTAATTTCTTCCTTTTTTTCGTTTCCCACATATTTCATATGTAGAACAGCCATGTGTTAAGACGAATGTTAGCATAGCCTGCTTGTATACCCATAAACGAATGATTTATAGTAAAGGAAGCATCTCCAAGCAACAGGTAAAAACGTTGGAAGAGGATAAAAAGCGTTCTGTTCCTACCGAGTTTATTAAAATACAAAAGACCTCCATGTACTGGTATTACTGCATAAAAAAAAAGTGTTGCCCTATCTTCATTTCTCATATTCGTGAAAGATAAAGTACTGGTGTATCTTTCTGTACGACAGGCCAAATAATATTCGCTCCCTTTGAGAGCTGCTCGTAAAAAAATGTGATGTTATTACTCTGCCTTGAAAATAGCTTTTTTTTTTTTTTAACTTTGTTGTTAGGCGAAATTCTTTCCTTAGGACCAGAAGGTGCTTGAAAGAAGATTCAAGTATACACAATTTATAACAGGAACAGAATACAGTTGCGTGTTTTCTAGTAAACATAAGTAAGAAGCATTGGCTATTGTTAAAAATAATTGAAGTAAGTTTGTGGTGGACAACATCGCGCTTGCGGGCTTTCTCAGGGTTCTCCCGTTTCCTCCCACTTTCTCATTCTACCAATTTTTAAATCATCATTCACTTACTTTAATCATCATCTCCCTTAGCCTAAAGGATATACCGTGGGACGTTAAACTAAAAGATCTCATTTTATTTTCATTTTTTAAAAATTATTCAGTAGAACTTCGGTAATTGTGATTTCAATAAAATTCGATTCGAGTCAGGGGCGGATCCAGGTGGAAGGCGATCGGGGCGATCTCTCCCCTCCCACAAAAGAGGAAACTTTCTTATTTTATATATAAACAAACCCGTCCCAGAGTTTGAAGCTCTTAAAAGTAGCAGTATTACAACCAACCGCCCACCTTACAAGTCCGTCCGGGATCCGCCCATGGTCGAGTCTAGTCAAAAAAAAAAAAAAAAAAAAAAAAGACAACGTTCTTGCTCAGCGAACAGAAAATACTGCGTTCGAATCCAGTGATTGGTTATGCTCACAAGGAATGGACATGAACGTTCAATCGGACATCCGAATCAAACCTAGTCCATTCGATAAACATTACAAAGATATGTCCATGCACAAAAAATTAGGTGCCATGGGAAACGTAGTAAGTCCCTGGGGCCCATTAACCCTGTTAGTATAAAGAAAATAGTAGACTGGCAGTGAAATAGCTGTTGCATCAACACTGTTCATTAGAAAGTCATGGTGTATAGTTCATTCTATTCAGCATGAAATAAGATTTCCTGAGATGCTACGTATTGGGGTTCATAACATACTTGAACAGGGAAAGTTGGGAGAATGTCTGGAAAATTAATTCCCTTCAGAAATCCCTCCCATCAATTTGGGATCCTCTGGAGTGACCCCGGGTAAAAGCACAAAATCTAAATGTATCTTGAAAGATACTATAGGGGATAAGAAATGTGTACCAAGTATAGATATGAGGGGAAATCGTGTTTTGGTATACAAGCTTTCCCTCATATCTATTCTGTCTATCAATACAAAAGTTGGTACACATATTTCTCTTAGACACTACGCATGACCTCTTAGACAACTAGATCTAGTTTCTGCTTTGTATTCCTATTTCAACGAGATTCATCTTCCTATTGTCTTCCCATCTGCACCTAGGTCTTCCTAATGGTCGTTTTCCGTTTGGATTTCCAGTTAAAACTTTGAAAGCACTCCTACTTTCTTCCATTCTGACTACATGACCTGCCCACCTGAGTCCCCTAGACTTGGTGCCGCTAACAGTGTTTGGTAAATGGTATAAATTATGCAGTTCCTCGTTATGAAGTTTCCCCCATTCCCGTTTATCTTGGGTTCAAATATTCATCTCAGAATTTTATTCTCAAATACTTTCAAGTCTGCATTTTTCTTTCTGAGTAAGCGGCCATGTTTCGCAACCATATATAACAATAGGCGTGATTATTGTTTCCTATATATTAAGATTGAGACTCCTTGACAGAATTTGCGACGACGGAAGATTTTCAACTGAATAATAACAGAAATTTCCTGGTTCCAGGCTTAGTGGTTATTGTTTTCAGGCTGAAAATCTGTTAAATGAATACGGCGCATAAGCGTATTATTTTCTGTTAACTTTTGTATCTGTATTCTTGCTTCACTTCGCTTATTCTTATTTTACGAGCATTATGATAGATCACTAGGTGTTCTCGGTGATATGCTAAACGTTACTTGTATACTGTGGCGTTGCCAGATAGTGTCAAGTGTTTAATTATGCGTATGCCAGATAATAAAAGACATTATCATGGAATTCTGCTTGGATACTTACTGGAGAAATTCATTTTCGACCCTTACCGGAATTCACAGCTAAGTTTCGCTTCTCGAACTGCAACGCTAGAATCCAGGAATTTTCTTATTGTGGCTATCACAGTAAACGTACAAATTTGGCAACAACGCATTATGGCGTTCTGCGCAAGTTTCTTCTCAAAATCTATTTCAATAAATGTAAATTAATACTTAAATAAAGTGTAAAACATAACACGAGAAACGGTCAAACAATATATCTATTTCATAATAAGATCGTTACTTTAGCATACTTTACATATACAAATAAACATTTCATAAAAATGA
Source organism: Thermobia domestica (assembly GCF_964235325.1). Lineage (NCBI taxonomy): Eukaryota > Metazoa > Arthropoda > Insecta > Zygentoma > Lepismatidae > Thermobia > Thermobia domestica. Next base: position 381,596,046 of record NC_137454.1, on the reverse strand, counting down.
GCACTTCTAGTAAGATCTAACAGTAAGTGCCATCTTGTGTGCTCATTGTAAAACGAATCTAACATTTTCTTTTATTTGTTACCTTTTCCAATATCAGAAGACACAACCAAATGAATCAGTGTCCTGTGTTGTAGCTGAAACACAACTCTATCATGTAGTACAATATTTAGAATATGTAACGTTTCATTGCGCAGTAGTTAAGGAAATGAGCTAAAATATGTACTGACTTCCGAGTGGTGATCCACCTTAAAATAGACTCTACTAAAGACAATCGCGCGAAGTTTCAATATTGTCCGGTAGATGTCAATTGCTGGAGAATGTTCTTACTGCCATCTAACGGTGTGATGTATAACCTGTAGCATTCTACAATTATACAATTTTGCTTCAATAGTAAAAAAATGCAATGTAATTTTATAGCCGTCACCGTTACCCGTGAAAATGATAACGGATTCGACTGTAATAACGAACTCGGCCGAGTTAATCAGTGTAGCTACGTATTACAATAAACAGAAATAAAAAGTTCGCTTTCGTTCAAGAGTTATTGTGTGTAGTAACGGATGTACGTATTAACATTATAATCTTATATGGCACATTTAACGGTGATTCTAATAATAACCGTTAAAAACTATTACTAAAAAAGCATTGCTTTTATAAAATACACTGAGAAGGGAATGCTTTTGAATAGGTAAAATGAAATAGGTAAATGAGATTAAGACAAGAAGCATTGAGTGCTGCTCCTAAAGTTCAGGAGTATTTTTTTTTTTTCGAAATATCAGAAAGTGTGTCATTATAATCCAAACCAAACGAAACTACTTGGCGTAGCAGCCCTTTGTGGGCCTGAGAAGCTCCAAAGCCAACTGGTTAGCGATTGTCTGAACCACATATACGTCTAATAAACCGTGTCCACTGCTTTTATAGACTTGGACTCATTTCCTCGTGTATTCTACATCGTATATTGTCGCTTTCTGTGCATTTTATAAAGCAGTCCTACGGTAAGTATACAAGAGGATTGTTTTAGATTTAATCAGCTCTTAATTGAACCTTAGGGGGAGTGCGTTGGATAAATACCGTACTATATAATCATATTAATTAATAAGTTCTTGATATTTGTTTTACGATTGTAACGATTTGACGAGAAAACCTTATATTATATTATATACTTTCGAGCTATACAGGACAAGAAAATATATTCACCTTTTAAAAAAATAAATTTGAGAGTTAAGAGTCTTCATCCCGGCGAAATTAAAATACCGCTAATTTTACAGTAATTATATGATATCTTTAAATAGATAAAAGATAATCGAAATGTGGAACAAGAGGGCCCTAGACAATATTATTTTACATGAGAAACCATTATCACGACTCACTTATCTGCTTTCGATTTCGAGCCATTTTGAAAATCGGCATTTATTTTCGCGTTTCTAAACGGCTGAAAACGGAAAGCCACTAGGTGACTTGTGGTAACGGTACCTCATGCAAAATAATATTGTCTAGGGCGCTCTTCTTCCATATTTCAATTATCTTTTATCTATTTGAAGATATCACATAATTACTGTAAAATTAACGGTATTTTAATTTCGCCGGGATGAAGACTCTTAACGGATTTACGCACTTCATAGCCCGTACAAGCCAAAACAAAAGTAATTTCTGAGAGCCTGTCCATTTGATCGTCTATCTGTATAAAATCTGAGAGCTCTACTTGGTATGTGAATGCGTCAAATTTAAGTTGGAAGATTTTGATACTAACAAACACACACACACAAAAAAAGAAGAAAATATTTTAATGACACAATTCTCCTAGTTTGTTTCAGAGGATATATTGTTTCTAGAGAGAATGAAATACACTAGACTCTCGCTAATCCGGCCATTCCCGGCACATATGGGTGCCGGATTAGCGGAAATGCCGGATTATTGAGTATATACTGCAAATCAAATAAAGCATATAAAGCATTGTTTAACTAAGCATTGTTGCGCATGCGCACGACAATTCATTGTTCACGTGTTTTTGGTTGGATGTGCGCCGGATTACTGAGAGGCCAGACTACTGAGGACCGGATTCGTGAGAGTTTAGTGTATTCAAGTTTTTCGTCCCACTCTTATGCCCGCTAAGCTAAACGAAACGGTGATGATGAGAAATGAGTAAAATGGTGGAATGAGGAAGGTGGGACGAGACTGGAGGACACCGAGGAAACTCACGCACACGGTGTTTGTTCACTACAAAGTTCACTTGACGCGATCTGGGATCGAACCAAGGACTCCATACATCAGAGGCAAACGCTCTACCACTGAGCCACCGCGGCCCCCGGTTTCCATACCGAAGCAAAACTGTTACGAGGGTAGAAAATTAAATGAAATCTTTCAGTTTAACGTCGCACGATTATGCCCTATTAAGCTAAGGGAGATGGATTATTAAACCAAACGAATGACGACAGAATAATTGATGGAATGAGAATGTGGGAGGGATGGGGAGAACCCCGGGAAAATCCACGCACACAATGTTGTCCACCACTAACTTAATTGGGCCGGAACCGAACCAGGGGCCCCACTGAGCCAATGTGGCTCCCCTATGAGTATAGAGACTCGCTTGTAACTACTGTAGTACCACATAACAATAGCAAATTATTTTTTTTTTGTATTTATTTATTTATTTATTTTGCAAAAACAAATCTAATTAGAACAGCCATAGAATTCTATAACTTACAACACAAACCATTAATGAATAAGGCGAGGGCTGGTCCGAATACATTATGGTCATATGTTCATAGAAACCGTGAGTAATTGTTAACCCGTTGAGCACCGCGTTCCCTACGGGACTTTCAGTTACCTTTGTTACAGGACGACGTAGGAGCCGTGGGACTTACAGTTACCTTTGTTAGAGGATCACTAGGGATCCATGGAACTTACAGTTACCTATCTTCTTACAGAATCGCGTAGGACTCATGGGACTTACAGTTACTTTTCTTCTTACAGAGTCGCGTAGTATCCAAGGGACTTATAGTTACTTTTCTTGCAGGAGCGCGTAGAACCCATGGGACTTATAGTTACTTTTCTTGCAAGGCCAGGTAGGACCCATGGGACTTATAGTTACCTTGCTTGCAGGACGGCGTAGGACTTATGAGGCTTACAGTTACCTTTCTTAAAGGACCGCGTATTACCCATGGGACTACAAGTCAACCGTGTTTCCCTACTTCCCTAGAAGGTCATTGGTCCGATCTCGTTGAGACTTTCCTATTAGAAGGGACTGATATGGTCGCTTCGAAGGGTTTTGCGCTAACGGTCCAGTAATATTTTATTTAAAAAATTATTAGCGGCCCTATGTGAAAAAAACACATACACACAAAATTCACCTCGGTTCTTTACAGTAGAAACTCTATGTAACGACGTTGCTGGGAGAAATGCGAAGCCTTGACATTACTGAATATGGAATGCATTTACAGGAGGTCCATATCGAAACTACAGGCAAGATAGGAGACATTTAGTGCAAACTGCGCGTGGTTTCATAATTTTAATGATTCCGACTGAAGATTTCCTTGGTTTTGCTCATTCACATCAGACATAGATACTAGTACACCTGGAAGGACACCTGATGATTTCAGTAACAAACGTAACAGGTCCAATACACGCATATGTGTCATCTTGCAAGTAACAATTAAGTAGTATCATTCGTCGACTTTTAATCATGACGTTTGATTCCTAGGTGGGCAAGTGAATCGGAGTAATGGCCGCAATAGTCTCAGTACTAAGAAAGGAATTAAAACACAACGAAACGAGAGCAAAAGGAGACAACAAGTGGTTTCTTCCCTCGCCATTGTAGTCATACTGAATGCGATTGACAGGGGTCAGACACAAATAAATGACGATAAATATCAAATCTCTATAACTGATTCACACTTTATATTTTAGTGTTGCCACATAGTGTATCAACCATTCACATAAACATACCATAGCCTCATACAGTATTTCACGATAAAGTCGAACTCGGGACCTCTTGATAATGAGGCAATGAGTGATATCAGTCATCCGGCGCATACTGTACGAATACATTAGTAAACAGCGTCTATTCAATTTGCCTTCCTGTTTTAATCTCGTATGTTCATACCTCAAAGGAAGTTCGAGAGAGAGGGAGTTGTTTCTAGTATATTTTACTTATTTATCCAAAACATATTCGTGTGCTCTTCCGTTAAGTTATGTATTGATCCTCTCTAATGTGTACCTTATTATCGTACCTGACCAGCAATAGCCAGCAGTCATAGTTCCTATCACTACTTACCACGCGACCACAGGACCTTTCGTATTGATTGCAGAAATAATCAAATGTCCTTCCAGATGAAAACGTCTGGTTTAATTAAGCAAAACCACAGTAATCTTCAGTCGGAATCATTAAATTCTCGTCCCGTATGTTGTTATGCAACCAGGGCTAATACCCACAAAATGTCCCCAATCTTTGCTCTACTTCCCGATATCGACTTCCCGCCAATGCATCCCATGTTCAGGACTGTTAAAACTTACGTTTGATTTACTTTGGACTCATTTTTACGTTTTTTACGTCCTGGGGAATCCCTTGCACATCTATTACACATTGCTAAAATGTACCTTTTATGGACTGCGTAGACATGACTTCCGTAAGCAATTATGAACGCCAGCTTCACGATTCCTTGTGTAACACGTCTTAGAATATATTTTCTCATGGTTTTTGTTAGTCCCATCTCCGGAACTATGCATTTATTGCCACACGTCCATATTAACTGTTTTTATTTTTCTTATTTTGATGTGAGGAATTGCCTGTTATAATCAGGCCGCGGTGGCTCAGTGGTAGAGCATTTACCGCTGGTGCTGGGGTCCTTGGTTGGATCCCAGCTCGCGCCAAGTGAACTTTCTGGTGAACAAACACCGTGTGCGTGGATTTCCTCCAGCTTCTCCCGTTTCCTCCTACTTTCTTCATTCTACCATTTCATTCATTTGTCATCATCACCGTCTCTTTTAGCCTAATTGGCATAACCGTGGGGCGTAAAACTTGAAGGTTTCATTTCATTTTTGCCTCTTACAGTTTATCGGTCTACTTCATTAACACCCCGTATATATGTATTAAAAACTTGGAACAAAATGCTTCCTTATGCAACCCCAAATAACGTTCCTGATTGCTCAACATATTTCTCTAAGCTTTTTTTGCTTATCGTAAAGGCAGGCTCCTAGCTTTACATTGTCCCATTGTAAATGACTCATGCAAATCTACGTTCTACAAACCGTTCTTATCCACGAAGCGAATACAATTGGATTTTTTTGCTTGTATTCAAGAATATAACTAGTTTACTAGATTATACGATTCTGAAAATTGTATGCTCTTTCTTTTCCCCGTTTTACTCAGAATCCAGCTGAGGACGAACTAAAATGAACAATAGCATATCTTTAGGAAGGGAAGTACAAAATTTTCTGAGAAAACCGTGAATGAAACGACATAGAATGGAACAGGCAGATCTTACATCTTCATTTCTGCTAACACACACACACACACACAAAAAAAAAAAAAAAAGTAGAAGCTTGAAAGAGATTGAGAAAAATGGGGGGGGGGAATAAAACTAAGAAACGATAGCTTTAGGGGAGAAGATGTAAGGAGAAAATGAATGGTTATATAGGAAATCAGTAACTTCTCAAAAGCAGGAGAAATGGAGTGAGAGATGGTAAAGAAAAGGAATACGGGTAAAAAAAAAAAAAAAAAAAAAAATAAAATTTGGCTGTTAAAAGTCCACAGACAAATAACTCATCGCAGGTACATATGCAGAAAAGCAGAGCGGGGAAGTTCAATGACTACGAAAGCTTTGGAGCGGTGCCCGAGCCAAAGACGCTTGCTGGCCGCTCAAACAAGAAAGAGAGAGAGAGAGAGAGAGATGATGCTGGTAAGTTTCTTCAGCTGGGCTCGATTGGCAATGTGATTACCAAGGCATCCCGCGTTCGCCACAAACAACACGACAGTTTCATCTCTCCTCCCTGCTCATGCAAAATGGTACAAAAAAAAAAGTCTCAACGATCAGTTATCAACAAACGCTAAGATTTAAGTACTGTTAAATTTTGGAATATAATAGTGTATTACATCAAATATATGAAGATAAGACATGCCAATCGACATATCTCTAAGGTGAATAAAGATATTCATGAGTATAAAACGTCATGCGTACTTTTATAAATTGTGAATAATATACTGTGCAAGTTTTTTGCATGACCAATTAAATACGAGCATATGTATATTTGACTATTGTGAACACGAAAATACGACTTTTATTGGTCATATAAATGCATGTTTGAACGGTATTTTAATATTCAAGTAGTATGTGGGCCAATGTGATCTTCTTTGTCTCCGCCATGCACAGAGAAAAATCCGTTCTCCGGACAGCAGTATATTGTACAAATATACGGTATCCTCTTGCTTACTATAGAAATCAGTGCGGAGCATACGTTATCCGTATGCTACATAGGCACTGCTCTTACATGTCACATCATGCCGTTGCAGGATGTCTGACATCTAACAGTTTTCCGTATATCACATGCATATACTTATGTTACCTTCGTCAGCTATATGTTATATACGTCCATTTGTATGTGAGATCCTGACCGCCTACATTGTTTCATACGGAAAGTACGTATAGATGGAACACTTATACAGAAAGTATTATAAAACACGCGTTTTTAATTATACGTCTGCTGTACGTTAAGTCCAAAAACTACGGGAATTACACCTGTAACCTATCTTTTTAAGTACGCCACCTACCATTTTCTCTTCTCAGTGTGAGGCCGGTGTTCCCGTCCTCAATTTTTTTACCTTTCATTCTCCTCACTCTCCTCTGCCGACCTTTATTTTCCGTCTCTTCTCCCTCAGATCATTTTGTATGTTCCATTCCATCAATTTTTCTTCCATCTCATCTTGGGTCTTCCTCTCCAGGACTTCCAGCTTTCCAATTCTCTTTCCCACATTGTATTAATTTCTTCTTCGTTCTATATATTCAAGGCATCTCAAGCTCCATTCTTGAAACTTGTTTTTACTCAAGGGTCTCACCTTAACAGTGGCTCTTATATAATTGTTCCTTATTCGGTTCTTTGTTGTCACCCCACATATCCATCTTAACATTTTTATCTCCGCCACATCCATCTTCTTTTCTTGGGCCCTTGTGATTATCCACGTTTCACTACTGTACGTCCTGGCTGGTCTTATTACTGTTTTATTTACACAGCCTTTTAACTACACTTGTCACATAACACCCCGGTCATCCTTCTCCAGTTTAATCAGCCAAATTGTATTCTGTGTGTAACCTTCCATACTGATCGAGGTATGATCCACAACGGAAGTACTTAAATTTCAAGTTTGTTATTACTCTCTTTCCTTGTAGTTGTAGGAAGTTCTCGTCTATTTTCTATCTTTTTTTCCCACTTATTCTCGTGTCTCTCTTTTTCAAAGCCCTTCTACATTCTTCCAGTTTCTTCTTTGCTTTTTCTTTGGCTGTTTCTCATATAACATCATCCACGAACAGCATACTCCATGGTACTCTACTGTTTATCTCCCTCGCCAACACATTCGTTGCTAAATTGAACAAATGTGGGCTGATTGTTGATCCCTAGTGGAATCAGGTAAAATTTTCTGTCATTGCCTGTGGTAGCAGCGCCATCATATCAACCACACCTATTGCAATATCTTTGGGAGAAGCAAGTGGCAGCAGTGAATACCTAAGGAACAGATTACGGACTCTCTCTCTCTCTCTTTGCCATCACAGGGAAGAACCAAAAAAAGGAGAAAGAAGTCTACCCATGGGAGCACACTAATTTTCCAGCGGATGAAATGCATCGAGTGCAACTTGGGATAGTGTACTATTGAATTATTGAATGTTGTTATCAATTACAGACATTGTGCAGCTATACGATATTATTGCGGCTGAAGAGGATTTTGGATCATCACGGATCAATCTGTGTGGTTGAAGGACTAAGGAAAGTAACAGAAGAATAATCATATCATTCTAATTATACCTATTTGAACAGTCTGTACACTTTTGCCTTTCCTTTTGAAACTTTTGCCTTTCCTTTCCTTTTAAAACTTTTGCCTTTCCTTTTCTTTTAAAACTTTTGCCTTTCCTTTTCTTTTAAAACTTTTGCCTTTGCTTTCCTTTTAAAACTTTTGCCTTTCCTTTCCTTTTAAAACTTTTGCCTTCCCTTTTCTTTTAAAACTTTTGCCTTTGCTTTCCTTTTAAAACTTTTGCCTTCTCTTTTCTTTTAAAACTTTTGCCTTTCCTTTTCTTTTAAAACTTTTGCCTTTGCTTTCCTTTTAAAACTTTTGCCTTTCATTTTAAAACTTTTGCCTTTCCTTTCCTTTTAAAACTTTTGCCTTTCCTTTTCTTTTAAAACTTTTGCCTTTCCTTTCCTTTTAAAACTTTTGCCTTTCCTTTCCTTTTAAAACGGTAACACCACCACATGTGTTACCGTCTCTACGTGCACCTTCACATTTGTTCTTGGACAAATGTGACAATGACAACCCATCGTACTTACCACTTGGGTCTGCATCCTCGTACACGTCTACTTGAAGCCATACATACTTTTCAAATACCTTCTTCTCTCTCATACATCGCCATAGTATTTGTCTGGCCATTCTATCGTTTGCCTTTTCCAAGTCTATGTAAATGAGGTGCAACTCTGTTCGTATTTTCCTATATCATTCCATCAATTGCCTCAACCCAAAGATCATGTCATTGTCCCTGTTCCTAACATGAAACCAAATTGTTCCTCTCCAACAGTAGTCTCCTATCATATCCTCCCTTCAACTATTCTTTCCAAGATTTTCATGGTATGAGACATTATTTTAATATCCCTCTTGAATTTCCCTATATCATTCCATCAACTGCCTCAACGCAAAGATCATGTCGTTTTCCCTATTAATGACATCAAACGAAACTGCTCTTCTCCTACAGTAGTCTCATATCATAGCCTTTCTTTAACCATTCTTTCCAAGATTTTCATGGTACGAGACATTAATTAATTACGCTTCTAAATTCCACATTACCTATACCTTTACAAGTTGGCACTAATGTACTTTTCCTCTATTCATCCGATATCTTCTTCTGCTCCCACAACGTTTTCATAAAATCCCACAGATTTCTCATGTAATGAATTTTCTCTTATCTATATTTTCTATTACATGACAGTATCAAATTGAAACACACATATCTTGTGTTTTTGAAAATAAAGAGGGGAAAAGTAGAAACAAAAAAATCAATGAACGAGACCGATCTACATGAAATCTCACGTCAAAGAGCACAGAAGTAAAATAATTTGAAGAGACGATAATGAGGATGGGGAAGGGGGCTCAGAAGCTACAACAACGTCGTCTAGAATGTTCTTGCAATTTTTAGAAATAAGGGATTACACTCCCTCCTTTGCCGAGCAAATTATCCTACTTAAAACCAACGTTTATATCCTATTTTTATAAAGCGTTCAATTGAGTTTTTGCACTGTAGTATTATTAAACTGTATTTTTCCGTACTTTTATTCTTTCATATGTGCTTGTGGCAAATCTTAGGTTATGGTAAAAATTCAATGTACACAAAGGGCCCTGTAGTGATCAACATATATATTTACTTAAAAAATGAAATTAAATTAAATCTTTGAGTTTTACGTCCCACGATTATGCCGGTTAGGATAAAGGGGACAGTGATGATGAGAAATAAATGAAATGGTGCGATGAAGAAAGTGGGAGAAAACGGGAGAAACCGAGAAAACCCACCCACACGGTGTTTGTCCACCACAAAGTTCACTTGTCGCGAGGTGGGATCTAACTAAAGACCCCATGCACCAGAGATGAACTCTCTAGCACTGAGCCATCGTGGCCTCCTATCAGGGGCGGATCCAGGACCGATTTCTGGGGAAGGGCGGTGGGTTGTCATACTGTCAGTTAGAGCTACTTTTAAGTGCTCCAAGTTCTGGGATGGGTTTTATTTATATATATATATATATAAAATTAAAAACTTTCCTCTTCTGGGGGAGCAATCGCCCCAATCGCCCCCGCCCCTGCCTCTTATATATTTACTTAAGTCAAGGACCATCTGTACTTATGTGTTTTCGGAAGTTATGGTAACTTGTACAGGCTTCATTCCTGTTAAGTTTAAGCTGCTTAATTATTTTTTTAAAAAGAATCCAATCACTTCATACACCTTTAATTTGGAGTACAGTAAAGTGTCAGAAAAACATAAAGTCTTTGAAATGAAATCTTTTCAGTTTAACATCCCACGTTTATGCCATTAAGGCTAAGGGAGACGGATGATTAAGGCTAATGAATGATGATGAATTGGTGGAATGATAATGTGGGAGAAAACGGAAGTAACCTCGAGGAAAACCCACGGACACGATGATGTCCACTACAAACATACTTGCTGGGAATCGAACAATGGACCCCACATACCAGAGATAAGCGCCCTACAACCTAAATCTTTGAGTTTTACGTCCCACGGTTATGCCAGCTAGGTTAAAGGAGACGGTGATGTTGAGTAATGAATGAAATGATGGAATGAAGAAAGTGGGAGGAAACGGGAGAGCCCCGAGGAAACCCAGGCACATGGTGTTTGTCCACCACAAAGTTCACTTGGCGGGGGCTGGGATCGAACCCTGGACCTCAAGCACCAGAGGTGAACGCCCTACCACTGAGTCACCGCGGCCCATGCTCTACAACTAAGTTACCATGTTCCCTCAAAAAATACAGTTGAGAAGCTTGTTAGGAAGATGAAGGCAGTTTGAGTCCAACCGAGGGACGAATTGACACTTATTCAGAAAAGAAAGTTATTAAAAGATAAAGCATAGATCACATGAGAAATGCCGCACTCCATAAATTTTCAGTTAGTGACTTGAACGAAAACGGTGCTTTTTTTTTTTTTAACAACGAAAAGAAGCTTCTGGAAAACGTTTCTCCAACAGGTGGACATTTGATAGGAGAAGCCATAAAAGTGTTGCGACCTGATTTTCTTATGAGTTCCTTCGTCTTCAAAAGAGACGGTACGTTTCCGGCGACACCACACCACACAGTTCTTGGATTGTGTGGACGGACTCTCTGGGTGCTTTTTGGAGAAAGAAGATTCGAGGGCGGCTTCTCGAGAGAGAGAGGTATTGGGGACATTTCGTGCAGGCCTTCAAGTATCTTGACGATGACGTCAGAAAAAGAGAAGGCAGCTGAGAATCTGCTCGGGCTGTTTCTTCTCTTCGCTTTGTATTATGGTAATCTCTTAACGTCAAAATAGCCTGACACGCAATAAATAAACCTTCATTCACTTTGGTGTGGATCGATTGAAAAAGAAGCCACTGAAAGCAAACAGAAAATGAGGTGCTTTGCCATGCTAGCTACAGCACAGACGCACGGTTTTCTACGCATCGCAATTATTTGGCAACCAAAAATACACTATAATATCGGAATTTCTTTGATCTCTTCTCAAGAAAACACTCTGAACCCTCAACATTAGACTTTACTCAGTAGTTTCGAACTTGAATCCATTTGCGACTAACAAAAGGTTTCTCCGAGGGCTTATCAGTTCAATTTAGATTAAAACAAACCATGGTAAAATAAAACAAGTGAAGATAATCATGTTAACTAACTAACTATATGGACTATGGAACCCGGAGGTTCAATGTCGCATTCACAAAAGCTCTCCACTGACTTCTATCCTTAGCCAACTGGATCCAGTTTCTACTTTGTATTCCTATTTCTGCGATACATCTTAATATTGTCCTCCCATTTGCGCCTAGATCTTTCTAATGGTCGTTTCCCGATTGGTCTTCCAGTTAACACTTTGAAAGCGTTTCTACTTTCTTCCATCTTGGCTACACGATCTGCCCACCTAAGCCTCCTGTACTTGATCACCCTAACAATGTTTGGTAAACCGTATAAATTATGTAATTAGATAGTCATGCTATATTTATTTATTTGTTGACCGCAGACAAACAAGGACCTCCCTCATGGCTGTATGGTTAGCGTATATGTCTTCGGCGTGGGAGACCTGAGTTCGATTCTCTGCAGGAGTTCATGTGGTTTGAATTAGACATGAAAGGGGTCAGTGGTCAAGATTTCTGAGTGGGTCAACAGAACGTGACTAACTGCGACCCACCACTCGCCGTGACCCACTCTGAGTCGGTGAATCAGAATGGGTCATGGTGGGTCACTGATTTCATTGTAGACACATTTTCTAAAAATAGTGAATTTGTCTACGATTTACTTTCAAAGCCTCCACTTTTTTCCCTTTTTCATTTGTTTCTATCTACTTCTCTGATGTGAGTATAACCATGTAACGAACTCTATGGCCTATGGAACCCGGAGATTCAATGCTGCGTTCACAAAAGTCTTCCACTGACTTCTATCCTTAGCCAACTGGATCAATTTTCTACTTTGTATTCCTACTTCTGTGAAATCCATCTTAATATTTTCCCCATCTGAGCTTAGATTTTCCTAATGGTCGCTTTTCGATTGAATTTCCAGTTAAAATTTTGAAAGCGTTCCTACTTTCTTCCATTCTCCCTACATGACCTGCCCACCTAAGCCTCCTATACCTGATGATCCTAACAATATTTGGTAAACGGTATAAATTATGCAATTCAAAGTTTCCGCCATTCCCTATTCCCGTCCCTCTTGGGTCCGAATATTCGTCTCAGAATCTTATTCTCAAATACTTTTAGTCTACATCTTCCTTCAGACTAAGCGACCATGTTTCGCACCATACAGGTTTCAGCTCTATTTAAGGACGAAAACATTTTTCGTTGATGTCTCTCTTACCGTTATTGCTGATGAAGAAAGTTTTACTGCAATGTTTCTTTTACTATTAATGTTATGTCAGAGAAATTTTACATTAATAATACTTTTACTATCAATGCTCTTGGTGAAGAAGATTTTACATTAATATTCCTTTTACCGTTAAAGTTCATAGTGCAAAACGCTTTACATTAATGTTTCTTCTACCCTTAGTGCTCATGGTGGAAAACGTTTTACATTAATGTTCTTTTTAATATTAATGCTCATGGTGGAAAAGGTTTTACATTAATCTTTCTTTTACCATTAATGCTGATGGTGGAGGAAATTTTACATGAATATTACTTTTATCCTTAATGCTCATGGTAAAGAACGTTTCAATTAATGTTCCTATTACAATTAATGCTTATGGTGGAGAGAGTTTTACATTAATCTTTCTTTTACCATTAATGCTGATGGTGGAGGAAATTTTACATGAATATTACTTTTATCCTTAATGCTCATGGTAAAGAACGTTTCACATTAATGTTCCTATTACAATTAATGCTCATGGTGGAGAGAGTTTTACATTAATGATCCTTTAATCTTAATGTTGATGCTGAAAAACGTCTTACATTAATATTCGTTTTACTGTTAATGTTCATGGTGGAGAGAGTTTTACATTAATGATCCTTTTACTCTTAATGTTGATGCTGGAAAAGGGTCTTACATTAATATTCGTTTTACTGTTAATGTTCATGGTGGAGAGTGTTTTACATTAATGATCCTTTTACTCTTAATGTTGATGCTGGAAAACGTCTTACATTAATATTCGTTTTACTGTTAATGTTCATGGTGGAGAGAGTTTTACATTAATGATCCTTTTACTCTTAATGTTGATGCTGGAAAAGGGTCTTACATTAATATTCGTTTTACTGTTAATGTTCATGGTGGAGAGTGTTTTACATTAATGATCCTTTTACTCTTAATCTTGATGCTGGAAAACGTCTTACATTAATATTCGTTTTACTGTTAATGTTCATGGTGGAGAGTGTTTTACATTAATGATCCTTTTAATCTTAATGTTGATGCTGGAAAACGTCTTACATTAATATTCGTTTTACTGTTAATGTTCATGGTGGAGAGTGTTTTACATTAATGATAATTTAATCTTAATGTTGATGCTGGAAAACGTCTTACATTAATATTCGTTTTACTGTTAATGTTCATGGTGGAGAGTGTTTTACATTAATGATAATTTAATCTTAATGTTGATGCTGGAAAACGTCTTACATTAATATTCGTTTTACTGTTAATGTTCATGGTGAAGAAAATTTTACATTAATGTTATATTTACTAGTATTGTCCATGCGAAGGTTTTATATCAACGTTCCTTTTTCATAATGTTTCCCATCAGATGTAAACTTCATATTTTGTCTGTAATTACAAATATGAGAATAATAGTTAAATACATTGTATCGTAGGATGGGTAGATTTGATCAGCGCAGTCGATAAAAATTCAACATCCGTTCGTGATTTGAACATCCAATGATTATTTTTGAGAAAGAAATGAAAAGAAAAAAAAATAATCTAGCACATACACTAAAATGACCAATTCCTCTTTCAAATCAGTAAAACATGAAATATAAAAGCAGGAAATATCTATGATTTCCTTTTCGAAGGGGCAGTAATATTTTAAACAATAGTTGATGTATGCATGTTTTTAACAATTATCACATGACCAACGTGAATAGTTCAACCAATGGGAAGCGTTCATTTATTGGCGTTTCCATGATGAAAACTCCCCCATCAAAGGGTTTTATCAGTTGAATGGGTGTCCTCTTTAATGGGAACTCTTACAACCCATTGGAGAGGGTTTTTAATTACAGTGCTTCCTCACATAACATCGAATGTGGAACGAATGATCAAACACTCGTGTTTCCGACTTCCCAATTTTATTACATTGTGAAACAGATTTTTAACAACTCATCAAATTTTCTTTATTTTTTGTCCTGCTAGGTCGTGTTTAACACATGTATTCATGTGTACACAAAAGTATGTGGAAGGGTATATGTGTATGAAGAGCTTGGAAGGACGTGGGAGGTAACGGAGAACTGTGTTCAAAGGGAATAGACAAATTTTTAACACGGAAACATGATGTTGTCTACTTGATTTTTTTTCTTAAATATGTTCTCCACTCTAGCTTTCCCGTTCATTAGTGGCATGTGACCTCTCTCGTTTTATCACTCTCTTAAATTGTTCATCCATTTTGATTGGTGCATGCGTGTGGACGAAGCACCAGCTATGTTTTGCACCGGTCAATAGGAAACCATTACATGTAAACACCTTTCAATGAGGATTTTACTGCCCAGACTATCAGCAGAACATAAAATACAACACAGCACAAGAAAGGGAAAAATTAATGTACAGAGAGAAAAACACTATGGGTTCACTTGCTTTTTATGAACATCACTGAGATATTTCAGTCGCCAGTAAAAGTGGATGTACCAGAAATGGATGAATGGATGAATATATAAAGAGTATTGTGCCAGATGAAATTATATATACGCCCTCCATTCCAAAAGAAACCGAACGTTTAAAAAAAAAAGCAATGTACATTTTGGAACAAATCATTTTTATTAATCAATGTATTCCCCTTCTGCATCGATACACATATTTGCACGCTCCAACAAGTTGTCAAATGACTTCTCCATGTCCTTTATTGGAATGGTCTTTAGGACGGCGGTCGTCGCCTTCTCAATGGCATCAATCGATGCGTGTCACTTTCCTTTCATCGCCAAATGCAGTTTCGGGAACAGATAGAAATCGCACGGAGCGAGATCTGGTGAATAGGGCGGATGATGCAACCGAATAATGTGATTTTTGACCAAAAATTCAGTTACAAGTCGCGAACGATGTGATGGTGCATTATCGTCCAAAAGAGTCCAACTGTCGATTTCGCGATATTCGGGCCGAATACGACGAATTATTGCCAGCAAACGCTTCATGGCGCCCAAGTAAAACTCTCCAGTGACTGTCTGGCCGGGCTGAACAAATTCTTTGTGGATAATTTCTTTTGAATCGTAAAAACAAATCAGCATCACCTTAACTTTTGACTTCACCAAGCGACTTTTTTGGGTGTTCCTTCATCCGGCGCTCTCCATTCAGCACTTTGAAGCTTTGTTTCGGGCTCATATTCAAATCACCACGTCTCGTCACCAGTTACAATCGATTTCAAGAAGTTTCGATCCTGCCGAGCACTTTTAACGATGTCTTTGCAATGCGCAATTCGATCAACTTTTTGGTCTTCGGTGAGTTTGTGTGGTACAAACCGCGAATTAACCTTCTTAAGGCCCAAAACTTCGGTCAAAATGCGGTATGCGGTTGTTTGAGGAATGCTTAATTCCATTTCAATAACTTTCACCGACGATTTTTTGTTATGTTTGATGAATTCACGCATTTTTTCGATGTTTTCTTCCGATAATCCGGTTCTGGGACGGCCTGATCTTTCGTCATCATCCAGCATCTCTCTACCCGATTTGAATCGCCTGAACCACTCGTAAACTTGCGTACGGGATAGACACTCATCACCATATGCATTTTGTAGCATTTGGTGCGTTTCACTAAAAGTTTTACCCAGTTTAACACAAAACTCAATTGCAGCTCGTTGTTTGAAACTCATTTTCCGACCGATGTACACAACACACTGACAGTAGAAACGCAATAACTTTGTTGCCGTGCATCCAAATGTCATGACATTTATACCAGTTGTCAATGAGGGACTACGCCATCTACCGATAAAATATTACAACAGATGGCACTAGTGGTACTATTTGTTTTCAAAAGTTCGGTTTCTTTTGGAATGGAGGGTGTATGTAATTTGAAGATGAATGAGGGAGTTTAGAGAGGGTTAAGGCATTTATAGGAGGGCTGTCCAGAATGTCACAGATTGAACAAACTAAATTGTATTATATACATTTGAAAGGTACACTCTTAAGAGTCTTCATCCCGGCGAAATTAAAATACCGCTAACTTTACAGTAATTATGTGATATTTTCAAATAGATAAAAGATAATCGAAATATGGAACAAGAGCGCCCTAGACAATATTATTTTACATCAGAAACCGTTATCACGACTCACTTATCTGCTTTCGATTTCGAGCCATTTTGAAAATCGGCATTTATTTTCGCGTTTCTAAACAGCTGAAAACAGGAAGCCACTAGGTGACTTGTGATAACGGTACCTCACGCAAAATAATATTGTCTAGGGCGCTCTTGTTCCGTATTTCAATTATCTTTTATTTATTTGAAGATATTACATAATTACTGTAAAATTAGCGGTATTTTAATTTCGCCGGAATGAATACTCTTAAGCTATTTTCCACACAATTGCCGTGCAAATTAAGGTATTTATCATCCCGTGGTACAAGTTTTTCAATACCGTCGCGGTATAAATCTCCCGTCTGCAATTTCAGCCACTGGCTTATACCGGCATGCAATTCGGCATCAATATTAAAGTGTTGTATAGCGAGCCATGTCTTCATCGTTGGGAAGAGGTGGTAGTCGTTCGGCTGTATGGTACAGCAATATACAGTCACCTGGCTGTATGGTGAGTGATCGAACACCTCCCATCCAAAACCATCCAAGAGCTCCTGGGAACGCTTGGGCGTGTGTGGATGTGCGTTATCATAAAAAACTCACTCATTATTCCATGTCCGTACACTTTACACAGTTGGCAATGGATTTCAATTGGCTTTTCTTTTGCCAACAAAACTCTCTAATCACAGAACACACTTTACAAGAGGCAGGATTTTCCATTGCAGCGCACATTGTAACACGTCACAGAAAGCACAGTAAGAGCGTCACAGTCCTCACGCTAACATAGCTGGATGCCTACTGAGTGTGGCAACGTTCTGACACCAAGATGGCGACTTTAGCCCTGCCCACTGCCGCGATAGACAAAAACGTCTGCTACTTACCGGAAAACCCTCGTATTGTTTCAGGGTGAAGGCGAATGAGTGTGTACTCTCACTCACCCTTATTTTGCCCTCATGAAGACCGTCCTCGCCCTCAATCAACCTCATTTCGGTACGCTTGAGGGTGAGTTAGTGTGCGAGAGTTTGGTTGAGGGTGAGTGAGGGTAGAAGTATGAATAATACTTAAGGACAAGTGAGTGTGAAGGAGTTACTGACGGGGAAGGTGGGTAAGACTGAAGGTAAGTAAGGGTGAGGATACCTGTGAGGTGAAGGTATAAATATTATTTGAGTATGGGTATGAGGAAATTTAGTGAGAATTAGGCATCAATGTTATTTGAGGGTGCGGTTAGGCAAATGTGAGGAAGTTGATCCAGGCTGAGAATGCATGAGAGTAAGGGCATCTAAAATATTTGAGAGTGAGTGTGAGGTAAAGAGTATAAACATTATTTTAAGGTGTGTGTGGTGGAGTTTAATGAGGGTTAAGGCATTTATATTAGAGTCAAGTTGAGTGAGTGTGTGTGAGGGAATTGAGTGGGGGCGAATGTGAGAAAGGGTTAAAAAGTATCCATCTTTGCCATGTATACCGCGCATATGGGAGTGTTCGGAATTCGACAATACTTCGAAATGAAAATCTTCATTTCAGAATCGGAACTAATACTTTTATCATTACGGAATTCCTAAATTTCAAAACGTAATTCTCGAATCTCGTGTTCTGGAAAACTCTGCTCTCGGGAAGTTCGAAACTTCATCACGAAAATTCGAAATTCGAAAATCTCGGAATTTAGAACATTTTGAATTCTGAAGTCTTGGAACTTTAACCCGAAATTTCGAAACTTCCAGTATTAACGACAGTACAAATTCTGAAATTGAAATCGCAATTCCGAACAAGTCTGTTCACATGGGTATTAGAAAAGACGTGTTAAATGGTCTCTTTCCAAATCATCACCAAAGTGAGTGAAGTAAAATACAAAACAATATCTCTAAGTAAAACATTTTAAAAATATATACAAACGTCGTGCTAGTAAGTTATGTGTTCATACTTTACATAGCTATGAACATTAGATCACAAAACTGAAAAGAACTAGGGCAATAAGTATATCGCGTGGAGAATTTACCGGAAGTGTGAGACAAAAAACGCAGTGCTGAAAGGAAAGATTGGGAATACATGATCCATGCTCGATTATTATCTTTGAAGGAATTCAAAGGGAAATGCCTATTATTGTCTTTGAGGGAATTCAAACGGAAATGTCGATTATTATCTTCGAAGAAATTCAAACGGAAATGTCGATTATCATCTCTGAAGAAATTCAAACGGAAATGTCGATTATCATCTCTGAAGGAATTCAAACGGAAATGTCGATTATTATCTTTGAAGAAAGTCAAACGGAAATGTCGATTATTATCTTTGAGGGAATTCAAAGGGAAAGATCGATTATTATCTCTGAAGAAATTTAAAGGAAAAAGTGTTTGCCAATAATTATCATACCCTGGATAAACTTAAAGGAATCGCTCCTGCTGGTCTAGTTGCTAGTACGCGCCTCTTTGGTGCACGGGGTTCCGCATTTGATTCCCTGTTAGAGAGTAGTGAACCCGTTATAGCAGTTCGGATTGGATTCCACGTTCAATTGTAGTCCATGTCTCGTATAGCTCCACTGCTGAAAAGGGACTCTAAACTTCTATCAACCAACTCAAAAGAAAATACCAGGAACAATTCACAACATAACCCTTGAAATACCGCAGACCGTATCAATTAGGGTCCTTTTATCCTCATGGTTTTGGTAGTGGTTGCTCGACCGCCGCTAACAAGCTAGTGTCCTTTTTACTTGCGGTTGCGTTTGCGAACACTACTGGCAATGATAGGTAGGCAGTACCTCAAATACACTGTTTCTGAGCTACTTAGTGTAGTTTTGCTATGTTTTGTATAGATGTCAGTCATGTTTCGAATCGTCTACTTCAGATAACAACAAGCAACTGAACACGTTGCTGTAAACTGTTGAAGTTGGCAGTGCTGCGAACAGTCGGCGGATCGAACCACTGTGGATAAAAGATCCCAAATAATGCAGTTAGAAATCGCCCAACCACCGTTGTTCGAAACTACTACCGCAGAGGTTAGATTTTCAGATCGTGGCAGTTGAAGATCCGCTCCCCTGTGGATAAAAGGTCTCATTTACCTCAATGTAGCTAGGAAAAGGTTACCGCGAGGATACTGAGGTGTGCCCAGAAGTGCGCTAGAATGAATGAAGATAACTTTCAGCACCATTTATGACACACGAATATGTTAAAATCTTTACTGCAATAATACTTGTATTGCTCTACTTCCGTGGCTGCCATCCATTACTTGATGCTGATTAGTCATATTGCTTTCTGCACTTTTAACATTGAATTCGTACTCCACGACCACGAAAACACCTACCTAGTTGTTTTCAGTCCAATAACAGTGTTTTGCAATTTGTCTGCCATCTTGGATCCGCCATTTTGAATTGTACAGTGTTGGTATCCGATTCATACATAGCGACGTCGAATATCTCTATACATCCAACTTCAGATCCATAACTTGTTTCTTTTTTGTAATTTGTGTCTGCCATGTTGGATCCGCCATTATGATTTGTAAAATTTGATGTCAGATTCGTATTCAGCCATCTTTTAAACCTATACCCCATCAGGATTCTGCTGCCTACAGTCGGACAATTTGTCCATGCCGATCAGATGCCGCAGTCGGATTGCCGGCGACGGACGCCGGCGTCTTTCAGCGCGATTTTCGACCGCGACGAATAGTTGCCTTGCTAAGCAGTCGGCAAACAGACGGAAATAAGCATTAAATGCGCCGGCGCCACCGTCGGAAAGTTGTCTTGCCTAGCAGTCGGCAAACAGCCGTAAAGGCGCAGTAAATGCACCGGCGCCTGTTTTGCCGACTCTGACGGTCGGTAGATCGTCGTGCCGCCGCGGACGGTTGCAGACTGCCTCCGCTGGCCCGCCACCGTCGACGGCGGCAATCTCTCTTTCCGACCGCGACTTCCTGATGAGGTATATACCACGTCTCAAAACAATTACATCATAGCTTCTTATTTTGTCTACTTATTCTGGTATTTCGGAGTGTTCGTTGTTCTGATCTTCAAATGATCGCCACCAACCCTACAGGCCCCATTCAAGCGAGATATTTCACATGTGAGGTGTACTCGATGTGACATTTCCAACCATATATAACACATGGAGATCCCTGCGTACCACTTCAAGTACTTCCCTTGTTAGTGAGGAAGCTCAGAAGTCTCGAAACCGACTTCCGCTGGTATCGCGAGAAATGGTACCGGAAAACCTCTAGGAAAGATACTAACCTAGACTTGCTACATGTTTTGTCTGATCCGGTAATTTCATCGATCAGGCCCAGTATGCCCCAAATCATAACAATATGCAGAACGAAATGGTACAACTTTTAAATAGCTATCGCCAATCTCCTGTTTGGGCACCAGAGACTTTTGAAAGTGATTGATTTCACAATAGAATTTTGTGATTTTTATTGTACTTCATTCGACAGTTTCCACCGTTTTGTTTTCAGATATGCGTGTTGCGAGATACGTTTTGTTTCTATAACCATTTCTTACACGGACTGACTTTTGGTCAAGTTTATTGTTCATGTTTATAAATAGTTTTTCGTTACTGTCCAAACACATGTTTTTTTTTTCTTGTTTATAATGAGATCTCTGCAATTTTAATAAGAATAACATTACAAGTTCTAAATTATTTTTTTAATAACTATCCAAGATGGTATTTGTGAACCTGATTTTGAAAATGTCAACCTTTTTCGCCACCTACATAGGCAACCCGCTTCACTGATCATAAGCGGTAAATTATTGTTCACATTACAGAAGAATAATCGAAAACAACATAATGTGCCTTCAAAAAATACCATATCGACAAACCCACACTTTCAATATGGCCGTAAGTAGTTTCGCCGCATTTTCTAATCAATCCGACCACTGTGTTCCGTGAGGTTGAAGGGTACTGAGGGCTGGGAAGTAGGGATGCCGGAACCGGTTTCTGGTGGAACCAGTTTTCAGCTCTGAACGGATCCGGTTCTAGAAGATCCGGTTCCGAAACCGGTTCTGAATTTATGTACATGTCGTCTTGTAAGGAGGAACGTGTGAATGTAATCGAACAGGATTTTTTTTTTTTTTTTTTGTATATAAGCTACAACTGATTTTATTGTTTGTAAACAAGTTCGGAAACAAATAGTGTAATACAAAACCACTACTGAACATAACTACCTCGGACTCATTCCAGCTTTCACTACTCAAGTAACTTTTACTGTGTGTGTTTAAGTATTTTTGATGAAAAATTACCACAATAATGTAGCTACGGACAATTTCAATTCCCTGCAAATTCTAAATAATTACAATGCAAAGGCAAAATTACAGCTACAGAAAAAAAAACTAACCATTTTTTTATTTTCACATTGCACTAAACTACAGTATTTGTGCATCCAACAAATATTTTAATACACAAACATGTACCTATTCACAAACATGTATATCTAAAAAATGTAAAACCTTTCTGAGAGAAAATTCACCTTCAGCTGATTGCTTTTAGGGATGGCCGGAACTGGTTCCTGGTGTAACCGGTTTTCGGCTCTGAACAGATCCGTTCTAGAAGATTCGGTTCCGGAACCGGGTTTTTGCATCCAGACCTGGAACCGGTATCTAAGATTCGGTTTCGGAACCGGGTTTTTCGGGTCCAGGTCTGGAACCGGTTCCAACGAAACCGGAACTTTGTGGCCATCCCTACTGGGAGGGTGATGACGCTAAGGAGTATTCTGAGGAGCTGTGAGATTAAGGAGTCGTGAAGGTGAAGGCGAGTGAAGTTGAGGCTAAGAGAAATTTGAAGAAAGTACCCATCTCGCTATTGAGATTAATAAATGAATTTGAGCTTTGTAGCTACGTGTCCTGTAAGTGGGAAGCAGCAAACCAAAGACAGAACCAGAAACAGCGCGTACCTCATACTGAGGACAGAGATCCCTGTGAGCGAAAAATCAAGTCTCATTGACGATAGCTAGCCCGAGTCGAGTTCTAGCGAGTACGAGCCTGAACTTGCGTCAAACTCATTGAGAGACACTTACAAGGGAACTTTTTCTGGTGTCACACGAAATGTGGAACGAAACTATGCTCAATGGATTTGTGTAAGTTAACAAGGCAGGAAAAACCCTCGATCGCAACCGTTCCGTACTTATGGGAGGGAGTAGGTGCACTGGCAACACAACATGTTAAAGGATAGAGAGCCTGAGCCCGAATGAGCCCGATTGAAATTTTTGAGTTTTACGTCCCACGATTATGCCGGTTAGGCTAAAGGAGACAGTGATGATGAGTAATGAATGAAATGGCGTAATGAAGAAAGTGGGAGGAAACGGGAGTACCCCGAGGAAACCCACGCACACGGTGTTTGTCCACCACAAAGTTCACTTGGCGGGGGCTGGGATCGAACCCGGGACCCCAAGCACCAGGGGTGAACGCTCTACCACTGAGCCACTGCTTTCTCCATGAACCCGATTGAGTCTTATAGAGCAATAGTACTCAACAGAACTATTGCTATATAATGAATACACATATTTTAAATGAATAACAGTAAAAGTTATTCACCTAAAATAAGTATAATAAATAAATTATACCGGTATTCAGCTAACAACCTTCAATTAGTGTCCTTCATGAGACGAGAAGAGTAAACCTTATCTTCTCGTGGGCAACACTAATTAAAGATAGCAAGCAGGATAATGTCCATTCATCAATATTCCTCGTATCGTCTTGTAAATTTTGTAAATGTCACGTCTTATCTCGATTGTTGAAGAATGTTTTTTCGATTCTCAAAAATATTTTGCCATCTCCTCTCGTTTTGTAGGTTTACATACTTCATGCCCTGTCTTTTTTTATTTCATCTAGAAGTTAAGAGAACTTTTCCGCGTCACAAGAGGTCCACGAAGGGTGTGATATAACAACATGCAAACCATATTTATTATTGTTATATTTTGTGTAATGATTGCATATTCCAACATTGATAAATAATCTTTAATGTGTTCGTATAATTATTTTGAGATGTAACATTAATATAGTATTTGTGAGATCTAAGACTTGGGTGAAATAGTCTTACCCACGAGACTCATGAAATTTCTAGTGGCGGATCTAGAAGTTAAAAACTATGGGGAGCAGCCAGAACCTAAATGAAATGAAGTCTTTCAGTTTAACGTCCCACGATTATGTCCTTTAGGCAAAGGAGACGATGATTAAAGCAAGTGAATGATGATGGAAAAATTGGTGGAAAAAGAATCTCGGAGGAAATGGGAGTACCCCGAGAAAACCCACGGACACAAGGTTGCCCACCACAAACTTACTTGGCAGGGGATTGAACCAGGGATCTCACACACCAGAGGTAAACACTCTACCACTAAGCCACAGTGCCCCCCCTTCTCCCCCAGCTAGAACCTAGATTATGATAAGTATATCATGAATTTATGTACACTTATGTCCAAAATGATTGTCGCCTATCTAGAACTGTCTTCTTGTAAGAATGTAATTTGATAATTATGTTGCTGGGTACGTTTAATACTGATACCATTTGTGTATAATCGGGAAATTTATATTAGTGGTAAATTTCATAGAAAAAGCTTATAAATACGAAAATTAGAATGAGTAAAACAAAATGTTACTAAATGGACAAGAAAGTTTTATTTTCGTTTTATTGTTCCTATTTACTGCTCTCTTGACCTGATATTTGCCACATACATGTCTTTGCCGATTGTACACATACTGACATTATTCCTACAACAACATATTTATAGACATGCGACAATAATTTTGGACACGATTGTGCATAATTTTAATTTGAAATCCGTTTACTCACTTTGTTAACAGGAACTAGGAATAAAAAATGAATTATACGTTCCAGCAGTTACAGTTACACAGTGTTTCTTTCAGAAAGTGTTCCGGAGGGCATACTTAGTATTTGAAGGAGCACATATTTTCACAAGGTACTATTCTATATATTATTATAACCCTAATACAGACGTATTATTTTAGTCTCCTTACGGGGACATTCTCAGAGGTCCGAGGGAGTATTCTCCCCCCCCCCCCAAAAAAAAAACATGTTTGGAAGAAACACTGGGCATGAAGTACGAATAAGCAATTAATAAGTTGTAGGCTAAACAGGCATTCAACAGGAAAAGAGGACTATTAACATCAAGAAATGTGTCGTTGGAGGTTCGTACACGATTTATTAAGACCCTGGTATGGAGCGTGGCGCTTTACGAATCAGAGACGTGGACACTGAGAATAGCTGAAATATCCAAGCTGGAAGCATTTGAAATGTGGTGTTGGCGCAGAATGCTGCGCATATCATGGACCGAAGGAAAAGGAATGAAGACGTACTGAAAGAAGCTAATGAAGGACGACAGATCATGAAGATAATAGAAAAAAGAAGAAACACCATGCTTGGTCATCTTATTCGGCACACCGAATGGACCACCATGCTGATAGACGGAAAGGCAGAAGGGAAACTTTCTACTTTTATATACATATAAATAAAAACCATCCCAGAGTTTGAAGCTCTTAAAAGTAGCAGTATGACAACCCACCGCCCCCTCCCCCAGAAGTCGGTCCTGGATCCGTCCTTCGATGCAGTTACGAAGAAGAGGCCTTATCAAAGTATAAAATAGCTCTCCCAGAGGAGAGAAAAGTTTTAAAATTTCCATGCTGCCCACGAACCTACAGGTGAACAAGAGGAAGAAGTTGTACGCATGTACAGGTATGGTAACTAAACAGATTAGTTACAAGACATTACGCTTTAAATGTCAAAAAATCGTAATTAGCATTCAAGTTATAAATTGTCAGGGAAAATAAATATTGAAGATAAATGAAACAACTCATCGCTATTAATATTATTCTAGAAGTGCCCAATAAACAATAAATGCCAACACTAACTATAACCTTTAAAAAATGTATAATAATTAATAACTTCAATTATTTTTGTTACTCACAAGACTGGGGGTCCAGGCCCCCACAGCCTCGGGCTAGATTCGCCACTGGAAATTTCTTGACTCGCCTCGAAAACGACAATAATCGTTTTGTTTCTCGTTTCAAATTTAGAAAACTATTTCTCGTCTTTGCAACGGGTCATTCAGATCCTTTAATTTCTGATTCCCCCACGGCTTTCAAATTGTTGTTCGTTTTCCCCGTTCCTAATAGTTCTACCTATGAACATGTTCCTAGTTTTAAGTCTCCGCTCTCCAGGCCCGTAGCCAGCCCGAAAATGTAGGGGGGGTGAAAGTTAGGGGGACCGATCCAAAAATATTGTAGTTCATCACTATATTCTAGTTCATTTGAAGCCTACTGTGAACATTTTAGACGGGGCCAGTAAAAATTTAGGGGAGACGGCCCCCTCCTAGACTCCCCCCTGGATACGGGCCTGCCGCTCTCTCAAGGGCGATTTCGCGTTATTAATACCGAAGAATTATCTAAATAAGTGGAAGATTGGTGCGAAATAATATGAAGTAGATCACAAATTAAGAATAAGAAGTTCGTGACGACGATCAACAGATGACAAGAGCGATAATGTCATTCTGTGATCGCTAGCTGGCGATTCGGTATTAATTTCGAGATATTGGCTCTTTAATTCAATGTTGCCAATACTATTGCAGATAAATTCTTGTTCAGTGCCTGATTTTTGAATCAATAGTTAGATTTTGAATCGGATTTGTTTTATTAAACGCAATCAAGACATCATACTAGTAACGATATTACTAACTGTTTAGGTGTACTGCTGTAGACAGTATGATGTCAACTCTTTGATAGTTGCTTGGTCGTTTTTTTTTTCTTTCACTTCAGCACCTAGGGGATATGAGACGTGGACTTCCTGTAAGATCCGAATTCAGTTGCATGGCGCCAAAGGCAAGAACACAATCCATGTAAGAGCCTCTTTAATAGTAGCACAATGCCAAACTTTGTAATGTAGGCACATTACGAGTCTCACCAAATTTAAATTATCAGTATGAATTCAGCACAACGTATAACTGCAACTAACCAACTTCAGTCATCCAAACTGCCAAATCTGCGGAAACGATGGCTCACTGGTAGAGCACTGATGCGTGGGGTCCCCGAACAACTAAGTTTATAGTGGATAACATCGTGCCCATTGATTTTCTCGGGGGGGAGGGGGTACTCCCGTTTCCTTCCACTTTCTCATTCCGCCAATTCTTCCATCATTATTCAGTTGCTTTAACCTTTTTCAATTTTGGCTTTTTTTAAAGGTAAATTTTGGACTTTTAGTTAATCAGCTAAAAGCATCATCCCTATTTATCCTAGGATCATGGTTCGAACCTCATTCTCTTAAGAGTAGAACAGTCCTTCAAACGGTATCACGCACAATTCACATTTCCTTATCATGTCCCTGTTGTTTCTTGTCCCGTTACAGTTGGAGAGCTCTCTCGTGGCTAAGCGGTTAGCGTACGCGCGTTTGGCGTGGGAAACCCGGATTCGATTCCCCCACGGGAGCTCATGTGATTCGGATTCCACGTTAATCAGTAGGTCCACGTCTCATATAGCCTCACTGCTGAAAGGAACGCTAAAGTAAAATCAACTCAACTCAACTGTTATTGTTGGAATCAGCGGGCGCATACAGGTGCTACGTCCATCCTTGCTGTACTATTATTGGTGTGCTAAAATTTCTTAACACTTCTAGTTTAAAATAGAAGGGTAAGGTGGGAGATGGAATCTTTCCTTGGGACGCTAAATCCAAATAGAAAAATACTATTTCTCTGTCTTGTATAGTTTTTGCTCCATGCTACACAAGAATCTCTATCGAAATTGAAAGTAATATTTTTTCCCCTAACCATTTCCAGTTTAAATAGAGCATTGAGAGCAGAGATGGTATTCTTGGGTCTCTAAATCAATAACATTAAAGTAATTCTCGAACTTTCTTACCGGTTTTGCATTATAGCAGCGTTCCTCAAAAGATCTTTCAAGTATGGACCACATTTATTAGTCGCAATATTCTTAAACCATCCTACCCTTATTCCCTTGGAAAGAAAATTTATAATTCTTATTAATGTTTTTAGCTTACGCCAATACCAACAGCATTATTGTTTTTAAAGCAGTACTAATGAATTTCCCTCTAATTTTTAGGATTTAGGATATTAGATTTTTGGACTTTCGGCATCTAAGGTCATTTAACCCATCACGTTTGAGGGATGACGTCCCTCGGCTAGCACCGTATCCGGAGACAAGGGAAGGAAGGGAGCGGCCTGGGATCTATAAGTTAGGTACCATCCCGCCATTTGCCTGGTGTGAATGAGGAAAACCCAGGAAAACCTCATTCAAAATGGCTGGCCTCAAAAAAGGTTTTTAAACTTTTTCGACTGAGTGCCTGCACCAGCAATCGAACCCGGGACCGCACCGAATGCGTCCCTCTAATTTTGTATTGGTATTAATAGAACTGTGTGTCCGAATTGTCCGGATGACAAAATCATGTCTGTTCGGCCGGGAGACAAAAAAAAAAATCTTGACTATTTGATGGATTACCAAGATGTGAAGGATCAAAATTTTGTTAATGGAGGTTACTCTTCCACTGGATCCGAAAATTTGCTCCTCTCCTAGATTTCCCCATAAACAGTTATTACAGGTGAATTACATATCATTCAGTTAATCTCAAAATTCTAACCAAACTACTTCAAGTGGGTACACGTGACACTGTTACTTGCTTAATAATTGAAAGGTATCAATATTTCATAATATTTTAACATATTTCTGATATAAGCTATTAGAATTTTTATAAGCTTTACAACATTGAACCCTTGCGTTCCAGGTCCTATTTCGCTATTTTCCTATGTGCGTGCTGTAATACCGGTTCCGTTTACTGTCAAAAGACAGTCTAGCCCGTTATATAGGGCATATTTATTGTGAGCGCGTAAAGAGGGCATCCACATTACTGATAAAAAGAATTATTTGCTTTGTAGAACATTTGGACTGAAACGGAGAACTCTGACGTTCTGAAGGGATTTTATGTTGCTTCAGGCTGGCAACAGTGCCCGGAGATCGGAGACAAAGGTTTTCCTTTTCCTATCTCGAAATAGATCTTGAAGTTGCTAATTGTTTATTGTCAAAACAAACACATGTGTGTTGTAATTGAATGTTCTCTTAGGCTTGACATCTACTGAGACAAAGAATTTTCTTTGTCTTTTCTTCACTAAGGTGCTGCCATCTAAGGAGAAACAATAGAACTAAGTCTTGCCTTGCACCCACTAACAAATTTCATCAACTCCAGGATTAATAGCACCCTTACCTTGTAAGTAATAAGGGATACGTTTCCGTGACATTCACATGACTGTCACTGGTACGCAAGGGGTTAAGTTATATTGACTACTATTTCTTTTAATATTCTCAACTACAGGGTGACATTCAATTGAACTGAATTTTTATTTCCTCTATCTTTTTTTTTTTTTTTTGACTAATGTTATCCTAAGAAGAATCTAACCGGAAGGATGAACCTACGCGGACCACAGTTGAGAAACACTGCTCTATAAACAGGAAAGCCAACATGATTTTCCCAAGTTCAGAGTGGGGAGGCTAAGACCAGCACACAAGCACAGTCGCGAATACGCACCATAGACATTTTCACGCGCGTGTACACATATCATACAAAACAACAGTTATTTACGCACATACCCTTATTAACCACAGTGCATAAGCTATAGTACTGTAGCATTTAACACAAATACAAGGGAGGACCACAAACTAAGCTTACAAGGGCCATATTTCAGGAGTTTCGTCTGTTATAGAGGAATGAAGTATGTGAGATAATTATAATACATAGAGTTGGCAACTCTGCAGAGTTTCAACCATCCATGGTGCTAGTTGTATGTAAACACAAATGGCGACTAGTTTGCAAAACTGGTCTCGTGAAGAAGTCCGCTCAGTTATTCGATTTATGTAGGCGAAACATGTAACCGCGGCTGAAATTCATCGGAAGTTGGTAGAGGTTTACGGAGAGACTAATGTCTGGTCACCATGTCACAAAATGGTGTTGACCACCATTTACCATGTCACAAACCATGTAAACATGTCACAAACCATGCCACCATGTCACCATGTCACAAACCATGCCACCATGTCACCATGTCACAAACCATGTCACAAAGTTTGCAGCTGGTAGAGAAAACGTAATCAGCAAGGAGCACAGTCGCCGACCCAGCAGGGGGTTAACAGATTTGAACACATCTCGAGTAGAGGAGCTGATTCAGAACAACAGGAGAGTCACGTTACGGCACGAGATGGCAGGCAGAATTGGGAATGTCGTTCGGAAGCGTTCGTGACATGGTGCACGATATTCTGCAGTACCAGAGAGTTTGTGCCCGATGGGATTTTTATGCAAGGGCAGAATTTTTACTAGGTGAAATCTTCAAACTAATCCCACGATCCGACAACTGCCTTAACCGATATGAAGAATATGTCGAAAAATAACCTAATGTATGTACTATCTGTTGGACGTTTCACTGTAGGCTTTGTAACCTTACTTTTTGACCTCTCTTCATATATTAAGTACTATAGCATGTGAGAGCAAAATAGTATGTTTTGACATATATTTCCAATAACGGAACACATTTCGAAAATCTAGGGGAGCCAACTGCCTACTCTCATTGCAGGTGTTCATGTTTATAGGAGTCTTTATTGAAACTGGAAGTAGTACATTTTTAGTTTAAATAGAACTATAAATATGAGGGTGGAATCTATTCTTGGGACCCTAAATTTATACCAAAATATTTCTTTGTTGCTTCTTATAGTTTATTTCCTTTTCTTTTCCTTTCCGTAACACGTGAGACGGACGAATTAAGAGTTGTTCTATATAATTTTTGCCATATTTACGCAAAGGAGAGTCTGTAAAACTTCAGAGTGATCACAAAGTCCCGTTACCCTCCCCCAGACAGAAATTTAAACTTGCTGCAAGGTTGCGGCAAACTTGTCTTTGCAGGTCAATTGGATTGTCGGAAGCTCTACTATGCAAGCCAATTAGCTTACTGCAAGCTTGTGGCAAGCTAGTTAGTTACATCAGTGCAAGGCTTGCGGCTAGCTTGTCTGCACAAGTGGAACGCAAGTCAAATTATCTCAAACGCAAGCCAAGTATAGGCGAAACTAATCAATGGCAAGCCTTATTAAGCTAAAAGCAAGCAAAAGACACGCCAAACAAGCCGTATGGAAACTTGCGGTAAGCGAATTTAGATAAAACATAAAACAGTAAGATATCCGTATAAATCGACTGTCTGACTAAATCCATGCTACCATACAATCCTGAAGTCATCTATGACATATAAATGTTTCCTCACCCTTCCAATTATCGAAGCAAATGTATTTGGTCTAGGAATTAATTCGTGCGGGTGGACAAGAGATGGCGCAACGAACGGAGCGTCCCACAGTTCCGTGTATCCACACATGTGTTGCAAACCCCTGTCATCGCGTATCGTTCGTAGTATAGGGCAGTGGATTAAAGCGTCAACAACACCAGTTTGTAGTTAAGTGAACATGGCGCAATTTGTGCCTGATAAAGTGTTTTTGCGGGGTGTCCTGCTGCATTACTTTAACATGCAGAAAAGTGCGACTGAAAGTCATCGTATTTTGGTGGAAGTGTATGGTGACCATGCTCTAGCTGAGCGAACGTGTCAGAAGTGGTTTGCACGGTTTAGAAGTGGTGATTTCGGCTTGGCAGACCAAGAGCGAGCTGGACAGCCAAAAAAATTTCAAGACGAAGAATTGACAGCATTGCTCGAGCAGGATTCGTGTCAAACGCAGGAACAACTTGCAGCAGCATTAGGCGTTGATCAAACAACAGTCTCCAAACGCTTGAAAGCCATGGGAATGATTCAAAAGATGTCACATTGGGTTCCACATGAATTGAAAGACAAAGACGTTAAAAGACGAAAAACCATTTGCGAATTGCTGCTTCAACGACAGAGCAGAAAGGGGTTTCTGCATCGAATTATTACGGGTGATGAGAAGTGGATCCATTACGAGAACCCTAAACGAAAAAAGGCCTGGGTGAAACCAGGTGAACCAGGTCCATCACAACCAAAACGAGATATTCACTGTGCAAAGGTTATGCTGTGCATATGGTGGGATATGAAAGGTGTGGTGTACTATGAGCTGCTGCAACCGGGTGAAACTATGAATGGAGAACGTTATCGACGACAATTAATGCGTTTGAAGCAAGCTCTGGCTAGAACACGACCAGAATGGGAGAACAGACATGATAAACTTATTGTTCAACATGATAACGCTCGCCCACATGTCGCAAAACCGGTCAAAACCT
This sequence comes from Thermobia domestica, assembly GCF_964235325.1. Lineage (NCBI taxonomy): Eukaryota > Metazoa > Arthropoda > Insecta > Zygentoma > Lepismatidae > Thermobia > Thermobia domestica. The sequence continues at coordinate 381,564,002 of NC_137454.1, read as the reverse complement.
ATTTAGAAAATGTCGGATGGGAAGTTTTACCCCACCCGCCGTATTCACCAGACGTTGCTCCTTCGGACTACTACTTGTTCGATTGCATGAACAACGATTTGATTGGACAGCGGTTTACTTCTTCAGAAGATATCGAAACATGGGTCTCTGACTGGATCGCTTCCAAGGATGAGGACTTCTTTCGCCACGGAATCCGTACATTGCCTGACAGATTGGCGAAAGTGGTGGCTAGCGATGGACAATATTTTTCTTAAGGTATTTATGTATTTTGTGTTTGTACTACAGCTTCAATGTGTGCGTACCAACCGCACGAATTAATCCCTAGACCAAATATATCCATAAAAACATCCACGACTTCGATCCACTTCGACGAAAATCAAAATTTGTATCAATGATAACGTTTTTGTTGTGATAAATAACGGTCGACGTTGCTTCTTACCAATATCCAACATCTTCTTCTATTAGCTGCGAGTACTTGAAATTTCTACCTTTTTATATAAAAAAGCAGAAAAATGTTTACACTTTAAACACAGCATTCGAATAAAGTTTATACTGTAAGTTAAACTTTAAGTTCATATTGAAATATCAGCAACAGTTCTGTATCCTTTCGGGAAATAAGTAGACTCAAATCTCCTGCCATCTATGTTCACATTCATGCTTTATACACGGTGTACATAAATACCACAATTCATTATGCCTAATGGTTACCGAAATATGAGGAAATAAAGAGCGACATTATAGGTACGTGGGACTAGAGTACTAGACGGTACATTAAAAAAAATTAAGTTTTGTCCTTTATTCAAGGTGAATGCTAAAACGACGCTAACAACGCGAACACTACCTTCTTGCCGAAAATTAAGATGTCAGCATCACGTGATGTTTAAGAACAACTGAAAATCGAACGCGCGCTGGCTTTCTACTTCAACTTAAAGAAAAGCGTCTCCCAAATGAAGCTTGGGTTGTCCGCACTGCAGCTTGCGCTAAGCAAAAATAAGTTTTCGTGTATAAGCGAAAGCGAAATAAAATCAAATAAAAGCGACAGGCAAGCTTGCGGCAAGCAAGCATGCTGTCTGGATTCATAGATATTAACGAATTGGATGGAACATCAGCCCATTATGTTAATGCCGTTATACAATATCCCAATGAGGTTTTTGCTGATAAATGGATTGGATTGGATGTGGTTGTGTCCATTTGCCTACATCTTTGCAGTGGCCACCCCGAAGTCCTGATCTAACATGTTGCGACAATGCATCATAGGAGTTCATTAAACATGCCACATGTTACGAGGCAGTTGACGAATTTACGGATGTTTTTCGACGTGTATTTAGTGCCTTCACGCCAGCAATGTTGAGGAGAATTTCACATAGTCCATGGAGAAGAACCATACTCTGTTATGAAAACAATGGTGTACATACAGACACTGTGGAATAAATAGTACAGAATAGTCACACTACCTCAAAGTTGTCCTCTGTCATGATCTCATGTTAATACAATATCACCGTTTATGAATAGAAATGTAGACACGCGATACAAAGTAACGGGACTTTGTAATCACCCTGTAGGAAAAAAAACTCAACCCAATCAACGAAGTTGTATTAATGATAACGTTTTTGTTGTGATAAATAACGGTCGAGCTTTAACTTAACATTCATTAAAGAATCATCAAACGTAAACGACAGAATAGGGTAAATACGTATAATCACTTTTAGCAAACCATATTCAAGGATGAACACCAGTTTTATCACTAAAAGAATTTAAATATACAGAACAGGAGGGAAATAAAGAAAAAATAACATTATTCACTACTTCAGCGGACGATCAAACATTTATAGCTTGTAATTACTAACACCAAGATGAAATATTCCCTACAGTCGAAAACTTACAGGACCTGTTTCTCAAACATGTTCCTAAACGTAGCCATAAATCGCATTTCTCCACTCTATTAGGGTAAAATAAATGATCGAAAAAAAAAGAGAGAACAAGATTTCAAGAGAAAGAGACAGAGAGAAACAAGTTAAAACACATGGAACATTTTAACAGATCTGTAAAGAACCATTATGTATCCCATATAGTAACTTCTTCTCGTAGTTGGTGCCACCCAGGTTACCTTCCTGTATATAAGTATAAATAAGCAACTTGCTGGCTATCTCGTCAAGTCGTGACATGTTCAAAAAAGGGACCACGCCTCAGTTTTTCCACCCACCCCCTAATACCTCTGAGTCGTGGATAGGAAATTAACGGGAGAGTAGCAAGTGGCTCCTAACATTTGTATCTGAAATGCCAATTTAAGCTTTGACACTATCGCAAAGACCACCTGCCTAGATCTACTATTCTCTTCCAAAGACATGTCAAAATATATTCGGTAAGATCTTGACAGATTATGAATGACAATTCTAACACCTAAGTTTTATTGATGTTTACATTATTTCTAAATAATTGAGATGATAACAATGTATTTTTTGTTATAGAAAAGAATATCACTTTTTTTTTTTATATACATCCTCAACAATACTACAAAAGTTTGCCATTGTGGGAGAAATCTAATTTTTTTTTATTGGGGTAATTCAGGAAAATCAAATTTACTGCTAAAAATGATTTCTGTTTCTATAGACACATTTAGATATGTATATAATACAAAATCATTTCAGTCTGTGAGAAACGCTCATTTCTAATAGTTAACAGTCGCCGCTATGCTATTCTCGATCTTCCTTACCCGTCTGCGTTTATTTGAAAATAAATGGTTAATGATGATTGATTGATTGATTTAACGGAGAATAGAATCTCCAATTACAGAAGGTACATAATATAGATAGTTTATATATTATATACCTATTAAAATGCTACAATAGCAACAAAAGCGCCTGAGCTCCAACCTATAACTTTGGATTTCAAATCTTTGATTTACGGTTATTTTTGATTTCACGTTTAATAAAGACAAATATTTTAAAGTATGTGTACTTTAAATTAATTATTTAAATAGACCTTTTTTCATAAAGTTTATACTTTTCAAATTATTGTTCAAAGCCTTTGTATTGTAATAAGCTTTTTCCAAAATCAATGCAAATGAATTGTGCTGCCATCTTTGGAGTTCTATTAAAGTTTATATGTTTGTGGCCAATCCTTTCGACAATGAGATTTCGGAAACTATAGGCTGTAGAAAGATGACGTTTTCACTGATCGATTGCGAATTTTGCGTAGATTGTCCAGTTCTAATTGAATATATTTTTTAAAAAATATGGCCACTATTTCATTACAAGTTTACGGGTACACTGGAAATGTCGAAATTTTAAAAAAAAACTAAAGCACCATATCCTACGCATTATACATTCCAACAGCACATTATTGTATATAGGGGTTGTGTATGTCTCATGCGTTTGTTTCATGGCCAAGTAATAATGAAAAAGGAAGAATAATCATTTATCCAGTCTAACAAGGGACATGTTTCGGTCCCTAACGCGAGGATCAACATAAAACTTGGTAGACATATACAGGACTAAGTACTGACCACTGTATGATAAGTCATTCCCATGTAAAACTAGTTTTACGCCGACAGCGCCACCTATCTTCGAAACACTAGCAGTTAGATTCCACGTTATAGGTGCTGAGTGAAGATCAGTCAGGTGCGTCAGTGTGTGGTAGTAAGCTCGAATTAGTGTTAGGTGTGGTAGTCAGTGTGGAAAAAATGGGGCGAGCGGGCTGCTGGCATTAACCCACTTCATGTGGTTGAACTGTAAAAAGACAAACTAAGGCGCATATTTAAGAATCAAACATTAGTTGGAGCAGAAGATGAGTCATTTGCGACATTTTGGTGCAATTTAATTATCAATTAGTACGAAAATGAATTACAAATGATACACACATCGACACTCCTATATATGATAAGAACAATTGCACGGCACAGCAAGATATCAATATTTAGTACATTTTCATTAACTTGTTTGTCACTTCCATAAATTTCCAGTGTATTTCGTCTATTATATTGATATCCTATTAACTTGCAGTTCTAGGCCCATGAATTTGTCTTTAACGTCACATTTTCCTCTTCCAATTCTTCTACTGTAGTGGCTAAACAAGTTTGAATTGTTTCAGTTTGTTTTCTAATTAAATCGGCGTTCTCATCTAACATTTTATGCGCCAGTTCTAACGAGTTTCCAAGTTCCCATTCAGTTTCAATATTCGATCTTTTTAGGTCTGACGCTTCTTGTTTTAACTTCTGTAACGATTTAAAGAACATCGGCAATTCTGTCTCTGGTAAAGAAGCTGAATATAAATGCAAGCTAGGTATTCATGTCTGATCACACGATTTGCATAACCAATATATATAAGACCTAGACTATTAAGAAAATGGGCAAGAAGGACAAAAGAGGTTGGGATTAAAATTACTATAAGATGGTCATATTCTCGAAATCCTTTAAGGTAAGATACATGATTTTTTTTTGTACTTTTTTATTCAAAATAATTCCGCTAGTGTTTCAGTGATTTTTGATAAGTCCTAGAAGGGGGAAAAAAAAGAAGTGGGAAGGAAAAGGGGTGCAGGTGCGTTGAAATCAGTGGCGTAGCAATAGGGTAGACAGGGTAGACATTGCCTAAGGGCGCAGGGCCTTTCAGTATATTAGAAGGAGCCTCAGGTTTTTAATAAAATAGCTGGAAATTATATAAATGAAGCCCCAAGCTTACGCGGTCTGCATTTCCGAACATGGTAAGAATAAAACTTGCTGCTCACTTCGCTCGCAGTTTATTACATTTGCGTATCAAATTATTGGCATTGCTGTTGTTTATTTACACAACCACTAGAAAAATGTCCGAATTTTACACGAGTACATTTTAAATGAATACGGCACTATGTCCAGTTTACTTTTGAAAGACACACCACAACGATGTAAAAAGAAAAACGGTCAATACCCTCCTACTGATACTTTTCGGTTTATGGCCGTTTCTAAGCGTACGCGTAACTTATAGACGGTCATGCATGGGGCCTATTCAATGGGTAAGTGAGCGCCACTGCGGATTTTGCCTTGCGGCGCCAAAGGCCATTGTTACGGCACTGGTTAAAATTATTACAATCAGATAGTCATACATTCCGTAAGGTGAGAGACACGAAATTGGGATTTCGGACTCCGTTTTAAATAATTAAGTACGTATTAAGTACGTAAAAAGAAAGTAAGAAGAGAAGGGGTATTTTAATAACGCTTATCTATTTAAGTATCAATCTATCAGGTGAAAGACAAAAAAAAAAAAAAAAAAACCTGGTGTGTTGGACTACTAATCTAAATTCATTATTTATTTACTGGTCAACACAACAGGCAGATCTCCAATTACAGTGTTGAAATATTACAATATATTTTTACAACAGTTTTTTAAAAGTGCCTTACAGGCAAGGGCGCCGATTTGTCTGTTAATTGGGAGGGGGGGGGTGCATTCAGATGCAGAAGGTGTATATATATATATATATATATATATATATATATATATATATATATATATATATATATATATATATGAGGATTTTAAGACAAATTGCATACAAATTATGCGAAATATTGTATATTTACAAATACAATAGGGGGCCCACATGAGCTTTGGGAAGGCCCGGGCCCACATGGCCTCCCCAGGATCGGCACCCTTGCTTACAGGTCATTATACATACATCAATTTTATCATATTGTGACACTATTTGTTATAGAAAGAACATATTCTCCATATTGGTGACTTCAGCATTATGTTGGTCCTAGCCTTTTTTGCAATAAAAGAACCTGTATTATTAGTTCTGGTTTGAACTGACGGAACATGGAAGCATAATATAAAATTTGAACAATCGAATTTATTTTGAACTATTTTTTGGAGGAATACCAGATCGGCAATATTACGTCTTTGTTTCTAATGAGCACATATTAAAATTGTCTACCAGTGCACCATAGTTTCCAAGTGAGGGATACGTTCCATTTACTTTGTTCCTATATCAAATATTTAAGAAATTTTCATTGAACTTTTTCACTTTGTTAGCGATACATTTGTTGCGAGGGGTTCTAGCTTGGAACGTATATATGAGTAACACACGACATATTTAAGCGTTTTATGTTTGAATTATAATGGAAGAAGAAGGGTTGGGGTTCCTTCCTTAAGAGTCTTCATCCCGGCGAAATTAAAATACGGCTAATTTTACAGTAATTATGTGATATCTTCAAATAGATAAAAGAAAATCGAAATGTGGAACAAGAGCGCCCTAGACAATATTATTTTACATGAGATACCGTTATCACGATTCACTTATCTCCTTTCGATTTCGAGCGATTTTGAAAATCGGCATTTATTTTCGCGTTTGTAAACAGCTGAAAACGGAAAGCCACTAGGTGACTTGTAATAACGGTACCTGACGCAAAATAATATTGTCTAGGGCGCTCTTGTTCCATATTTTAATTACCTTTAACCTATTTGAAGATATCACATAAATACTGTAAATTAGCGGTATTTTAATTTCGCCGGGATGAAGACTCTTAACACAGGAATACAAGACGTTTGAATGTTTCCGAGACCTTGAATCAGACGAATTCTATACGAAAGGTACAGAAGGTAGAACGCAAAATATTGCCAAACACAGAAAAAAAATCCGTTATCCAGACAGCGGTATATTGTACAAATATACGGAATCCTTATATTTACTACGGAAATCAGTAGAGCATACGTTTTCCATATGCTACATATTTTTCCCGCTTAGATGTTACATTATGCCGTTGAAGGATGTTTGAAATCTAACAGTCTTCCGTATATTACATACGTATACGCATGTTACATACATCTATCTGTATGTGAGATCCTAATAGCATATATATGGTTCTTTTATCCGTACCGAAAGAACGTTTATTCAGAACACTTATACAGAAAGTACGTATACAATATACAGTTTCAGGATTCTGTCGACAGGTAATGATGGCTTCTAACCATGGCTTCGATAGTTCTGACCGTAGTCAAACTCCAACACTAAAAGGAGATGGACTTAGTTTACCTTCACTATTAGTTGCCTGTGATTTGGAAATAAACTCGTCCTTCAAAGTTTTGCGTCTATCATCTTTCCTTTTACGAACTTGATAATGAACTTTACATGGGTCACTAGGATAACTAATCTGCTTTTCGTCACATTCAGCACAAAAGTCACACTTGTCAGTTTTAGATTTAACAACTCCATATTTAAACTGCTGCTTAAACATTTTAAAGTACTTGACATACGATAGTTTCAATGCTTCATCGCTTTTATCCTTATAGTATCCTTGAAACATTGTGTACAATGCCGTGATGTTAAAATGTGAGTTTTCAAAATATTTCAGTTTTGATTTATGTCCACAATAATGACTGTAATCACTTGGAAATAACTGCAGGTGACTCTCCATCAGTTCTTAGATATTGTTTCTTAATTTGTGTGGACGATTACTATATGTACCCCGTCTTTCTTGGAAACCAGCTCCATCCATATTTTGGACTGAATCACTCGCAAACGTTTCATTGAAATATTAAATAAACTAAGGATAAATTTCTGAAATAACACAGTAGCCATTCCACTATCCCTAGCACAATACAGCCATGTATGGAGTCGTGGTTTCTTTTCCTCACGAGTATATTTTGTGCTTTCCGACTTACTCATACACTAAGCTAGGAATGAATCTTAAAGAGACTTTTCTTTGGAACTATAAAAGGAGTCATACAAATGAGTTTGAAAGGAATATTTCTCATAGCACTTGTTTCTATAACACTGAGTAACCAAGAACACTTCAGACTGTATTTCATTCTTACTCGAGTTGAAGTATTTTTCAGCAGGAACCCTGTTAGTTTTTGATTCTTCACGTTTCAAATTCATGTTACTATAAACTATACGCGTCTTATACACAGGTTTACTTTCAGTATCCATTTTAAATTACTGCCACATTTTTAGGTTAATAATATAGCAAGGAGCACAGTGATAACCGCTGCTAAAGCCTGAAGGTAAGCTGTGCGCCAAAACAGTGGTGCAAAGCTTACAAAAACAATATTGGCAGGCGGCCAAAAATAAAGATATCAAGATGAAATTTTCACAGCACCTACAGTATAACATGGCGGTTCGTTTTAAATGATTTCCGGAAAAAGGGAACATAGGCCTATGTGCCCTTCTTCCGGAATAGTCCTCAATTGTAGTCTCCTTCGTCCCCTCCCTCTCTTTCCTGCCACCATACCCTATAGCATATCCGTCATGATACAGTTCCTTCTTACCCAATGTCCCAACCACTTTCTCTTTCTCTTCTTAATAATATCGAAAATTATTCTTTTCTCCCCACCCTTTCTAACACAGTCTGATTCGTTTTCCGCTCGACTCAGCTATTTCTCTTCATTCTTCTCCACACCCACATTTCGAAATCTTCCAGTTGTTTTTCATAATTTTTCGTAATGTCCAATGTTCATGTTTGTGACCCATACATTACAATATTCCACACGAATTATTTTATAAGTCTTTATTCAAGATTCCACAAAATAGTATTTTCTTCCTCCTAAAGACTTCTTTCGCCATTCCTACTTTTGCTTTTATTTCACGTTCACACTTCATATCATCACTAATAATGGTACCCAGGTATCGAAAACTAGTCACCTGTTCTATTTTCTCCTCTTCTACTTCTACATTTAACACCGACCCCTTTGTTCCAATCACCATGACTTCTGTCTTTCTAAGATTTATTTTCATAGCATATTCTTTACAGCCCTTCCTCAAGTTTCTTTTAAGAGTCTTCATCCCGGCGAAATTAAATTACCGCTAATTTTACAGTAATTATGTGATATCTTCAAATAGATAAAAGATAATTGAAATGTGGAACAAGAGCGCCCTAGACAATATTATTTTACATAAGAAACCGTTATCACGACTCACTTATCTGCTTTCGATTTTGAGGCATTTTGAAAATCGGCATTTATTTTCGCGTTTCTAAACAGCTGAAAACGGAAAGCCCCTAGGTGACGGTACCTCACCTCACGCAAAATAGTATTGTCTAGGGCGCTCTTGTTCCATATTTCAATTATATTTTATTTATTTGAAGATATCACATAATTACTGTAAAATTAGCGGTATTTTAATTTCGCCGGGATGAAGACTCTTCACATCTTATTGATTTTCTCTTCAAATTTTGCAACAAGCGCCATATCATCTGCAAAACGTATACCTTAATCATTCTAGCCCCTACTGAAACACCATCTTCAATTTGTAGGCTCTTTTCACTTTCTCTTCTAGATAGATATTAAATATTGCTGGCGACAGACAGCATCCCTGTCGAACGCCCCTTCCAACTGCAATATTTTCTGATATCTCCTCCCGTATTCTAACGCTTACTTGTTGGTTCATATATGTTTCTTATGAGTCTTCGACCTTTCCATTCCAACCCAACCTTCTTTAGAACTTCCAACAACATTTCCCTATTCACAGGTCGAAAGCCTTTTCTATATCAACCAATACGACATAGCCTACACCTCTTTCCCTTTTTCTATAAACCTTTCACCGATCACTCTTAATAATCCAATTGCATATCTTGTGTCCTTTCCTCTCCTGAACCAGAACTGTTCCTTCTCTACTTTTTCATTTGTTTTTCCATACAATCTTCTGTTCCAAATTCGAAAAAAAATGCATAAGGTATGAGACTAATAGTTCTATAATCCTCACATCTCTTTGAGTTTGAGTAACCCACATTTTCCAATAGATAAAAGATCTTGAAAAGAAATAGTTTATTTGATCATTTAAAATAAAACATACATTTGTTGTTTATTATTCAATTTTTTAAGGGGCGCGGTGGCTCAGTGGTAGAGCGTTCACCTCCGGTGCTTGGGGCCTCTGGTTCAATCCCAGCTCGCGCCGTGTGGACTTTGTGGTGGACAGTCACCGTGCTCGTGGGTTTTCTCGGGGTTCTTCTGTTTCCTGCCAGTTTCTTCATTCCACAATTTCACACATCCCTCATCATCACCGTCTCCTTTAGCCTAACCGGCATAAACCTAAAGATTTCATTTCATTTTTTCAGTTTTTTTTAAATAAAACAAAATGTGATTGTGGCGTAATGAAAACATAAGAGAAAAAGGCATTAAAATAATGTTAAATTAAGTTCCACTGCCAGCTCCTCATGGTATATAATACAAATTTAAAGTGTCAAAGCTACACATAATTAGAAACTCAACATAATTAGATTTTTTTGTTTGGAAACGCTTCGTCATCTCCTGTGTACCCAAATAATAAGAGTTTCGTAATTACAGAGAGAGGATATACAAACAAATTCCAGCAGTTTGTTATCTTTAACACCTAATTTAAAAGGTGTCAAAAAATTCACAAAGTCACACTTTAGTATAAATAAACTAATCATATATTGGTATCAACATTTTACAAACAAGAAAGAAAAATCAAATCTGCTTTTTCTTCACTATACGTAATCAAACAAGTCTGAACGTGTCATATACATATATATATATATATATATATATATATATATATATATATATATATATATATATATATATATATATAACAGTATATTGTATGTGTTTCCCTTTCTTGTATATATGTAATATAGCATGGAGACGTGCAGATAGGACTCGAATTGAAATTAAAATCAAATCAGACATTTTTGAACAGTAAATAATTTATGTTTTGTAATTAAAATTCGACCAAGAACATCGATTCCTCACTCATAATTCCCCCCTTCTCCTCCTTTTTTTCTTGAGAGACAAATCCGAGTGGGAAAAAGTGTATGATTTGCCCATATATATATACTGTATATATGTTGGCATTCAAATTACAAATCAAGAACCAGGCGGTTATATCATCTACAGGTATTTATCAATTTTAATATCTACTCACACAATTCCTCTTAACTTGCATCATCATCCTCATCGTCATCACCTTTTTTAATCTTCGCAACGCTATACGCAACTTTGATGTTTAAGATATTATCTTATTTCGGTCTTCTTTCTTTTTATTTATTATTATTTTTCTTGTAATGATACGTGCAAGCTATTAGATGTATGAAAGTCTTTTATATATGCGTGTATGTATAGATAGATACATAAATCGATAACGTATTTCTAGCATAAATCAACCATGTTAGACTATACGGCGGTTAATGATACTTTATGTGAAAACTTTGAGGTTCTGAGGGAATGCGAATTATACATATATATATATATAATCTGCTGAAATTGTGAAATGTTGTTGGTCGTGGTGCGATTTGATGCAAATGGCTTTGGTGGTCAGGTGGTTGCTTGCTGATCATGTTAGCGCGCCAAAGATGTTATCTTCTCTCCCCCCCCCCTCTTACTTCCCCCCACCCGCTTTGAAGAAGAAGTTGGCTACCAGACTTTATAGTAGATGGCATAATAAATGGGTAAGGTCTCGCCAATTAATCGACCTACGCCGTATTCAATCGAATTGCCTTGTTCATTGGTTTTCTCTCTCCAACGTCCAACCAAACCAAACGAGTAAGCATGCAAGTCACGTCATCGCCGACATGTCTTCTTGTTTCACTGGGGCTTCTGGTTATTCCTTGGTCACTACCACTACCTACCATTAACTATTTTACTAATACCACTACTACTACTATAACAAGTCACCCTTCCTTGTCTAGGGAGCACTGAAGGCCATAAAATTCTAAAGAGGTTATATCTTCTCATCATTGAAAGAGAAGGGGAGGGGATAAGACCATAATCCACCATGACAGGAAGACATAACCAAGAGGTCATTTGCCTAAAGGTCGTCCTTCTCAAGCATAGACTATACAGTTTCCAGTAGTTACTGCCGTAGAATTCAATTGTTTTACTATGTGAAAGCAATAATAACAATAATAATTACATTCCTTTACAATAATTGAGTATTGTAAAGCGTCTTCGGCTCGGAAGACCGAGGTATGATTCCGACTGAATCTCATGTCTCACTGGTCGAACGTTGAACTGTAGATCCACGTCTTATATAGCCTGGCTGTTGAAAAGAACACCAGTCCAACCAAACTTTACAATCACTGGGATCTAAGTTGAATAGTGTGTGTGGCTAAAACTTCAACTTCAATTACCCTTATTCTAAACCACAATCCGATGCTACTTAAGTAAAAATAATACATGAATGGTGCAAAATTATCTATTATGTTCGTCTGTAACAAGACCTTATACAACCTGAAATAAAATTATGAGTATTTTGGGTTATGCACAATCTTACAAGATACATTCGCGAAGTGTCCCTTCGGAATTCGTGTAAAATTGATTCAAATGGAAAGTTATCTGCAGCCCAATGTGTATTGTACTAATTTTAGCGGTCCATACGGGATAATATGCATATTTATGGGCCTTCATATATCAGGAATTCAATCATAAACTACTATAACGCTCGGACGTAAAATTACTTTTAGTTTCTTTAGATGTAACTATACATGAATGTGGGGTATGCAAAACAAATTGGATCAAGTATTGCTTCTCTGACACATGTTACCTACCCCGGCCACCATCTTGGATCCGCCATATTGGATTCAACTTTCAGTTTTTCAAATGGGAGTAGGTGCAAGTGATATATCGAATTCATGTACAATTTTCTCGGAAATTAACTGATGTGGTGAATTTTGCCGTAGCTTGTACCGTTTGGAAGGTATTTCAACCCCTCCGGGTACTTCGCGAATAGACATTGCACAGTTATATCAGTTACGATTACTTTTTTTTTTTTTATTTTAACAAATAAAAACAATTTCTAACTGGAAAAATACTGTAGGTATAAACAAACCCTTTACAACATTGATGTCATAATGTTGTTACATATCTGTGAGTGATTGTTATTACTTCCACGTTATACTATAACAAGGAAAGATTGTATTACGGTCAAAATGTCTAATGTCTAGTATTTCATTTTTACAAGTCATCTTATTCAATTTAAGGAATGTTTACAACTTCGAATTCTACAGGTTGAACGAATAAAACTTGGAGTTATAGAGATCATATAGTATTGCGCAAAATTCGTTGTACGAAAGCAGAGGGGTGAATCCTGAGAGCAAAACAAACAAACAAACAAAAAAAAAGTTAAAATAAACATAGGTCGAAAAACGCGTCGTTTAAGTGTTATAGGCTGCCGAAAGAGTGAGAAAGCAAACTTTAAAGTTAAATATTACACAAACTACTGATCGTAGACGTGATGCGGCGTGATATCGTCAAAGGATCCTAACCTACTCTATCTAAATTTGCAGCTTTCAGATTTGTGCAATGGCGGCGCAAGGGATTCCCCAAAGGACGTTAGGGATTCTGCAGGGTTGCTGCAGCGTTCAGCATACGGAAAACGCCAGGAGTATTTCAATGCATCCGTCGGTCCCTTCGGCGTCGCTGTAATCTTTACATTAAATTGGCGGGTCAAAACTTTGAACACCTTGTGTAGTAATCGTTCTAACAACCATCCTCTTCTCATTTAAACAAAGATCCTCTATACTTTGCTCCCCACAACTCTCCTCGGTATGCAGTCTCGTTATGCAATTTGGGACCAGAAATGTTGACCCCTGTTACAGCACGTACAAATGTTGCAAATGGAAAAAATGTTTTGTTTCATGTCTGTTAATTTAGAACATTGATTCAGAAAAAGAACGTAGTCGCATTTGTGTAATGTACTGATTGAAATTCTTCTTCTTCTTCTTCTTCTTCTTCTTCTTATTATTATTATTATTATTATTATTATTATTATTATTATTATTATTATTATTATTATTATTATTATTATTATTAAGCGTTCTTTATTTGTCTTTTAATGGTAGTTCTTGTTCAATTCATGTAGTAGTAAAAGTAGACGCGTTCTCAAAAGTATTGTAGTACCATTAATATGAACAGATCAGCAATCGAAATTTTTTTATTTTCTATTACGTATCGGCTTGTGTTGTACGTGATTTTACGTTATAGATTCGTGACGTTTCCTTGATTATTCCATTCGGCTTCAAGTTTTCGATGTTCCATTACATACATACATATATATATATATATATATATATATATACAGGGTGGTCGTGCATGAATGTCGGAAAATTCGGGAGATGAATCTACAGGTAAAAACAAGCAAAAAATGTCATATGAACATTGGGTGAATGCGGCTTCGTTTGGACCAGGGACGTACGGAAGGGGGGGACACGGGGGTCCGGACCCCCCCCCGAAATTTCGACTTTTTAAAAATTTAGCCTAATTTTAGGGGCAATTTTAGCAATTTTAATATAAAATAGCTTCATATTTAGTTTGAACCCCCCCCCGAAATAAATTCCTGGGTACGCTACTGGTTTGGACGCTAGAGGCGTCTGAAATGTCACCTTCCGAGGCGGCAATTTGCAATATCTCAAGAACGGAGAGAAATACGAATGTCGGGTCAAAACATATCAAAGGAAACCCCATCCGAAGAATCCAATTATGCATAAGTAATGGTGAAACAGTGGCGGCGCTAGAGGGGGGACCAAAGAAAGTGAATGAAACATGGAGAAAAGTGAACAATTTACACTGAAAAATTGTAGGAGGGGATGTTACTTGGAACATGCAACAACAAATGTTAATGAACAAAGGCAACAACGGCTAGTCTGTAGGGACATTATGGGAGGCGGATTGTAGGAATACAGTATCTTTGTAATGGTGAGAAATAGGAATGTCGGGTCAAAAGATATTAAAGGAAATCCCATCCGAAGAATCCAATTATGTATAAGTGATGGCGAAACATTGGCGACGCCAGGGGGAGCACAAAGAAAGTGAATGAAACGCGCGGAAAATTTGAAATTGGTGAAAACACAACTATTTGAAAGCAACCAGGAAACAAGGAATACAACTCTAGGTGTACTGTGTGATACATGTTCGATGACAGAGGGCGTATAGCTACAGTAGGTGGAACAAGGGGGCGTGCAGAGGGTCGCGTAGTAGAGTTAGTTATAGGAGTAGTGAAAGCGTGGGTAACGAGAGCGTTCGCATCAAAGGTACAGAGGACAGCGCACAGTTCATTCGTACTGAATGGGGCAATGACAGTAACAGCACAAGCGTTTTAGTGCTAAACTCTACAGGCAGGGCAGTGATCCATGTGTATGTGAATGTAGTTTACTTTGTGTCGTGTGAAACAGTGTTGATGTTGACAAGCGCGGGACGGACAAGTGCTATGTCTAATGCACCACAATGAATAGGGTAGTATACACTAACGCCGAAATGGCAGATACGCATTTGATGTACGGCTTAGCGGAAGGTAATGCAGAAGAAGCACGTAGGTTATATGCGGAACGCTACCCAGATCGACAAATTCCAGCACCGGGGATGTTTATTCGTATTCATCAACGATTGCGGGACACTGGGTCATTCCTTCCCAACACAGACATTCCGAGGCGACGACGCGTTCGAACAACCCCACTGGAAGAGAGGGTACTCCGACATGTGACCCGGAACCCGAGTATTAGTACCCGACGAATAGCAAGGCAGGAACACGTTTCGCATCAAGTCGTGCTAAGCATCTTGCATAGTAATAATCTCAGACCATGCGTTATACGATGGTGACTACGTTTCTGTCGTTGGTTATACAGCCGCTGCCGTGTATCACGAGACTTTCTAACACAGGTATTGTTCTCGGATGAGGCATTATTCACACGGGATGGCATCACAAATTTCCACAATGACCATCGATGGGCAGTCAACAACCCGCATGCAATTGTAGAGACGAAGCATCAACAGCGTTTCCAATTGCATGTGTGGGCTGGTATTATTGGCGACAACGTTGTGGGACCACATTTCTTACCACAGTGATTGAACGCAATATCGTACCTCCAGTTTCTGACTCAGAACCTAGCTATTCTGCTTGAAGATGTGCCACTGAGGACACGACAGTGAATGTGGTTTATGCATGATGGCGCCCCTGCCCACTCATGTCACAGCATTCGTGCATATCTGAACAAAACATTTCCACGCAGGTGGATAGGTCGTGGTGGAAGACAAGCATGGCCCCCACGTTCACCCGACCTGAATCCCCTAGATTTTTTCCTGTGGGGTTACGTGAAGAGTCTCGTGATACACGGCCCCTGCATGATGTTGAAGATCTTCGCCAGCGTGTATGTGCTGCATTTGCCACATTACGGCAAACGCCAGCGATATTGGCACCAGTCAGACAATCCTTACGCCATCGTGTAACTGTCTGTCTCGAAGAACAAGTAGGACATATTGAACAGCTGCTATAGAATGGCATTATGTTGACCATGGTAAGTACAATACCTCTTGTTTCTACAGTACACTGGGTCTCATCTTCAATACGTGTTTTTTACGATCTGCACGTTTCATCACTAAGAGTGTTTAACAGTTTCTTTGCAGCTCCCATGCGCCGCCACTGTTCCGCAGTACGTGTGCATAATTGGATTCTTCGGATGGGATTTCCTTTGATATCTTTTGACCCGACATTCCTATTTCTCACCATTACAAAGATACTGTATTCCTACAATCCGCCTCCCATAATGTTCCTACAGACTAGCCGTTGTTGCCTTTGTTCATTAACATTTGTTGTTGCATGTTCCAAGTAACATCCTCTCCTACAATTTTTCAGTTTAAATTGTTCACTTTTCTCCATGTTTCATTCACTTTCTTTGGTCCCCCCTCTAGCGCCGCCACTGTTTCACCATTACTTATGCATAATTGGATTCTTCGGATGGGGTTTCCTTTGATATGTTTTGACCCGACATTCGTATTTCTCTCCGTTCTTGAGATATTGCAAATTGCCGCCTCGGAAGGTGACATTTCAGACGCCTCTAGCGTCCAAACGAAGCCGCATTCACCCAATGTTCATATGACATTTTTTGCTTGTTTTTACCTGTAGATTCATCTCCCGAATTTTCCGACATTCATGCACGACCACCCTGTATATATATATATATATATATAATCTGCTGAAATTGTGAAATGTTGTTGGTCGTGGTGAGATTTGATGCACTGAAAATACGTTAGCAACAATAACAATTAGGTAAAAGCATAGAACTACAACTTTGAGTTATCGAGGTCATATCTAGAGAAATTCGAATTACAGAGGTAAACGTCGACTCGTAAAGGTTCGCAGATGCGGAAGTTCGAGTTACCGAGTTTTTAAATATGAAACCCTAAAAATTCGACTTATCCTGGTTGTGATTTTTAAACTTATAGAAGATCTTTTAGCATTGAGTGTTGAAATGAAATCTTTAAGTTGCACGGTTATGCCGTGTGGGTTAAAGGAAATGGTGACGATGAGAAATGAATGAAACGTGGATTGAAGAAAGTGAGAGGAAACGGGAGAACTCCGAGAAAAGCCACGCATACGGTGTTTGTCGACCACAAAGTCCACTTGGTGCGAGCTGGGATCAAACCGAAGACCCCATGCACTTGTAAACGCTTCTCACCTTTCATACCGATTGAGGCTGAACTTCGACTTAACGGTGTCGGAAATGTTAGTATTCGTATCAGCCAACCCGAAAACCATTGACTCCACATTAATATATATGTCGCTTCTTGATATGAATCCAAGCATATTCTGATAGGGATCTAATCTAACACAAGTAATTATAACCAAGAACCATAAAAATATATCATCAATAAACAGCAATTCATTACTGAATTAAGACCACCTACGCACTAGCGTGTTGATCATTTGATTTTAACAGGTCAACGTGTGACGTAACACCGCCATTTTAAAATATGAGAAAAAGCATACAGAAACAAGTTGAAGGAAAAAAAAAGGAAGGGAATAAGACATGAGACAATGGAAGTATGGTCATGCACACAGTATGAACCATTTATTGCGCTCTCGATAGTTTTGTTTGTCTCTCCCCACTAGTACTGCCCAGGATTAGATTGGATTCTACTGAAGCTGACGTCCCTTCCAGCAGCGAGACTAATATGAGATGTGAACCAACAGCTGATCGTGGGATCCAAACCACATAAGCTCTAGCTGGAAAGCGAATCCGGGTCTCCTAGGGCAAAGACTCGTATGCTATCCACATAACCACGAAGGAGCTTGTGTTGTCCACGAGAAGTTCGTTTGCGAATTCGAAACGAGACAAGAAACATGATAATTGTCCTCTCGCTTTCGAGACGAGACGAGAAACTTCTACGATCTCGGGAACAACACTAGTTCATCCAATTCTTATGTCTCAAACAATGTTTGAATATTATACACTAATCACTAGTTGAAGAAACTGACCTGCAGAGGCTTCACCAATGCATGTGAATAAAATGCATCGCATGCGTACCGCTGTCGTGTGCTTCCTTTCTCGGTATCCGTGTCAGTGTGCTGTGTGATGGACAAGACAAATGATCTGAGTGCATTTCACCATGGTCAAATCCTAGGGGCCAGACGAATAGGTGGCTCGATTTTGGAAGTGGCTGCGGTACTCGGATTTTCAAAGGCAACCGTGCCAAGGGTGTATCGTGAGTACCTGACTTCCAGTAAAACGGCACCCGCACGGGCAAACTGCAGCAGTCAGGGGTGTGTCGATGACAGGGATAGGTGCCGACTGGCTCACACCGTAACAACCAATAGACGGGCCACAATGCGTCAAATCGGGGAGAGGTTCAATGTAGGACAACAACGTCGTATTACCAGCCACACAATGCCATCGGGTATAAAATTATCGGCCCACGCGAGTACCCCTTCTAAACGCACAACACAGGTGACAGCGTCTAGCATGGGCAAAAGGAACACCGTCACTGTGCCGTGAAAATGTGGAAAAAGGTTACCTGGACAGATGAGTCACGTTTCACATTGGTACATGCTGGCGGAAGGATACGGATGCTTCTAGGGATGCGCACGAGACAAGATTTGTGCCTGTCTCGTCTCGAAAATGTACTGTAAAAGTGATGTTTCGACTCGAAAAATGTATATTTTTCTATTGGAAGAGCCGTGTCTCGACTCGAATTTAGTCAGGAAAATCCTGTCTCGACTCGTCTCGTGCGCATCCCTAGATGCGTCGCCAACCACACGAGGCAATGGATTGATCGTGCCAGCAAGGAACTGCTGTAAGGATAGTATTCTCGTCTGGGGCATGTTTACGTGGACTGAAATTGGTCCTCACACGGTTCGTCACACATAAACACTACCATGATCTTCTGGATGACCATGTCCTGCCATTTGCTCGGCTGCAACATCCGCATGGTGATCTAATCTTTCAGCAGGACAATATGCCGGCCCTCCGCTTAAGGATGGCAGCAGACTGGTTTGATGAGCACTCCTCTGATCTAGCAACACTTTCCTGGCCATCACGGTCACCGGACCTCAATCCCATGTAACACATCTCGGAGACCATGGAACGACGCCTTCTGGAAGACTTTGTATCAGATATGGATGGAGATACCACAACAGCACTTCAGACGCCTCGTGGAGTCCATGTCGCGGCGGGTAATCGTCGTTATCAGAGTGAAAAGTGGTTCTACACTGTATTACAAAGGTGTCTCTAATTCAACTGTTCATCAGTGTATGATTCATAGTAAAAAAAACAATATAAATTGATAAAGTGGTTGTACGAACAAAGTAAATAATACTTATCAACGCTTGAAGATATAGAACGCATTACGCAATATACTTCAAGAATAAATACGGTTGAAATGTTGTTATATCACACTCTCCGTAGACCTCTCGTGAAGCTGAAGGACTCGGATAAATTCATAGATAAGACTTTAAAACAATCAGCTCATAAATTTTGTACGTAAATTTATAAAACGAGGTTTGAAAATTTTCGAGTCGAGACGAGAGAATTTCCTTGAATCGACACGAGACAAGATCTCTTCTTTTTATTAGGACCGCTATATTTTATCAGTCAGATTTCGAAGATGCATGTTGTCTTTTACGCGTGTTAAATGAGAAGATCAGCTACACACTTTGACGTCACAGACTATCTAGTTCCAAAGATAGTAGATCCTCTGTTTTTCTTCCGTTCAGCAGCGATCCCAAGCATCCAAAGTGGCAGAGAATATTCAGACATCTTCAGACCGGCCTTTAATGTTGAGACGGAGGGGAGAGGTTTCTCGAGGTACTGCGTATTACATTTGAGGCTTTATGTACTTGTTACCGCAATATACGAGGCGCATTTCAAAAGAAAGGTCCGATATTTTATTATAACCGACTGGCTATAGTGATCGGATCACGCTTGTGGAGTAACATCACTTGGTCCATTGGCTATCAAACAAGCATAGTTTCGCCAGTCATCTGTTTGTTTGTTTTCGTGTGTGCTTGAGCGTGTTAAAATGGCTGCGCGCATACACAATCCCGTCAGGTGGAAGGTCCGCTCTGTGATTAGATTTCTTCTTGCCAAAGGGCAAAGTGCTACTGAAATTCATAGAGAATTGTGTGCAGTGTACGGCGACAGTGTAATGAGTGAAATGAAAGGTACGGCAATGGTGTCGTGCATTCAAAGAAGGCCGTACAAATATCCACGACGAAGAGAAGAGTGGAAGACCAAGCATTCAGATAGACGACTTGGTGCAGCGAGTGAATGAAAAAGTTAAAGAAAATAGTCGCTTCACCATTACCGCTCTACACATCAAATTTCCAGAAGTTTCACCAACAACATTGTTTCGAATTGTTACAGAACGATTTGAAGAACCTGATGAATTGAAAACGGCAGTGTTGAAGTGGCTGAACTCCCAGGCGGCGAACTTTTACGCAGAGGGTATAAAAAAAACTTATGCCACGGTAGGCCTACAGAAAGTGTTTGGAAAATAATGGTGACTATGTTGGAAAATAAAGTGGATATGTACTTGTTTTTACCCAATAAAACAATGTTGCTAAACTTACTTACCTGTTTCCAATTAAATATCGGCCCTTTCTTTTAAAATGCGCCTCGTATTATTGTCTATAGTCAGTGTTCAAAGTGGAAAAAAAGCAGGGACGGTATGTTTTATTTCGATTTAGACTCGACATACCGGCTATCTAAATCTTGACATACAGTGAGGGTATGTTGCCTGACAGATAATGACTAAAAAGCATTCGAGAGTTTCCCTGCACGTACAGGAGGGAGGGACATGAAGAGTTTTCCATCCTCCGCTAACAACTCTGAAAAAAATAAAAATATATCCCCTTATGTTATATTACACAGAATTATAAACAAAAATTCTCAAAAACAGAGTTTTTATATTATTTTTCTGCGGGGAAACTACTGGAACCCCCACTCGACTGAAGGAAATTCCGAAACCTCGAAAGATCCTCCCCTCATAGGAGATAATCCCGAACTCCACCCATGCTCAAAACACGACATTTATATGCATTAAGACAAGAAGACACACACATACATAAGAAAAAAAAACAATTAAATATGGCACATCAAAATATAATAAACTAGATGAACTTCTTTGAAGACATCTCATTTTAAAAACAAATGGTAGGGAAAAGATAACAAAAGCATTGGTGTTGTCACCTTAGATATTATTTCTACATAAGAAAAAAAATTCTTTTTACGTGGAAAGCTATACGTCAATTACTGCGTATAAAAATAGATTTATTAAAGGTATGTAGCATCTACTCTCCAGTGACGGTATGTCTTGAGCATTGAAAAAACAGAGACGGTATACCTTCATGACGGTAAAAACAGAGGCATATACTATACCACCGTATACCGTCTCACTTCAACCACTGTCTATAGTTCTAGATATACCAAAGATAATAAATTGAAAATGATCAAAGTAGATTTAGAAAGTTTTCTGATGAAGTCAGATAATTCTTTATTATGCACTATAACATTCAGAATTCTGAATTTATTACGATCTGTAATAATTTTATGCCGGGAAGACAAAATAGAAAAGAAAACTAACTGAACATATAGCAAGAAATAAATACTAAGATATAACGAGGACTCCGGCTGAATATCGCAACAAAAAACGGAAATATTTCCAATTTTCTTTAACTTACTCAGTTACCTGTCTGGACTTTCCCTAGCGTAAGGACGCAAGCGCCGCCAAACGCGCTCTTGTAAAAACATAATCGTTTGTTTAAAACACGAAGAAAATGGATGACACATGGCCATCGAGAAAACGCTATTTTGGTCGAAAATAACAAGAGAAGGTTGTTATCACCCAGTTTTCTTATTCTTTTTTCACTACGGAAAATAAATTTTCCATCCAAAGATTTTTCAAGAACTGCAAAATGCTTTAGGGAAAGCGCAAACAACGGAAGAACTCACCGAGAATGTTACACAAAAATATCACCCCAATATCAGTTTGCTTTCAGGATCTTATCCAAACCTCAGTTTTCTAATATATATATATATATATATATATATATATATATATATATATATATATATATATATATATATATATATATATATAACTCTATGGCCTATGGAACAAGCAGGTTCAATGCCGCGTTCACAAAAGCTCTCCACTGACTTCTATCCTTAGCTAACTGCATCCAGTTTCTACTTTGTATTCCAATCTCTGCGAGATCCATCTTAATATTTGTCCTCCCATCTGCGCCTAGGTCTTCCTAATGGTCGTTTTCCGATTGGTCTTCCAGTTAAGACTTTGAAAACGTTTCTACTTTCTTCTATCCTAACTATATGACCCGCCCATCTAAGCCTCCTAGACTTGACGACCCTAACAATGTTGGGTAAACCATATAAATTATGCAGTTCCTCGTTATGAAGTTTCCGCCATTCCCCATTTCCGTTCCCCTTGGGTCCGAATATTCGTCTCAGGATCTTGTTCTCAAATACTTTCAGTCTATCTTCTTCCCTTCCCTCAGAGTAAGTGACCATGTTTCGCAACCATACAGAACAACAGGCATGATTATCGTTTTGTACATTTTAAGCTTCAAATTCCTCGAGAGAATTCGCGACGACAAGAGATTTTGAACCGAATAGTAACAAGAATTCCCTGCTTTTAGTCGACATTTAATTTCTCTCTCTCTCTCTCTCTCTCTCTCTCTCTCTCTCTCTGTATATATATATATATATACGTATAAATTACTTTTATTTCTGAAACAAGTCCATTACATGAATGTAATTGGAAAATTTATGCACATAATACCCGTTTCTTGAGTATTTGTCTTTCTTTGTTCAGAAGAATACTCTGGAAGCAAAAGCTATACTGTTTTCGATCCTCCAGACGCAACTTCTGAGGGCAACTTGAACTAAGCTCACTACGAATTAATTACAGGAAAAGAAGCGGAAGAAACAATAGCGTCATTCAGAATTTGCTGGGGGAGGGGCAGTGGCGTCCAAAGAAAATTTTCTAGGGGGCACCTCCATGGTTGCTATATTACATCTGGTATTTCTGGTATTTAATATTCGTGGTTTGCTATAATATGTATATATTATCGTGAGCGAGTGAGTCCCAGGTACCACCCTACTCCCACCGTCGGGCGCCCATGGGAGAAGGCAAAAACTGTTCACGGTCAGAACAGCTCCACGAACATATTAGTATACCATTTAGTAAAAAAAAAAAAAAAAAAAAAAAAAAAAAAAAAAAAAAAAAAAAAAAAAAGCACGTGTTCAAACTCACGGGTAAATTGCCCTCTGCTCTCACCAAATGACGCCCTTGGAAAGAAAGTCACCTAGAACCTGTATATAAATGTACCATACCTACATTTGAGTGGTGACGAAGGCAGGCTGCTAGATTTGAATCTAGAACCTCCCAATTGCAAACCAAGAACGGTTATCAGTATCCTAGGCCTAATCAGGGGGCACGGTGGCTCAGTGAAAGAGTGCTTACCTCTGATGCGTGATTTCCCTGGATCGATCCTCGGCTTGTAAGTTTGTGGTGGACAAGCTGGTGTCCGTGGGTTTTCTCGTTGTACTCCTATTTCTTCCCACTTTGTCATTTCACCGCTTCTTTCATCATCATTCACTTGCCTAAATCATCGTCTCCCATGGCCTAACAGGTCTAATCATGGGACGTTAAACTAAAAAGATTTGATTTCATTTCCTACGCCTAATCAACAGTCGTCATCTTCCTACGATCTACTCAAGGTCGCCGATTTCTCAGTAAATTTGGGGAGGCCCATTCAGATGCAGAAATCATTGACCCCCTATATGAAGATTTTAAGACAAATTGCATTCAAATTATGCCAAATATTGTAAATTTACAAATACAATGAGGGGGCCTACATGAGCTTTAGGGGAGGCCTGGCCCCCTCGCCCCCCCAGGATAGGCGCCCTTGGATCTACTTACTCCATACGTATATGACGGACCGATCGGAAATCCCCTTCCTGGAGTTAAACAGTGTATTTCACAGAATATGGATAGATATAACTCCATGACAGAAATATTTAATAACTACAGTATTTATTGATCGATTTTAATGAAACAAGTTTTACGTTTCCAACTAGATGGTACGCCTTTAGTACAGTATTGCAAGTTCACACAGGCACAAGTGTTAAAATTCTACACTACAAAGACACAAGCATTATTTACCAATTTTTTTTTTTTTTTTTTTTTCATTATTTTAGGGACAGTCGTAATTGGATATCAAGCCATTTACCTTCTAGTTAAAACTATATTGGAGTTCGATAACCCGGCAAAATCGTTAATCCAGAATGACCATAGTCTCTTACGTGCAGAATTAAAGAGTGATTACTGCAATAGCAACGAATGGGACACTTTAATAGAAGACAATTGGAATTCCATCTTGGCATTCGCTTAAGAGAATTAAAGGCCCTGGAAAATTCTGAGCTTGGAAGAGTGATTACTTGATCTGTACCAATAATCTCTTGATTTCGAAGCAACAACGCTAGCCAGTATACTATAGCCAGTAAGGGTCTTCAGTACAGTGAAATTAAACTACCGCTAATTTTAGAGTTTTTCTGTAATATCTTCAAAACAAATAAAAATATTCGAAAAGCAGAAACGTAGTGAACTAGACAATACGCTTTTGCATGTGATACCTTTACCACAATTCACCTATTTGCTTTCTATTTGGAACTGTAGATAGATTTAGCATTTTTTGCGGGTTCTGTAAATAGCGACGTACCAAAAGCAGATAGGTGAATTGTGATAAAGGTATCACATGCAAAAGCGTATTGTCTAGTTCACTACGTTTCTGCTTTTCGAATATTTTTATTTGTTTTGAAGATATTACAGAAAAAACTCCAAAAATTAGCGGTAGTTTAATTTCGCTGTAGTGAAGACCCTGAAGCTCGCTGAGAGTAGTTTAAACAAAAGATGGAAAAGTTTATGGCCATTACTGCGCTGCCATAAGTGGATACTTTTTCGTTGATTTTTGTTCCTTTTCGTTGTATTTTTGTTTCTTTTCTTGATTTTCGTTGTTTTTATTGATTTTCTTTGTATTTTATTTATTTCCTTTGTGTTTTACTGATTTCGTTGAGTTTTATTGATTTTCGTTGTATTTTTGTTCCTTTGTTAGAGCGAGGCTATGTAGTATGAGATATACAGTTTAAAGTGGGTTTTGAACAATAATGTTGTGTTCGTAAGAACTCACAAAATCTAAGAGTTTTCGTACGTACGTACCTAATTTCCAACTTCCATCAATTAACAGCATACATCAAATCTGGAGTTTTGATAACTGCAGGACAACCTGACAGGAAAACATATTCTTTAATTCTATGTGATTCTATGTGATATTGGTCTGGCGGAGCTGTTGGTTTATTTTAGGGATGGGCAAAACCGGTTTCTAGAAAAACCGAAATCCGAAAAACCGACATTTCAGTTTTCTCCAAAACCGGTTCGCTTTTTCACCGAAACTGGTTTCGGTGAAAACTTTTGGAAAAACACATAAAACTATTTCTGTGGAACGGAATCGGTTTCCGGAAACACTAGTCTGTCAGAAATAGAACCAATTCTGGAAAAAATGGATCCGGATTAAAAAAGAAACCGGTTTCGGTGAAAAGCCAGATTTCTGAAAATTTTCAAAGTCGGTTTCGGTTTTCCTAAAAATCGAAAACCGAAAAACCGGTTTTTGTGCTCACCACTAGTTTATTTTTCGTACTTCGAGGACTGATTCCATATTTTCATCAGTGTGGCTTTTTCAGAAAAATTATCCGGGGTCTCGATATAAAATAATTGTTGTGTACTATAAAAAAAATGTACTGCTGGTGCATTCGCCAACAGGGCATATTTTAACTAGTGGAGGGCATGAACACAAGAAACGGTTTTTCGGGTTTTTCAAAAAATCAAAATTGGTTCTTAAAAAAAATATGTATCAAAAACTGATTTTGATATTAAAATCACTTCGTTTCTTTTAAAATCAAAAGTCTGTTTCGGTTTTAAAAACTGTTAGGTTTTCTACCGAAGACCGGTTTGGTTGATAGGAAACTGGATCTATCTTAAAACAGAAACCCACGTGATCCTCTTATAGTAGAGTTTATTTCTATTCACTTACCAAACTTCAATGTACAGCTTGTGAGCTCAATTTACTCTGGAATCATTACCAATAATAATGAAAGTGAGAGTAATTAAACTATTTTCTATATTTAAAGATATCATCTAGTGTTGCTACCCGTCCCGATTTTGTCGGGACAGTCCCGATTTCTGAGCAAATTTCCCGCGTCCCAATGTAGCTTTGTTAGGACTTTAAAAATATCTCCACTTCCGTGGTTATTGATGACGTTGATGACTATTACTATCGGAATTAAATTTCCACATTATTGCACAGTCTTCAAAGTAACAAAAAGAGCTTTACAACAGCGGCAGCCAGGCATGTATTTAGGTTCGCAGGCTACATATTACGTACAGCTCACAGATGACGAGAAGAACCCTAAAACAGGGGAAGTGGGGAAAGGTCAACGACACGGTCAAGTCCATTTTCGGTTTTTGAGGTGTGGTCTATACTTAGATGTCGTCTGCTACTTCGGATAGTTATCTGTATGCTATTCCGTGGTGTCATTTGAAACCCCCATGCGAAAAGTGGGCGAGCCCATACCTACGTCACTACTTCTGCTAGGGTTCTTCTCGTCATCTGTGAGCTTGTAAATCAACCTTATTTTTGATTGTTATGATGATATGAGGTCTATATGATTGAAATTGTTTAACTTTCTTTTTATCAATTAGATAAACACGATTCGTTCTTTAGTACAAAGAGTTACATTACCTTATTAATAGAAAAGAACCACTAGTACATTTCGTCCAACTCCCTCCTCTCATTAGCTGCATAAAGTGTTCTCACATTTTGCTTTGGAAAGGTAGTACCATGATGAATCAGATGAAGAATCCTGAGGAAACGCCAGTTAGGACGACAAACTTCCATCATACACTGACTAACACCAGTCCACGTGCTCTGCCGAGACTTGCATTCCATAACTAGTCACATGTTCTTTAGAATCACAAGGGGAATTAATTGGCAACACTATCGTGCTCAAAGGACCCAGTAAAGGGGATAAACAGAGCAGAATCTACCTTCGAAATGCATACTCAGGATTCAGATAAACATAACTTTAAAATTTCGTTTCTAAAACCATGTTCGACGGGGAGTCCGAAAATAAGTTTCTCCAGGCGAGTGTGGGCAGAGGTGGGGATGCAAGACCAAAAATAGCATGTGACGTTGAAGTTCAAACGTACCTTTATTTTCCATATAAGCACCACGTACATTGAGATATTTGTCATACCGATCTCTAAGCTTCAAACACCCTTCCAGGAAAAGTCCAGGGCTCTGCATACGGAAGAAGCCTCGAACAGCTTCTGTGACTTCAAAGCGTCTGCCGCCGAGAGTCTTCGTCAAAGCCGGAAACAAATGGAAGTTACTTGGTGCAAGATCAGGACTGTATGGCGGATAGGCAAGGCTGTTCGCTTTCCTGGGGAAACGAGAGGAGGAAACTTATTTTCGGATTCTCTCTCGTACCTTACTTCATAGTACAACATTCCAAGTGGTGCTTTCGCTTAAACTCTCATTAAACTGAAAAAAATATAATGGAGTAGCCTACAAACCTTCACGTGTAGTTTCCGAAAAGAAAATTGAGAAAAATGATTCCCCAGTTTAATTAGCCATCAAACCTCATCTAGTAGGAATAATCTTCTCTCAGTCACATGACCCCGCATAGCGTAGTCGTTAACGTTTTCGCTTTTGGTGCAAGCGGTCCCCGGATCGATTCCCGTTTGGGACACTCACAATCGAATAAAGTAAAGGATTTTTCAGACCAGCCATCCTTAATAAGGTTTTCCCGAGTTTTCCCTCATTCACACCAGGCAAATCGTCCCAGATCGCTTTCTTATGTCTCCATTTCTTTCTTCCTCCTCAAACTACCAGGTAGTGTGATCGCCGACGTACGACATCCGTCATACGAGACGGCTAACATAATCATAGATGCTCAGAGCCCAGGTATCTAATTCCTAATCCTAACTCACACTCTCCGTCACTCACCATTGGTGAATGTTAACCTACTATTTAGTTGATTCTGAAGCACGTACTAACTATGAATATGCTGTATGTTTCTATACGGTGTCCCGGTTTATGGTGTAAGATTTTTTTTTCATAAGGTGTCCCGGTTATGGTTCGAATTTTCATAGGGTGTTCCGGTTTAGATGTAAATTTTCATAGGATGTCCCTATTTTTCAGCCTAGAAATCAGAGATCCCAATATATGGCGGATACCCTTAACTTCGTAGATATTTCCTCTATTAACTAAATTAACTAAACTCCTGGCGCAATGGCCCTTAGAAGGCTGGAGTCTGCCGTTTGTCTTGTGACATTTATTCCTTTTGGGTGACGTGTAGTCAGCACATCGGCTTCCGTCGCCCTTATGCTCGCTTTTTAGGCCGGAATACGCTACTTCTTTCTTTCTTTCTAGTAGCTCTCCAGTTGTCCTCACGACACTGGATAAACGCCGCAATGTCAACGCCAACTGGTGAATACAAATTGACACCTATCTTTTGTCCAACCAGACTCAACAATGTATGATTTAACTGATCTTCGAAGATGCGATGTTCTAGAGTGGTTAGATCGTTAGCATAGTTCCTACTATTACGGCCAGGCATTAAGAGGGCTCATCCCGGCAAAATTAAAATACCGCTAATTTTACAGTAATTATGTGATATCTTCAAATAGATAAAAGATAATTGAAATGTGGAACAAGAGCGCCCTAGACAATATTATTTTGCGTGGGGTACCTTTATCAGAAGTCACCTAGTGGCTTTCCGTTTTCAGCCTTTTAGAAACGCGAAAATAAATGCCGATTTTCAAAATGGCTCGAAATTGAAAGCAGATAATTGAGTCGTGATAACGGTATCTCATGTAAAATGATATTGTCTAGGGCGCTCTTGTTTCACATTTCGATTATCTTTTATCTATTGGAAGATATCACATAATTACTGTAAAAATTAGCGGTATTTTAATTTCGCCGGGATGAGACCTCTTAATACCTTTATTAGAGCCTTTTTTTATTTCAAGTATGCCCTCGGAAAATGTGTGTAACATACTTCAGCCCCACCCCCGCCAGCCTCTTACGAAGGAAGACTTGCCTTTGCTTTGGGGGAAAGAAGTAAATGATCTTGGCTGAGTTGCCAATTTGTCATTCTGTAACGTGGTCTTGGCAAGTGAAGATCGTAGGCTACTTAGAATGGCTGACAAGAGAGTGCACAGCGAAGCCCATGAAACAGTTCAATGTGGCAACCCTGTCCACATCCAACTATTGAAAAATCTCGGGCACAGCAACTTGTTCCTACTCTTTTGAGGGAGGTGCGCAAAAAACATTGACAGCAGTCAAGGGCACCCATCAGGGGGGGGGGGGCAAAGTGGGGCCCTCGCCCCCCTAAGAGGAAATCGTACTTGGGAATATCGAAAGCCCAATAGAATTTTTAAATTAGTTATAGCAAAATTTGAAACTATATTTGAAACCTCGCTTATATTTGCCCCCCTTGGAAACCACAACATAGGCGCCCTTGTCAGCAGTGCCAGCAGGTATGTATATTTTATCATATTTTTTCTTAGTTTGTGAAGTGCACACGCTACGTACATATAGGAAAGGAGGGCAAAGCGGATCACTTAACTTCAAAGGCCTCAAATGGCAACTAAAATTAAGACTAGGAAACCAAAGTCTTGAGGAAATATTTTATGATTATTAAACTTTCAAATAACAATACAATAGTAACGAGAATTGCATATACATAAATGATATTGCTTAATTACTGAACTACTGCAATTTATTCACTTTGCCCCACCGGTAGGGCAAAGCGGATCATGATAGTGGGGCAAAGTGAATAAGCAAAAACTCATACATTAAAAGTCAGGGTTTAATACAGATATGCAAAATAGAAATTGTATAGAAGAACAATATATGTGTACACAGTCTAAGATAATATAAGAATGACACCTAAATGAACTGCTTTACCTACCAGAAGATTAAAATGTTTAATATTTTGTGAGTATTAGCCTAACACATTTAAATATGGAATTAAGTCTAGACAAAGCTTGCATACACATGATCCCTAAATATGTTTAAAAAGCTCAAGTCCATAGAAGTCTTTTTTCTTATCAAGTAGGCATCTAGTATCTAGTTTCTTTGAATTTATAGTAACTCTAGTGAGTACAATCTACGTAGTAGCAAACAGATTGAAAAAAAAAAAACAATAATAAGACTTAGGGCTGAAAATAATATCACATCACACGTTTGGTTTGCACAGATCACAAATGTAAATGTCTTGTCCCTTATAATAATTGGTACATTTTTCGTGAAACCATGACAGACAAATAGAACACTGAATCCAATCTTATTTAAGTGGATCTGAATAATATTCATGACAGAACTTGCATTGGTAACTACGGTCTTCTTCTGGTGATTTTGAAGTTTTTTCTTTGTAATTCCAGATGTACTTGGTAGAGCTATAGCCGCAGCAAAACATTTCTTCTTGCAGGAGAACCTTGAATGGTAGATTTCCTTCTTTTCTCTGGTAGTTCATTTACGGAAGTTGCACTAGTACTTGGTTCGGTAGACATAGTAGACTTGCTATACTTCTTCGCACTCTTCTGTTTCAAACATTCCTTGATAGGGGTACTCGTTAGTTCCTCTGCACGTAGAGACCTCGAGCTTCCCCCCTCCCCGAACAAATTTCACCATACGCCACTGTAATCATTAGTACTGAACATGTATGGAACATTTTACGTAAATTGATTCGAGGCAAAAAGTAGAGAAACAAAGAAACAAAGAACTGAAGTTAATTAAAATCATTTTAAAAGATGTAAAATCAAATTAATACTTTCTTAACAGTGGTATAGAATTACATAGTTTAATATAGGATAAGTTGCGTTAATAGCCGCTGCGATTATTTAACGGAACTCCTATCCTAACCCAACTTACTACTACAACAACTACTGATGTTACTCTACTACGACTACCAGCACTACTACTATTACTACTGCTATGTTTTTGTTCGGCGAGTGTTAACGGAACAAATTCAATATGAATTTCAATATTCAAATAGCTGTGTTGCAACGTATACGTACCGTCAATACCACATTTAGTGCCAAATAGATGTTCTAAAACAGTACTGCATTATGTTTGGGGCAAAGTGAATTGCTATTCGCTTTGCCCCTTCTAAAATTATTCTCTTTGCCCCACACTACCACATGAGACAAAAGACTGTCTACAACATATGGACGACGTATTTACGATAATTCTCAAACATGATAACAAAGGTAAGATTCCACCCTATCCATGCATAGTGTGTTCGCAAACATTCTACGGAATAGTAAGAAAAGATTTCAAAATCCTTATTTCTTGAATTTTTTTTTTTTTTTTTAGCAAAATGCCTATTTTCTTTTCTTCTCTTCTCTCGTCGAAACAACAACACGTACACACAAATCACTAACGTCCTTCTCTTCTTTCACTAGTGACGTCATAAACTGGGGCAAAGATTTCCTGCCCTCTGTTTTCAGTTGACTGTAAATTGAGTTATTCGCTTTGCCTCATATATCCACTTTGCCCCCCTTTCCTCTATATGTTAACTATCTCGCAACATGATACTCTGCAACTTACTAAGGATAACAAACGCTTTTAATTATGTAAATTGAAAATTTTTAACCAATTTTTAGGTATTAATACCGTTATTAAGATGCTTTTCCGCTGTATTTTGTCATAATTTTCTGTTGTTTCATTGAATACACACGCTCAGATATGTTAAGTAATTGTCTCTCAAGATGGCAATCTAACTTCTTAACACTAATAAACGGTTTTAATTACATAAATTGAAAATAATAAGCAAATGCTTTCCACTAAGAACAAAATATAAAATATAGTAACCAAAATATAAACGAAAAACTTACTTGGAAAATATTAAATCTGAAACGACGCACAGGCTTTAAAATATTTCCAGCAAATGCTTACGTGGAAGAAAAAATATAATTATACTGTATTTACTGTCATAGGGTAGCAAAATTAATGCAATTTGTCATGTATCGATTTACTCTTCTATTCGGGACAAAGCTAGTATACACAAAGTTAATATATATATTAAATACCATATCACATTGTAAAGATTACGAGGAAATTGACATTGAACTCTACCATCATCAAAACTTTAAATTATTGTACGAGGGCAAGTCATAAATTATCTGCAATGTAGCTATAACTCTTCTTACATTGTTCATACTGACCTCTGTCCTCGTTTATTTTTATTGTTATGCTGTTGTGGTCATACTATAAAAGTTTGATCCTAATTCCTCCATTTGTCTTCCTTTTGTTGGAGATACATCATGGCCGCTCCTCCATTCGTCTTCCTTTTGTTGGAGATAGGTCATGGCCGCTCGCTCCTCCATTTGTCTTCCTTTTGTTCCAGATAGGTCATGGTCACTCCATTAGAAGCTTGCACCAAAGAGGAACAATGAGCAGTGATCCAGTTTTTGTGGTCTGAAGGTGTATCAGGGGCCGCAATCCATCAAAGACTTTCGTCACAACACGGGAACAGTATCTTGCCGCAGCAGAGTGTCTACGAATGGATTAAAAAAAAAATCAAGAATGAGGAAGGTGCCAGACCACCATCTACGGCAGCGTTTCCCACCCAACCTTTTTCAACTTGTGGCACACTACGGGTGTTACTTGGATTCTCGCGGCACACTTATAGATATTATTATTTGTAAATATAAAACACGGTAGTATTTTTTCTGTGATTATTGATGTCCTCCTCGCAGTGAAAAAAGCTCTATCACTTGGAATCAGGTTTTTAAAAATACGTATTCTTTTCAAAAACTGTATCCAACCTTTTACTAAGAAGGAAGATCACTAAGTAACGAACGAACAAACAAATCTCTTTTAAAACACAAAAGTAGGTAATTTTTCGAGAGGACTGAATGATATTTTAAATTTTCAAGTTACGAAATAGTCTGCAACAATAAAGAACCAATAATGGTCATAACAATGGTAACAAATACTTTTTTCAACATTAGAAATGCAGAACAGTAACCCGATATGAAACTTAAAATTGTAGATTCATAGTAGAGGTTCATAGCAATGTGAAATACAAATATACATTTTTCCCTATGTTTTGCAATTTGATTGCTATAAAATTAATAATTTTGTTACGATTCCTTGCGGAACACCAGCGGCCCATTCACGGCACACCAGTGTGCCGCGGCTCACCGGTTGGGAAACGCTGATCTACGGCCACAAATGATAACGCTTAAGTGTGCACGTGACATGCCTCTGTTAGAGAGACGAGTGACTATTGAGTATTGTGCCGAAACCCTTTGACAGATTGCAGCCCCTGATACACACCTTCCGGCACAAAAACTGGATCACTTGTTCCTCTTTGATGCAAACTTCTAATGGAACAGAAATTCACCCAAGTTTTAGATACCAAACTTATTTTAGTGTCACGTGATTCATAGTATAAAAACTACCAAATTGATAAAGTACTTATAAGAACACAATAACAAGCATTTATGAATGTTGAAAGATACTTAAGTCATTACACGATATATTCCTAAAATTAACATGGTTTTATTAATTTCATATGTCATATCATTTGTGGACTTCTCGTGACGCGGAAGTACTCTGATAACTACTAGATGAAGTTAGTTGATTGATTGATGTTTAATGGGGACGTCAGCATCGAGGCTATTTGTCCCCGTCACGATAAACACGGCTGCTCAATCATGGACTGCCGGGAATAAAAGGTAAAAATGAACATATCAAAATATAAGAAACAATTAAACTGCTGGAGAATTGAAAGTAAAACCTGAAAGAAGTGACAAAATGAAATAAAGGTATGAGTATAAGAAATACAGGGTAACGGTATTAGAAGGTATGAGAATAATAAATAAAAGTATGAGAATAACGGACTTAACAGCTTTGAAAACTCATATTCAGTGGCGTATTTACGATTTTGTTTCGGGGGGGGGCTTTGCTAACTTTCGGGGGGAGGATTTGCCTGAAAATGTGAAAATTCTGCAAGATGTTTCATATACTTTACTATAATAAGTAAGATTTCGGGGGGGCTTAAGCCTAGAAGCCCTCCCTAAATACGCCACTGCTCATATTGATTTATTCATTTATCTTACAGACATGGTTTTAGTATCATTTTGTAGCTAAACACATCAAATTTTGACTCACGTAGTATATTAGTTCAGAAACAAGCCACCGCTAACGCTAGCGGTAATTGCAGCAAAGATGGCTGCCTTGACTGGTCCCAAGCATGCTAGCTATGTGTTTTGGTTTGAAGAATCCAAGTCTGCGACAACTGTGCAACGTGGTTTTCGTAGAAAGTATGGTAAAGATCCTCCCAGTAGGCCTACTATTTATCAGTGGCATACATAAGTGTTTTATTGAAACTGGATGTTCGGTAAGACACAATAAATCTTCAGGTCGTCCCCGTCCCGTCTGAAGACATTTGTAGAGCAAGTGAGACTTTAGATGGGATATATGCTGCATCACCAATGGATGACATATTGAACTTCCCCGTACCGTCTGAAGACATTCGTAGAGCAAGTGAGACTTTAGATGGGATGTATGCTGCATCACCAATGGATGACACATTGAACTTCCCCGTACCGTCTGAAGGCATTTGTAGAGCAAGTGAGA
The DNA here is from genome assembly GCF_964235325.1 of Thermobia domestica. Taxonomy (NCBI): domain Eukaryota; kingdom Metazoa; phylum Arthropoda; class Insecta; order Zygentoma; family Lepismatidae; genus Thermobia; species Thermobia domestica. The sequence goes on along the minus strand of NC_137454.1, from coordinate 381,529,078 downwards.
CTTCAGATGGGATGTATGCTGCATCACCAATGGATGACACATTGAACTTCCCCGTACCGTCTGAAGACATTTGTAGAGCAAGTGAGACTTCAGATGGGATGTATGCTGCATCACCAATGGGATGACACATTGAACTTCCCCGTACTGTCTGAAGACATTTGTAGAACAAGTGAGACTTTAGATGGGATGTATGCTGCATCACCAATGGATGACACATTGAACTTCCCCGTACCGTCTGAAGGCATTTGTAGAGCAAGTGAGACTTTAGATGGGATGTATGCTGCATCACCAATGGATGACACATTAAACCTCTCCGTACCGTCTGAAGACATTTGTAGAGCAAGTGAGACTTTAGATGGGATGTATGCTGCATCACCAATGGATGACACATTAAACCTCCCCGTACCGTCTGAAGACATTTGTAGAGCAAGTGAGACTTTAGATGGGATGTATGCTGCATCACCAATGGATGACACATTGAACCTCCCCGTACCGTCTGAAGACATTTGTAGAGCAAGTGAGACTTTAGATGGGATGTATGCTGCATCACGAATGGATGATACATTGAACCTCCCCGTACCGTCTGAAGACATTTGTAGAGCAAGTGAGACTTTAGATGGGATGTATGCTGCATCACCAATGGATGATACATTGAACCTCCCCGTACCGTCTGAAGACATTTGTAGAGCAAGTGAGACTTTAGATGGGATGTATGCTGCATCACCAATGGATGACAAATTGAACCTCCCCATACCGTCTGAAGACATTTGTAGAGCAAGTGAGACTTTAGATGGGATGTATGCTGCATCACCAATGGATGACACATTGAACCTCTTTAGGTATAAAGTATAAATAAATAAATAAATAAATAAATAAAAACTTGGTGTATTTTGTTACAAAATGACACTAAAACCATGTCTGTAAGCAAAATAAATAAATTAAGATGTTTTCAAAGTTGTATATTTCTTTTTGATACACCCTGTATATAACAATAAGTAATAAATGTATAACAATAAGAATAAATAGTAAACATGTAACAATAACAAAAAATAATAGTAACAATAGAAAAAATATATAACAATAACAAATACTAAAAAACAATAAAAAGTTAGAATAAAATATAAAATTGCTCCAGCAATAAATAAGAAAAAGCAATGACTAAAAAATAGCTCAGAGAACGTGAGCAATGTTATAACGTGCATAGAAGCACGAACACACTCAATAATATCAATAACATTCCAAATGTACGATCGAGTGTAAACGGCAGTCCGTGACGCTCTCTGAAATTTGAGTATTCAAGACATTCGACAAGAATGTGCTTAATACTCAGTGGGACAATATATTACTCACAAGACGGACGACTGAAACCACGCAACAAATAACTTATGTGTCAGATGACAGTGTCCAAATACGCAAATGCGTCCGAAGCACTTCATTTTGATGACTAGGGCAAGAGTAGATGAAGTTATTTAAAAAAATTAGGATAAATTAACAAAACGATTCGAGAAAATTTTTGCCGAGAATCGAGACAAGACTACTACAAAATTATTTTTTGTTTCGTGGTTAATACTACGTCTCACTAAGAATCGAACTGATACCCCATGCACTAAAAGTGCACGCATACACACCATAAATGGCCATTTTGCACTGGGCTCGCGCTCACTTCTCTCAACTGGGCTTGCGTTAATTTTTTTCAACTATGTTTGCGCTCACTTGGGCTTGCGCTCATCTGTCTCAACTGGGCTCGCGCTCACTTCTCTCAACTAAGCTCAGGCTCGATTCTTTCAACTGGGTTCGCAATTACTAATCTTAACTGAAAACTCGCGCTCAGTTCTCTTAACTGGGATCGCGCTCAATTGCATTTGGTCTAATTTCCCTCAGTTGGGCACGCACTCACTTGGGTTTGCGCTCATTTATTTCATTCGGACTCGGGCTCATTTGGGCACGCGCTCAAGGTCTGAGCCCAGTTGAGCGAGAGTGCCGAGCTCGCAAACGTCGGGCTTGCGAATTTGGACACCTCTGATACACACTTGGTTAGCGGCAAGGGCCATTAGGTTTAATCTTTCTACTGCAAACCTGAATGTTCTGTCACATATGTGGGATCTGTGAGACGTTCAAAGTACCACCCATGGACATGTTATTCCATGTGGGCTGTGCTGAAAGGGACGTTAAACTCTAATTGAATTAATCAATCAAAAATATGTGTTGACGTTAGTGCACAAGGAAGTTTGAAGAAACCATTTAAGGCGATTACTTTAAGATAAATTTGAAATGCACTTTAAAGGATTTGACCTGGTTCACTGGGCAGACAAAAGTAATTTGGAAGACAAAAATATAATAATATCTTTGGGGAGATTCTTAGTCAAACAGCCACTTTTTAGCCTTACATCTCAAACTCCCATTTCAAATATTATTCTCAGCCAAAGTTAAAGCAACCAGAAGAGAAATCCTCTATTGCAATAACGTTTTTAGTTGTTGCAAGACGGTTTTGAAGTTGTGGATACTCGTTCTGATTTAAAATCGCTAAATTACATGCGATACGAGTCGCAGAGGAAGAACTTTGCTGAGTTGTCCAGTTCTATTGATGAGAAGCAAGCAGCCAAATGTTCTATCTCTCTCACACACACACAGAAATATAGTATCCTCATCGCATCACATCGTTCCGAATTTTTCTGGCATGGTCACATCCACAACGGTCTCTGAGCAATTGCAGATATCTTTTCTTATCCCAGAGAGCAATTTCGGGAATAGCACAGTTTGCTGAAAAGTTAGAATGTCCTTGCCTCACGTTCCACAGATATATATATAGGTCATTTCTTAACAACATGACTGGACAATCGCTCTACTAAGGAACAACAGTCTCTCCAATCAAACTTTTTCTATTGCTCGGAATAAGAGCACAAAAGGAAGATAAAATAAATAGAATCCATGATCTAAGACGAGATAATAACGAAATATGTAAGAAATTTAAAATAATACAATAATGTATAGGTCTATATACATTTATAGCCTAATATGGTATAATCACATTACCAGACATTATTGTTTAACTCATTCTACTCCACATTACTACATAATCTTTATAAATGGAAATGAAATAAATGTCGCTATTTATTATAACGCTTCAGAGTAATGACCTTTAGGTTAAAGGAGAATAATGATTACTGAAAGTGAATACTAATGAAAGAATTGGTGGAATGAGAATGTAGAAGAAAACGAGTTACGGGCCAACAAAAGTATGAGATTTGGACTTGGTAAAATGTTTATTAAAAAAATGTTCACAAATTGCTAATCAGAAAAAGAATTATCGGGAAAATGAATGAAACAATACCTGCACGGAGAAAAATGCATAATCCAGTCGGCATGCAAATGCTGTTTTTACCAGGTTACGCGCGTCACAACATTAAGTAATGTTGTTTCATCAGTAGTACGGTCTACACCACCGTCCAGCGAAAATTTTGTATTGTGGGACCACCATTTCAAATCTAGAATTAACGCCATACCCATTCTGGCGGTGGTAACTTAGGTATATAATGTTGTTACTACCTTCCTACGAGTGGCCCCTCTTGGTTCTTTCTAAATCTGTGACTCCCTACCTTACGATAGTAATAGTTTTAACACGAAACCAATCATGTGAATAAAATTATCCAATCACAGCGAGTCTAGTTCGACGCCGAACTCCAGACTTGGCATGGTGTTCCCACCTGCTGTACTTTTACACATGAAATTACATTACTTAAGGAGTACACCCGCGTAAATACGATGTATCCACACGGAAATCCTAGTCCTTTTTTTCTCAGTGTGTCAAATATCAACATAACAAATAAAAACTACCAACTACTGTAAAAATAATTCATCACTCTTTACAAGGGTAAGTAAGGCCTTAGATTTACGATTATTTTGATGTGAAATTTAGTATTAAAAGCTGAAGGCTTTTTATTATTATTATTATTTTCCAATTCGGAGCAAAGAAAGAGGAATTAAGTTCTTCCATCGTATTCAGTTTTTTTTTTTTTTATTTGTCAACTAAGTTTGTTTTTATTATCTACTTTCCAGTGTATAATATCGATTATGTACTATGAATGACTGTGGATGGAAATTTCCCTCTATTTCCCTTCCTTATAATATATATAAATGAATGAATGAATAAGGGGATTAATGGGGACATTAGCATCGAGGGCATATGTCTCCGTCACGAATATATATATATATATTTGGAATCCTCGCAATGAGAGCGTCTGTTTGATACCCATAGTGTAAAGAAAGGAGACAACAATTCAGCTTAGACATAATGGCGGCCTGCTGTCCGACATATTAACGTTTTTGTGAAGTCCTCTCTTCTTTTACCTGGACGGTCACTACAAAATGAAATGAAATCTTTAAGTTTTACGTCTCACGGTTATGCCGGTTAGGCTAAAGGAGACGTTGATGATGAGAGATGAATGAAATGGTGGAATGAAGAAAGTGGGAGGAAACGGGAGAACCCACGCACACGGTATTTGTCCACCACAAAGTTCACTTGGAGAGGCCTGGGATCGAACCCAGGACCCCAAACACCAGAGGTGAACGCTCTACCACTGAGCCACCGCGGCCCCGGACGGTCCCTACAATTCCAACGATACCTTATTTGTTGAAATTGGTTCAGGAGTTCGAGCTCCACAGTAGAACTAATGGTCATGGATACATACCCACATAAATGACATGCCAAAACACACTACAGTTCTTTTGGCTTCGTCGTAGTCAGGGAATAAAACCTCTACGTTTACACGTTGACTGCCAGAGTGAAATCGGGTAAGCTGAATTGTGGGGCCATTTTTATTGGAGGAAAATATATATCAAAATAATCCCCCCAAAAAAATTAAAAAAAAACTGTCAGAATCCGGAAACCAAAGATGCCGAACATCTCTCTGAGGCCGGAGAATTAATTCGACCGTTTAAAACTCATGTGCTTGTGCATCACCTGTTATTCACACGGGTTCAAAAACAAGGATGCAAAGCCTGTGAATCACATATGATACATATGGCTCCGCAAAGTACACTCACTGTGAATCACCGGTGATGCATATGGCAGTTTAAACAAGTGCAACAAAGATTTGCAAAAGCCAATAACGTTCGATTTTCTTCCGAAATCAGAAACCGTTATCACTACTCACTTATCTCCTTTCGATTTCGAGCCATTTTGAAAAATCAGCATTTATTTTCGCGTTTCTAAACATCTGAAAACGGAAAGGTACTAGGTGACTTGTGATAACGGTACCTCACCCAAAATAATATTGTCTAAGGCGCTCTTGTTCCACATTTCAATTATCTTTTATCTATTTGAAGATATCACATAATTACTGTAAAATTAGCTGTATTTTAATTTCGCCGGGATGAAGACTCTTAAGAATCTGCCTTAATAAAAATAATACAAAAAAATATACAATTTTTCTTTTGCTTGTTTATTCATAAGTGAAAGGAGATAATGAAATGCAACTTAGCACAAATCATAGATAATGTTATTCTACAACAGAAAATATGAACCTGAAGAATGTTCAGTTTTGCCATCCATAGAAATTACAGTGTTGCCAGAAAAACAACGCCCCTAGAATCTAAGTTAAGGCAGCGAGTAGAGGAACGAACTCAACTGCATTTGGTTACGTATCGTGTTGTTTATTTATTTATTTATTTATTTATTTATTCAACACAACAGGTTCTAGGCCCAGTTACAGTGTTGTTCCTTACAAATACATTTACCCTTAGTTATATATATTTAACCAAGGTTATACATTTATATATTTTCATTTTCACATATTTTTAAGGCTATTCTTGTATACTGTCTCCGACATTCCAAAAACATCTATAGAAGTTATCCTTTCAATTACATTGTAGGAAGCACTCATTCTCCATACAGGAGACTTAGCGAGGATATTTGTTCTTGCCTTTCTGCAGTAAAATTATTTAAAAAGTAGTTCACAGGATACCAAAACAACACGTTACGTAACCAAATGCAGTTGAGTTCGTTCCTCTAGTCGTTGTCTTAATTTAGATTTTTGGGGAAATGTTATACTGGCAACTCTTTAATTTCTATGGGTGGCAAAACTGAAAATTCTTGAGGTTCATATTTTCTGTTGTATAATAACATTGTTTATGATTCTTGTAAGTTGCACTTCATGATCTCCTTTCACTTATGAATAAACAAGCAAATGGAAAACGGTAAATTTTATATTTTTAGTAAGTGAGGGGGCCGCGGTGGCTCAGTGGTAGAGCGTTCACCTTTGGTGCTTGGGGTCCCGGTTTCGATCCCAGCCCCCGCCAAGTGAACTTTGTGGTAAACAAACACCGTGTACGTGGGTTTTCTCGGGGTTCTCCCGTTTCCTCCCAATTTCTTCATTCCACCATTTCATTCATTACTCATCATCACCGTCTCCTTTAGCCTAACCGGCGTAACCATGGGGGGTAAAATTGAAAGATTTCATTTCATTTCATTTTAGTAAGCGAGCCTCTTAAACTCAAAGATTTCATTTGGTCTTTTCATACCGAATATTAGGATAATACTACGTAGATACTGGTGTTATCCACGAGACGAGAGACGAAACATGAAGTATTTTTTATAATTCGAGACAAGACGTGAAACATTCAAGAGAGGACCATTCTTCTCTCATGTCTGAGATGAGACGAGACGAGGAAATTCTTCAGTCGTGTGAGTAACACTACTTCACTTACATCTCAGATCTCAAACACTGGTTTGGCGCTACATGATTTACACTATAAAAACTATACATTGATAAAGTTATTGTACGAACAAACTGAAGAACATTTATCAACTTATTAAGATATCCATCTAGATAAGTCATTACACAACATTCTCCAATAATAAATATGGTTTAAATGTTATATCACTCCCTTCATGGAACTCTTGGGACGTGGAAGAATTCTGATAACTTCAAGATGAAATTAAGGAACAAAAGCAGAGTATAAATTTTGTACATATATTTACAAAATGAGACGAGACGAGACAAGTTGATCGGAATGCATCGAGAATCGAGACGAGACGAGACGAGATCTACGAAATTTACATCATGAGACGACAAATCCTTAGTTGTCGTTTCGTTTCGTCTCAGGAGCAACACTAGTAAATGTGTTTAATGTAAGATCCCACAAAGCAGTTCTATATGTTCAGTGCCAAACATACTTAATTGGACGATTAGGTTCAGTTTTTTTTTCTTTTCTTACAATAAACAGTGAACTGCGTTTCACAGTGTAAGACTACAATAAACTTCCAAACTATGGGATTTAATGCTGAAGCCGAAAGTAGCAGATGGCAAAGAATGGCATTTAATACCGAAACCGGAAGTAGTAGATGGCCAATTATGGAATTTAATACTGAATCCAGAAGTAGTAGATGACAAACCATGAGATCTAATACTGAAATCGAAAGTAGTAGATGGAAAACTATGAGATCTAATACTGAAACCGGAAATAGTAGATGAATCATTTTTGGTTGGAACAGCGGGATAAAATCGGAATTGGAACCTGTTCCTGTGACAGTAAATCCGAAAGAAAAAAATTCTCACCACGTATTGCTGTGTTTACTGTACTAAAGGGTTCGCAACTGACACGGTATGTTGTAGAAAGATTATGGCAGAGATAGAATTTACTCTTTACAACTAAATCCACATACACTCGCCAGCGAAAACATTATGACCAGCATCTACTTTCTCAACAAAGTCGTTTGGCTCACGTAAGAGTCATCGGGTATAGCAGAATTGCTCGCCAGAAGGTGCCAAGAAACTCACTCGATCAGTTAGTGTGATGCTTTTACGCAGAATGGGGATGCCTGGTGATATGCCAGAGTTTGGTGCTAGATTGTGATAGCCAAATAGTTGGGAACGAGCATCTTGGAAACAATAAAAACTTGCCAGGTGCTCGCGAACTACAGTATGGAAAAAGGATAGTGAAGTCAGAATCAAACCTCAACTCGTGGAGCGGCCATACCTCATTAGAGATGCCGGATGTCGTAAAGTTCCGAAGTTAGTACAACAGGATAGGGCGCAATACTTTAACAGAGTTTAACACTAGACAAACCATGAGAATGTTTGAGCACACAGTTCAACGTATATTGTCAGATGGCATCATCGATACCTCACACGTGTATCAATGTTAACGTCATGGCATCATCGATAAAAACTACAATAGCCACGTGCCCATCGTCGCTGGATCACAAAAAAAAAAAAAAATGAAATGAAATCTTTGAGTTTTACGTCCCACAGTTATGCCCGTTAGGCTAAAGGAGATGGTGATGATGAATAATGAATGAAATGGTGGAATGAAGAAAGTGGGAGGAAACGGGAGAACCCCGAGAAAACCCACGCACACGGTGTTTGTCCACCACAAGGTTCACATGGCGGGGGCTGGGATCGAACCCAGGACCCCTAGCACCAGAGGTGAACGCTCTACCACTGAGCCACCGCGGCCCCCGCTGGATCACAGAGCAATGGCACGACGTTGCATGGTCCGATGAATCATGATATTGCTTTCATCACATCGATGCCCGGGTCAGAATATATTTTCTTCCAGAATGGTTGCTTGGAAAAATATCACTAAGGTTAAGCTTATTTCGAAAAAAGTGCAAATTCGATGGAACTTCTTATACATGATCATGGATTCTACATACATACGTCCTGTACACGAATGCTGATAATCTGCGAATACGGATTATACACGCAATGACATGACACAACAGTTACTGGAATTGAATTCATAGATGTTAACCTGACCAATGATACGAATACCACTACCTTATAAATCAGGTGTGAAGCTGCTTGCACATTGAATGTAGGTGATGTCTTGTGATACATAAACTTTTAGAGTTTTCCTACTTATTGTCTCCTCGTATAGTTTCCCCAAAATACATAATTTCATTGTGGTAGATACGAGAAGTTGTCCTTTCCTTTGGTAACTATCCTGTATATTGTTCTTTCTTACAAAACAAATACATACGGTAAAAAAAAAAAGTATCGGAGCAATATTGAAATGTTCGAAAAACTCGTCCTCGAAATATTGTTTCAGGGAAGGCTTTTCATATTTTTTTTTTTTTTTAAAAAAAGAAGAAATTTTCCAAATTATTTACTCGAATGACTTATACATCAGCTTAATTTGGAGCCACCATGCTGAGAAATAGTCCAAGCGAAAATTCATCTGGTTGTTGGGACTATGGCCAATTCGCCTCCTCCACTTCTGCTGCAGGTGAATTTCCGTCCAAAACTTTTGTCTCGTCCGCTCCCAGGGACAAATCTCCCTCAGAACAACAGAGAGAGAGACGAACGAACTTCTCTTGACCTCTTTCCAGCCTCAAAACATGGAGAACTCACATGTGTATGCGTGTGATTGCGCGATTCATCTCTTTGGCTGTTTTTGCCTCTATATTCTAAAGTAGACTTTACAGAAGCAATTGAATTTAGCTAGTGCAGAACTTTGTTACCAACTGGAGATCAGGAAAATAATTTCACGTATCATTCTTTCACATCCTTCTGACAATATCTGTTTTGTTTATATATTTGCTGAAGTTCCCAGCATTATGAGGGAAGAAAAGGTTTATGGGAATTATTTGAAAGGTACACTTTTCTCCCGTCGAGATCGTAATACTGCATACTATGGATGCGTCAAAATATCAAATAATACTTTCCATAAAGTGGGTACTTTCAAATAATATCTACGATCAATATTAACAGACGAAAATCATGTTCACGAAGAAATTAAATGTCGACTGAAAGCGGAAAAATCGTGTTATTATTTAGTTCAAAATCTTTTGTCGTCGCAAATCCTATCGAGGAATTTGACGCTTAAAATATATAAAACGATAGCCTATGCCTGTTGTTCTGTATGGTTGCAGAACATGGTCGCTTACTCGGAGGGAAGAACGTAATCAAATCTAGGAGGTTAGGGTAATCAAATCTAGGAGGTTCAGGTAGGCAGGTCATGTAGCAAGGATGGAAGAAAGTAAGAGCGCTTTCTAAGTTTTAACAGGAAATTCAATAGGAAAACGACAATTTAGAAGACCTAGACGCAGATAGTAAGACAAGATGAATTAAGATGAATCTCGCAGAAATAGGAACACAAAGTAGAAACTGAACCCAGTTGGCTAAGGATAGAAGTCATGAATGGGGCATTGAACCTCCGGGTTGCATAGGCCATAGAGTGAGTTAGTTATTTTCTCCCCTTAGGATGTAGCCCTCACCGTTGGTCTAAGCACACAGAAATCTTTGATACACGGAAATCCAGACTTGATTCGGGATGGGGGTCCTGGAGAACTTTGAACGCATTACAGAGATTTTAATTTTTACGTTAAACTGTATGTCCATATCTCATATAACCTCAGTGCTAAACTTGGATGCGAAATTCCACAAACAAATCATCTTCCTAACTTGAGGGCCTTTTGAGATATTCTACGTTTCACACAAAATTTTAAGCCCCCCCCCCTCCAGTGGCCCTGCATTACGTAGTTGCTAACGCGCTCACCTTTGGTGCGAGAGGTCTCGGGTTCGATTCCCGGTGGGGACACGGCCGAAAAACTGTAAGAGGTGTTTCAAAGCCAGTCATCCTGAATGAGGTTTTCCTGGATTTTTCTCATTCACACCAGGCAAATGCCGAGATGGTCCTAACATATAGGTCCCAGATCGCTTCCTTTCTTCCCTTCCCTCGGATCGTGTGATAGGCGAGGGAATTCATCCCTCACACGTTACGGGCTAACGTGGCTATAGATGCCGAAAGCCCAGAAATCTAATTCCTAATCCTAATACTAATGACGGGCTAACATGGCCATAGATGCCGAAAGCCCAGAAATCTAATTCCTAATCCTAATCCTAGTGACGGAATAACATGGTCATAGATGCCGAAAACCCAGAAATCTAATTCCAAATCCTAGTGAAGAACTAACATGGCCATAGATGCCGAAAGACCAGAAATCTAATTCCTAATCCTAATCCTAGTGATGGGTTAATATGGCCATAGATGCCGAAAGGCCAGGAATCTAATTCCTAATCCTAATCCTAGTGACGGAATAACATGGTCATAGATGCCGAAAGTCCAGAAATCTAATTCCTAATCCTAATCCTAGTGACGGACTAACATGGCTATAGATGCCGAAAGCCCGGAAATCTAATTCCTAATCCTAATCCTAGTGACGGGCTAACATGGCCATAGATGCCGAAAGCCCAGAAATCTAATTCCAAATCCTAGTGAAGGACTAACATGGCCATAGATGCCGAAAGCCCAGAAATCTAATTCCTAATCCTAATCCTAGTGACGGACTAACATGGCCATAGATGCCGATAGCCCAGAAATCTAATTCCAAATCCTAGTGAAGGACTAACATGGCCATAGATGCCGAAAGCCCAGAATCTAATTCCTAATCCTAATCCTAGTGACGGAATAACATGGTCATAGATGCCGAAAGCCCAGAAATCTAATTCCTAATCCTACATTCTTTTAAATGCTTCTTTCGCCATTCCTATGTTTGCTCTTGTTTCTCGTTTGTCTTATGTTTTCACTAGTAACACTGCCTAGAAAATTCCTAACTCTCAAAGAAAAAAACAATGTTTTCTATCATACCTAAAGCCCGAAAGTAACAAGTAAAATTTATAATTTTGGAGACCATTTCAGGAGCTGTTTGACAATCTAAATCCCATTTTTAAACATAACGTTACTACAGTACATTAAGAAACTATACGACCTGCCACCCTTGCTTGTGGTGTTGCATATATAACAACGTCTTTTGAAAGTACAACAACCTCTTTCGAATACCACTTCACCCAATACATTATCTGTCTCTACTCACGTCCATGGATGGTTATTGGAAACGCTTTCTGAGTGACAAAAATTAATATTTTCCGTAACCACGCTTGCATATCAACAGAAGGAAGTTTTGTAGTCGTTTCAGAAAATATCAACAACAAATATTTTACATATATATGCGTGTATGTGCGTAACCCTAACACCCCACGCAACAGAAAATTCTCGTTAAGTGTGGTTGTATAAATAGTCTTTAACTGTTTGTTGGACACATAAATCTATTCGAACAACACCATGAAAGCTTCAAAAACATAGTTAGAAAGGAAAGCAGAGTCCTGGAGCAGGCTTCTTAAAATAAGGTTGTCTACGATTCTTTCATGAGTGCAGACATTGTGATGCTTCTCAACGAAGCAGGACACTTTTTTTAAAGTCTTTCTTTTGGGTGATGTCTTTTAGGTTATTGCTGTTCGTAGTGAAGAAGAAAAAAAGGGCCATCTGCTTGCTTTTGGTGAAGACATGCCGTTTGCTTCTTATCTTCCGTGAACAGAGTAGTTTCTTAAAAAGCACAGAGTAGTTATAGACTTTTAAATTATTTCAACATCGTGTCCGTGGGTTCTCTTAGGGTACTCACGTTTCCTCCTAGATTCTCATTCCCCTGATTCTTCTAGCATCATTCACTTGCCTTGATCATCCATCTCCCTTAGCCTAAAGGACAAAATCGTGGAACGTTAACCATCTCCAGCTGTGTGTGTGGGTTTTCTTGCAATTCTCCAGCTTCCTCCTACTTATTCATTCCACTATTTCTTTCATTATCACCATCTCTGTCTCTCTTAAAAGTCTTCATCCCGGCGAAATTAAAATACCGCTAACTTTACAGTAATTATGTGATATCTTCAAATAGATAAAAGATAATCGAAATGTGGAACAAGAGCGCCCTAGACAATATTATTTTGCATGAGGTACCGTTATCACGACTCACTTATCTGCTTTCGATTTCGAGCCATTTTCAAAATCGGCATTTATTTTCGCGTTTCTAAACAACTGAAAACGGAAAGCCACTAGGTGATTTGTGATAACGGTACCTCACGCAAAATAATATTGTCTAAGGCGTTCTTGTTCCACATTTCGATTATCTTTTATCTATTTGAAGATATCACATAATTACTGTAAAATTAGCGGTATTTTAATTTCGCCGGGATGAAGACTCTTAACCTCGAAGCACATCATAGGACGTTAAACGAAAAAAAAAAAAAAAAGATCAACTATATTTTTTAGGGCAACCTTAGGTGATAAAAACTTGTGACTTGACTATTAACATTTGCTTTTTGAAAGTACTATGTATTTCCATGAAGTTTGTGCCACTGATGGCGATGCTTTGTTGAGGGGTCTCCTTTGCCACTCATCTTGTTGCTATGCATTGTCTGGGCGGAGGCGCTTTACAGTTTGTTTATGGCACACGGCACAAGATAAAGACAAACAAACAAGTGAGGTCAACATATTGAGTTGCTTTCCTTTCTTTATTTTTTTTCTTCTTACTCACAAGAGTTTGTCCAGAATAACAAGAACAGGCAATTCTTTAAAAGAGAACAGGAAAACTGATAGAAACAATGAGGTCGCTCGGAAATTAATACCAACTAAAGTTTTGTTTTATTAAAAAAAAAAAAGAAGAAAAAGAAGAAATTTTGCAATTGTATTTTGGAACTTATTATATGTAGTAATTTAATTACCGAGCTGCACGTATCACACCGTACGTCAAATGTTTTCCAATGTATTGATAACTTTATTGTGTCGTGTGGTTCAGTGCAATGAAAGATTTCTAGCACTGAAAGTAAAGGCCACCGTGTTTCACCGACTTAAAGCCACTTTCTAGTCAGTTTTTTGATACCAGTTCTTCTCGTACGAAGCAACGAACTCTTGCACTCCAACTTTCATCTCCTCTTGATTGCTGTCAAAGCGTCGTGAGCGTACCAAGTGAGCTCGAGGACACGAGATCCGGACTTTGTGCTAAGAGTGGCATTAGCACAATTTACTGAAGTTCCTGAAGTTCATTCGAGACCGATCGAGGAAAATGAGTTTTTGTATTGTCTTGAAGAAAGATTTCTTTTCTAATCACCAACGCAACGTTTTCTGACACTCAATAATAAATATCCGTTCTACCGTTCGGCATGAAGATGGACACTGATGGTTTGACCTTTCAGAACTAATTTATTGTGAACTATCCTCTCCTGATCTCATCAGACGAAGAGCACCATCTTCCGTTAAAAACTCGTGACGACGGGTTCCGGTACCTAGCCCATTTTCTATGCATTGCTTATGCACATTAGGGTATCGGGAAAACATGTCTTTTCGTCGCGCGTTTTAATTCTCTTCAAAAATGCAAATCTCGGAGGTTTCTCTGGTGTTCCTTGCAAGCCCATTCACCTCTGTCCTTAAGCAGACCCAATTCCGCAGCTGCGATTGTTTTTGCAGAAGTCGTGATAATAATAACGAACTACAGCGGCCTGTAAGATACTGACATGAGCTCACTTGGTAACTTACAAGTGCTAGTTTACGAATTTGCCCCTATGTGCTGGCGAACGAGGAACGACTTCCAAATTAACGCTTTTGGGCCTACCTGACTCTTTTTACTAATCTGCGAGACTCTTGCAGCCTAAGCGAAAGAACTAATGCTAATGCCACTGGTAAAAAGTACCCACGCTAGAATAAAAGTCTAATTTTGCTTTGCATCCTAATTTGAGAATGATGTATCCAATGAAACTATGAAGCTATTCATCCCTAGGATCACTAGAGAAACGACCACAAATTTGGAATCTTTGAACTACCACTTATTCGAATGGTAAAAGTGCTCTACTCACTTTGATAAATTTTTTATTTCAATTTTTCACTTCATATTTAATTCAAACACTATTTTGAAAGATATACGAGGTTAAGTCAAAAATTAACCGCAATTTTGACATAACTTTTCTTACGTTGTTCATACCGACCTCTGTCCTCGTTTATTTTATTTTTATGCTGTTCTGGTCACGCTATGAAAGTTTGATCTTAATTCCTCCATTTGTCTTCCTTTTGTTGTATTGTTATGCTGTTCTGGTCACGCTATGAAAGTTTGATCCTAATTCCTCCATTTGTCTTCCTTTTGTTTTATTGTTATGCTGTTCTGGTCATGCTATAAAAGTTTGATCCTAATTCCTCCATTTGTCTTCCTTTTGTTTTATTGTTATGCTGTTCTGGTCACGCTATGAAAGTTTGATCCTAATTCCTCCATTTGACTTCCTTTTGTTGCAGATAGATCATGGCCACTCCATTAGAAGTTTGCACCAAAGAGGAACAACGAGTAGTGATGCGGTTTTTGTGGTCGGAAAGTGTATCACATGCAGCAATCCATTAAAGACTTTCGGCACAATACGACAACCCAACTGAGTGTCTACGAATGGATTGAAAACATTCAAAACGCAAGGATGAGGTAAGCAACATTGTGCCTGTGGTGTTTTTCGAGTTTTTGTTTTAGTTCAGCGGTGCAGCCAGCAAGATTTTCTATTTTTTTGTTATGGGAAAAGAAGTATCAATTTTTATACCAAAATTAAACTAAAAGCTTTGTTTCAGAAAACGGAAGCAATAATTATTCATTATACATACATGTTATCTTTTTGTAATAATCTGGGCAGAGAACACTAAAGGAACTGTGTTACAAATCCTCAAGATCATTTCAAATTCAAGAGAAGTTGATACTCTCCATATTTTAAGTAAAATCTTAGTTGATTTCATTATTTTAAAGTGTCGAGATGGTTATGTTTTTAAGTACTTTTCTTTCATAGTCTACGTATTATATACAGGTTTTGTCCGGGAAATAATAGGACTGATTTTTCCCGCCAGAACGTGGTGAAGGATGAGGATGTTATTGCGCTGGTTGGATGGTGGTGGGTCTGAGCTACCAGCGCACCAGTCGCCAGCCGTCTCCAAGCCTTCACGGCGTGTAGATCAAGTTTTAGGTGAGCCCCTTTCCAAGGTGCCTTGTCATTTTTACAATGAATCGTTTGTTAGAGCAGCGTTACGCAGTGAAGTTTTGCGTCAAACTGGCTAAAACTCCGAGTGAGATTCATGACATGATCAAGACTGCATATAGGAGTGATGCCATGGGCCCATCAAGTGTTTCTAAGTGGCACAAATTGTTTCGGGAGGGAAGAAAGCAAGTTGAAGATGAGCAATTGTCAGGACGGCCTTCAACGGCAAAAAGTGACGAAAACTTTGTGAAAGTGCGAAATCTTTTGAAGTCTGACCGAAGATTGATTGTGCGGATATCAGAACAATTAAACTTACCGCGTCCATACAACAATCGCTGGATCATAGAAGTTTCATCACGACAATGCACCAAGCCACGCCGGTTTTGCTGTTATGGTCTTCCTGACCAAACATGGGATTAGACAGCTTCCCAGCCACCCTACAGTCCGGATGTCACTCCTAAAGTCTTCTTCCTCTTTCCTCGACTGAAAAGATTCATGAAAGGACATCATCACGGCCGTAACGAGGAAGTATTCCAATTCTGCGTTCCAGGGTACCTTCAGTAATTGGCAGAGTCGGTGAAAACGCTGTGTTGATACAGAAGGAGCATATTTTGAAAACTATTAAATCGATGTGTCAAAATTGTGAATACATTTTTTGAAACAAATTCAGTTCTACTACTTTTCGGACAAATCCCGTATATTCTAAATTTGCTGTAAGAATTAAACATGCTTAAGAGGCCTCATCTCGGCGAAATTAAAATACCTCTAATTTTACAGTAATTATGTGATATCTTCCAATAGATAAAAAATAATCGAAATGTGGAACAAGAGCGCCCTAGACAATATTATTTTACATGAGATACCGTTATCACGACTCACTTATCTGCTTTCGATTTCGAGCCATTTTGAAAATCGGCATTTATTTTCGCATTTCTAAACAGCTGAAAACGGAAAGCCACTAGGTGACTTGTGATAACGGTACCTCACGCAAAATAATATTGTCTAGGGCGCTCTTGTTTCACATTTCGATTACCGGTATCTTTTATCTATTGGAAGATATCACATAATTACTGTAAAATTAGCGGTATTTTAATTTCGCCGGGATGAGGACAGACGAAATCCATATGATGATGATACAGGAAATTGTATGAGGTAACCAAGCCACTATTTGCCCTCCGTGTCTATACCTCTAGTTTGGATTCTACCCACTTTTTTTACGGACTTTGCAAGATTATCTGAAACAGTATTCATTTTCGGTGGCCATTTTGGAAACGCCTCCCAATATAGACACATGTTTCCCGATAAAAGTGCTTTCGTTCCTCCAAGATGTATCGAACGAGATATCAGTCGATCCATGTTGGTCTCAGGGTGATTTTGAAATGAAATCTTTCAGTTTAATGTTCCTCTATTATGCCCTTTACGCTAAGGGAGACAATGATTACAGCAAGTGAATAATAATGGACAAGTTTAGTGGAATGAGAAAGCGGAAGGAAACGGAGTATTTTCGAGATAACCCACGGACACGATGTTGTTTACCACAAGCTTGCTTGGATGGGGATCGAACCAGGGACCCCATGCACGAGAGGTAAGCGCTTACTACTGAGTCACCGTGCCTCCCCCCCCCCCCGACTTAATAACTAGCTACACTTTTTTTGCTGTTATTGACAGTCTCAGAGCTATTCTCTGCGGACTAAAAGAAAATCTCTCTTCCAGCACAGCATGCAGATTGCAAATATGTAACCTGTAAGTTATAAATAAACGAGTTCCTTGTACATATCTTTTCTAACACATTTAAATGTATTTTGTTGCGGCCACGAACACATGTAAATATCTTATATGGTACTCCGTTATATACGCAAAAATCGTGACCAAATCAAGAACTTGATACCGGAACACGTGACTGAGCACTGGGCGTGTCCATACACCCGTTTTCTAATCACATAAATCCTCTCTCTCCATAGGAAACTCTATAAAAGACTACAGTGTGTGTTTGTCGCTTAGAAAGGGGGTGTTGGGGAGGACGGGAGGCGGATAACATACTATCAAAGAAAAAAAAGCTGGGGAGTTGTTTTACAAGTCGTGTGATGTTTTAATCGGCCATAGAAAACTGTTTTAATGGATCTTTAACGGTCAAGGCAATTTTAAAACTGGAATTGGCCCATCGAGACAAGTAATTTCGCTATGTGTCTGCTTTCATTACAAACTCATACACGGCTTTTGAGTGATAATGAGTCGGCCAGACAGTTCCTCTTAGAAGTATCACAGTTTGTCTCCACAAAGCCTTCTTCATCAGTTTTATTAAACTGGCCGCAAGTTCCGCCTTTTACATTTTCAATAAAGTGTGATCTGGTCTAGTACAGGACAATTTCATATTGCTTTAGTTTTTCAATAATAATAATAATAATAATAATAATAATAATAATAATAATAATAATAATAATAATAATAATAATAATAATAATAATAATAATAATAATATAAACTTTACTGAGTATGTTAGTTAACAATGCAGATGAAATTTTCCTCTTTCGATTTGCATGCGGTGGTTAACGGGTTGATCGCAGGCTACTAATCGATCAGCAAATCGTGAGAAGTAACCTGCAATGGTTTGTGTTATACTATTTGCGTCAATCATTGTTAAATTGTTTTATGGCTCTCTCTAGCAGACTAGTGAATAGATAAGTAGAGCACAAGTGATTTCTGCAATGAAAAGTGGGCCTCAAATCTGAAAAGGTTGGTTACCTTAGTTTAAGGTAAAATAGAATCCAAATACTGTAATGAGTTTAACATTTCAGTTATCTCCTAGCGGGAATCGAACCCGGAACCCCATGCATTAGAGTTCAAGTTGTGTGTTTTCAGTCCTTTTGCAACATCCAGGTTATGAAGAATGCTGAACCTACTATTCACGTGGGTTCCGACTCACGATCAAAACTGAATCTGATTCAATTCGTTGGTGCACAGACTAACAAACGATCAACCCTCACAGTATAGGCTTTCTCACTAGAGACAGATGGCTTTCAGGACTACACTACTAGCCGCCGCTCGTTGTATTATGTCATAACGACCCTCTTCAGCACTGTTGTCATATGAAACTGTATTTAGTGTTCAAAATGGGACCCCAGTTATTGCTCGTGTTTGTATCCGAGATACAGGCGCCGATCCTGAGGGGTGAGGGGACCTGGGCCCCCTAATTTTCCTTGAGACTGCGTATTTGTATTGAAATTCTCACTGATCTCTTGTAGATGATAAGACCCGCGAAGGATAAGTGGTAGAGCGTTCACTTCTAGTGCATGGGGACCTTAGTTCGATCCCATCTTGCGACAAGTGAACTTTGTGATGGACAACCACTGTGAGCGTCGGTTTTTTCGGAGTTCTCCCGTTTCCTCCCACTGAACGTGCGCCCTCCCTCAGAGGTATAAGAAATCGTCGGCACTAATCCATGATCGGGAATAGAGCCCGGGACGATGTAAACAGAAAGCACACGTGTTAGCAGCTCAACCACGAAGAGCCAAATTAGATTACTAATTATTATTATTATTATTATTATTAAAAGAAATAATGCAACATAAAACTTTGTCTTTGGTTCACTGGTCCTGGGTTAGATTCCTGGTGGCGATGACTGTTTCAAATTTAAGCGATGACTGTTTTTCGAATTCCACCTTAAAATTGTAGGTTTCCGTTTCATACAGCCTTGGCTCTTACCGCGAATCTCCAAGTAAACAAAACATAATGTTTTATAATCCATCCAAAATGTTCTCCTAGATCGACTTCTATTTACGAGTCCATTTTCTATACATACAAGGTATGAAATTTAAGAGTTATTTCACGAAGGATGTCCTCTATAACATTTAGAGGGAAAAAATCCTTAGTTTATTTCGATAAGTAAAGAGTGTTACAGGACGTATCTTTTCAATAGGATTTTTTGTGATAGAAACTTTGGCAGCTGATAAAGTAACAATGTTCTGTCGATACTTTCCTTTTCTCTCTCTCTCTTCCTTATTGTACTTTGAAAGTAAATAATCCCTTTTGTTAGATGGAAGAGCATTTTGGTCTTATTTCATGACTTGCAGCTTTTTTATGAACGTCAGGAATTTGCCCTGTTAAAAGAACTGATTAGGAAGCAGGCCTCAGTGATCAGAGTACAACCGTCACTTACGCGGGACAGTTAACATCAGAAAAGAAAATAGGAGCACAGTGCATGTTTAGTAACACCAACGTATGCAAGTTTTACATTGTGTTCTTAATACCAGAATTTCGCGTTTTTCATTTTCCCGTTTCATTTTTCTCTGTTTTCAATAGAAAATAAAAAAGAAGAGATATTTTACTTGGTATTTCGGTAATATTGTATTTATTGAATAAAGTCTTCTTACAACGATAAAAAAAACTTATCGTTCAATAATGCTTTAAGTCCTGTTAAGAAACAGGGCTTTCTTTGTTTTCTTAGTGGAGTTAATTATTACCTGGAAATAAGTTTAGTTGAATACGTCGTTAACACTCAATTATTAGTTAAAAATTAATAAGATTATAGCTATAACCAAATAATGAGATTCAAAAGTATTTTTTAACTTATCCGTGTTTTATATTTATTGACACATGCCATTGCGTTTATTAGAATATTTAACCGTATGCTAATGATATAGAAAATGGTATAAATAATATGTGAATGAGATTAACCATTTGAAAAACAGAAAGAAGAAGAAAGCAAGAAAACATGAGATTAAAAATATCAAAAATATCAAGATAAATAAAAAAAATAAGCAACTATACACGATTTTTTTTCTGCATTGCGCATGCTAGTACTGTCGAAAGTATGTGTTAAGCTCTCACGCTTCCCTTGTGCATTGATTTTATTCTACTTTCTCACGTTTTCTTTTCTTTTCTTAAAAAAAGAGATTTTACGTACGTAGTCTGTAATTCACATCATATTATATATATATATATATATATATATATATATATATATATATATATATATATATATATATATATATATATTCACCATTCATATAGTCTGTAATTGTTTATAATTAGATTTGCAACTAAAACTTAATAAAAGCTTCATAGACACACATAGAGTTAGGTCAGATAATTATTTTATATACATAAGTAACTTTTCACGTTTTTGAAATTGGACCATTTTCTTAAAATGCAACCTATTAACATTAACGTCTGCTTTGTTATGTATCTCACATGAATCCTAAAAATTAATTTATTATCAAAAATATTATATTTATATGTTCCACTTCATCAACTAGCATGTTATTTAATTTGTAAGTTGTTACAGAATATTGCATCTTGTGTGTGAGGAATAAATGTTTACATTTATTATTTTTAAATATTCATATACCCTTATTGATAGACCAATAATGTATTTTGGTCAGATCCCTCTGTAAGGTTTTTCAATTTCTTTGAATACATTTATACCATCAGCTCACCAAAGAATTTCTATGTCATAAAAGTTATGAGCTAGTTCGTTAACGAAAATTACAAACAACAGTGGACCCAATGGTGATCCTTGTGGAATACCTTTTTCTATAAAACCTTCCTTTGACAGAAGGTTATTTACTTCCATATTAAAATATATTTTCAGAAAAAAAAAACTGCTAAAGCAGTCGATGAATTTAGGAAATAATCCAATATTAGATAGATTAATTGGTAACAATGAATGACGTACTCTGTCGAAAGCTTGAATTAAATCTATGTACAATCCGCGGCAAAAAACCTGCAACATGAGGATGTAAGTTTATTGTGAAACTACGCCTAACAGCACAGGGAATGAAGATAACGTCTAAGTGGAACGAATCACGCCAGGATAAACCTCGGCCTCCTCCCGTGCACACTTATTTTGGAGCAGAAGACTTCGTCATTTCACAATAAACTTATATGTTCATGTTGCAGGTTTTTTGCCGCGGATTGTACCTAGGTATATTGCATCTGGGTAAAGGTTAACTTATAGGCCTATATTCAGAATTATGATGGTTGACTTTTGCTCAACAGACACATGTGCAGATACAACTACCTTTGATTTTAGTTGAAATACCAAGAACTCATTAATTATCGCTTCAAAAATTTTGCTAAATGAGTTTAAAATTGTAACATCTATAATTATTATCATTATTCTTTTCTCCCCTCCCTTTTAAATCTGAAAATATGAAAGAGTTTTTACATGTTTCTGGAAATATACTTGTTTTCAAAAATATGTTGAATATAGAATCATCATCACCATCAGCTATTCTGCCATTAGTCTCCTTCGCCCCTCCCTCTTTATCTTCCACCATATCCTCTAACACATCCCTATTGATACAGTTCCTTCTTACCCAATGTCCCAACCAGTTTCTCTTCCTGTTCTTAATAATGTCTAAAACTGTTATTTTAACACCCTCTCATTCGTTTCCCGCTCGCCCCAGCTAATTCTTTCCATGCTTCTCCACAACCACATTTCGAAAGCTTACAGTCGTTTTTCATCACTTTTACGTGGTATTCATGTTTTTGACCCATATGACACAATATTCTACACGAAGTATTTTATAACTCTTTTTCTCAACTCTTTATTCAAGGTCCGAAAAAAGTCTTTCCTTTCTCCTAGAGGCTTCTTTTGTCATTCCTATTCTTGCTTTTATTTCACGTTCACATTTCATACCGTCACTAATAACACTACCGAGGTATCGAAAACTAGTCAGCTGTGCTAATATAGGTGCAAGATAATTTGAATAGACCTATGCCTTAATTACGTATCTTGGAATATCATCCGGACGAATTGCACTATGCGGTTTAAGATTATTTATATCTTTTATGACGTCAGAAGTAGTAATGTGTATAATTCCAATTACATTACCATTCTTACAATGAATAATAATAATAATAATAATAATAATAATAACTTTAACTCACTACTATAATCCAAAAGAAACTAATAGTATCACAAAAATGAAATGAAATCTTTGAGTTTTATGTCCCACGGTTATGCCGGTGAGGTTAAAGGAGACGGCGAAGATGAGAAATGAATGAAATGCTGGAATGAAGAAAGTTGGAGGAAACGGGAGAACCCCGAGAAAACCCACGAGCACGATTTTTTCCACCATAAAGTTCATAGGGTGCGAGCTAGGATCGAACGAGGGACGCCAAGCACCGGAGGTAAACGCTCTACCACAGTCACCGAGCCACCTAATAGTATCATAGAAACGAACTAAAAAGTAGCGATAATTTATTTTGCCTTTACACTATTTTTCAAAATTATAAAGAAGAAAAAACAGTTGAGAATGATCCAAGATCATTGCCAGAACGAACTTTAAAAGAATTAATTCTTCTTATTAACTTCTACAGGCTTTATACCAATTATTCTATGTACTTTATTATTATACTCATTAAACAATTCTTGTTATATATCTATCCATGGTACTTGTACCGATTATGTCCCGGGTCCCTAATATGGCCCACTCACCATATCTCTGCAGATTTACGTTGGTGCTACTGGATGATAATATAAATTATGTCCTCATGAAAAGCGTATACATATTTGCGCGGCTCAGAGAACATAGTTTATATTGTCATCTAGTAGCACCAACGTAAATCTCCAGAGATATGGTGAGTGGGCCATATTAGGGACCCGGGCCATAATCGGTACAAGTACCACATTTATACTTTCCTTGAGAACTAAATTTTTTCGCATATATTTTAAGAGGTATGTTAAAACTGTCGACGATATGTTCAAAATATCCTCTCTCTATGACTTACGGTTCCCGTTAAATCTTTAAAAATTCGAACTTTTTGGACCAATACCTCGGGAATTGTAAGAGTGACGCGAAAAATTCCATTACTTCTCTGAGATAGGTTTTGATACTCTATCGAATGAAGGACTCAAATTGAAAAATTCGCAAATAACAGACAGACAGATAGACAGACAATTCAGTAACGAACATTTTAAGTTTGTTGAAGAAACAATGAATTCACAGATGCCTAATCTAACATTCTAGTCGTAAGAGGTATAAATAAACCATCTCTTTTCCCCCTCCCCCTGCTATATTGCTATCATATATTGCTTATTTACCAGAGAAGAGTACTTTCTAAAAATATAGAGAATAAAGCCTGTCTCATGTGGAAAATAAATGACCTTTTGTTACGAAACTAACAATAGCTTTTAAATATATTGAAAAGTGAAAATAAACTTGTGTATAAGAAGAGAGAAAGGAAAAAAATACGTGTGGGTTTGTACTAATATGAGATTCTATATAGTCAATGCAGGAACAAGTTCGGTAAGAAAAAAGACAGAGAGGAAAAAAAAAATAGCTACCACATTTCAAAGAGGAAATTCATATATACATTAGCGGATAAAAAATACAATCATAATTTGAAGACGATTCTCAAGTCTTGAATACCATCATATTTCAGATTTCGTTAACTGGTTTTCGTTTAGAGGAAAAATTATATCCTCCTAGTTGACGTAAGTGAGGACAAGCCAGGATAAGAAAAGACTGCATTCTCCGTGACTGTGTTGAGAACGAAGTGGATTGAGGTTTCAGAAGACAAGCGAACGGCCAGCCCACAAAACGCGTGATGTTAATACGGACACCCCACACGAACCTCATCTACTTTAGACATTTTAGGCTTTTTAAATTTTTTTTTTTTTAGTTATATAAAATACGTGATACAAGCGTAATTATAACTTGTCAGCTGAAAAGACCTATTTCAAGACTGTATTAGTGAAGTTTACCCAGTATTTAGACAAAAAAATAATTATTTTTCTACTATTATTATTAAATGAACCATGTTCCCTTAGGGGGGGGGGGTCCTTAGAAGATAATAAATGAAATGAATCAAAATGAAATCTTAAATTAACGTCCCTTGATTATGCAAAAGAGATTTTAAAGACAACTTAATGATTACAGGAAACTTAAAACCATGAAATTACTGGAAGAAACTTAACTCAGTATTATATTATGTCCTTATTCTGTAAAATAAATAAATAAAATAGAAAAAGACGAAAACTAGATTTAGGGTCAATTCAAAAATTGTGTGGCCTCTGGGCCCTGATCCAAAAACTTGGCCAAGATCGCAATCTTTTGATCCATTTTTAGATTATTCCTAAAATTCTTGTTAAGTGATAATTTGGGTTTGGCTACACTATATGTACTGTAGTTCTCCAGATATAAGGTCTACAAGAAATTTTTTGATTAAAATACATTGGATGTTTTGATTTAAAAAGACCTCGCCAGTGCATACTCACATTTCCTGGGCCCGGATTCATTTGAATTCCACGACCCTTTCCAGTATCGAGAGACAGGATCATCCACTACTCGGGCTTGTATTTAAGCCAAAAACGACGGGATCAAACTAGATACCTTTTGCAGTGTTCTATAACTGAGTCACCTTGACTTCATACCCGAAACGTTAGTGTGTACGAATATCTATCTATCTATATATATATATATATATATATATATATATATATATATATATATATATATATATATATATATATTCCTTCGTTTCATATGGTCCTGGTTTCGATTCCAAACAAGGGCAAGCTTTACTTTTAGTATTAACCAAGTATTTTGAGGAAGTTGAGGAGAAAGTTCAATAAAGAGTATCGAATTACAGTCTAGAAAGCTAGTAATACTGTCGTTGAGAGTAATTGTGCTGAATACACATCACGTCGTTTGGCCAGCCAAAGTCCTTTGTGGTTTGTCTTTTTAGCATTATACATGATTGATAATCTCTTACTCTTCACAAGTTTTCTTTCGTTGATAAATTTTGACACGGGAAATTGGTATAACTCTTTTAGTATTGTAAATGAAATGAAATGAAATTTTTGAGTTTTACTGTTATGCCGGCTAGGCTAAAGGAGACGGTGATGATGAGTAATGAATGAAATGATGGAATGAAGAAAGTGGGAGGAAACGGGAGAACCCCGAGAAAACCCACGCACACGGTGTTTGTCCACCACAAAGTTCACTTGGCGGGAGCAGGGTTTGAACCCAGAACCCCATGCACCAGAGGTGAACGCTCTACCACTGAGCCACCGTCGGAACCGAAACTTCGTGGCCATCCCTAGTTGAATGAAGTACAGAAGGTGGTTGGGTTTTAACATTTCTCTTCTGTACAAAGGCTATATCAGAAGTGCCTCAATAGCAGCAACGTTTCCCAATCTGTAGTCTGTGGACACATGAAGGGTCGCGGGGATTGAAAAGGAGTGCGCAGGACATTTTCTTTTCATTACGCTTTGCTCGCACCTAATACATTTGAAATGAACATTACTTAGGTTTCAACAGATTGAGAAGAATAGAATATCAAAAGACGAAAGAAGAAACAGCAAAATTACGTCCCTGGACTGAAAGATGCATCACACATGTTGAACTCATAATATTAGGCCTAATTGGTACGATCACATTTTTTTCGAATATCTCCATTTATAACAGTATTGCATTATCATAAAGAACACATTTAGTGTTGCGATATTGAAATTTACCATTTTATTTTTATATGTAAAATATATTTTAACGGTCGTTACAAGAGAAATGCGATTGACAAACGCTGCACTACGGTTTAAAATCGGTTCTTAAGTACATTTTTGTTAATAAAAACTACGACTCATTTTTCGTTACCGAGCCGAATTTTCGAAATTGTGGGTAGAAAATTTTGCACTAAAATAGTTATAATTGGTAGAAGATGATTCAAATTTGAGTTCGAGTTATTTTGAGCTCATGTAACAGCGGGGTTATGAAGGATATCATCATCATGTTTTCTGCCATTATTGGCATGTCACTTGCTAACACTAAGAAGCTTCCATGGTTCACGGTCTTCAACTAACTTCTTCGTCTTTACGTACAATTTATCTCTGATACCGTCCATTAATTGCAGCCTCCTTCGTCCCCTCCCTCTCTTTCCTGCCCCCATACCCTCTACCACATCCCTCATGATACAGTTCCTCCTTAACCAGTGTCCCAACCAGTTTCTCTTTTTCTTCTCAATAATACCTAAAATTATTCTTTTCACCACCACAATTTCTAACACTCTCTCATTCATTTTCTCCCGATCTAGCTAATTTTTTCAATTCTTCTTCACTCTCACGTTTCGGAAGTTTCCAGTCGTTCTTCATCATATTTGCTTAATGTCCATATTTTTGTCCCATATAGTACAATACTCCATACGAAGCATTTTATGAGTCTTTTCCTCAACTCTTTATGCAAAGTTCCAAATAACAGGCTTTATTTCCTTCCAAAGGCCTCTTTCGAAATTCCTATTCTTGCTTTTATTTCACGTTCGATTTTTTTTAAAACTACTATTTATACGCCCTCTGAGCGACATGGTTCACGGCCCGAGCGACAACCGACCATTCCCCACCAAGAGAGCTGTTATAGGACTATCCTGTAACAGTAGCGTAGAGTGCTATGAGACACTGAGACACTGCCTACCCTTTCAAATTAAAAGAACAGTTTTAGAATTTCTTAATTAATAAGAATCAATATACGTTTCATGTTGTAGACAAATAATAGGGTTCGTGATAGCTTGGTTAATAGCAATAGTGGTAGAATCTAATTTGTAAATAATTTTATTTTTCAAAACTGGGGAATTAAAGTTCTGTCTCCGTCAAACAGGCCACAGAGAGACATCAAGAAATCTGTCTCAACACGGCTAAACAAGTCAGTGGAGCTCCTACTTGAAAGTTGCGCGCGCATGTGGCTGTGTGGGGTTCTCGCTCGCTGAAAGAACCTGGCAATGAGACATGTTTCAGCTGCAGTGATACCACACTCAGCGCAATTGCACTATTATAAATCCAATACACTTTTTCCTCTTCTTTTTAGATATTAAATCATATTTCAAAGAAAATTTAAAGAAATAGAACAAAATAAAAACTAAATTAATAAGTACCGGAACAATTGCTGATAGTTTTATGAATACCAGTAATTCATATAAATCTTCGATGATCTAGCTTCGGCTTCTGTTAAATCGCAATATCAGAGTGTGTCAACACTGCGAAAGGCAAAAGCGAGCGTAAGATATTTTATAGTCTGCTGTTCTGTTGTTGTTTTTAAAATCGTTAGCTAACTTTATGTGAATTTGGATATGTGTTAATTATGTGTTATGTGCAAACTAAATGATTAGATATAGATTTATTACACCAGTTGTTATTAAATGGCATGCTAAGCTGTCGTATGAAAATTAGTATCAAGTTTAAAAAATAGCTAATTTCTGAAGTTACATTTTGAATCAGAGATCACACTTTACAAAGGCTAAGCAAGTACGATTATACATAGGAAGTAAATTATTAATTCTATTTAACGTATCCAATGTATATACTGAGATTCTTCAGAATGAATTAATATCGGTATACTTGTTGGATTTAATCGTTAAGGGTTTTTTGATGAAAATTAAGTCTCCATATGTTATATACAGTAGCGCAACCTCGCAAAAATCAGTTTGTAGCGAAATTTTCGTCAGGAGTTTAATATTCCTTTCCAACACCCAGGCTGTATGAGACATGGCCCTACAACTTAATGTTGGTTCCGAACTCGAGAAGAAATAATAATATCTACCAGGCACACACCCAATTTTTTGTTGGGAGGGCGGAGGGCATGGGCGGAGCTATGAGAGCATGGGGTCCATTGCCCCCAACTTTTTGACAAAAAAATAAAATGCCATATATAGCCTAACTCAACATTTGTCTAGAAGGTGTTCTACAGGTTCGAGACTGACCAAAAGGTCTGCCCCAGCAGACAATTCCAAACTGGAGGGGTCCAGGGTTTGGGGGGATCCAAGCCACTACTTCTATGTAGTATTGAACGGATACTATTTTGCACTCGACAAGACAAGTGATTGTAAAGTACTTTCATCTATATTTTCAGAAAAAAATATGGAACTACATTGTTTTTATAACACAAATAGTACAGATATGTAAGATCAAATTTTCATGCTACATCAATCATTTCTCTGTTAAACAAGTATAGTTTTATTAAGAAAGTGAATAAAAGTATATTGACTTAAGAAGTTTTGGGGATGTCGGAACCCGGTTGACTCACCCAGCCTCCCCTCCCCATGTGGATGTGCCTGTGCTGTCTACCCGTTGCGAAAGTAAACGCTACGCTACTGTCCTGTAATTGACTTACTTCCACGTACAGATAGCAATACAAGCACTTCAAATAGTTAAAAGTAGTCTTTTTCGGACGACTGCACAAATGTTTCTTAGTATGTAATAAAATGAATGTTACATGCTAAGCTATCCATGTCGAAACAAAGCACAACTTCTTATTTAGGGCCGAAATATAATTTACTACATACAAAAAATATAAATATAATAGGCCTACATATTATTAAGTTTGCGTTGTTATTTAGGAAGAACAAAAATGCCTAAGCGCACTACAGGCGACACTAACGTCCTCTATTGTGTATTAAGATAATTATCGCTACGAATTTATGTGTCTTTTTAATACACTTAACAATGAGGCCAAGAAAATGTTATGTTACAAGCATGGCAAGATAATTATGTACTGACTTGCGTTTCTTATTTGCCATTATTGTGTGATGGTGCTTAGTTGTGTTCCCGTATTTAGCACGTAGATTGATAAACCTGAAGCAGTTTAATTAAACCGATGCGCGAACAAAGGCAAAATGTGGGAGGTAGATCTGGCTTCTTTTTTGTCCATCTTAAGTATAAGAACACACATAACTCTTTGAGCTATAATTAATACTTAGATAATAAATAAGATTGGCTTCACCAAGAGAATTTGTTTCAAGGTGATAATATATCCTCAATGGTTAATATTGATTCACACTGAGTTCACACCCATTTGATTCTATTCAATTCAATGTTCAGCATTTAAATATAATGCAGTTAATTTCGTATATATATATATATATACAGTGACATATTTAAGGGGGCTTCCGGGCTTAAGCTTCCCCCCCCCCCCGAAATCTTACTATAGTAAAGAATATGAAATATCTTGCAGAATTTTCACATTTTCAGGCAAATCCCTCCCCCAAAAGTTAGCAAAGCCCCCCGAAATAAAATCGTAAATACGCCACTGTATATATATATATATATATATATATATATATATATATATATATATAGGGTGTTAATGAACTACACCGACAAACTGTAAGAGGGGATTCCTTACATCAAAATAAGTCAAAAAGTTCCTATGGATCTGTGGGGAAAAGAACATGGTTTCAGAGCTAGGACTGTCCAAAATCGAAAAAAAGGCCAAATTTCAAGAGGTCCTATTTCGAATTCGAGAAATCGTGGAGTGGTGGTCCTTATCAGCGTAAAGGAGGTAACGCATACAGAATCCAAAAATACATATTTCATTAATGTGCAATGGGTGTGCAGAGTATTCCCTGCAGTGTGAAATTCCCAGACATGCCATAAACCGAATTTTGGGATATGTTCTGACTTTATGATTGGTCCAAAGTAGGCAAACGATAAGCCTTGATAGCAGTGAACACGGAATCCTTTGGCGCGATGTTGGAAGTGTTAAGAATCGTCAACAACACGGTCTCTTGTACTCAAGAAAATGCATGCTGCCATATTTTCTTTCACGCTTATAAGTAAAGAAAACGTGAAATATACCTTGATGAAATAGGGCTACATCGCATCACACGTTATTCAGAACACAAAAACATGGAGCTGCCGGTTCCTAACACTTCCGACTTCCCTCCGAAGCACAGGATGTCTATTGTTGTCAAGGCTTAGCTCCTGCCTACGTTGGATCCTACTTGAAATCAAGATATATCTGAAAACTCTATTAAGAGCATATTTGAGAATTATATCCTGTACAGAATGCCCTGCACACCGATTGAAAATTGATGAAATATGCATGTTTGAATTGTATATGCGTGACCTCCTTTACGCTGAAAAGGAACACCATTTACAGTTTCTGGAATTCGAAATAGGGCCTGTTGAAATTTGACCTTTTCGCGATTTTGGACAGCCCTAGCTCTGAAACTATGCACTTCTCCCTACAGGTCCATATCAACTTTTTCTCTTATTTTGATGTGAGGAATTACCCCTTACAGTTTGTTGGTATATTTCATTAACACCCTGTATATATATATATTACTAGCTCAAATGCAATGGTGGATCTAGAAGGTAAAAACTGGGGGGGGGCAGGCAGAACCCAGACTATTATAGAGGTATCGTGAGTTTGCTATTAACTTTAAAAAAAAAAACATATCCATAATAGCTTAAATTACTTTTATCACTCAAAAACTTGGGGGCCTAGGCCCTCTGGCCCCGAACTAGATCCGCCACTGTTGAAATGCCTATTCTTCGTACGGTGAGAACAGGTTTATAGACAATATTTGAGATCTCCCTTTAGGATACACATTTTAATGAAAGTATAATAATACAAACCAGTGGTGGATCTAGCCTAGAGTCGAGAGGCCTAGGCTTCTCAATTTTTGAATGATATAATTATTTAAGCTATCATTTCTATATTTTTGAAAGTTTATAGTAAACTCATGATATACCGTATCTATCATAGTCTAGGTACTGGCTGGACCTCTCAGTTTTTAGCTCCTAGATCCGTCAATGATACAAGTTCATTAGATACTCATATTTTTCGCAATTTTGAATCCTTTCCCCTTCTTAAGATATGCCCTTAAATCAAAATGACTTGATAAAAATCCCAGCTTCAGTCGGTTATTAACTACGATTCAAAATTAATTTTTCGGTGGCTCAGTGGAAGAGCGTTCACCTCTGGTGCTAGGGGTCCCGGGTTCAATCCCAGCCCCCGCCAGGTGAACTTTGTGGTGGACAAACACCGTGTGCGTGGGTTTTCTCGGGGTTTTCCCGTTTCCTTCCACTTTCTTCATTCCACCATTTCATTCATTACTCATCATCACCGTCTCCTTTAGCCTAACCGGCATAAGCGTGGGACGTAAAACTCAAAGATTTCATTTCATTTTTTTCAGAATTAATTTAAATTGTTTACATTTCGAGTCAACTATTTCCCGTGATCCGATTACAAACAACGGTCAATATCGTTTCTGCATGTGAAGAAAGAAATTGTACAAAATGCCTGCCTTCCCTTCTCTAAAACAAAAATTTTAAAAACGCGAATATGTATCTCCTTATCTTCAATGAGGAGTCTGTATACCGAGTTTCATCTTCCTAACTTAACAGGCACGTAAAATATTGTATTCCTACGCACATTTTTTGAATGCCCTCTGACCCTCCTATGGATGGGCCCTTTCATCAAAGTAACACGATAACCTAGTTCAAAGTTGATAACTACATCCTCAAAAATATATTTCAAACGGTTCAGTCCTTTTTCCGTGATGTGATTACATATAAGGTCCTCTTTTATTTTTACATAATAGACACACATCACTTGGCTGTTAAAGGTGCGTTATATTCTAATTGTAGTAGCATCAAACTTAAACTAAATTTGTCTTTCGAGACCAGGAATATCTACGATCGACTACATTAAGGTTGTCAGATTTTTTTAAAGAGAGAGTAAAAGAAAGATTTTACGATTTTGAGGATGAAAAAGATAGATTTTACTATTTGTAGGGTGAAAAAGGAAAATTTTGCGATTTGTAGAGTGTAAAAAGAAAGATTTCACGATTTGTAGAATAAAAAAAGCAGACTTTTACGATTTGTAGGGTGAAAAAAAATTTTGACAATTTGTAGGGTGAAAAGGAAGATTTTACTATTTGTATGGTGAAAAAGGAAGATTTTGCGATTTGTAAATGTAAAAAGAAAGATTTTACGATTTGTAGAATGAAAAAAGCAGACTTTTACGATTTGTAGGGTGAAAAAAGATTTGACAATTTGTAGGGTGAAAAAGGAAGATTTTACGATTTGTAGGGTGAAAAAGGAAGATTCTGCGATTTGTAGAGTGTAAAAAGAAAGATTTCACAATTTGTAGAATGGAAAAAGCAAACTTTTACGATTTTGAGGGTGAAAAAAGATTTGACAGTTTGTAGGGTAAGAAAGGGAGATTTTACAGTTTGTAGGGTGTAAAAAGGAAGATTTCACTATTTATAGGATGAAAAAGCAAGATTTTACGACTTGAAGGATAAAGAAGCAAGATTTGACGATTTGTAGGATGTGAAGACGAATATTTTACGATTTATAGAGTGAACAAAAGGAAGAATTTACGATTTGTAGGGTAAAAAAGGAAGATTTAACTATCTTGGGGTAAAGAAGGAAGAATTGACGCTTTGTAGGGTGAAAAAAGGAATATTTGACGATTTTGAGAATGAAAAAAATGAAAACTTCACGATTTGTAAGATGAAAAAAGGAAGATATGTGATTTTCAAAATTTAC
Source organism: Thermobia domestica (assembly GCF_964235325.1). Classification (NCBI taxonomy): domain Eukaryota; kingdom Metazoa; phylum Arthropoda; class Insecta; order Zygentoma; family Lepismatidae; genus Thermobia; species Thermobia domestica. Next base: position 381,496,036 of record NC_137454.1, on the reverse strand, counting down.
ATATAACATACACATGCATAGTTTTCACATAGAATAATTGTAGTTAGAAACTGGACCGGTTTCATTAAAAATAACTGCAACCCATAAAACAACAGAAAAAGATATTACAATTCCCGGTAGGATGCTGTAGGTTCTCGTCTTTGATAGCCTCAGTATTAAAAGAGACATTAAACTGAAACCCAGCCAACCAAATATTTTACATCCCTTTTAATTATATCTTAATTATGTCTTTCTTTCTGGACATATCGAACTTCAGAAAAACTTAGAATTTCTGCTTTGACTAGTCCCAGTAGCTTCGGTTCCTGTTATTACTATATTTCGATTTTATTAGTTTACAGTAGCTTCTGTTCCTGGCATTAGTATATTCTGCTTTTATTAGTTCACAGTAGCTTCTGTTTCTGACATCAGAATATTCTGATGTCATTAGTTCACAGTAGTTTCTGTTTCTGACATAAGTATATTTTGCCTTCATTAGTACACCGTAGCTTCTGTTCCTGATATTATTATATTCTGATTTTATTAGTTCAAAGTAGTTTCTGTTCCTGACATCACTATACTCTGCTTTTATTAGTTCACAGTACATTCTGCTTCTGAAATCAGTATATTCTGCTTTTATTAGTTCACAGTAGCTTATGATCCTGACATTCTTCTTTTATTAGTTTACAGTAGCTTTTGTTACTGACATCACTATATACTTCTTTTATTAGTACACAGTAGCTTTTGTTACATTAAGATATTCTTCTTTTATTAGTTCACAGTAGCTTATGATCCTGACATCACGATATTCTTCTTTTATTAGTTCACAGTAGGTTCTGTTACTGATATCAGTGTATCACAGTTGATTGAAACTCTTGATGTAATCGGGACTATGTTGACAGACGAAAGCTAAAATGTTAGAAACCATATTATTTGTTGGAGTATCAGTTAGATAGGAGATTAAAACGCTACCTGCTGCATTATCTCTCAGAAGACAGTTACATCGCTGGGAACTGATGTTAACAATCAGTTCTCAGAGACTAAAACTTAAAAATATATTTTTCTTCACACTAGTCTATAGAAAACATTTTAAGGGTGTCCAGAATTACCCTATTAAAAAATCTGCTACAAATCGTTGTAGGAGGATAATAAAAACGTATGAAGTAAAATGTGCCAGACAACGTAAATCTTACAGTGAAAACGTAAGAGCTGAGAACTGGAGACTAGATGAGCAATTGTAATGTATGGTTAGCTCCATGTCGATATCATGGTTTCTGGTGGTTAGATCAAAGTCTGCTACAGATGCAATCAAGCAGCTCTCCAACTACCTCACGATACCAGGTTACTATTGAAAGGTTACTTCACCCATAGGCGCCGACTTTTATTTATTTATTTTTTTTAATGGATGTTCACGCTTCCGTATTTATAAGATAAATCGCAATGATTTTTATTCTGTTTTTCTTTATAACAAATGCAGTAGACCGCTGGTTCCCAAACTTAGAGCAACAGGCTACAGAGGGAATGGTAGAAGGAAAGATTCATGTGAAAATAAGAAAAAAAAATGATTTGATATGGAAGAATGGAAAGGTCGAAGCCAATCGAGAGAATTCTGACCTAAGAAGAACTTTTTTCTTACACTGTCAATTCCTAGCTGACTTTACAGAGACACGAACATAGAAACTTGAAATATAGTTTTAAAAACTTTTGCGGTTCAATGGGACTCGAAACCAAGAAGATTTTTGCATCACAATTGTCCGTTGAACGCCTTAGACAGACAGCATCGTCTACCACTTGTGTACGCTGGTTTGATATATCGCCATTTGCCTGGTTAATGTAATTAAAAATATCTTTTCCTTGGCTACTTAATAGATATTGTAGGTAAAACCTTTTCATAAAGTGCAGCGGTTCTACGTTACGTTCTTATACGACCGTTTTAATCACTCAATAAGTACACAACAAAAGAAGCAATTTTCAAAACATGTTTTTAAATCTACACTTTAGTACAATTTATTACCCATCATAAAATCAAAAATTAAGAAGCGAAGTATTAATACCTAACATAATTATGAAGTTTATGGTGTTGCCCCATGTATTTGAGAGGTTTATCTTCATACAATAGAAGGTTCTTTTATTAGCCAAAATAAATCAATACGTTGAGCGGCATACTTTTTATTATTTTATTATTAGAAAGGAGAGGGAAAAGCAAACAATGTATTATTAGTACAGCTGTGCCGCACATTTAAAAGAATTCAGTACTTATTAAGAGCTTATTACGAGATTCACTTTTTACAGTACAAATGGAAGGTGTAGTTAAGAAGCAGTAATTTTATTTCTTCAAGGAATTCATAAGGATGCAAAAACTTCAGTCTTTACAAACTCGCATGGGCTTTAATAGATCTAATTTTACAATATTACGGTATTACATTTTAACGGGGAAAAATTTCCATAGATGAGACATGGCAATATATACGAGGATCACCTCAAAAGAAGGGTCCCCTATCAGTGTTGCCAACAACCTCTGAAAAAACTAGGCTAGATGGCCTTCAGAAATAAGCTTTTTTACGCAAAAAAATGGCTAGATTTTGAAGTGCTAACCTATAACCGACATTGTAGATTTTAAACCCTTCTTTTGTGTGTAGGATTATAAGTGAATTATAGTAAAATTTGAAATGTTGAATTTTATTCGCTGAAGACTAACAAGCAACATACATGACTTTAAATTACAATAACGTGCATCAACAATTCATCTGATTTGTGAAAGTCAACAACCATGTTATCAGTTCAACTGATCCCAGAGTTTGGAGCTCTTAAAAGTAGCTTGCGGAGTAGCCGAAGCGCTGGAACTCGATGCACCATCGTTGGATTGTGAATTGTTGTGTTTGAGTAGACTGACATTGTCCCAATTTTCAGTAGTACTTCTTTCGGCAAGTCATACTCCTTACAAACACTTCTTATTTCTCCGAACACCCACATGAATCATCATGATTGGATTGAGAGTTTTCAACTTAATTAGATATCCTATTGGTTTCCTTCAATAAACAATCTTTAGCTTGAAGAACCTAACAGTTTATTAAATTTGTATTAGAAAACTTTCATTCTTGCAATGAAATGCGAATATTAAAATTAAGAAGTAGCGAACGAGGCCATTATGGGAGCGATTTTAAAATTCTTTCTAAGTAGGGTTGCCAACAGGCCGGTTTTTCACCGGGCTGGCCGGAAAACTTGCTGTTATGTTGATCGAGCCCGGTGACCGGTGCAAACTTCTTACCAGCCCCTTTATAACCGGTTTTTCTAAATTTGTCTCTAGTTCGAAGTATAAATTTAAAAGGTACATTTCATTCTGTAAATCCAAAACTGTAACATTTTATCATCTATCAACAAATTAATATATTTTGTTAATCTGTTTAGATAGTTTTAAAGAAATGACAAGGACTGTATCAAACAAAATTTGAAATTTACTTCTAAGGAATTTTGTATATTTATTGAGAGTGGAAAAGGACTTCTTAAATCAATTTCCTGTACTTGAAGTGTAAGTTTAAAGAGCAAATTTCATTTTCCAAATCCAAAATTGTCACGTAAAGATTAATATACTTTTGTTCATCTGTTTCGATAATGTTAAAGAAGTGGCAGTTACTGGTAAGTACAATAAAATGATTAATACCGATTTCAGTTTCTCATTTACAGCACAATGTATCTATTAAGCTTATTAGTGAATGTATTACGGATATGCAGAATACAGGTGCCAATGCACTTCCGTTCGCGATAGTACATTTCCTTTCCATGGATGGGTCCGAACAAAGATACTTCACACTTACACCTATACCATCGGGAATTTTGAGGGGTGCCAGTTTTATTTTCCAGAGTTGGCAACCCCTTTTCTGAGTCGTTTTTAAGTGGTATTGTTAAGTAGTTGTACATCTATGGGTCGGGAGAGAGAAGAGGAATAAAAATTACGTGTAATAAAACACCCTCTATCTAGAGAAGTCAATATGATAATACATAATGAAAAATAGGCTAAGTTTTAAAAATTACACTTTATTTTCAAAGAAAAAGTATTTTTAGAATTAATTTAACGGCTAATAAAAAAGCCAACAATGGCAAAAGAGTTTCATAAAATAAGCTATATTTAAGGCCATAAGCATTTCGTAGATTTCTGTGGCTAAATGCCTCTCCAAACAGACTAGATTTAGCTAAAAATAAGCTAAATTGGCATCACTGTCCCCTATTTTTAGAAATACAAAGAAACCTTTATTTTCATCGAGGCTTACATAACTATGAACCTTGTACAGAACATTTATCTATTTTTCTACATGATCGTCATCTCGGTGGATGCCTTTTTCCTAGACGCTGAGGCAGTTTCTGCATGTCCATATCATATACCACCTCGCCATCATGTGTTTGAGGAGGCTTTAAACCTCATTTTTCACTTTTGCTGAAGCGCGTTCCGGCCAAATATTCTCTCAGCTTAGGAAACAGTTACTGATCACTGGTTTGCTTAACTTTCCCGACTGTCTTGTAGGAAACTGACGGTCTTTCGCTCCTTTTCTCGACGTAAATTTCAATACGACCAGCTCTAAACTCCCTATATCACTTGCGGACGTTTCTGTCACTTCTGCACGTCTCATCATACATTTTCGACAATTGGCGATGAATTTCAATTGGCATCTTTTCCATTGAAAAACCGAATGGTGGTAGCGCCAAACGGAAGCTCCATTACAAACAGCTGCGAAACCAAAACTCAGCTTTCCAGCTAGGCGTGCGCAGGCTTGTTTGGGAGTGGAAGAAACAAGTAACACAACAGTGTTGCCAACTGCTGCACGGGCAATCTCCTTAGGTTCGCAGCGCGTAAGAGACCTTGTTTTTGAAACTACCCTCGTAGATCTCATAAAGCTGAAATAAATTATATAAATGAATGTAATTCTCATTCGTACTTCTCGAGAAAATCGGGAGAAATGAATTGATTTGTAAACCTGAAAATTGACACTGCGCGATAACCGCGGTACCTAGTATAACAAAGCTGACATACTGGCATGTACTCTCAACGAACGTTTCACTGTGACAATACTATATGGCAATTAAGTTCCATGATTTATTGTCCAAAATGCTCATGTTTGCAAAAGACAAACCTGCTCATGGAATAAAATCAAACTTAACGTCTTTCTACTCGGCAAATCTAAACTCTTATGCATTTTCTATTTTCAAATATCCATTCATTTTACTACATAAAGTTCTTAAATGTGAAATGGGGGCTGAGGAGAAATGCAAGATTTTTAAACCTCAATTTTCACGTTATATACACTATGACAGACCAAAAGCCTTCCCAGTAGCGTACCCAGGAATTTATTTCGGGGGGGGGGTTCAAACTAAATATGAAGCTATTTTATATTAAAATTGCTAAAATTGCCCCTAAAATTAGGCTAAATTTTTAAAAAGTCGAAATTTCGGGGGGTCCGGACCCCCGTGTCCCCCCCTTCCGTACGTCCCTGAGCCTTCCCGCTGTGACACTATACTTGTTTCCAACACCATTTTCTATTGACTGTCGTATTTGGGCATGTATATGCAACTTCTTTCTAAAAATAAGAAAAATTGAGGATGCAGCTTATACATAGGATTGATAAGAAATACGTACTTTAGCATCAAAGCTAAACTTGCTTAGCAGAATGGTGACCAATGGTGCAAGTAAAGGAGCATGCCTTTCTAAGTCGTGGCAAAACCGTCTCTGTGGATCATTACAGTGGGTAACTGCATGAAATACAACGTGGCATTGCCCAGATGCATCCAGAAAGGTAGAAAAACATGGTGTCTTCATGTTGGACGACAATTCCCGCGCAAATGTCGCTCAAAGGGTATTTGCAGATTACCCATGAGTTGCAATGTGAAACCGTTCATTACCCATCGTATTGCTCTGACGTCTTTCCCACTGACTACAATATCTTTCGACATCTCGATCACTTTTTGGGAGAAAAGACCTTCCTAGATGGTTGTGCAGTGCAACATATGGTTGAAAGCTTCTTTACATCACAGACTTCAGACTTCTTTCCCCTACGGAATTCTATCGTTGGCTGAGCAATGGCAAAAAAGGAAACGAAATCTTTCAGTTTTACGTTCCACGCTTATACTGGCTAGGTTAAAGGAGACGATGATGATGAGAAATGAAAGAACTGGTAGAATGAATAAAGTGGAAGGAACCGAGAGAACAACCAAGAAAACCCACACACACGATGTTTATCCACCGCAAAGTCCACTTGCCGGCAGCTGGGATCAAACCAGGAACCCCACACACCAGAGGTGAGCACTCTACCACTGAGTCACCGCGGCCCCCAAGCAATGGCAAAGTATATGGTTGCAGACAACGACTATTTTGGTAAACCATGTATTTTACTCTTTTCTTTTCTTTTTATTTTATCTTTGGCAGTCGTGCATTTGAGGCGGACATTTCAATCACACCAATCTAATAGTATCTACGGCATTATTGGGAGTATTTGTATCATCATCAGAAGATAAACAAAGAATATATGCAAGACGTTACTTAAAAATGTATTCTTTACATAAATAGTATGTATGTAAATAAGCCAAGAATATTTTGCAGAAGCATAAAGGCTATCAACCATTACTGGCAAAGAACAATATGCGAGTACTTCTTGGCGCCACAAGAATTATTTTTTCTTGATTTTGTCGAAAACTACGCATGAAAATTCACTCTTAAACATGATCTCGATATAATCTATCGATTAATAGGTATCGTATCTCCTATTCAGACAGTATTACAATTAAGAATAGAAATTGAAGTGTTTATGACTAAATAATATTATAATTTTGGGCAATATATATGATCTGAATGTAGAGTTTCATGAGGGTATACTTTAGTATTAGTTTCATCTCAATAGATGGCGTGGTTGTCGTACACCATAAATTTTTATGTTTACAAAAATTCGTTTTTCTCGAAAACTACGCATGATAATTTTCACTCATCCACGTCATTTTGTTCAGCTTAATAAGTTCTATCGAACATCTCATCTTTTTATTTTTTTTAACCCCTTCAGTGTGGGTGGCGAGTTAACTTGTGTCTTCAAAACGCATCTGCTGTGCGGATGGGTATATATACGCTTTCATTTTGCTTTGGCTATTTTGTATTGCGTATGGCGAATATACTTGCCCATAGTATGAGTAATGTTATTCCCGACAATATTTAGCGAGTTTGCGCTCACCTAGGAACTCCAAGAGACCACACAGAAAAATTGGGCTTGATCTGTTGAGACATTCCCAAATTTTGTGTAACCTAACCATATGATGATGATAACCATAAATACGACAGTGACAAGTTATAGTAGCTAATTAGAAGCAACAAAGATCATAATGCCGAAAATTTCATTGTGATTGCTTGAGAGGTTCAAAAGTTATTAAAAGGTAACAAATTTCAAAGTTCTAAAAAAAACTACACTTTCTACAGCGGTTCGCATCTGAAAATTACACACTGAAGGGGTTAAATATATGATTTAAACTATTCGCTGAGCAGACACAATACGCTTATTGTAAAAAATATTGATGTGTAACCAAGGATGTTATAAAGTAGAGGATATGCCCATTCGTATCTTCAACATATCAACTCAATGAAGCCACAAAAACAACCGAGCATCGTCTGATCCGGCACGTTTGATTGGCTACTCTCGTTTCCGCCATGATTGGTGGCTTGAAACATTGCAATCTTATTGGCGTGGAGTGGGCAGAGTAGGTGTGGCGAAGCTGTGACGTATGGCTGGCTTCACGATTTTGTTGTATGGACAGATTCTCTATTTTATAACATCCTTGTGTGTAACAGTTTCGCCATTTTGGCTTTATCAAACACTATGAATACACAGGTAGTGACAGATTTAATATAACAACATCGAAAAATCCCCTGATTTCTAATTGGTTACCATAGGCTACTACAACCAATCCCCTTTAATCACAAACCAAAATATAAAAATAGAAATAACCAGTTGAGAATGCTTCAAGAGCACTGCCAAAAACGAACTTAAAACCAACTAATTTTTCTTATTAACTTCTACAGGCTTTATATCAATTATTCTATGTACTTTATTATTATTATATTCATTAAACAATTCTTGTAATATATCTATCAATTTATAATTTCCTTGAGTATCAAGTTTTTTTTCTACATGTTTTGTTTAAGAGTTCTGTTAAACGTTCTAAATACGTTGTTTTACGAAGACACATGCTCAAAATTGAAATATTCGCAAAATATCATCTCTCTATGACTTACCGGTTCCGGAGATATGGCTCCTTAAATCTTTCGAATTCCGAACATTTTTGGCCAATATCTGGGGAACGGTGGCCAGTTGGCCAGTGGCCACCGGTTACTATTTGATATCAAAATATTCATAATCCATTTAGATATGAATCAGCACCATTCTAATCTGTCTATGACTTACGGTTTCCGAGATATGGCTCCTTAAATCTCCCGAAATCGAACCTTTATTGGGTAATAGCTTGGGAACAGGAAGATTGACGTAAAAAATTCAATTACTTTTTAGTTATAGTTTTTGATGTTCTATCGAATAGAGGGATCAAAATTGAAAATTTGCAAATAACACACACAAAGACAGAGAATTCAGTAACGAACATTGAAAATAGAAACAAAAATCGCTAATTCCCTTTTCTCCTCCTTGTTGACACCATAAGAGGCTATATTCATATCCTATAACTATGCTTAATCTAATTTAAAAATAACCTATACAAATAGCTCTTAAATATAAACACAAAATAAATAAATAATAATTAAGTAAATAAATAATACTAAATTTACAAAAATAAACCTGTACATTTTTTAATTTACTATTTAGCACTCATATTTAAGAGTTATTTGTAATAGTTATTTTGTAAATTTAATGGCCTAGGCCTAGTTAATTAGGCTTAGTTATAAGACATAAATGTAGATGGTGTCAACAGGGGGAGAAAGGGAATTAGCGAGTTTTGTTTCTGTTTTTATATATTGTTTTGTGACGGATGGGGATTGGCTGTAGTACCTATGGTAACCAATCAGGAATTATCTTTTTCGGTGTCTCTTATTTTCAACCTGTCACTATCCGAAGCGTTTTATCTAAGTGGTATCGTATCGCCGTTTGCTACACAAAACCCTAGAAATACGGTGCAGACGAAAAAGTGTATCGCAAAATGAGATGCATCTATGATCGTAATTTATTACCGAAGTGGGCTATTTTGCAACAGAAATGAAATGAAATCTTTGAGTTTTATGTCCCGCGATTATGCCGGTTAGGCTAAAGGAGACGGAGATTATGAGAAATGGGTGAGGTGTTGTAATGAAGAAAGTGGGAGGAAAGGGGAGAACCCAAAGAAAACCCACGAACACGGTGTTTGTCCACCACAAAGTCCACAGGGAGCGAGCTGGGATCGAACCAGGGACCCCAAGCACCGGAGGAGAACGCCCTACCACTGAGCCACCGCGCCCCCTATTTTTGCAACAGAAAACAGTTTATCATTATTTTTCCTTTATGACAGAATGGTAGTTAAAGCTCAGTGGTGATTAGTCTTCTTGGAAACCCGACGTTTACCTTTATGTCTGTTGGCTCTCAAGAACACAATCTACCAAGGACGCCGATTCCAGTGGGGGCAGGGAGCCCCCCCCAAGCTCATGTGGGCCCCCACATTGTATTTATGAATATACAATATTTGAAATAATTTGAATGCAGAATTTGTCTTAAAGTCCTCATATATGCTTTCTGTATCTGAATGGGTCCCCCAAATTTACAGAGAAATCGGCGCCTTTGCAATCTACTACTGACTACAAACCGAATTATTGGAAACAGACCGTAGAACAGATGACAGAGACCATATTCTCTTCGACACTTTGTTCCATCTGCACAAAGAAAGTGGCTCAATCGACTCTTCAAATCCAAGACCGTAGCTTACTTTTCAAAAACTATATTACTAGCTAAAATACGGTTCTCTTTTCGGCCCTCCTGTTTTTTCATATTTGTTCCATAGTTTTGTTATATTATATATATATATATATATATATATATATATATATATATATATATATATATATATATATATATAGCTGTGCTGACAGTTTACCTTGAAGTTACGGGGAAAAATTGTGTTCGCAAGTATAGAAAGCGAATTGGATCCCAGCAGCAGTTGGCTACAATTAAAAACTGCACTTTGTATGAAATAAGTTATTTTGTTTTGTCATAAAAAAAAAATGAAATTGACTTCATGGTGTGTAATTCCAATTACCCGTTCCTTCAGGTCATTACGGGTTCAAAACTTAATTTTTAAAAAAAATTTAGAAAACTTTGTATGGACACAAACAATCTGTATAATGCCAAAGTTAAAAATTTTTAAATACATAATTGTTGTTTCTTTTTTTTTACTTTGCTTTTCATTATCATACTTATTTGTGATGCATAGAAAATGTTTACTATTTCACTGTATGAAATAATAATAATAATAATAATAATAATAATAATAATAATAATAATAATAATAATAATAATAATAATAATAATAGTAACAATAATAATGTTTTTTTGGCTGCAGAGAGTGTGATAGAAAACTTACAAAATTGCGATGCAAATTTAGATTTGTTTCGCATTTTCCTACGCAAAAGTAAAAATATATAAAAAACAACTCATATAGGTAGGGCCTATATATATATATATATCCTGTCTAATTATATTACACAATTTTCTTGTTCTCAAATACAAGAAAGTATCGTTTATAATACTGCATAACCCTCGTATTAATATTCCAGAAACGAAAACTGTGACACAGCAATATCCTTCCAGCACCCATTAGCTAGTTATGAAGAGTTTATGGAGAATATATTGCAGCGTTAGTGGCCCAACAGCTAATTTAAATGGAGGGTGAAATGGAGTATCTATTCTTAGCCATTACAAAACCAATGTTCGCTGGCTATTTTGTATGCAATATGGCAGAAGCATATTAGAAAGAAAAAGGAGTCTGATTGTCTACGAATGAATAAGGACAGAAGTTGTGACCTAAATTTCGGTTCCCCCTGTATCCGGTGATTGTCTGAAGGTATCTGGCTACAATTTTATGACCCAACAGGACGAAAAGACATAATCACGGTGTTCTTTACTCGTTAAAAGAAGCTAAAAGAGCTTTTATGTGTTTTCAAATAGTGTTGCGTGAGGGAATCGCGTGATCGGAACATTCATCAAGCAACCAAAATTAAAGACAGTGGAAACCGCTACTATACAAAAATCTGAGCTTTAACTCCCACAGGCTAAAGATTGTGCGTACATAATGAAAAGAGATGAATGCTTTCAGTGTTTCTATCTGATGTTTATTATTCAGTCGTACTTTCTGAAGAATTGTGATGGTTCGGTTGGTAAAGCGTCTACACACCGAATAGGCAGTCGAGGATCGATCCAACAAGGAAGTAATTTTTCATTTTCTACTCTCGTTTCAACGTAGCTTAGGGGTTCAACCTAGGACAACGACAGAGGGCAGAAGGGGGCAAACGTCCCCGATCATAATGCCTATCGCGCTACTGCAATCCCAGAAAATATTGTATTGTCAAGTAAAATAAACCTACTGCTTTTGGTATACAAAAAAAAAAAATCCCCAAAATTCTCTGCCCTGCGATTCCCCCCCCCCCAAGAATCTAGCGTTATTACTTGTTCAAAGTGTTGCCCAAGACACGAAGCGAGATAAGAAAAGTTTCCTCGTCTCGTCTCGATTCTAGGAAAGGCCGCAATGGCTCAGCGATAGACCGTTCATTTCTGGTGTGTGAGGTAGCTGGTTCGATCCCAGCTCGCACCAAATAGGCTTTTTTTGTGGTGGACAATCAATCTGTGTGTGGGTTTCCTCGATATCATCACCATCTACTTTAGCCTTCACAGAATAACCATCGGACGTAAAAACCAAAAGATTTCGATTCTAGGAGAAATATTTACCATCTCATCCTGCTCTTAGAAAAGATTTACTCGTCTTGTCTCGGAAAATCTCTTGTTTCGTTCTGTAAATTTATCTATAAATTTATGCCCCGATTTTTTCTTAATTTCAGCTAGAACAGCCTTTCCCAACCTGGAGTCAGCGGACCCTCAAGAGTCCGCAAGACGATCTTAGGAGGTCCGCAAGCCAATCTGAGAAAGGTACATACAGTGGTGAGAAATACACCATTTCAAGTTAAATTATCGAATTAGTAATAAGAATTTGCGTCTGAAGTGACATTCGACCCACAGCCACACACGCACACACACATACGCACACGTATACTGTATATTACTAACATGGGGAAGAAATATTAATTACTAACCGTGTATATTTCAAGAGGTCCTCCAAATGTATTGTAGACTCTAAAAAGAGCCGTAGCCTGGAAAAGGTTGGGAAAGGATGAACTAAAAGTTATCAAAATCCTTCCATGTCAAAAGAAGCCAACGAAGGTTATGATGAAATATTAAAACTAAATGCGTTATTGGAGCATATTGTGTAATGATTTGCGTATCTTTAAACATTGAGAAACACTCTCTTCACTATGTTCGTACAATCACTTGATCTATTTGTAGTTCTTATACTATGAATTATGTAACACTAAAATTCAGTGGCGGATCTAGAAGATAAAAACTCAGGGCGCGCAACCAAAACCCAGATTATGATAAGTATATCATGAGTTTACATTTTTTTATGGATCCTGCAGAAGCTACCAACATAACTCTCTCCGGATAGTTATTAAGGCTAGGTTGGATGTCGACATTGTGGACCTCAAGTATCGTTTTACCCATTGCATCTCAGAACAACTGGAACTGAAACACAAGAACTTCAGTGTAGTCCGGAAGTGGGCGTACACCTAATTGGTATTTTCTGACGGTTTTTTTTAAGGTTTTACCAACATTTGTTTGGTAGCATTGCTTGGCATTGTCTGGCAACATTGCTATCTATGTTCATTTGTTGTGATACAGCAGGATGGAGCACCAGCGCACTTCGCGATTCACGTGCGCAATTACCTGAATCAGACATTTCCTGGCCGCTGGATTCGAAGAGATTGTGCATCTTCACCAGCTCCATTTGCCTGGCCTCCAAGAAGTTCCGATCTGAAGACACCAGACAATGTTCTCTGGAGTTTCATAAAGCAACAAGTAAGAAACACCCAATATCACCCAACGCTGGAATTACAAGCAGCTGTGGAACACGCCTTCACCCTCGTGACTCTGGAGTATCTCCGCAAAACATCTGCGAGAACTTGGCGCAGAATTTAGCTGCGTTGCGACATGGGTGGTGATCATACCGATGTTTATGACTTTTAAGACTCTTAAGACTTCAAGGTAACTGTGTACAGACATTCTACCATAACTAACACTATACTGTTGAAATTAAAGGGGGGAACGCTTACTTCCAGACCACCCTGTATATCTAATGTTTCAAAAATATTACAATGAAAAATAAATGGCAACGCTTACTATAATCTTTCAAAAATAAATAAAATAATAGCTTCAACTATTTTTATCGCTCAGAAAACTGGTGGAGGCCTTTCCCCCCGGTCCCAGAATAGATCAAACACTGGTAAAACTATTTGTTTCAGATTCACAATTCGGTAAAACAGAATTGTTCACGAGACTCGTTAACTTTCTTGTCTGGTCTGGATTCTCGAGAAGAGAATACTTATGTTTAGTGTCGTCTCGAATTAAAATTGCACTTCTCGTCGCGCGAGCAACACTAATATTGGGTTCGAATTCCGGTAGTAGGGTGTATTGAATATATTACGGTGATTCGGATGTACAGTCAGGGACAAAAGTTTTTCCCGTTTGATGAAATTAGTTTTGTAGATAACTTCACAATGGAAAGACAATTAGAGTATAGTTTTCAGTTAATTAAAAAGAATGGAATTATCTGTACGTTCCTGCCATATCACCGTTGTACAGTCCGCAGCAAGAAAACCTGCAACATGAGCATGTAAGTTTATAGTGAAACTACACCTAACAGCGCAGGGAATCAACATAACGTCTAAGTGGCACGAATCATGCCAGGAGAAACCTCAGCGTCCTCCCCTGCACACTTATTTTGGAGCAAAAGAATTCGTCGTTGCACAATAAACTTACATGCTCATGTTGCAGGTTTTTTTGCTGCGGATTGTACGTTCCATATCTACCAACCATTATTTCCAAGATATATTTCACCAAACGGAAAAAAGAAACTTTACTCGCTGACTGTACGTAGCTTAAACTATAGGTTCATATCTCATGTAGTCTCGATGCTGAAAGGGGCCCTAAATTACAACAAACATGGCTCTTCCAGTTACTCTAATCCAACTCTTGAGATCCTATGGCTTACCCTGAGCTAGGAAAAAGGAGAGCTATTTACCTACCTGTAATTTCCTGAGGAGAATGAATTCGTTGAAACGACTAGACACTAAGCAATGTAATTTGAAATATTAACATGTAACCCTTAACACACAAGCGGGGTCCTCTAGGGACTCCAGAGGATGATATTTGGTGATACTGCTGCAATTATAAGAACCAATTTATTCTCGATTTTTATATCCTTTTGGGATATCTTCTACATAATAAGATCAACGATACGTTCGTTAAAAAAGTACAAAAAAGTTGATAAATTAAAATAATACTTGGGGTCTCCAGAAGACCCCAGCTTGGTAAGCAACGTTGACGATTTAGGCTTGGTACGTTAAGGGGTAACCGATGGTTAGCACGCCAGTATTCAATACATGTAGTCTTGAGTTGGACGTTACGTCTCTTACCCCACTTTTCTCGTTATGATTCAAAGACAAATTTTAATCGGATAGCTGATTAAATCTGGGAGTTTAACATCTTTCACAGCACCGAAGGTATATGACATGTAGAACGTCAGATTAACGTGAATTCAAACCTCTCTGGACCTGTCCGGAATTAAATTCAGATCTTAACACTTTCAGCCCCATGTGTATCTTTTTGATACACAGTGAGGGTTTACTGATGGACCATGTGTATCAAATAGATACACATGGGCTGACAGTGTTCATAGCAAACTGTAGTCTGGTCCCGGGATGAAATTTACTCAAACAGGGTTGGGGCTGAGAGTGTTAAGTGCCGAAGTTACTGTGGGGAGAATTCCATCCCGGACTTGAACTTCCCTTTATCGAAAACAACGAAACATTTTACAAAATCTTTCCATAGACATACACATTTATATAACAATTTCAAAACATTATCATCA
The DNA here is from genome assembly GCF_964235325.1 of Thermobia domestica. Classification (NCBI taxonomy): domain Eukaryota; kingdom Metazoa; phylum Arthropoda; class Insecta; order Zygentoma; family Lepismatidae; genus Thermobia; species Thermobia domestica. The sequence goes on along the minus strand of NC_137454.1, from coordinate 381,480,862 downwards.
AATTACATAATCAATTCATTGTTTTACACTAACCTTTTTTTTTTAGCATAAGAGCTGACCACACATTACTCAACAGAAAACCTTTTAACCAGGGCCGGATCCAGGATTTTCTGAGGGGGGGTGTACCAATAACTACCGGTACATTTGAAATTTTTAAAATGCCTTTAGGCATCTATGGTGTGAATGTGGAATTGCCCTTAGAAATGCTAAATGTCTGCTCTCGATAAATTCTTTTCTTTCAACTTTCAGAAAATTGACTTAAACTATTGCTTTTGCAAAACTTCGCTTTCTTTTAAGCCTAGGGATGCGCACGAGACACGATTTTCCTGAAAAAATTCGAGTCGAGACAAGGCTCTTCCAACAGAAACATATACTTTTTCGAGTCGAGACACAACTTTTACAGCACATTTTCGAGACGAGACAGCTACAAATCTTGTCTCATGCGCATCCCTATTTAAGCCAAAACGGAAACATGAGAGCAGAAATTTTCTGAAAATGTTATTTTCACTGCTAGCTTCTCGTTTAAGGTAGTGTATATTTACAACGAAGGTGTGAGGGGGGGGGGGTTTGCACGTGCACCTTTGTACCCCCCTAAATCCGGCCCTGCTTTTAACCTTACGCATGCAGTGACTCTATATGGCCAAGTAACAGATTCGCATGTTTCTATACGTGTAGTCTCGTAGAAATGAAATGAATCGAAATATTTCAATTTAACGTCTCACGGTCATGTCTTTTAGGCTAAGGGAGACGATGATTAAGGCAAGTTAACGATGGTGGAAGAATTGGTGGAATAAGAAAGTGGGAGGAAACGGGAGTACCCCGAGAAAACCCACGGACACGATGTTGTCCACCACAAACTTAGCTGGACGGGGATCGAACCAGAGACCCCACGGGCCAGAAGTAAGAGCACTATTACTGAGTCACCGTACCCCCTACGTATGGTCTCGTATTTGACCCTCTGTTCGTAGATATGAGATTTGAATCGCACATTTTAAACAATGTTTTACCAAGCGGACATAGCCTAGTGTTAGCGCTCTTGCTTCTCATTTGGGAAGTTTGGGTTTCGAAGCTGATGACCGGTTACCCTAACAGATATTTCTAGTTTCTCCGATAAGTCGTCTCGGATTGAACCAGGAACCCCTTACACCACATTTTACCACTGAGCCATCACATGCTTCCTGATAAACGAAAAAAGTCGGAAAGTTACAATCTAAATAAACATGACATGCTGTACCATAATATCTTCCATTCAGTTAGTAAAACACACATAAAACACTAAGTAATCGCATAAATGCAACTGTTTGTATTGTCTGTGTTTATTGAATAATGTGTAAGTACAAAGAAATAATTTTTTTAAAAAATCCTGGACATTGTTTAGAGGAAAAAATAATACGATTTAGTAACACTGCCTTTCAAAAGCATGGTAGATATATTACATGTTATAAAACAATTGAATGGTATCATTGTAGCCATTACGAAGTTACACGTTGTATAACACGCTTCGTATCCCAAAGGGGATTTCTATTTTTTTGTTTTCTTTCTGCAGTTCGTTTAGAAAAGCTATATTAAAAAAAAAAAAATAATGAAAACTTTCGGCTTTATGCGTGGGTTTTGATGAGTTACACACAAATACATACATATTTACAAAGAGAATTCTGTGACACAAAAATCAATACTGGCATGCTGAAGTAGGGTACAACAGTCAAAATGTAATATTCAGTTCTAAAAATGCAAGCAAATCTAACATACTTTTACGGTAGTTCAAGAATTCTCTTTTATTTATTTGCATGATATGTCTTCAGAAAACTTCTAATCAATTAATACACGATTTTACGCCATATTATCGGATTTCGATACTTGTGGTCACTTGTAAGTACATATAATTTTGTTTGAAAGAATTGGTCATTCTTTATGAAAAGCTTTTCACTCTAATTTGTTACTCAAGATCAACAAATGTAAATCTTACATTTTCCATACAGAAATGGCGTTCAGTAAGTTTTGCACAGTACAATCAAGGCCGGATTTAGAGGAAGGGGGTGCACAGGTGCACGTGCACTCCCCTTCGTTGGAAATATACACTATTTAAAATAAATGAGAAGCTAGCAATGAAAATAGCAACACTTTCCGAAACTTTTTGTCATCATATTTCCGTTTGGGGTTATAAACGAAAGCAGAACTTTGCAAAAGCAAAAGTTTAAGTCGATTCTCTAAAGGTATAAGGAAAAGGATTCACCAAGCAAAACAATATAACATTGTCAAGTAGGGAAGAAAACACAACCCAGGAAGAGAGAACATTTTTTTTTCCTGCAGAATACTTGCAACCCTCCGTTCTGCAAAACTTTCCTCTGTTCTATGCATCAGTGTTGTCAGGGGTAAAGAAAATGAAATGAAATTTTTGAGTTTTACGTCCCATGGTTATGCCGGTTAGGCTAAAGGAGATGGTGATTATGAGAAATGAATGAAATGGTGGAATGAAGAAAGTGGGAGGAAAGGGGAGAACCCCGAGAAAACCCACGAGCATGGTGTTTGTCCACCACAAAGTCCACACGGCGCGAGCTGGGATCGAACCTCAGGGGTAAAGAATATTGTCACATGTCACTTTGAAGAGTTTCAGTGTGATTGGTTATTTTGGTAGTTATTGGTGCACCCCCCTCCCTCAGACAATCCTGGATCCGGTCCTGGGTATAATATTTTTATTAATTGCAATATGATGATGGAATGTTAGGTGAACATACGTTGATCCTTTGGCTTCATGACAGTAACAATTGTTGCTTACTGTTTGTTCACAGGTAAACCACACTGGACACTCAAATAAACATCAGGACTCGACAATGGTCGGTACTGGAATTCCTGTTCAAAACCGGTGATGAATCAGGAGCATCAATTCATAGGAATTTGCAAAACCTAGACTTTGCACATCAGACTAGAGAATTATAGCCTAGTTTTTCTGAAATCAGTACGGTGTCATTTTCATAGACTTCTTGAAACACATTTAACAAGAAGCGTTTTTGTTTGTCATTGGATAAGGTACGACGTGCTGTCCAGACCAAAGAGACCAGAGCTGCAAGGTAAGGTAATTAAACTCCATCATGACCATTTGGTCACCTAAAATTTCATCATCACATTGCATAACAATATTATAACCATCTGTGCAAAACTTATTGAACCCCTGTAATTTTAACTATGTTTGTAATTCAATAATACGACTTTTGATATTTCATCCGTGCTTCATTTCATGAACGTTTCAAAGTCATCTGACTGTCTTTATCATCAAAGTTTTACAAAGTGGTTTAACTGAATGGGAAGATACTGGAACGCCCTTCCGAAAAAAAAAAAAAAAAAAAAAATTGTCAGGCAATGTTAAAAACAAGCACACATACACAAAAATTTATTTCGGGAGGAATCCAAAGCTTATCGGGGAGTCCAAATTCAATATGATGATAGATTATATTAAAATTTGTAGAATCACCTCTAAAATCAGACTAAATTTACGGAAAGGTTGGGGTTTTGAACCTCCGGAACCCATCTCTGCGTATGCCCATGGTTGAAACCCAGTATGAGCCCATATGGAGACTGCTACATTCATAAAGAAGTTCCGGTAATTGCGAGAGTGGATCAAAAAGTAATGGCTTCTTCGGTGTACTTTCTTTTTATTACAGCTACTGAACTTGTTCATGCATGATATTATAGAGGTAACCTTACTTTACCTACGTAGTCTTTTCTTTTTCAGATTAACTGATAAGAACCATGCAAGGCCATTCAAAAAGGAGTCGTCTGTACATATTGTGTCGCTTGACGTCGACAACATGATAATAGACAATCTCATCTTCACGGTGAATTCCTATATAAATTTGGTGGCAATGGAAATTATTGATAGGGTATAAAGTTGGCAATTTTACTGGAACCCAAAGAGTTAACATCAGTCTTTGAGGTGGAAACATAACGTGTCATCTGTAAAACAGAAGCTCAGCCCCTGCAAATCACCGAAAGAAATTTAGGAAAATCTTGTGGGATGAAACGTGTTTGTTTCCCATTGATTCTAAAACCTGATGCAACAATGATGGAAAAACGGTGTTGTTTGACACTGGACGAGCTGAAGTGTGGAGTAAGGACGAGGCGATCGGAGATTGATGCGCCGTAGCAACTGGGAAGTGCTTATTTTAAGCCATTTTCACAAGTTGAGCTTACAGTATTCTATTACGTATATATAGTTTAGATTACTTGTCAGGTCGTTTAACGATATATTTGCTTATTTTAGGTTATTTTAGACTTAGTTGGTTGATTGATTAGTGTTTTGATCAGCATTAAGGCTGTATGGAACTTGGACCCTTAGCGTAACGTGGGATCCGAACCACATGAGCTCGAAGGCAAATGATATTCAATTAATTATCAAGTCGCTAAAATATCAATATTGTAGGAACAATTAATATACCTTCATAGCCTGGAGTCGAGGCTGTTTCTAGTTTTACAAAGCTCTCCCGTGGGTTGAACTCTGCCAGGTTGTGACTAAATCATGGTTTGTTGTGCCTTGTAATGTTGGGACGCCTTCTGGTCACTGCGGGGAAGTGAGATTGCCTTAACATTGCGGTGACGACATTTGAATGCTGGTAAATTCCAATTTGCTAAAGAAACTTCCTCCAGCAGTCGGTATAACTGAGAAATAGGCTTCGGCCGATCGCACAATAGGTGTATTTTGGTGCCCCTATTTGGATGGATGTTTGCGATCGTCCGAGCTATGGAAGGATATAATTGGCCCAAAAGTAGGTATACAGTACCGTACTGATCAGCTCATTGTATTCTATAGCATTTCTTATTGTTATCCATGTTTCTTTATTATTTATTCTTAATGTGTTTTTACCTACATCTTAAGCTAGAAAGAGCCGAAATAAACAAACCCATAAACTAGAATGTTATATTTGATCAATACAGGGGTGTATACTTACTTTTGGGCCACCCTGTATATTGTGGATAATGCTAGTGGGTTCAACAAATCGTTCCAACTAGTAATTAACAAATAAGCTTCCATTCGTCGGACATATTCTGATTATTCACTTCATCCTCAGATAGGTGATTGTCGAGATATAAGGAACTTGCTGTAGTAAATCCTGGGGTCGTTAGTTTAAATGTACACTCATGTCCAAAATGATTGTCGCATATCTATAACTGTCTTCTTGTAAGAATATAAATTGACAATGATTTTGCAGGGTACTTTTAATACTGATAGGCCTACTATGTGTATAATCGGGAAATGTATATTTGTGGTAAAATTCATAGAAAAAGAATTATAAATACGAAAATTATAATGAGTAAAATTAAATGTTGCTAAATGGACAAGAAAATTTTATTTTCGTTCTATTGTTTTTGTTTACTACTCTTTTGACATGAAATGCCACATACATGTCTTTGCCGATTATACACATACTAACATTTTAAGAAATACCGGGCGAATTCGTTATCAAATTATATTCCTACTACAACACATTTATAGACATGCGACAATAATTTTAGACATGAGTGTACCTACAACAGTAAAGCCTAAAGTCATAAGTTACAAGGTATCACCGTAGTAAAGTTTGGGGTCATAAGGTAACCGTAATAAAGTGTAGGGCCATAAGTTACCCACCGTAGTAAAGCCTGGGATCATAAGGTATAAGATATCATCGTAATAAAGTTTGGAATCCTAAGTCACCCACCGTAGAAAAACTTGGAATCATAAAGGGTCATAAGTTATAAGGTACCGCCATATGAAGTACTACCGTAGTAAAGCCTGGGGTCATCAGTTATAAGATACCCACCGTAATAAAACTTGGAGTCGTAGTTATAAGGTATCCACTACAGTAAAACTTGGACAGTAAGTTAAAAGGTACCATCGTAGTAAAACTTAGAGTTATAAACTATAAGATACCGTAGTATAGCCTGGAGTCATCAGTAATATACACACCGTAATGAATCGTGGGATTATAAGTTATATGGTACTACCGTAGTAAAACTTGGGGCCTCAGTTATAAGGTACCGTCGTAGTAAAACTTAGGATCATAAGTTACAAGGTATCCACCGTAGTAAGTCATGGGGTTATAAGTTATAAGATACCGACAGTAATAAAACTTGGAGTCATAAGGTACCACTGTGGTAAAACATGAAGTCGTAAGTTATACGGTATCCACTGTAGTAAGGGCTGTGGTAATACGTTAAAAGGTACCCACCATAATGAAGGCTGGGGTTATAAGTTAAAAAAGTGGGTCACCGTGGTAAGGCCTGAGGGTCATAAATTAAAAGTTACCCACCATAATAAAGGCAGAGGTTAACCCAGGAGAAACACTCTAAACTCGCTTAAATGAAAAATATTTTCTTGAGAAAATTCTAATTTTAGAATTGAATAAATTTCCCAACCAATCCTAGTAGCGATGGAGACTATTACAACTGTAATTGTTTTTCTTCGCCACATGTAATTATTAAAAGATATTCCTTGAACTGGTCCGTATTACAGAAACACCCTCTACGAAACAAATTAGCATACAGCGACGAGTGAAGCATGTTGCCTGCTTTTGGATACATTATTTCCATGTTCCAACAGCAGAGTGGGCGAAAGTATTAGCAGAGAACTTGCATGTTCACCGGACGATTGGTGTTGCTTTGAAGTATAGCATTGTCAAACGATTTTGGCACAGTGTTATTTCATGAGAAATAAATTGTGGAAAATTGCTTTGCCCTCCTCTTTCGTTGTAGTAGGTACGTTGTCATCAATTTTTCTAAGTTTCAAGTATAACTCTTTATATAGCAACCAATAATTTACGCAATCAATTACTTTGCGTGTTGGTAAGTCTAATGCTAAAGCTCTCCAAACACCTTGTTCGCCCCCACGTAATGAGACACGTTCTGTCTTTTCCAGTTTTGCTCAACTATATTATTTGTAGTTGCAAAGCACTTTGCAGGTCTTGTAAATGGCTACGTCACGCCAAGATAAATGTCAAGAAAATACAAATGGGGGGAAAAGAATGGCGGACGAAACAATTCAATTAAATTGACGAGATTACGTGCGACGCATTAAATAAAAAAAATCATCCTTAAAAGGTGTACAAGGATGGATAATGGGTGGCCATTTTCATCGAATCTCGTTCCTTCTTAAGTTTTTTTTTTTCAGCGACCTCAATCAATTTCTATTCAACGTTTATCCCCCACTTACCTTATTCAATCCCATTTGCATGTGTGATCTAACTCCTTTATCTTTTCTCATAGGTTAACATTGCAGACTTGCAAACTATGCTATGCATGAGTAAAGGTAAGTCTTATACACCATTTGTCATACCGGAAAAGGACAGAAACAGAACGAATTATATATATTTTATATATAGATTCAACTATTAAGAGTCTTCATCCCGGCGAAATTAAAATACCGCTAATTTTACAGTAATTATGTGATATCTTCAAATAGATAAAAGATAATTGAAATATGGAACAAGAGCGCCCTAGACAATATTATTTTTCGTCAGGTACCGTTATCACAAGTCACCTAGTGGCTTTCCGTTTTCAGCTGTTTAAAAACGCGAAAATAAATGCCGATTTTCAAAATGGCTCGAAATCGAAAGCAGATAAGTGAATCGTGATAACGGTTTCTCATGTAAAATAATATTGTCTAGGGCGCTCTTGTTCCACATTTCGATTATCTTTTATTTATTTGGAGATATCACATAATTACTGTAAATTTAGCGGTATTTTAATTTCACCGGGATGAAGACCCTTAATGAAATAAAATGAAATCTTTAAGTTTTACGTCCCACGGTTATGCCGGCTAGGCTAAAAGAGACGGTGATTATGAGAAATGAATGAAATGGTGGAATGAAGAAAGTGGGAGGAAACGGAAAAACCCCGAGGAAAGCCACGCACGCGGTGTTTGTCCACCACAAAGTTTACTTGGCGGGAGCAGGGTTTGAACCCGGGACAGGTTCCCATCTTCTCGCTATCTATCACCGTTCTTGCTCTATAGCAGGGTTTCTCAACCTGGGGGTCGCGAAGATAAGTGGAAGAAATAAATATAATTAGAATCTAATACTGGAAAATATTTTTAAATATTATTTTGAATTTTGTTCTGACAGGCATATTTTTATGCCTGTAGGTGGCCACAATGAAGGCAGATTTTTGGTGTGTGATTTTATTTGTTTCCTAAAATTTAGATGTAAACAAGGTGCTTTTAACAGTTTATGGTCATACTGAACACACACACACAACAATGTAAACAAATTCACAAAATTATGAGGTAACTCAAAATGGCAGCCTCTCGAAAATTAAAATACTCAATAACTTTTTTAAACAACTGTTCAAGTCTTTTTTAACCGAAATTACAAATCACTTTAATTTTTTTTATCATATGACCCAAAATTAATGAGTTATGAAGTTTTAAAATTTTCAAACAGCCTCCATTTTGAAACACTATGACGGATCGGATTGGATATTAGTAATATGAATGAACTGACCAAATTTTGTTTTAATCCTTTCGCTTTTAGGGGAAGTTACACTATCCACTATATAGGCTACATGAAATGGATTCTACTATTATAGAAATAGATAGATATCGTGAGATCTCCACAACAGATATATTAAAAATCCCACACAAGCTTATTACAGACCAGAAGTTATAACGGGGTCGCTGGCAAAAGGGTGTGATAAAATGAGGGTCGTGGTGAGAATTAGGTTGAGAACCACTGCTCTATAGTGATCAAAGTGGAAACCGGAAACGGCTGATTTCCACGACTTTGAGGAGGAATGACTTCCATGAACGAACTATATACATGGGACTAGATAACGTGTAGATCGTTGAAACCATTTAATTGGTATTACTTCGCGATCTCCACATTCTCTCCTCTGGTCGCTCGAAGAAGGTAGAAACACTTTCAAAATTTTAACTAGGAAACCAATTGGGAAAAAGAACACAAGGAGGAAGTCTCGGGCTTAGATACGAGAACAATATTAAGATTGATGTCGCAAAAGCAGGAATACAAAGTATAAACTGGATCCAATTGGCTAAGAACAGAAATCAATGCTCAATGCTAGTTTTTGAGACAGGAAAATGCTATCTTCGAAGTCGAAATTCTATTTTCAAAACTTCTTTGCTTTACCTTCGGGTTCCATAGATCATAGAGTTAGTTTAGCTATTGTTGCTCGAAATTAATAAGTAAGAAGTTAAATATTAAAGCATGTAAATTGTGATACTATTTGTACTCACTTTTTATGTAATTGCATATGATGTTTCCCTTGTCCTTTGTAATTCCTTTACTCTTATACAATCTTAATCCATGTATTCCATGTGATACTACTCACCTAGAAAAGAAAAGAATGAAGACAAAATTTGGATTACCTGCTGTATTTTTTTTTTTGTTTTGTTTTTTAAAAACATTAAATTACAAAATACGGTAGAATTTTATTAAAACTAAGAAACCTTGGAATCAATAACATGAGGTTCCCTTGTTAACACACTCTATTTATTAATGTTTTAACCAAACTTCCAGTCTACAGCTTTTATTTTCCCTTTTTATGTAAATTTGATATGCTTTTCAGCATCTTTGACATGAGAGACGCGGGTTCGATTCCCAGTGGAACTCATGTGGTTCAGATTTAGGACTTAGATTTCTGGGCTTTCGGCATCTACGGCCATTTAGCCCGTCACGTTTAAGGGATAACATCCCTCGGGAAGCACACTATCCGGGGAAAGGGAAGGAAGGAAGCGGCTTGGGATTTATAAGTTAGGTACCACCCCAGCATTTGCCTGGTGTGAATGAGGAAAACCCAGGAAAACATCATTCAGGGTGGCTGGCCTGATAAAGCTTTTTACAGTTTTTCGACCGAGTGCCCCCACCGGGAATCGAACCTTGATGTGGTTCGGATCTCACGTTAAGTTGTAGGTCAACGCCTCGTATAGCCTTGCTCTTGAAAGAGACGCTAAGCTAAAAAATAAAATCAAATCACTTATCTGAGCTTGCACCGTTGATTGAACTTTCTGCGAAACCTTTCCTTTTCGCATTATTCTCATTTCATTATAAATTTAACGGTAATATTTATCTTCGCCAAAATTCTATTTCCAAGTCTTTGTTTGCTTGCTTACTATGTTTAGCATTTCTTGTCAACATCATTGAATTTTGTTCTCTATCCATCGTAGTTTTTTTAATTTTTACGGAGATAAATGTTAGAAAGATAAAAAGCCATGGTGATTGGAACGAAGTGGTCGGTATCAAATATAGAACTAAGAGGGAAGATAATAAAACAGGCGATTAGTTTGGGATACCTGAGTAGTATTATTAATGATGGTATGAAGTCAAACTTGAAATAAAAGCAAGGATAGAAATGGCGAAAGAAGCTTTTAGGGGGAAGAAAATACTATTTTGTGGGGGTTCTTGACTAAAGAGTTGAGAAAAAGACTCATAAAATACTTCGTGTGGAGTGTTGTACTGTATGGGGCAGAAACATGCACATCACGGAAAAATGTTGAATAGCAACTGGAAGCTTTCGAAATGTCGGTGTGGAGAAGAGTGGAGAGAATTAGCTGAATCTAGGGGAAAACGAATGAGAAGGTATTAAGAAATGGTAAAGGAGAAAAGAACAATTTTAGGTATTAGGAACACGAAGAGAAACTGGTTGGGACTTTGGCTAAGAAGGAACTGTATCATGAGGGATGTAGTAGTAAAGGGTATGGTGGCAGGAAAGAGAGGAAGGGGGCGAAGGAGACTACAATCAATGGACGATATTAAAACAGAAAAATCGTACGTGAAGACGAAGAGGTTAGCGAAAGCCATGGGACATGGAAACTTCTCAGTTCTCGGAAGTAACCTGTCAACACTGGCACAATACATTTGATGATGAGTTTAGGTCTACAGAGTCGTATCCAGAAGTAGTAGGATTGCTTTTTTTTCCCGCGTGCGCGGAGCAATGTAGGGGACTGCAAGACCGGATATTATGGAGGGGAGCCTTGGGAACAGGTGTCGACCGGCGGCAGTCGTCTGTGTGCGTTAGTTGAGTGTGGACCACTGTGTTAGTGACCTCCTGTTGTGATGCCTCGTCGTCAGTTGTGATGGAGCGAAATTTGGAGCAGCGGTACTCCATCAAGTTTTGCGTCAAACTGGGAAAATCAGCGACCGAAACCAAGGACATGCTTACGCAGGCCTACAAGGAGAATACCATGAGCCGCACAATCATCCCGTAAAAAGAAGGCCAGAATGTCGAAATCGAAAGTGAAATCGATGTTGACTGCATTTTTTGACCGTCGTGGCATTGTCCATAAGGAGTTTGTACCTCCTGGACAGAGTGTAAATGCAAGATTTTACGTGGAAGTGCTCATACAACTGGGAAATCGGATCGCACGCGTGCGACAAGACCTGCTGGGGAAATGGAAGCTCCACCATGTCAACGCGCCGTGGATTGTGAGGGATCTCCTTTCCAAATTCGGTGCTTTCACGTTGCCTCACCCCCCTTAAGCCCTGATGTGGCACCGCCGGACTTCTTCCTGTTCCCCCGTATCAAGAGGCAGCTCAAGGGGCATCGTTTCGATTCGGTGGAAGCGGTCCAAGTGGCGACGACGAGGGCACTGAACGGCATCTCGGAAAACGACTTCCAAAAGGCTCGCTACCAGAAGTGTGTGAATGCCCAAGGGGACTATTTTGAAGAGTAAGTCGATGTACCAAAATGTTCAATAATTTAAAAAAAAAATCAGGTCTACTACTTCTGGATACGACCCTGTATTTGCAAGTCTTCGATTCTCTTTTCTTTTTGACTTGAATTAAATATGAAGACTGATATTAACCTTGATTTTCAATATCAACTTTATTGTCAAGTCTGGATGCAACTAGAGTCTTCAACCAATCTCTTTCTTTCATATTTAGTTTAGGTACTTAGAAATCTGACTTTGGCTTTCAGTTAAATGTCCTCTTTCTTCTGTTTCTATAATCAAATTGGCCTTTTTAAAGTTGCTTTGCTTGTTATCAATACATGTCAAGCATAAACTTCTTCTATGACTTCACTCTACATTATTGTCACGCCCTTCCGTTTGCATTTCTTATTACTTGCCTATGATGCAATGTCTAATATTAAACTTTGTCTTAGATCACTCTTTATGTCGAATTTGATTTAATCTTTTATTCTCAATCAATGACATAATCAAGTCAGATTTAATCTTTTGAATTCAACTAACTTCATTGCTATCTGATTTGTCCTGCAGTACGCTATAAGGAAAATCAAAGATAGCAACCAGGGCTTAGAGTTGAATGGTATTCAGGAAGTTATGGCGTATGCTGACAACGTAAATTTAATAGGGGGTGATAGAAGAACAATAGAAAGAAATCCAGAAGTCTTATTAAATTCTTGAAGGGACACGGGTTCAGAAGTAAGTGCAAAGAAAATGCATGGAAGTTCGTCGGGATCGTAATACGGCAAATTGTGGATGCGTTAAAATATTAAATAATACTTTCGATAAAGTGGATAGTTTCAAATATCTAGGATCAATATTAACAGATGAAAACTATATCCACGAAGAATTAAGTGTCGACTAAAAGCAGGAAGTTTTTGTTATTCAGTTCAAAATCTCTTGTCGTCGCGAATTCTGTCGAGGAATTTGAAGCTTAAGATAGAAAATATATACAAAACGATAATCATGCCTGTTGTTCTGTATGGTTGCGAAATATGGTCTCTTATTTTGAGGGAAGAACATAGACAAAGTATTCGAGAACAAGATCCTGAGACGAATATTGGGAGCTAAGAGGAATGGGAATAGGAAATGGCAGAAATTTCATAACGAGGAACTACATAATTTATACAGTTTACCAAACATTATTAGAGTCATCAAATTTAGTAGGCTCCGGTGGCAGGTCATATAGCCAGAAAGGAAGAAAGTAGGAACATTTTCAAAGTTTTAACTGGAAGTCCAACCGAAAAACAACCATTAGGAAGATCTAGACGTAGATGGAAGGACAATATTAAGATAGATCTCGCAGAAATAGGAATACAAAGTAGAAACTGGATCCAGTAGGTTAAGAATAGAAGTCAGTGAAGAGCTTTTGTGAACGCGGTATTGAACCTCCGGGTTCCATAGGCCATAGAGTTAGTTAGTTAGTTAGATATCTGATTTGTATCTTTCTCTTCATTCACCTTTGTTGACATATTGCCCATTATCTTTTACCTTTTCTCTTTCTTCTCCTCCCTAAGCCATCTTACTCACTTTTATTATATGTCAAATCTGTTCTTTCTTGCTCTGACTTTTGAATGTCTTTTCATTGTCATATCAATTGAGATCACAACACTGTTGCTTTCCATGTATGCAAATTATGAGTTAAAACTGTCTTTTGCAGTCAGCGCACCACCTGTGCAAAAAGAAACTTTTGGACTGTCACTCGACAAAAGATTCAGGTGACTCAAAACCCTTTCTCAACATGATTTTACATGTATGATATGCAAAACTTCTCCTCAAGCTAACTCAACCAAAAGAAGAGAAATCAATTTAGAAACTTCTCAGAACGAAAAGACAAAGAAGGGAGCCGCTATGTGTGTGTGTGCATGTGTATGTAAAGGTATGTAGTGGGGAGAAGGAAGGGGAGGGCAAGAGTACGAACAACACAGAAAGATACATATCAATTGTTAAAAAAAAAAAACTTCATCTCTGTTAGTTTCTATTGTTTCAGATTTGAACGGTTACGCCGTTACAGAACGGAAAACTTTTTACTTTTAAAAAGGTTTCTGACAGAAGGAAACATTACGATTGAGAGATTGCATAATTAACTTTGCAAACAACAGCAGTTCCGAAGAACTTTGAAATAGAATACTCCCTGAAAAGAAGAGTTAAAAAAAAGAAAGAACAAAATTTCCTTGAAGTACGTACATAGACTTACAGTCGAATATCTCTATGCAAGACAAACGCTAAAGTATTGTAGGAAATAAAGATGGGAAGGGGGAATAGGAAAATATTTTCGTTTGTCTGTTACGAGCTCTGTGCTATAAATAAGGTAACTTACACAAATGAAGCAAGGACTAGGAAAGTGGATTATGTCGAGAATTTCCACAGAATGGAAACCAATTATGAAGTTTGTTCGAAATTTAATGTCTTTTCAACACTTACGTTAGACTTCACTGAAGAAATTTCTCTCTCTCTCTCTCTCTCTCTCTCTCTCTCTCTCTCTCTCTCTCTCTCTCTCTCTCTTTCGATTTATAGAAAACAGTGAAAAGTGCTCATTATCGGATGGCTATTAATTGACATGTGTAAGTTAATACCTTTGTCTGCACAGCAAAAACTATTGTTGAAACAATAAAAAAAATGACGGAAAGCGTGTTACTTGTGTGTTCATTCATCACCAAGGACATTGCTTTCCGTGCATATCAGAAATAAGTCGTTACTGGCTACGAGAATTTGCATTAATTTTGATCTTCTTGATTACCTTCTTCATCACCAGTTGACAGGAGACCAGGTTGTTTATATAGAACCTGAACTCTTCTTCAGCGAAACGCAATTCGACTAAGCAACCTGGCCTCTTCTTGACGATAACGCCCATCCACTTAAGTGCTAACATGCTTGGCGATAACCTCCACTTAGCACGTAAACAAAACACAAAATTAAAGAACTAGGGTGGGAGAACGCTGCCCCGCTCTCCATACAGTCTCAATGTAGCGCCGAGTTACTTCCATCTTTTATAAAGTCTGCATTGCAAAATGAACATTTCGAAACAGATTAGGTGAAGTGGGATGTAAGGAGAGTGCTATAATCTGTTTCACATAACCTGATAGGAAAAAGAAGAAGTCCCACCACCACCACCACGCTCAAGTACAGATGAGTGTTGGTGTTCCGTCTTCTACTCGGGGTTGATAACCAAAAGGATCAGAAGTGCTTTCTCAACATTAGATGCGAGCGAATTGACGTACGAATTTAAGAGTTTAGACGATTCTGTTTATTAAAAAAGCTTCCCTCCCTGTGAAGGTCAACGACTTGCTTTCCCCTTCTGCAGTGGTAAGTGGTGGGAGGTAGGGGAGTTTACTATCAGGTTGCCTGAAACAGACTTTAAACATCCAGAGCCCTGATTGCAAAGGGTTTGGACGAAATGGTGATAAATGCCTGACTCTCAATGGAGATTATGTGGAGAAGTGAGAAAGAACTCATCTACATATGTATGTATAGTTTACAGATGTATTTGAAACTATTTTATAGTTTAAGGAAACATATAAATTGAACTACCCCCGTATTAATAGTGAAAGCTGAGTTATGAACGTCGAGACAAAAATAAGTATAGAAATGACGAAAGAAGAATTTAGGAAGAAGAAACGTAGCCTGTATTTAGGATGAAGAGTGAAGAATAGGACTGATAATTTCGTGTCAAGTATTGTGTTGTTTGGAGCTGAAACCTGGTCACTATGCAAAAACGATGAAAAAGATTGGCGTTTTCAAGATGTGGGTGTGAAGAAGAATAAACGGAATCAGCTGACATGAACGGAAAACGAATATAAAAGTATTAGGAATAGTAGGGGACAAAAGAACTATGTTAGATACAATTAAAACGTCGAGAAGAAACTGGTTGGAACACTGCCTAAGAGAAGACTATGAAGGCTTAGGGCTGTGTATGCATGCATGCAAGGCTCCATGCTTTCTTAATATTGGTACTCATCGAGATAACGTAGTTAATACTACTTCTTCGATCTCTTTTACTTGCCCAGTCACATCACATACTCATTATAAAGAGGGGCAGGTGAACCTCAAAACCACACTGGAACGAGGATAGAGGAGGGGAAAGGATTTGAACCCGAGTCATCCACCTTACCTACAAACAAAATATGTTATGAATTCTTTTCGAATACAGGGAATTATATGAAAATCATTTCTTCTTCTGGTTTGCTTATTTATTGAGATTTAGCGTCCCCTATTCAGAACTGAGGTTATATGAGACGTAAATCATCATTGTAGGTATTCTGCCATTGTTGCCGCAACTGAGAACTTTGCACATTTCGCGGTCTTCCGCTAACCTCTACGTCTTCTCGTACATTTTTTTCTGTTTTGATATCGTCCATCAATTGTAATCTTCTTCGCTCGTTCCCTCTCTTTCCTGCTACCATACGCATTAGCACGTTCTCCATTACATCTTCCTAGCCTTCTTAGACAATGTCCCAATCAGTTTCTCATCCTCTTCTTAATAATATTTAATATTGTTCTTTTCTCCCCTCACCATTTCTAACACCCTCACATTCGTTTTCCGCTCGACCCGACTTATTCTCCCCATTTTCTCCACATTGACATTTCGAAAGCTTCCGGTCGTTTGTCATCGTCCTTGCGTAATGTCCGTGTTTCTGTCCCATACAATACAATATTTCGCACGAAGCATTTTATGAATCTTTTTCTAAACTCTCTATTCAAGGTCCAACAAAATAGACTTTTCTTCCTCCTAAAGGCTTATTTCGTCACAAATCTACAACTTAAAGTGGAATCGAAAGCAGCGTAATGAGTCCAATGTTGTTTCACCGGAATCGAGCTCGATACCAAATGTAACAAATGCCCACGCACTAACCACCAAACCAGTGGGAAGAACCTTTTTCGTATAATGTTGTTGGTCTTTGGAGAGTGCCGCAAATCTATATTATAAAATTAAAAGTCAATATATTTGTGATTACTATTAATCTCTCGAACCACTCGACTGAATTCCATCAAATCTTCATTATAGATGAGGTTCAGGTCTGGGAGTGTTTTTATCTATTCACTTTGACGGTAGAACTTAGGGGGGAGGGGATGTCCCTCTCTCTCTCTCTCTCTCTCTTTCTATATATATATATATATATATATATATATATATATATATATATATATATATAGGGTAACAATTAATGAACTATATGAAATAAAACGAAAATTAGTGACAAACTACATAGTACACAAACTGCATTGCACATCTAAACGGCACTACAGACTTTCGGATTTAGGTTATGACATGTTCGATATGTCTTTCATCTCTGGCGATGATACAGACGAAGAGCAAAATTCTGCATGACCCTCTGAAGTGTCGGAACATCGATGCTGTCGATGACCTCCTGAATGGCCTAATATATATAGATAAAACTTAATAAATCTTGAACCACCCGACCGATCTCGATCAAACTTTCAAGATAGATGAGGTTCTAACCTGGAATGGTTCTCATTATTTCACTTTGACGGTGCAGCTTAGGGGAGGAAAAGGAGGAGATATTTAAAAACGACCGATATTAGTGTCGAATCTATAGTTTTCGGGATCGCTGAGAAGAACAGTGATACTTCCGATGCTATTTAAATGCAAATTCAGCCCCGCAATTTGGGGGAGGAAAGATATATAAAAATAATCAAAAACGATCAATATTAGTGTCGAATCCATAGTTTTCAGAGTCTCCGAGGCGAGCAGTGACACTTCCAATGCCGTTTAAATTCATGCCGCTAAAAACAAAAAAAACAGCATATTTCACGAGCATCAAACACACGAGTGCGGAGTTGTGCGTCTAAAAAAATTATTTCAACCCAGCAAAGCGTGTAATCGATGCTAGTTCACTATACCTAATTTAACATACTTTGTGCTCTGGAAGTGAATCTATATAAAAAATACTATAAAAGCGGTATTCTTAAGAGACCGTGCGTCAATTTGTAGTGTCGCTTTCCCACAGTCTTAACTGAAAAGCATGTTAGTAATCGTCTTTCTGCAAGCACGACGGAAGCGGAAGGACATTGTCGTATTACTACAAATAAAAGACCAGAGGCTCCGAGAGAGAGAGAGAGAGAGAAAAGACGACCAACCTCCTTATTTAACATACAAAGCATTAAGCTCAGTCGTCTTTTGTTTTCGTACCAATGTTATCCCGTACACAAGGAACATATACACATCTCTATATACATGTAAATATATATCCATATATTTGTGACAGTGTTCTACACAAAATGTAACCTTGAGCGTTTCTTAAATGACGTAGGAGGACAAAAAGGAAATCTGTGTAAGTCGGAAATTGTCTGTCTGGCTCCATCTCCGGATGCTGTCTTCAATGATGCACTAAATTGTCTCATGTGAAAAATAACAAAAAAGACCAAAAAAAAAGTCACTCCTTCCTGTGTCTTTTCACTCATTTACTCCTACCCGAACGTACTTTTTTTTTTTTTTTTTTTAAGAACTCGATGGACTAGTTTCTTCATCAGATTTTTATTTTTTTTAAATCAATCAGAAAGACAGAACTCATATAGATCTACAAAACACATCCGATTGTACAAAACTTTACATAGAAGTAAACTGCGATCTGGTTAGTAACCATCTGGAATATTTTACTGATGTCCACTTTGGTTCCTAAATTATGGGTCATTAAAGATCCTACAGTATTTTGACTTGTAACACACGCATATATTTTATTCATTCCCTACCCTAGAGACCTGCACGGGCCGATTTTTCGGCCCGAGCCCAATCCAGCCCGAATGTAGGTAGGCCCGGCCCAGCCCGGGCCCAAAAAGTTTTGGAGATTTTCGGCCCGTGCCCGGCCGTGCAGGTCTCTACCCTACCCTAACCAACTCTTCTTAAGTTGGTCACAAGAAAGCGGGTGAGGTTAGATTTACATGTAAGTTGTACCACACGAGTGCGAGGTTGTCTCACGTGGTATTATCATGGGGATCAAGGTGGAACAAAACGAGCCCTGTGGAGCTTCTAACCACCTTCGCTTGTTCCCGCTCGCCCAGCTGTTTCGTAACGTAAGTAATACATTTTTTACGCATTATATATTACGTACAGCGCAAATGAGTATAATTTTTATCTTATTTTCATGATAAAAGTGTCATTAAGATAAAAAAATTAAAAATTTTCCTTGTGCGGGGTTTGAACCCACGCCAAAAGCAATTTTAATTACTTGCCCATATGCTAACATGCTTTTTAAAAGTTAAGTGACTCACCGTACGTGTCTCAGTAACTTACTTGAACTACTAATTACTAATTTTACTTGCTTTACTCGTTTAACTTGCTTTTCCAATTACCTAGAACGACAGGGACATGCACACAGAAATATCGAGGACAGTTAAAATTACAAAGGACCTCGTACACCAAGGGCGCACGTGCTAGCCACTAGACCAGCAGGGAGGATATAACGCTCGGCGACAAGGACCGACAGCAGTTGCTGCTTGATTTTTTGCTATATGTATGTTACGTGGCGAGAAACATTACTTCAACCGATCAGAACCGTGGATTTAGCTTCTATGGCTACGGTCGAGCGTTACACATATATATAATTAAATATTTCGGTCCCTGTTCGTTTAAAATTACTTTAGTATTCACCAAAACGTATCACGATAATTGTTACAATAAATTAAACTATTTTTTTTATTCCTTTTAAACTTTATATCTCCTTAATACTTATTATTGATATCGCAGAAATTATAAATACACTTCAATCGACAATAAGGCTTCCTCACTTATTATACAGAACTATTATCTTTAACAGGAGTAGCTCGGGAGAGTAATGCTCCCGGAAGTAGGAACGAAATACACGGTTCTGATTGGTTGGCGGTTTCAGTTTCTTGTCACGTAGCATTCATATAGCAGAAATCAAACGCTTTCTGCTGTTGGCCCTCGTGGCCAAGCGTGCTAGTAACTGAAATCGCTTTTGGCGTGGGTTAAAACCCGGCTCAAGGAAAGTTTTTTTTTATTATTTTCATACTTTTTTCATTAAAATGAAAATAATACACAAAAATTGCTTTATGATACTTACTTTTGTGCAGATAAGTAGTAGTAGTAGTAATAATAGTAGGAGTAGTAGGAACGAGTTAGAAGCCCCGCAGGGCTCGTTTTGTTCCCCCTTGACCCCCACGATAGAAGTTTTGTGACCAACTTAAAACAACTAGCTAGGATAGCGCGCGAAAAAAACGTACTTCCGAGAGCATTACTCTCCCGAGCGAGTCGTTCTTCAACAGCATAAATAGAACAACTTTAAATAAGTCTCGCCATAAGCTTTCTTATCATAAGGTACCGGACTATTGTCCTTATTGTCCTATAACCAAATATACAGGATGGCTCAAAAGTAGGTATACACCAATGCACTGATCAAGTATAATATTCTAGTTTATGAGTTTATTTGCTTCAGCTCTTCCGAGCTTAAGATGTAAATAAAACCACATTAAAAACAAATAATAAAGAAACTAAGTCTACCTGATGGATAACAATAAGAAATGATATCAAATGCAATGAGCTTATCAGTACGGTACTGTATACCTACTTTTGGACCACCATGTATATATACGTTACCATTGCAGATTCAGAGTCAAATTTTCGCACGAAATTTCACTGATTGTTATTCTGTGCTTATGATTTTTTTTTTTTTTAAATAGTTTGATAATAATGTATTTATTCTGCCTCTGCGTGTGTCCTTCCGGGAGACACAAAATCTCAACAACTATTTCAGTGACAGTGGCGGATCCAGAACGTAAAAACTGGAGGTACGGTAGCTAGAACCCAGACTATGATAGGTAGAGCATCAGTTTACTGTAAACTTTCAAAATTACATAAATAATAGCTTAAATTATGTATGTCACTCAAAAAACTCGAGGGGAGCTATGCCCCCGGGCCCTGGCTAGATCTGCCACTGTTCATGAATCACCATTAATTTTGACTTAAATATAGAAGCCCCCCAACAATTACGAATGGAATTCGTCGATGGAGGTGATCCATACATTGGAAGTGCTAGCAATCAACCATTTTCGGTTTTAACCTTAATTACTACAGAACAAAAATGGCCTTAGATAGCGAGAAGCAGTTTCTTACCATTAATTAAGAGTTGCAAAAAATACACAGTCTGGTCAAAAGTTTCGTGCCAAACATGTATGAAGAACACAAGTAGTTGGAAATTATATACAAAAATAATCTAGCATTGTTGTGAAACCCTTATGTTGGTTGTACTTTCAACATCATTATTGTCCTTTGTTTCCTGCAGAGTGAAGATAATGTGGGGAAAGATAGAAGACTGTGTTGCAGTTTCGGGTCTACACAAGTGCGGACACTCTTCTACAACCATCTTTAAGTTACTCTACAAACTGAACATTAGACAGAAATTCGTTTATCGTACCATACAGTGATATAATGGAGCATCGTCTGCTCGAGAATAAGCTTCGCACTGGTACACCTCGCTCAATTAGGAAAGTGAAGACAAGAATTGATCGAAATCCGGCCCATAAGCAGAAAATCATGACCCTGCAAATGAACATGCGATTATCAATGAAAGGAGTTACACAAGAAGAATGAAAACCAAATAGGATATTATAATGATGGAAGAGATGAAGGGATTCTGTTATTGAGAGAGGGGGCCGCGGTGGCTCAGTGGTACAGCGTTCACCTCTGGTGCTTGGAGTCTCGGGTTCGATCCCAGCCCCTGTCAAGTGAACTAGAATTCAAAATTCGCTTCGTTCAAGGGTTACCGTGTGGGGTAACGGGCCGACCTAGTAACAATACAATCTTCTACAAACGCTTTCAAATTATTAGACTCAACATTCAGTTTCTAAATATTTTACTGTTCTTACATTATTAGGTGAAAAAATACGTTGGAACTTAGTCGAAATTACTACTTTATAACTCTGTCCTAATTTCTAGTGGGTGTGGCATATGCTTTTCAATATCAATAAAGCAAATGCGTACGTAACAATCAAATATAATTACTATAAAGTGTGTATATCCAAATTGGAAACAAAAAATGAAATGGAATATTTACAAGAAAATTATCTCTCACACAAAGATTAATATTTCTTATGAAACCCCTTATTCTTGATTAAGTCTTTTATCCTTTGTGGCCTCCTACATACGAGTTTAGCACATTTTGACTTCAATTTAGCATTGTGATACCACAAGAGCTCCTCCGTGGCTAAGCGGTTAGCGTACGCGCCTTTGGCGTGGGAGACCCGGGTTCGATTCCCGGCGGGAGCTCATGTGGTTCGGATTCCACGTTAATCAGTAGGTCCACGTCTCATATAGCCTCGCTGCTGAACGGGACGTAAAACTCAAAATCAATCAATCAATGTGATACCACAAATTGTTGGTTTCCTTGATCAATTGAAGTTTGGTTCTACTGTGCTTCTTCTCTTGCTTTTCTTTCATGAAGTTCCAAAAGTTTTCAATCGGGTTCATATCAGGACAAGTGCCTGGCCACGGAGGAACACTGATTTTGTTGTCCTCGAAGAATTTTATCACAGCTTTGGCCCGGTAGCATGGGGCTCCATCATGCATAAATATGAATTGTACGTCATCAAACCAGATTGCAGTCTAGGAAAGCAGTTCTTCTTGAAGAACTTGTAGGTATTGGTCGTGCTTCATTGTCCTTTCTACTATATACAGTCATCCAGCCCCGAAGACAGAGATCACACCCCAGACCATGACTGAAGTAGGATGCTTCACGGTTTATTAAACACATTCCAACTTGAATTCCTCCCAGGTCAACGTCACACATATTGTGAACATTCATCAGACATAAAGATATATGATTCATCACTGAAACACACTATTCCCCAATTGTCAGCAGTCCAATATTCTAGACCTCGTGCCCATTCGAGGCGCTTCTTTGCCATGATTGGAGTAGACTCTAATTTTTGTTTTCTTTCTGGACCGTGTGCTTTTTTTCCCTCGGCACAAAGAATCCTTCGAACACTTTCAGGCCAAGTGTCTGCGCCATACTCAGCCATTTTTATGCTTAAGTCTATTATAAGTTGCACTTCTGTTTCCCCAGAGCCAATCTCTTTAGTTTTCTGATATCCCTAAGCGATGGCTTTGGTTTTTGCCTACACTTTCCAACCCTATTTTGGCTCTTGTTCATTTCAAAGAGATTCTACTCACATATTTTTGTTCTATCCCAACTCTACGAGCGATGTTTTGCCGTATATATCTTATTTCTACCCGAAGTATTTTGTTAACTTCCATTTTACGCGGAGAAAAGTCTTTTGCTTTTCCCATTATTCTGCAAATTACAGGACTACACAGAATAAAAGATTGATACACGAAACACGTCACGATCATTTTAAACTGGCACATTCGAACTGTTGAACGCTTTGAATGTCGTTAACTTCATACAACATCAACCACAACACCCTTATTCTGACTGTAACTTGTTGATAAGAACCACAATAGCTATCTAGAACTAAAACACCACTTTCAGAATTCCCCCCTCACTAATACCATCTGCTGTTCAATAGTGATATCACCATTTTAACTGTACAGTAAACAAATGAAGAGTCCTATATTTGTGGTTTAACCATTAAAGTAAATGTTCTAGAACTCTGAAATTAAGACTCCTACATCAATTTTGCATTTTTGGAGCATGGGTCTACTAAACTTATCTTAATAAATATTGGCAGAGAATTAATAAGCAAGATCTACAACTAGTGCATCTTACAAATAGGGATTCGCACGAGACAAGATTTGTGAGTGTCTCGTCTCGAAAATGTGCTGTAAAAGTGATGTCTCGACTCGAATTTTGTCAGGAAAATCCTGTCTCGACTCGTCTCGTGCGCATCCCTACTTACAAATCGTCCACTACACTATCATGTTCTATTGGATTCTCATCACTGCTACTTATCAGCACTAGATATCATGCCTGCTCCTCAGTGGCGTACGCGAAAAAACTTGCCCCCCTTTTCTAAAAGATTTTATTGAAAAAATATAAATTTATTATACTAAGATATTAATAAAATTTCTTGCAAAAGCTGAAGATACATATATTTGGATGCTTGAGCTCCATCTCTTGATGGCATTCTGTATATATATATACATATCACTGTTCAGGGGCGCACTCACAGGGAGGGTCCACAGAGTTCGGACGCTCCCCAAACTTCCCAATTCAACATACATTTGTGGACTTTCTCAAAGAAATGATTGATGTAGCATGAAAATTTAATCTTACATTTCATCTGTACTCTCCCTCTTATAAAAACAGTCTATCATTTTATTTCTGAAAATATAGATGTAAATATTTTACAATTACTTATTATTTTTGCAGGTGCAGAATAATACCCGTTCAATATTACGCACACGTAGTGGCTTGTATAAAGGCAACGAAGAAACTTCTGTCGCTTTCTGTGGAGGTCTGTGTTCCATTGGCCCTCACACCATGAGTTGAATACAAATGAAGATAAGGAGGAAGTCCGTTGTTCATGTCGGTATATCCAACATACAACCTGGTTGTGGCAGTTCAGTTACACCGTGAACTTGCGTAAGAACAGAGTGAACATCGAACCTCCACAGAGCATCATAAAGGCGTGTATGCAGCACGAGTTCAAAATGGCCAAACGCAGCTAAAGCGAGGCGGAAGATATGCCAGGCATTTGGTGAGAGTGTCGTGACTACACGGACAGTGTAGCGCTTGTTCAAGAAGTTTAAGGACGGTGACGAAACACTCGAAGACGCACCACCTGCCGGAAGACAAACACAAGTACAAAATGAAGATCTCCAGGTAGTAATTGAGGCGAACAGTGGCCAGACATGTGAGGAACTGAGACTACAATTCAGTGTGAGTGGAGAAACCATTCGGCAGCACCTCCATCAACTTGAGAAGCACTACAAATTGGGTCGATGGGTCCCAAATGATTTGACTCCGGGCCAGAAGGCAACGTGAGCAGACACCTGTGTTTCTTTGATGTTTCGTCTGAGGAATGAGCAATTTCTGGACAAATGTTGACATGTGATGAGAAGTAGGTCCTGTACGAAACTCTACGGCGTCGTCATCATTGCTTAGCATCCAATGTACCGGTTGCAAAACGGCCGAAACCAGCACTGCACCAGAAGGAGGTCCTCCTTTGTATTTGATGGACTGCTCGCGGCATCGTGCATCGGGAACTGCTACCAGCTGGTCAGATTATCAATGCAACTGAGTACTGTCAGCAGTTGAGCCGTGTTCAAGAAAAACTCAAAACTGGATCGCAAAGGGGTCCTCCTGTTAGACGACAACGCTAAGCCTCATGTGGCTGGGATGACCCGGGAAAAATTCTACGTCTGGGATGGGAAACACTACTGCATCTGTCATACCCCCCGGACACCGTCTGATTATCACCTGTTCTATCCGTTGGACAATGACTTTACAGGATACCAGTTCAAATCCCTAGTAGAAGTGCAAAATGTATTTGATACCTTCTTCGCTTCATGGCCCACTAAGCCCATGATTCTACTGCGATGGAATCCGTGGCCTTCCAAATCGTTGGCAGAAGGTCGTCGATGCTGATGGGGAAAATTTTTGATCTTCCAGGTATATCTTAAGTGACATATCGATGTTCGAAGGTGGTGGGTGAAAAAGCGACAGAACTTTCTTGGGTACCTTTAGAGTATTCGACCTTCCCCATAGCTCCTGAATGTGCTCCTGCCACTGTTGTTCCTTCAGTTGAAAATAACTTTCCTAGGAGCAGAGAGAAAACGGTTACTGGAACCCTTCAAAGTGTGCTGCTAGGCGTATACATTAAAACGTTGAAAATCACATGAGTGTGCAAGACATTGAATGAAAGTGTTGGAAACTACAGGGAGAGAAAGAGAGAAAAGAAGGACTAGCTCGTAAAGAAGAGGTAAAGAAGATTGAACACTTAGACAGAGGAATCACGCTATTGGCAAGGGAAACAGTGACAGAAGGAAAGCAGCTACTGAAATATACGGACCAAATCATGCAAAATTCAGAAGGGAAGCAAAAGTAAAAAGAAATGGTGAGCACAGAACGTTGCGACAAACCAATCGACAGATTCCAGAGTCAAGAAAAAGATTCTTTTCTAAGAACAAAATTAAACAGTATTTGCTTCAAAAGTCCTTACTTGCATCTATCTTGTGTGCTTTTGCTACACTTTCATTCATAGTTGCTCTGAACTGAAGCATCTCTGCACCCTCAAGATATCCCATCATGACCAAGAAATCTACTACAGCCAATTCTAAAATTGTCTTAAGTCGTAACCAGAAAACAATTTCAAACCGTATGACTATTACGAGCTTTCTTGAAGCTATTAAGGTTGAAATTGGGATTTTTCCACCATTGCTTTTATCCCTTAATATCATCTCCTTTCTCTCTTTCTTTCTCTGGGTTTGTTTCGTTTCTAAAACATGGAGAGGCAAAACCATCAAATGATAGTTTTCGCTCAAGCGGAATCGTCATAAAGAACTGTAAGATTGGCTCTGGAACAGCCAATATTGTCATCAACACATGTGGACGTAACGGAGACTCTAGTCTTTAGCGAATACTGCAGTTAAAAAAAAAAAAAAAAAAAAAAAAAAAAAAAAAAAAAAAAAAACGACCCTTCCAAAACAGTCTCTTGAATGCTTACGATGGAATTCGCAAAAGCTCTTGAAGACTTGGGAAGAAAGAAACAACAGAAGCCAATAAAAATGGTAGTTACATACCAGATGTCGGCAGGATATTTGGCTCAAGGATGTCACAATATTAAAACTAGTGGATGACTTTTATTGTCAGTGTGTGTGTGTGTCTTTAGGAAACATGTATAAAACGAAAATAAGAAGATAGGTTCTAACATCATAGTCGATTTTTTCTTTTCAGTTCGTTAGTTAAATGTAAGTCTTAGATACAATGTTAAATTAAAAAAAATTGTAAAACAAGTTTGATTTTGACTTTATTTTCAGTTTACCGTCACTTTCAGCAGCGCGGCTCTATGAGACGTGGACCTACAGTTTAATGTGGGATCCGAACCACATGAGCTCCCACTGGGAATCAAACGCGGGTCTTCCATGCCAAGGGCGCGTGCATAAACTTCTTAGTTACGAGGGAGCTCAGTAGTAAGATAGATACATCAGTGATCTACCATTACGGAGATTGTGGTGTACATTGCTTGTCTGATGATCCTTTTCTTTCTCAGGTAACTATCAGTATACAGGGTGTTTCAAAACAACACCGACAACGTTTGGGAGGTGATTCCTGACACCAAGATAAGACAAAAAGTATAGACCATCCTGGATGTACAAATGCTTCCTTTCGGAGTTATAAGCTGCCGAAAATATGAAAAAAAAAATGAACTTTAAAGGTCCATAGCTCCAAAACTTTGGGACTGTATTCGGGTCAAGACTTTATGTAGGAACTAGTATGTGCCCTATCCAAATATCCATGTTTCAGAACCCTACAGTAGTTCCGCAACAATTTTTACAGAAGTAGTTACTTCAAGTTATATGACCGCAGTGAAACTTCCTCTATAAAAATTGTTTCGTGACTACCTTAGAGTTCTGAAACATGTACTTTTGGATAAGGCACTTATTAGTTCCTAAGTGAAGCCTTGACCAGACTACGGTAGGTCCCATAGTTTCGGAGCTATGGACCTTTAAAGTTCTTTTTTTTTATCAATGTTTTCGGCAGCTTATAACTCCAAAAGGAAGCATTTGTGCACCCAGGATTGTCTATACTTTTTGTCTTACCTTGGTGTCAGGAATCACCTCCCAAACGTTATCGGTGTTGTTTTGAAACACCCTGTATATCGCTGAAGAGAAGGCAGAACCATGGACGTAAAACTCAAACTCACAAGCATTCTCCCTAACCCAACCTTAAGTACTAATGCTTTATTATTATTATTATTATTATTATTATTATTATTATTATTATTATTATTATTATTATTATTATTATTATTATTAAGTATTCTGCTTTTTGGTAGGTACTGGAACAAGTAAGTTTTTGTTTCTTTTCGACCTGGAAAAGTTTTTTTCCATGTTTCTCTATCTTTACTTTCCTCTTTTAATTCACAAAATTTTCTTCTATTTTTCAAATCATCGATCAGTTGTGTTCTTCTTTTTCCTATTCTTCGGTTTTCTTCCATCTTTCCTTCTCTGGCGGTATGAAGAAGACAATTTCTTCGCAAGATGTGTCCAATTCAATTGACCTACCTACGAAGAAAGCTGGTTAAAAGCGTCCACTCCTCTCCTACTTGTTTTAAAACATCTTCGTTTGTTACTCTCTCTGTGTCAATGTTATCTTCATCATCTTCCTTCAACACTACATTTTAAAGCTGTCTAAATAATTCTTCTCTAACTTACGTAGTGTTCAAGTCTCTGAACCATACAATTAAAGCTGTCTAAATATTTCTTATCTAACTTCCGTAGTGTTCAAGTCTCTGGACCATACAACTAAAGCTGTCTAAATATTTCTTCTCTAACTTCCGTAGTGTTCAAGTCTCTGAACCATACAATTAAAGCTGTCTAAATATTTCTTCTCTAACTTCTGTAGTGTTCAAGTCTCTGAACCATACAATTAAAGCTGTCCAAATATTTCTTCTCTAACTTCTGTAGTGTTCAAGTCTCTGAAACATACAATTAAAGCTGTCTAAATATTTCTTCTCTAACTTCTGTAGTGTTCAAGTCTCTGAACCATACAATTAAAGCTGTCCAAATATTTCTTCTCTAACTTACGTAGTGTTCAAGTCTCTGAAACATACAATTCAATGCTCCATAGATAGCACTTGACCAACTTCTTTCTTAGCCCAATATTAAGACTACTAGTTAAGTGATCTTTTCTTGTGGAATACTTCTTTGGCTATGATTTCTTTGGTGCAGTAAGCGTCTCTCGTCAAAATATTTCCCAGATAGTCTACTTGAATTTATTAACCTCTTCAAGTTCTGTTAGCGTAGGCGCCTCTGGCGTGGGAGACGCGGATTCGATTCCCGGCGGGAGATCATTTGGTTCGGATTCCTCGTTAATCAGTAGGTCTACGTCTCACCTAGCCTCGCTGCTGACAGAGACGTTAAACTCAAAACTCAACTCAACTCTTCTGTTTGTTCTTTATTCTGCCCCGTAAGAGAGCGTTTCCACGGGATATTTTTTTATGAAGTATTATAGAATAACAACGCTTGTCCGTCTGTCTATCGACAAATATCAAAGCAAAAACCGTGAAAAATAGCAAGAAATTGTATTTTGATAACAGGGGCGTCATTTAGGAAGGGTAGGAGAGACAATTACGTTTGAGATTCTATACACTACATTTTAATCAATCGCATACAAATATATTATAGTAATAAAAAACGTGAAATTTTTATGCTGATTGAACATCTTGCACCCATCTCCCTGGCAAAATCTGAAGAGAAGCTACTGTTTGAGAGCTTTCCGAGAATATATTCCAATCTTCATCCGTCTCCTATTGAAACCGGAAGTAGTACACCTACCATCTCTGCTACTTCCGGTTTCAATATTTGGTATTCCTTTGCCGTAGTTTCCTAATATGAAACCAAACTGAATTGTTTATGGAAAATACCGTATAAAGTCTGGTAGACAGCAACAAGCATCAGATACTAGAGGTTTCTATTTCGTCCAGTAGATGTCAGTGCAGAAGGAAATTTGCTGCCATCTAACGATGCGATGTGTAACTTTACTGCATCAAGAGTAGAGATCTACTATCTCAAGAGTAGAAAATGGATGTGGATAGCTTCCGTTGAAGTCACTGTTACCCGTTAAGATGATAACGGATTCACTCTATTAACGAACAGCCGAGATAGTCACTCTAGCTATCTATTGTAGAAGGTAATTCAAAAGTTCGCTTTCATTCAAGAGTAACGGATGAATATAAATCATTGTTAACCGTTAAGTGTTAACGAATGGATTCCGTTGACCAACTTGACCCAAATAATTGCTCTAACTAATCACTTCATAGAAAAATCAAAAGTTTGCTTTCATTCAAGAGTAACGGATGAACATAATTCACCGTTAACCGTTAATAGATTGACTCCGTTAACCAACTCGGCTTGGGGAACCGCTCTAGCTATCTATTGCAAAAAAGAATTCAACAGTTCACTTTCATTCAAGAGTAACGGATGAACATAAATCACCGTTAATCGTTACGATGTTAACGGATTTACTCCATTAACGAACTTAATCGAAATAACTGCTCAAGCTAAGATATCTATTGCAAGAAACAGAATTTTAAAAATCGCTTAAAGTCACCAACAGTTTCTCGAGATTTCATTTTCGCGAGAAGTCAGTCACCTCTTTTAATTTATGGCTTTTTTCGGGCCAAATTTTACACTTTCAGTCAAGCGGTTATAGCATAATCTCTATTTATCCTAGAATCTCATCCCTTCAGAACAAAACAGCTTTCAAACGATACCATTTGTATTTTCTATCATGTCTCTCAAGCGGGAAATTTTGGGAAAAATCGGGACTTTTTCTGATTTTTTTTTCAAATTTTGAGCCCCTCTAGACTCCCTTGTGTTAACACACATATATCAAAATCAACTAAAAACTACTAAGAGGTGTCCTAAATATGTGTACAAAATTTGAAGCTTCTTCCTTGAATAGTAAGGTCGGGAAACATATTTACGCATGAGCCCCATAATGCTCCAGATTACTCAAAAAGACCTAAGTGTAGTGTAATATAAAAATTTCCAGAGACATCTTTATTTATCGTAGGGTTATCGTACATTATTTTCTTTAGAATAGAACAGACTATCAAACAGTACCATTCACATGTATCAATCATGTATCTGAGGCGAGAAAATCGCGAAAAATTGAATATTTTTTTTTAACTCTCTTGCCTCTGTCTCTGGACTCCCCTGTTTCAACGCAGGGATCTGAAAAAATCAGAAAAATACTAAGGGGTGAATTAAACGTATGTGCAAAATTTCAATTTTCTAGGTGCAAAAGTTAGTCCGGCAAAAAAATAATAAAAATAGGCATAACAAAAAAGTTAAGACGTCATCATACCCTATGTCTCGACGCGTGAAACCATACATAACGTGTTCTACAATGTCTCTATACGTGATAAAAAATATAAAAAAACAAGTAAAAAGCTTTATTGGTACTTTTTTAATCGAATAATGAAGACTCTACGTTAGTACTTAAAAATAAGCACCAAAACTTAAAAGGGATCAGAGCGAATTGCTTCGAATAAAAAAAAAATCAGATTTTAAAACCAAAAGCCTGCGGCTCTATCCAATGAACAAACTAATATGAAATCAGTCATTTATAACATTAAAGCAATTGCTTCTCAGAAATCAAAATTTCTCAGAAAACAGAAATAAAAAGCATTAGAGGGCCCATTAAACAAGAGTAAACCTGCCGTTTGTGGTGTGGTAATATTCAACTTTTAACTAAAACAAGTTCGCTATCTGTGTACGAGTCATTTGAAAAGTTCTTGGAATGTCCAATAGATATCAGCATTAGCTTCAAATTAAATATGTTATTGTTATGTTGTCGACCAACTTCCATTATGACAAACATACTTTCATTATTGTTTCCATAAACAAAGATATGAAATTATAGATAATAGTTGAAAACATGCAAATGAAAATAAACACCGAAACAGTCCTTAAATAAACTCTTGGTGAAGATAGTTAAGAATGAAACAAATATTAATAATACCTAGGTACACTGTGATGATGTGAAACATTGAGAAACTTTTCACTTGCGAAGTTGACATGTGAGCTTAAACACAATCGTAAATGCCTGAAGGATAATCCAAGTGGACATATCGTATTACGGTGGATCACCACCCGGAAGTCAATACATATTTTAACTCATTCCCTTAACTGCTGAGCAATGAAACGTTACATATTATAATTATTGTACTATAAGTTAAGAGTATTGTTTCACCTACAACACAAGACACTGATTCATTTGGTTGTGTCTCCTGATATCGAAAAATGTAACAAATAAAAGAAAATATTCGTTTTACAATGAGCACACAAGAGGGCACTTGCTGTTAGATCTTACTGGAAGTGCTCCGTTAAATGGTATGTTTTTATTTGTGTGCGTAAAGTATTTTAAAGTAACAATCTTAACACGAAATAGATATATTGTTTGACTGTTTTTCGTGTCATGTTTCATATTTTATTTAAATACTAATTTACATTTAAGGAAATAGATTTTGAGACGAAACTTGCGCAGAACGCCATAATGCGTTGTTGCCAAATTTGTACGTTTACTGTGGTAGTCAGAATAAGAAAATTTCTGGATTCTAACGTTGCAGTTCGAGAAGAGGAATCGCGGTAAGGGTCGAAAAATAATTTCTCCAGTAAGTATCTAAGCAGAATTTCATGATTACTCCCTTTATTATCTGGTATCAGTAAACACTCGACACTATCTGGCAACGCCGCACTATTCAAGCAGCGTTTAGCATAGCACCGAGAACATCTAGTGATCCACTTTAACGTATGAAGTGAATAGTGTATTGCAGGGGTAAAAGTGTGGGGTAACGCAGGGTCACGTCGTCCTCCCACATCGAGAAAATATGTACGGCGTCCCCTTAGTTCCTAAAAAAAATTACAATGGGCAAAGATAGGCAGGGGGAACGGCGTGGCATCATGCCGCTACCTACCGTCCTCCCACCTCTTCAGATCCACTTTTACCCCTGGTGTATTGTGAATATGAAGTCTAGTGAAACAGAGACTATTACTTTGAATATTATTTTAAAGACGAAGTAAAGGGTGTGCGTGCATAAGTATAGTGAAATTACCTCAGAAAAATCTTGGGACGACAAGTGGGTGGTAGATAGGTACCCCCAAGATACATTAATCCCTCACGTTTCAAACCTCAACTTTCATTGGTTCACAAGAAATGGCGCAAAATCGGAAATCTGGCATTAATTTATTTCTCTAGAATACCTCCAGCGATTTTGTTCAAACTTGGATGTAAGTATAGGTGTATACAACGGCTTCGTCTGAAAAATTTAACAGCTCCTCCCCACCATTCCCCCCTCAAAAAATTCGATTCGATATTTTGAGCCCTTTTTGACCTATGATGGTCTGCGAACACAACTATGAAAAAAATAAAGTTTAGATGTCGTTTTAACCCTAGAATCACATATTTTTTTTAAAAAAAAAAAAAATTGTATCACGGGTACGCCATGGTAAAAATTAGTCAAAACCAACCATATAGTACCTATAAGGGGGCAATTGCAAAAAGAACATCTATTGATGTAGCTTTTGCATATTTGCTACGTGAATGAATGAGAAATCACACTTGAAAAGTGCCAAACTCACTGAGAGGTCCCATTTGATTTCATGTGGTGCCTCTATCCCTAGTTTGGAATATTGTGAAACTGTTGATATTTATCAGTTTATTTGGGGGTGAACACCGTTGTCGCCTTAAAACAAACACGAAACAATTAATCATTGTGATTGTGTGAATTTATTGCGAAAAAAGGAATACTAACAGCCAGGAGCGTCTGTAGCGATTTTTCTTGGGAGCAAGACCCACATCTACAAAAGAACTGTACGTTTTATATTAGTAAATTAGTAGTTAATGGATTAAAATATAGACCTTGTAAAACTTATAAAGGTATCCAAGTTTGAACAAAATCGATCGAGCCATTCTTGAGAAATAAATTAATCCCACTTTTCCGATTTTGCGCCATTCCTCACGAACCAATCAGAGTTGAGGTTTGAATCGAGAGAGATTAATGTATCTTGGGGGTAGCTATATACCAACCACTTGTCGTCCTACGATTCATCTGCGGCCGTTTACTTATCCACCCATGCCCTTTGTTACGAAAAGTGCGCCACACCTTAGAGTAAAGTGGTAGGTAACTGGTAAGGTAGATACCTCATTATTAGTGCTAGCAGTATTATCATGTAGCTCACCGTAAGCAAAAGCAAATATACACAATATAACCCCTCTAACGTGCAGATTGACAAGTTCTCGGCACAAGAAAAATTGTACAAATAAATACGGCAGCGTTTTCCAACCGGTGTGCCGCGGCACACTGGTGTGCCGCGAGGAAATCGAAACAAAATTATTAATTCTATAGCAACCAAATTGCAAGACATAGGGAAAAAATGTATATTTTTGTATTTCACATTACTATGAATTTCTACCATGGAAAAAATTACTGTAATTGTAATATATTATTCTACATCTATTACTGGCAGTATTTTGGCTCGTACACATTTCCACGGTTAGCTGCTATGTTACGCTTCAATTAAGAGTCATCTAACACCGAAAAATGGAAGCACTTGTACGGTACGCGTCAAATTAACGTTCGTAGAACACTCATTCGCACGTGAATGACAGAACAACACTTTGTTCAACATGCGTGTTTTGACTTCGACGCATCGCAAGCTGTGTGATTGCAATAATATGCACCGGTTTTGGTTAAAACAGCAAAGTTAAAAGTACAAGACATTTGTTTGTTCGTTCGTTATTTAGTGATCTTCGTTCTTAGTGAAAGGTTGGATATAGTTTTCGAAAAACAAAGCGTACTTTTAAAAATCTGAGTCGTATATTTCATTGCAATTGTTTTCTATTTAAAATTAGAATAAAAAATAAGCATAATGAATTAGCATAGGGGAAAACCAGTGATCGAGCTTTCATCTCTGTGAGAAGGAAATCAGTAATCACAGAAAAAAATTACCATGGTATTTTATATTTGCAAATAATAATAATAATAATAATAATAATAATAATAATAATAATAATAATAATAATAATAATAATAATAATAATAATAATAATATCTATGAGTGTGCCGCGAAAATTCAAGTTACATCCGTAGTGTGCCGCAAGTTGAAAAAGGTTGGGAAACGCTGAAATACGGTATATTTTAAAAAGAAACATCATCAACTTGTCTTATCTTCTTCTCCATTAACGGTGTTAATTAGTTGCACCAGACTTCAGTTCAAGTATGCTAAAAATGTGTAAAATCGAATTATGAACATAAAAAAACTGAATTATCTATTTAATATATATATATATATATATATATATATATATATATATATATATATATATATATATACAAATTTCGGACAAAATTTGCATTTATTTGTTGAGTCGTATTGTCTGAATTATGTATTTAAGTAATTGATAGAAAGTAAAGTAATTAGATCAGAATTGGGTGCAGAATATGTCAAAATCCAAAAAATAGAAAAAGTGTCATAGAAGGGAAAATATAATTTTCAAAATCGGGATGAAGTTTTAGTGGTGAGGTGGGGTCAGTTGACCAAATGGTCGGGGCAGAAAAATTAGGAAATGTAAAAAATTAATGAAATAAAAATGTGCAGGATATTTATGAGTGTGTGTGTGTGTGTGTAATTGTTGAGTAGTGTAAAAATGTACGTAATGTGTACTTATAGTGTGAAAGTTCTACCTAGTTCCCTTCCTCTTTGCGATACCAAACTAAAAGATATTATTAATTGCGCGAACACCGCCAAATTTTCAACATCAACTAATACTTTTAGAGTATGGTAATTCTGTTGCCATCTTTACATTTCCAATATTATTTAAATGTAATATCTGACAATGAGCAAGATCAGTATACTTTAACAATTAATGCAACCTCAAAATGTATTAATACACAAACGTTACGGTACCAGGGGATATTTTTTTAGGCAGGTGAACTTGCAGACTTCAATTTTAACTATTCTATACTAATTGCATTTTCTATCTTTCTCTAGGTTCATTCATTGGTTTCAATCATTAATTACCGCGGTGGCTCAGCGGTAAAAGCGTTCACCTCTGGTGCATAAGACCCTTGGTTCAATCCCAGGTCGCACCAAGTAAGCTTTGTGGTGGACAAACACCGTGTGCGTGGGTTTTCTCGGGGATTTCCCGTTTCCTTCCATTTTCTTCATTCCAACATTTCATTCATTTCTCATCATCATCGACTCCTTTAGCCTAGCCGGCATAATAGTGAAACGTAAAACAAAAAAATATTTCTAACAGTGCATATTCTATCTATTCTAATTTATTTTTTTCTAACGAAGACATACATTTTTCTAACAATGCATATTCTACCTATTCTTATTTGTCTTTTTCTAACGGACATATTTTTCTAACAGTACACGTTCTATCTATTCTTGTCTTTTTCTGATGGCGACCCATATTTCTAACAGTACACATTCTTTCTATTCTTGTCTTTTCCTAATGGTGACATGTATTTTTCTAACAATGCACATTCTATCTATTCTTGTGTTTTTCCAATGGCGACATATATTTCTAACAGTGCACATTCTATCTATTCTAATTTGTCTTTTTCTAACTGTAACATATATTTTTCTGACAGAACACATTCTATCTCTTTTTATTTGTCTTTTTCTAACGGTGACATCTATTTTTTTCTAACAGTACACATTTTATCTATTCTTGTCTTTTCCTAATGGTGACATATATTTCTAACAGTGCACATTCTATCTATTCTAATTTGTATTTTTCTAACGGCGACATATATTTTTCTAACAATATACATTCTATCTATTCTAATTTTTCTTTTTCTAACGGTAACATATTTTTCTATCAGTGCACATTCTATCTATTCTGTCTATTTCTAACGGTGACATATCGTCGTCGGCAATTCAAAACCTGCTATGTGACATTTTCGGCCGTTTCGAGATAATAGTATTATCTGGTGCAGCTTTTAGACTCTTTTAGACTCTCTAATTTATTATTACTTGAGAAGGTATCTAGTTACTTGCAGCATCAAATATTACTTATAACATCACTTTTATAAAGCGAAAAATCTAACCAGGATACTGTTTTTCGTTTCTCCTGAAAAATTTATAAAAATGCACATAGCAGGTTTTGAATTGCCGACGACGATATACTTTTCTAATAATGCACATTCTATCTATTCTTATTTGTCTTTTTCTAACGGTGACATATTTTTCTAACAGTACACATTCTATCTATTCTTGTCTTTTTCTAATGGTGACATATATTTCTAACAGTGGTACCCCTAAAAGTAACAACATCACCTGTAGTTCATTAGGTCTAGATTGACAGTGAGTAGGTAATATTTGAAATCATAAAATGACTATTCGTAATCTATAATTAATTGTACGGCATTAGGGCTGTATCGCCGGACCAATTTGAAAATTAAAAAATAGCAAAATGTAGTGCATTCGGTTATATTTGGTTGGATTAGATTAAGTTGCATTAGATTACGTTACATTGGATGTACAGTTTTACTATACGGATCCAGAGTATAAGTAGTAGTAGGTTTAGTATGTAGTAGTAGTAGTAGTAGTAGTAGTAGTAGTAGTAGTAGTAGTAGTAGTAGTAGTAGTAGTAGTAGTAGTAGTAGTAGGAACGGGTTAGAAGCCCCGCAGCGGTTGGCTGGGTTCTATTCTCGACATGAAATGGACAAATTGAGGTGGATCACTAGATGTTCTCGGTACTATTACTGCTGCTTGAATGCTGCTTGAATAGTGCGGCATTGCCAGATAGTGTCGAGTGTTTACTGATGCCAGATTATAAAGGGAGTAATAATGGAATTCTGCTTAGATACTTACTGGAGAAATTATTTTTCGATCCTTACCGCGATTCCTATTCTCGAACTGTAACGCTAGAATCCAGGGATTTTCTTATTTTGATTATTACAGTAAACGTACAAGTTTGGCAACAAAGCATTATGGCGTTCTGCGCAAGTTTCTTCTCAAAATCTATTTCCTTGAATGCAAATTAATATTAAAATAAAATATGAAACATAACACAAGAAACGGTCAAACAATATATTTATTTCGTGATAAGATTGTTACTTTAATATACTTTACACATACAAATAAACATTTCATAAAACTGAGCACTTCTAGTAAGATCTAACAGCAAGTGCCATCTTGTGTGCTCGCTGTAAAACGAATCAAATATTTTCTTTTATTTGTTACATTTTTCGATATCAAGAGACACAACAAAATGAATCGGTGTCTTGTGCTGTAGCTGAAACAATACTCTAACTTATAGTACAAATTTTATAATATGTAACGTTCCATTGCGCAGTAGTTAAGAAAATGAGCTAAAATAGGTATTGACTTCCGGGTGGTGATCCACCTTAAGGACTTATGTAAATTTTTCTGTATTTCGACACTGTCTTTCGCACTACTATATCATAACAATTGTACCTCTCCGCGAAACAATCCATCCGCCTTACATACAATGCCGCTTGCAACATCAAAAATAACCAACAAATACAACCACTTTCTTAACGTTTACTATTCCCTTACCTGACTTTCATTCATTCTTTCTCACAAACGTAAATAAATTCTTAAATTGACCCGGTAAATTTCCTAAAAATTGATCCGGTGATACAGCACTTAACCCAATTCTACTGGACGGTTGTCTTAATCGAACAACCCTGGAGATACCTGATTTATAAATAAACCCAATTGGAAATTTTCTTTATCTTCGTGGTGACATAGGCTTTTATACTGGAAAACTAGAAGAGACTAGATTGAAATAAAACTATCTAGGCATTACAGTGCAAAGACAAAATAATAATAATAATAATAATAATAATAATAATAATAATAATAATAATAATAATAATAATAATAATAATAATAATAATAATAATTTATACGTACTGTTATAAGAGAAGCGAGTTCGAGAGAATCTTGGTTTATTTTCTTCTAAAATGGTTACCCTCGTAAGAACCTCAAAATCACATCCTCTCCCATAGCAGTTCAATGTGCAAATACGCCACTGATTATACAATGTTAATTGATCATTCAATAACTTGGTGCCTTCTAGATGGCAGCCATAAAAGGTTTTTTTTTAATATATTCAATTAAATTAATTTTGAAAAGATAAAACTGAATAATATAGTAAATAATTTTCCATGTTGCGTGTAGCGCTCTATATTTAATAATCATTATAATTTAATATTCTCAAAAACAAAAAGTTAGGACGTAATTGAAAAATTATCCAGGTTGATGTTAGGTAAGTTATCTACATAGTTTATCGTGTTTTACGTGTCCTTGAATATGTTTTCTAAATGAATTGATTAAGAGATCTACAAATTTCTGTTAATTTTGTGTTACTCTGAAACGATATAAATTTCAGTGTAAATATCAGCAGTTGAGTTAGATCAATTTTAATCGATTACAGAGTTGGATACCAATGTCTTACATGTTTTTTCAATTTTCATTACTTTTTTCATGAGTATCTCCATAAGTCAATTTGAAAAGATCGCTTTTTCTTTTCTTTTCTTTCTTTTTTTTTTCATTTTTAGTGGTTCAGTCGTAGAAACACATCCGACTGGTAGCAGTAGGTTCTGACTTGCTCAGTATATTTGGGAAATAATTCCTTGTGCAAACCCTTGGTTCTCGAGTTATATAGTTCATGAAATTTGGAACGCCATCTACAAAACTTATTTGATCTTGACCAAACTTGGAAAGAAGATGGCCCTTGATTTCGTTAATACACATGTAAGATAAATTCACATACAAATCTTCAGTTTCCAAGTAATTGACAATCACAGTTCAGTTTCGAACTTCAGTTAAGTTCAGTTAGTCAAATTTTCAAAGAGTCGGGCCGCGGTGCCTCAGTGGTAGAGCGTTCACCTCTGGTGTTTGGGGTCCCGGGTTCAAACCCTGCTCCCGCCAAGTGAACTTTGTGGTGGACAAACACCGTGTGCGTGGGTTTTCTCGGGGTTCTCCCGTTTCCTCCCACTTTCTTCATTCCACCATTTCATTCATCTCTCATCATCACCGTCTCCTTTAGCCTAATCGGCCTAACCGTGGGACGTAAAACTTAAAAATATCATTTCAAATTTTCAGAGGAGGAGGATGATACTACTACTACTACTAATAATAATAATAATTTAAGTGCTGTGAACACCTCATAAGCAATTATACAACACTATGCTAAAATCAATTTATAATCATGTTAAATAGACCAGAAAATGTAAAGTATAGAATGAATATTAGAGCAAATTAAGGCCCTTGTCAGAAGGTTAATATATTCAAATTATAAGATTCAAAGTGTTTTATAAAACATGATTAAAATAGAAACAGTCGATTTCATAAAAAACACAATTTACAGAACTATGCAAATTAAAGCTTCATTTAACTATCATTTAAAGGAATGAATCAACCTTGCTTAAAATTGCACATCCGGCATGCAAAAGAATCCTGGTCACTTATTGTCATATTCCAACATAAAAGATGGGTTCTTTGAACAAAAGATTATAACTAAAGATCTCTTGAAGAAACATAATAAACCATAAAATCAAGATTGGCACTTAGTTCCCTTGTCATAAAGTTAAAATAGTTTAATGTTTGTAAGAATTGCTCTGTTATCTCTCCCAACATATACTCGTTTTAAATTATTGTAAGACACTCTCACTTTTCTCAATATTTCGCGTTTTCAATTTAATGCTACCAATGTCATTTGACTCCTTACACTGTACATCGAAACTCTTGACTTAAGAGTCTTCATCCCGGCAAAATTAAAATACCGCTAATTTTACAGTAATTATGTGATATCTTCAAATAGATAAAAGATAATTGAAATATGGAACAAGGGCGCCCTAGACAATGTTATTTTACATGAGAAACCGTTATCACGACTCACTTATCTGCTTTCGATTTCGAGCCATTTTGTAAATCGGAATTTATTTTCGCGTTTCTAAACAGCTGAAAACGGAAAGCCGCTAGGTGACTTGTGATAACGGTACCTCACGCAAAATAATATTGTCTAGGGCGCTCTTGTTCCATATTTCAATTATATTTTATCTATTTGAAGATATCACATAATTACTGTAAAATTAGCGGTATTTTAATTTCGCCGGGATGAAGACTCTTAACAAAAAAATATTTTTTAAAGTTATGACGTCATTACCTCCTATGTCTCGAGGCAGAAAGACGTGAAACCATACGTAACGTATACTATAATGCTTCTACACTTGAAAAAAGAAGAAGTAAAAAACTGTTTCCTTTTTCATCGTATAATGAAGACTACTTTAGTACCTAAAAATAGGTACTACAACTCCAAAGGGTATTTGTTATCCAATACCATTTGAATGAAGTATTTATTCATAAATTTCCTTCTTTCTAAATTTCCTTCTTTCTAAATTTCCTTCTTTCTAAATTTTCTTCTTTCTAAATTTCCTTCTTTCTAAATTTCCTTCTTTCTAATTTCCTTCTTTCTAAATTTCCTTCTTTCTAAATTTTCTTCTTTCTAAATTTCCTTCTTTCTAAATTTTCTTCTTTCTAAATTTTCTTCTTTCTAAATTTCCTTCTTTCTAAATTTCCTTCTTTCTAAATTTTCTTCTTTGGGGAGATTGAAGTCTCCAAAATTGTTAATCAATATTCATACTCATGAGAATAGTCTTACAATAATAATAATAATAATAATAATAATAATAATAATAATAATAATAATAATAATAATAATAATAATAATAATAATAATAATAATAATAAAATCAATTTAAAACATGAATTAGGGATAAATATATACGGAATTTGTTAAATGTTTATCTTAGATTTAAGGCAGTTTGGTTAAATTTGGTTAAATACTAAGGGAACGCAAAGGACACTTAAAATAAAGATTTGGTAAAACCAAGAAAAGATGTTCTTTTTTCTGCAACCTGAAACCTCATTACTAGAATTTACATGAATTAAAATGAATGTTTCATTATTAGTTACTTGAAGGAGAAAAAAATGCCCTCTAATAGCCAAGAGGTTGTTACTTGAGCTTTTGATCTTCTATTCGTTTCCCGGTGGGTGCGTTATTAAGGTAATGATTCGGATCCCACTTTATAGTTGATACCCCACTTTTAGAAGTTCGCAGCTCGTTTAGGACATTAATAAACAATTCAATCTATCGAAAGAGATCGAGGATTAGAATTACAAATTAGATTTCTAGGCTCTCGGGATTTATGGCCATAACAGCCCGTCACATATGAGAGATGACGTCACTCGGCGATCACACTATCCGAAGAAAGAGAAGGAATGAAGTAGGCAGAAAACGATCTGGGACCATTATGTGAGGTACCATTTCGGAATTTGCCTGGTGTGAATGAAGAAAGCCAAGGAAACCTCAATCAGGATAGCTGGCCTGATATAGCTTTTTCGATCGAGTGTCCCCACCGGGAATAAAACCCAGGACCGCTCGCTCCTCAGACGAGAACGTTACGTGAGACCACTGGAAATAAAAAATTGAA
The DNA here is from genome assembly GCF_964235325.1 of Thermobia domestica. Classification (NCBI taxonomy): domain Eukaryota; kingdom Metazoa; phylum Arthropoda; class Insecta; order Zygentoma; family Lepismatidae; genus Thermobia; species Thermobia domestica. The sequence goes on along the minus strand of NC_137454.1, from coordinate 381,439,053 downwards.
ATGAAATCTTTAAGTTTTAGGTCCTACGATTATGCCGGCTAGGCTAAAGGAGACGGTGATGATGAGAAATAAATAAAATGGTGGAATGAAGAAAGTGAGAGAAACCCGAGAAAACACACGCACACGACGTTTGTCCACCACAAAATTCACTGGGCGCGAGCTTGAATCGAGCCAGGAACCCCATGCACCAAAAGTGAATGCTCTACCACTGAGCCACCGTGGCCCCTCCACTGACAAGAGATGGAATCTAGCAGATTAGTAGTTAGATAGACTCCGGCAATCAGAAGACCTGAATTTAAGTCTCAGATACAACAGACTTAGGGCAAAACAGCAGAAGTAGATTCTGTAAATTGATGTGATAAGTGAAAAAAGAATTTATCGTAAAAATATCAAAGCAACATTGTCACAAAGGTAGTTTTCATAATAATGGTTTTGTACTGATTTTGCAACGGGAAAAATTCATATCATCACACACATATATTGTGTATTATCAGTTATCATATAGACTGTTTTATTATAGAATTTCTATTGAATATTTCATGGCCTAATTAGAGTTTTCAATTTTTATTTAGAGAAGTACAACAAATAATTAAGAATGCCCTTGATTTGGGGATTCTGTACTCTAGGAGTTGCAGCATTAGACTCACGTCCACGTTGTCCTGGGCTCTTTTCCCGATCAGCACATCCCAATTTTTGGCGTCCACCTAATGTCGTGAGGCAAACTGGTGAGCCACATAAATAAGCACGTGACAGACCCTAGGTCCAGAGGTAAGATGACGTAACACGCTAACCTGACCACGTGTACGTTGCTAGGTTAGAAGTTGTTCCGCCGGTTGTTATCAGATGGCGTTGGAACAGGTTAAGGCTTACGAAGGGCCATCACGCCAGTGCTTATATTATTATTATTATTATTATTATTATTATTATTATTATTATTATTATTATTATTATTATTATTATTATTATTATTATTATTATTATTATTATGTGTTTTAATAATTTAATTTAAATCCTTTTAACTACATGAATTACAAACAAAAAAATATTAAGTATTTAAGGAATATTGCATTAAAAGTAGGGATGACGAATTACAGATTTTTTCCCGAAATCTGGAAACTAATATCGGAAAATTCCGAAATCCGGAAAAATCCTAATGCGGCAAAAATTCTAAATTCTGCAAATTTTTGGACATCAGAATTTTTCCAAAATCCGGAAAATGAAATTTCCGATTCCAGAAAATAAGTTTTGCGAAATCCGGATCCCGGAAAATTTTGGCCATTTCTAATTAAAAGCAGATGGTAACCTCTAACTACGGATAAGAAATAACGGCTTATGTTTAGCAGAAGCGGTCCAGCTCTTTTCTCTAAAAAATGTTACAATTTTGGTAATTTCTCTTCACATTCGGTTAGTTTAGGGTAGGTTAGTTTAGTTTAATTTATGTTATATTAGTGTAGTGGTCCCGCATAATTTTCAAAAAAAAAAAAAATGATAGAATTTCGCTTATTTTTACTAATATTAGGTTAGTTTAGGTTAGTTCAGGTTAGCTTAGGTTAGTTTATGTTAGGTTAGGTTAGATTTGGTTACGTTATGTTACGTCTAGGTACTTGCATCATTCATTTCTCCTGTAAATTTTGTGTTTTTTACGTGCTTCTGGACCCCTTGTACTAAACATACTCCAAAATAACTTGTACTGGGGTAGAAACGGTAGATCAGGTGAATTTAGGTGATCAACATCGTTATTCCTGTGTTTTCGAGAGGTTCCCCTCAGGGGCGTCATTTCAGACTTTGCTTGGGGGGGGGGGGGAAGAGCACCACCGACAAAAGAATTTCACGTTTTGTACTAGTATATTAGTAGGCATCGACTAAAGTATATGCATTCCTCAAACTCTTGGGGGGGCAATTGCCCCCTCCTGCCCTCCCTAAATGACGCCCCTGGTTCCCCCTTTTCCTTTCATATCCTCATTCCAGTAATTATTCTATAATCACTCACTCCCAATAATCGTCTATCTCTTTCTTTTGGATTATAGGGTATAATCATGGCACGTTATTTTTCTTTAAAATAATCTGTAGTAACATTTTTATATAACTGGAAATAAATAACTTCTAAAAAACATAACTAGATACCGACACGAAATTAAAAGAAAAATAATAAATGAAATGTAGGGTTAACGTATTTTTAAATTATAAAGTGGGGTAATTTTAAACAAGTGCTTTTTATGACAGTCCTAATACTTTGTCTCTACCTCTAATTTTCTCCGACAAATCTATGTGAGATACGGTAGTATATAGTAACCTGCAGATATTAAATTATTCTTTACGTTATGTAAACGCCATCAAGCGCTGGTCCCGACGCCGTTGGCAGAAGACCCGCCACCCACAATACAAAACCTTGTGGAACGCAATGACTAAAAGGGTGAAAAACCGCCTCCAGCGACAGACCTACGCAGCCTGGGACGAGAAACTTCGCGCCATTGATGCACCGTCGAGGGACTTCTGGCAACTCTTGAGAACAGTGTCACGACCACCAGGACCTCCCCGCACTCAACCACTCCGAGGACAGCATGGACTAGTGTACAGCCCAGCGGAACAAGCCACCGTCTTCGCAGAACATCTGGAAGAAACGTTCCGGCCGAACACCATTCCTCCTGACCTCCCCACAGAAGCAGCGGTACAGGAAAGCCTCCGAACCCTCCAACAGGAGTACGAGGTTCCGTCAGCAGCCCTCACGACACCGAGGGAACTGACCAACATCATCAAACGGCTTCACAGCAGCAAGGCAGCAGGCCCCGACGCCATACCATCGCTGGCCCTGAAACGTGCACCAAGAAAGGCTGTGGTACTCCTGACACGAATCACCAACGGGATCTTGAGAACTGGCCACTTCCCGCCTGCATGGAAGGAAGCTCGAGTCATCATGATCCCCAAGGCCACAGGACGGAGCCGAAGAACTACAGGCCAATCAGTCTCCTCTCCCACCTGGGGAAGATAGTGGAAAGAGTCATCCACAGAAGAATGTTGAACCACGCCGAGCAGAACGACCTCATCCCGAAGCACCAGTTCGGATTCAGGCCGGGCCACAGTACCACCCACCAGCTGGTCCGAGTAGTGGACAAGATCACACTACAGTATAATGAAGGCGGCCACACCCTGGGCCTCTTTCTGGACATCGAGAAAGCTTTCGACAGGGTGTGGCATGATTGACTTGTCCACAAACTTCTCCAGGCGGGACTCCCTCAATATCAGGTGAAACTTATCCATAGCTACCTCAACAATCGCCGCTTCAAAGTTTTTCGAGAAGGGCAACTCACGGATAGCAGACCGATCCGAGCAGGAGTACCACAGGGATCTTGCCTTTCTCCACTCCTGTATTCACTCTTCACGGCTGACATACCGACGGACCATGGCACCTTCCTCGCTACCTACGCGGACGACACAGCGGTCTTCGCGCAGAATCGCAACGTCAGATACGTCGAGAGGGCAATGCAACGCCACATCACGAAACTTGAAGAGTGGACACAGAAGTGGAAAATCAAAATTAATCCAACGAAAACTACACTGGTTGACTTCACTTGGGCGCACAGGGCGATAGCCTACAACCTGATGATGCACGGCAACATCCTGCAAGTCACGAACGAAGCCAAATACCTCGGCGTCATCCTGGACCACCGGCTGACCTTCCAACGCCACCTTTCAGACACTGCAACCAAGGCAACCAGACGACTCGGAGCACTGATGGCAATCCTGCTAAGCCCCAGTTTCACCCACGAAGCAAGAAGGAACGTTTACGCGACCTGCGTACGACCACTCCTGCTGTACGCACACCCAGCCTGGGAGCACGCTGCACCTTCTCATCACAAACAACTACAGATTGTCCAGAACAAAGCGGCAAGAGCTATCACTCGACATGAAATTGGCACAACAACCGCCCAAACGCACGAGGATCTGGAACTCCCATTCCTCCAAGAAGTCAGGGAACAGCTCTCCGCCAGATTCTGGGCAACAGTCCACAATCACGTCAACGACGACATTGCAGCCATAGGAACAATCGCCCCCCGAAGAGAATCATTTCGAATGCCACGACCTCCGTAGGAATGTGTTAGCCTACAACGCCATCAAGGAGGGCTCGCGACAGTCGCAGCCCCAAAAACACAAATAGGAAGAAAAAACACAAGCCAGAAGAACACCCAACATGGAAGGCAAGAGCAAAAGCTCGAAACTTAGAACACTAAAACCCGCCAAGACCAACTCAACTCAACTCAACTATACAGCGCTAAAGTCTAAATTACTTTTCGTGTTCGTCCACTAAAAATTTAACATAAAAGACTGTTTAAATAAAAGAATTTATGTAGAAAGATTCTGTTTGTATCTACATCACCTAGATTACATGTAGATGGTGTTGTTCGCATCCTATTTAATCTTTAGAACGAATCAAAACTTTGAATGATGCCATATACATGTGTTATGGATTCATAAATTCGGGGAAATTTTTCCCATTTCATTTCGAAAACCCCTTTGCTTTATATATATATATATATTTAGGTGGGCACACGATAGTGTTTGAGGTTCTAGTACCTGCAGAAGACACTTTAAAAATACTAGGGATGGGCACAAGTCGAGCTAAAACTCGACTCGACTCGAAACTCGAATCCGAGTCGAGTTCCGAACCGAGTCACTGTTTTGAGGTCGAGTTTCGAGTCGAGACGAGTTTGAAAAATGGCTCGCTCGTTTAGCTCGTTTTAACTTGTTTTGAAATCATTGCCTGATTATACTGGAAAGCGAAAACTATGAGAAATGTAAGCACTAATGTGGAATATTTTTAGTGTTGCTCACGAGGTGAGACACTGCTCGCATCTCGCCTCGTCTCGATTAACAAGACGACAATGGATTTTTATAACGAGACAGACTCAACTGTCGTGAGCACTAATATACTCACCACCAAGGCTGAGACCTGCACGGTGAAAATTTTGAGCCGAAGCAGAAGCCCAACATGTGTAGGAATGTTAACCGGCTTAAGTCGGTTCAACTGAGCTAACAGCTCGAGCCGGCTTGGTTGAGATGAGGCACCGACTCGGCTCAGGTGAGCCATCGTCTCGAGCCGGCTCGGTTTGGGTGAGCCATCAGCTCGGTTTCTTTCGGCTCGTGTCGGTTTGGGTGGGTGAGCTGTTGGCTTGGCTCGATAGGGAATGAGCTGTGAGCCGAGCCGCTCGAGCCGTTGAAAACCCTAAACCCGGACCAAGCAGTTTTGAGCATGTGTGGCTGGCGCCCTCTAACTTTTAACTATTTTTGGTTCGAGCCCGGATACTTGCTCCCCCGGAACTCAAACTCAGAACCTCGTGAACGATGTCCTTGCCTCCTAGTCTTCACGACTACCGAGGTCAGCAGTCAACTAGTTTTTAGTATTCAGATACAAACCACCTATCTTCCATGTTTATACACAGTGTTGTTATAATAATAATAATAATAATAATAATAATAATAATAATAATAATAATAATATTGTTATAGTAGCAGTAGTATCATTGATAATAATTATATTGTCTACGTAGGTTACTTAAAGAAAATACTTGAAACTACACACAGCATTTGGCTCAATTTGGCTTATTTTGGCTTGACTCGACTCGAAACTCGAGTCAAATTCGAGTCGAGTTCGAGGAAATTTTTCGAGTCGAGTTCTCGAGTCGAGCTCAAAGATGTCTGTTTCGAGTCGAGTTTCAGTGAAAACTAGCTCGAACTCGCTCATGCCCATCCCTAAAAAATACTACTTATTCTAGTGTATATACAGTATACATTTGCTTAATTCAAAATTTTAATGAATGAAATTGAGTCGTATCAAATGAGACATTGGAAAAAAATAAAGCTATTACTTACAGAGATTCTAGTTGTACGTTAATTACCTTAGACTTTGGTTTGTAAGTTATTAGAACGATACAATCTTTCGTATGACACCATAAGCGTGTGACGCGGATCCATGAATTTTGAAGATTTGTTTTTTCTAATCCACGTAATTCTGTCCTCAAAATAAAGATTTTTGATGGTTGGGGACTCTAGTTGCTAGTTCTTGCAGGAAAAATATTTGTAAAATTTCTACATGCTCTGTCTAGGCTATACATTTGCCCCTACATCCTTCCCCTGTAAGCTACTATCACACTCCCCTTTCCTTACTATTTACTCTTTATCAACTCTCCTTACCACCAAACGATCTACAACCTCTCTTTCTGAACAAATTTACAGAGAAATCGGCGCCCTTGTCTGGAGAATATGCTCTTCTTATAACAAACTATGTGTCGAACACAAAGAAATTGACATCTGTAATATAAACTATATGTTTAAGAAAACTTTTGTAAATTAATTTTGGAAAACACCAACACTGTAACTGAACTTATGCCTGTTGTTTGATGAAAAATAAATAAATAAATAAATAAATAAATAAATAAAGGAAAATATACTAAATTTACAGAAAAGTTTAAATTTCAGAGAGAAGGCCGGATCCCCAGGACACACCCCTAACGTACGTCCCTGCTTCTAATAGTTATGGACATGTTACTTAGAAATAAATCTATAATATTATTAGTTTAACGAAAAAAGGGATCAAACATAATTAGAATTACGAATTAGATTTCTTGGCTTTCGTCACCTATGATCATGTTAGCTCGTCATGTATGACATGAGAGATGACGTTCCTCGGCGTTCACACTATCCGAGGAAACGGAAGGATGGAAGTGGCCTGAGACCTGTATGTTAGATCCCATCCCGGCATTTGCCTGGTGTGAACGAGGGAAAAACCAGGAAAAACCTCACGCAGGATGGCTAGCCTGAAAAAGTTTTTACACTTTTTCGAGCAAGTATCTCACCGGGAATCGAACAGGATCAAACATGAGATATAATTATATCGGCCAATACATCTCATTGAGCTGTACAAAATTGGTATAAGTAAATTTAAATTTTCATGCGTAATTTTCGAGAAGTTATTTGGTAGGCTGTAAAACTAACGGTGTGAGGGATGCGGCACAAGACCTAAACAGCGTAAGAACTAAACGGCATAAGACCTAAAACTTATTTGGCGGCACAAGGCCTAAACGACACAAGACCTAAAACTAATTTGAGGGCACAAAGCTTAAATGGCATAAGAACTAAAACTGATTTTTTGGCACAAGACCTAAACAGCCGTAAGAACTAAACGGCGCAAGACCTAAACAGCATTAGACCTAAAACTCATTTGACGGCACAAGGCCTAAACGGCACAAGACCTAAACAGCGTAAGACCTAAACGGCATAAGACGTAAAGATCATTTGGCGGCACAAAACCTAAACGGCACAAGACCTAAAACTAATTCAAGGGCACAAGGCTTAAATGGCAGAAAACCTAAAAATCATTTGGCGGCAAAAGGCCTAAATGTCATAAGAACTAAAACTCATTTTTTGGCACAAGACCTAAACAACCGTAAGAATTCAACGGTGCAAGACCTAAACAGCATTAGACCTAAAACTCATTTGGTGGCACAAGACCTAAACGGCAAAGACCTCAACAGCGTAAGATCTAAATGGCACAATACCTAAACGGCAAAAGACGTAAAATTTAGGAGGCCTAATGCTTATATTTGTATGTATTATTCCGTTTAGATCTTATCAGTGTTACCTATGGTGTCCAACTATCACACTTAATCGTTAAGTTGAAACTGCTACTGAAATGCTCCATCAAGCTTTTCTTCCTTAAGGGACCCGTAAGATGGCATTAGGCAATATGGTTAATAGCTCAACGTTAGGATTGACTCTTAATTTTTAAATCTTGTTAAACTCTCATGATGTATAAATTACCAAGAAGTGTTTTCTACAAAACTTCGCCTTTATATTGTACTAGCAGAATGCTTGTTCTTCGCATGGGGAGGACACGTTTCATTTTGGACATAAATGGCACCAAAACTGTCACAACCAACTTAGGGACCCCAAAAACTACTAATTTGACACTAATATCAGTCATTTTCAATTATTTTTACATGTCACCATCCCCTTTCAGAAGTACTAATGGGGGCTGAATTTGAATTTAAACGGCATCGGAAATGTCACTGTTTATCTCAGCGACCCCGAAAACAATGGATTCGATACTATGATCAGTCATTTCGGTCATTTTTATGTATCTCCGCCCTTCCTGTTCCCCTAAGTTCCACCCTCAAAATGAAATAATAAAAAATAATCCCAGACCCGAACCTCATCACTATTGAAAATTTGATTGAGATTGGTTTCGTGGTTCAAGAGTTATTAAGTGACAAACATAGTCACACTTAGTGACAAATAGTCACAAATAGTGCCGTACATAAGTGGAGTGATTTGGACTTGGGACTTAAATTTTCGACATTTCTAGAATTAATAAAACTATGTACTAGTGTGTTCAAATAGCATGCACAGACACCAGTATTTTAAATTTTCACACTTCGAAAATAAAATTCACAGAAATGGAATTGTAATATCTAATAAATTCATGGAATAGGCTGTTCTGGAGATAATTCTGTAAGTCAAACTGAAACTCTTGATGCCCACATGTTCAAATAAGTAAAATAAAACACATAATAATAATAATCAGTGCCGGATTTACGTATAAGTTAAACAAGCTACAGCTTAGGGCCCCACTGTCTTGGGGGCCCCGAAAACCTGAAGAAAACTGGATATCCATTTCCAAAGTATAAGAAAATCAATCAATAAAATAAAATTTACATGTACGTAGCAACAGTGCTTCCTGTTGTGTAGGCTACTATGATGTAAGCAATGGTGCCCCTTCTGCTAGCCTGCTTCCTAAAATATCATTTGTTTATCCACTTCTGTATATAGGGTGCCTACATTCCCCTGGACACGTAAAAGGCCCCATTACCTTCAACAGCTTAGGACCCCACCAAACCAAAATCCAACTATAATAATAATAATAATAATAATAATAATAATAATAATAATAATAATAATAATAATAATAATAATAATAATAATAATAATAATAAATTTGATTTGTGAGTTTATCATCCTGTTCAGCAGCGAGGCTATATGAGACGTGGACCTACAGCTTAACATGGGATCCGAACCACATGAGCTCTCGCTGGGAATCGAAGCCGAGTCTCCCACGCCAAGTAACAATAATAATAACAATGAGTCAATTCACAATTGAATTCTATTTTACTGATAGGTAAAAGTGATAAAGTTAGGAATGTTATTTTGAACTGAAACCAGGCACAAAATGCAAGAATGCGGTGAAGGCCTTGCTAAATAAATTGAATACACGCTAAGAGTTCTCAAGTCGGAAGAAATTGATATGTATGACTACGTAGATTTTGGGCTTCGATTTTGTTTTCTTTTATGATGAAACTACTTTTATGCCCAATGAACTTTAAAAAGTTTGTTACTGAATTGTCTGTCTGGGTGGGTGTGTTATTTGCGAATTTTTCAATTTTGAACTCTCCATTCGATAGAGCATTAAAAACTATCGGAGAGAAGTAATGGAATTTTTTCGCGTCACTCTTACCGTTCCCGAGATATTGGCCAAAAAAAGTTCCGATTTCGAGAGATTTAAGGAGCTATATCTCGGGACCCGTAAGTCATAAAGAGATCATATTGTTGTTGATCAATACCGAAGAGGATAGTGAACAGTTTGGTACCAAATAGCGAAACGTGGCCACTGTTCCTCCAATATTAGCCAAAAAGTTGGAATTTCGGGAGATTTAAGGAACCATATCTCAGGAACTGTAAGACATAGAGAGATTATATTTTGGAAATTTTTCAGTTTTGAGCCCTCCATTTAGAGCATGTACCTTCGTAAAACATGTAGAACGTTTTAACAGAACCCTTAAACAAAACATGTGAGATTTAGTACTCAAGGAAATTATAAATGGATAGAAATATTACAAAAATCGTTTAACCGCTTCCCGGATTAACCCGAGTTATTTCGTTTTACTAAGTAGATCAGTTCTGGTCGAATTTTCTTCCCAAACGTGACTATGTTGTACACGAAATATCTCTCAATAAATCACGAAAGAACGGTCGACGAAACAAAGTTCAAATTTACTCGTCCTGGTCCAAATTGAAGCACATGCGCAAATCTTAATAACTCGGGTTGCTCTGCCAGTACCTAGTTACCTCGGATAAAGTGGACCGGAAAGTGGTTAGTGGGTATAATAATAAAGTATGATCTGTCAGGAAAGTAAATGTACACCTATTTTTCGAGTCTGGCATTCCTGCGCTCCATCCGTGGAGAGTATGAGAATTAAATCAATCAAATGTTTACTGAGGGGCAAAAAGAAAAGCTTAATCTGAATAAGACATTGCAGAGGGGCACAAGCTGTGAATACGAATAGTGCATTGTGTAAATAAAGGACGACACCGAAAGAGAAAGCCAGAAACAGCTGTTAAACTTACAAAAAAAGAGTAAAAATTGTCGAAGTGGGAACATAAAACACAAATACAACAAGTACGCCGACAACTAAACGGTCACCATGCCGTGATCTTGGTGTAGTGGTTAAGGTGCTGGCTTAGAAATGCAAAGGACGCAAGTTCGAATCCTCGGCAAGGACATTTTTAAAAATTTTTGTTAATAATACATACAACTCATGAGAGATGGTAAAAGAGGTCGTATTTAGTTTTTCGTAGCAATTATTATTCGTAATGTTTAGTACTGATAATACTTTTTGTCTTTGCGTATTGCTTTTATTCTTGTCTTCATTTCGAAAGAGAAGAATATCCGAACAAATGCCACCAAAATTCCTCATATTTTGAATGTAAACGCCATTTGCAATTAGTAAAGAATAAAAATTGAACGTTCCGAAGTAGCTGCAAAAAGTAAAAAGAAAAACATGGAAGTCGACCATACTCATGGTTACTAAAAATACAATTTCTACATGCCTTACACCTCCCGACCACGTTTCTACGTTAGCAAGTAAGAGGCTTGTGTTTAGGTTAGGCTCGTCAATTCGTTTTGCAAAGGGGCCCGGTTTAGCTCTGACGCACCACAGGTGCGAGAAGGGAGAAAAACACTTTTTCTCTCTCCCTCTGTGTGCCTATTTATCTATCTATTTGTATATATATAACGCTATTTGTGAATGCCATAACCACCCTAATTTTCAGCGGATTGAGACGAAAATTTGCACAAACATTAATTGTTGAAATATCTTGATGAGTTCGTTAACCAGAATAATCACATGAAAATGTTCAAAATGGTGGCCCTTCAGACTCTTAAAAAGTTCCAAGGGAACCAAATTTCGCCCATAAATAGGTATTCAGAAAGTTTGAATAAATTTTCCTCTTTTACTGAAATATTTGTGTGCAGAAACTTATTGAAATATTGGACCCGATTAATCGCCTAAAGAAGGTTCACGCCCTTTCGCTACGGTCAAGGTGTTTTTTTTTTTTTTTTTTTTTTTTTTTTTTTTGCAGGAGGGGGTTATCTTCCTATTGGAACAAGATGATTGTTACTGAAGATATGAAATTACACATTGAAAGTGAAGTAACTTGTGTAACGTGTTATTTCAAAGAATAATATGATAAATGTGCATTCCTCTAACACAGAGAACTCATGTATTTCGAGTTCGGGATCCTGAATGGCGAGGAGTGTTATTTGATTTGCTTTTTAGTAACACATTGCATTGCAAATAAAGGTAGGCAACATTAGTGGTAAGTAAAACAATAATAATAATAATAATAATAATAATAATAATAATAATAATAATAATAATAATAATAATAATAGGTGTTGTTTGTGGCAAGGCAATATCTTCCTCAGTTCTTCTTCAAACGTAATGATTGTAACGCCATATCTCCCTTACAAACAAAATATTAGCAATTAATATCGAGAGAACGGGAAGTTGTAAGCTATAGTGATGGGAGCAACGTTGGACAATATGCACTCATAGTACTCAGAAAAGTAAGCGATTTCAATGCAAAATGAACGAAGAGTCATTGTCATGGGTACTCATGGGGCCACGGCAGAGCCCTTTTTAGGCAAAATGTCGATAGCTTACATCGAGAAAACAGGAGGTGATACTGGGATGGGACCAACGTTGGACACCGTGGACCCATAAGGCGCATCGAAAAAATTAGGGAGGCGGGCGCCAGCCAGCCTTACTTATTTCCACATAATAATATAAAATTATATTGTCGAAATACACACACGAGATAGCTACTAATATTTCATATTATTATTATTATTATTATTATTATTATTATTATTATTATTATTATGTTATTATTATTATTATTATTATTATTATTATTATTATTATTATTATCTACAGCGTCTTTTCATTACGTGAGCATGTTTGACATGAAACCAAAGAGAAAATCCATCCTGTAGCGAAAAGAAACAATACTTTCTCTCAAATGGATAAAATATCAAGCCGAGATTGATTCGAACTCGCATGGACGGCGCGAAAAGCCAGTGCTTTGTCCACTTTTTTTTTTTAACTGACTCACCGAACGCGTTTCAGTAACTTACTTATTGCTAATTTTACTTGCTTCACTCGTTTAACTTGCTTTTTCTAATAACTTATAACGACAGGGACACGAACACAGAAACATCGAGAACAGTTAAAAATGATAGATGCTGTCCCGCCGAGAATCGAACCCGAGACTCCATACACCCAAGCCTCACGTGCTAGCCTCTAGACCAGCGGCGATGGCAACGCTCACTTCCTGTGTCGTTAGGGATTACGACCACTGTATTGCCAGCTATCACTTCTGTGGGTTGTATACTATGATCACATGTCTCTTCTTTGCTGGAAGAGTAAAACCTACATTATATGTAATACATGAGGTATTTAGACCTACATGCTCTTCATATAATGTAATAAAAGGGTCATGGTGTCGGATTTTAATACATGACGTATTGCAGTATACAACATGCTTTGCATTACTTGTTTGTTTGTAGACAGCTACTAGCTTAGTGTTCTGAAAGGTTGTGTATAAACTAGGGATAGCCCGTTCCGGAATTATTAGTTTTCGGACTCCCGAAAGTAAAGCCGGACAAATTCCGGAATTCGGAAAATTCCAATTTTGTAATAATTTCGGAATTCGGAAAAATCCGGAATTTAGAAATTTCTGATTTCGTTAACATTCCGGAATTCGGAAAATCCGGATTTATTCGAAAGTCGGAGTTTTTCTCAATTCCGGAATTTTCTAAATTGCGGATTCTTTCCGAGTTCCGAAATTCTTCTGAATTCCGGAGTATAACTGAATTCCATAATTTTGCGAAATCCGGAAAGTGAAAGTTCCGCTTCCGAAAAATGAATTTATTTTGGTTAATATGAATCGTGGCGGAAATAAGTCTTTGACCAGGTAATGGCGACTGCTTTGAAAGAAATGGGGAGTATGAGAATTCAATCTGTCATATTTGTAGTTTCGTGTGGAGAAAGAATGAACTTGTGAACCAGTGGTTTAAGAAAAACTCAAGTTATTAATATAAACTTTGCCGACTTCATAAAAGAAATACGAAAGACATTTTGAATCGAAAAATATAACATACAAGTTTGCAAGCAGAGACAAAGAAACCTAACGTAACCAGACTAAAGACGGATCGTTTACCGCGTAGCGATCGCGGTTCAGTGGTCAAGGTGCTTCTGCGAATGCACGTTGCTATTTTTTTTTCTTACTTTAGAATTTTTGATGGCGATTGATCAGCGATAACATACGTTTTATTATATTCAGATATTTGAATACTCGGATGTTTCAATACTTGAACTATCAAATCTTCAGGAATAATAATAGTAATAATAATAATTATTATTATCTCGTAGAAGATTAAAAGCTAGAAGCTAAATTATCGCTCAGGTCATACCATTACAAGGAGAAACGTGACATTTGGAAAGAATATTTCGGTTTGGTTTAATGTTGCTCACGAGAAGAGGAGTTTCTCATCTCGTTTCTAAAACAAATAAAATAACATGAGAATTAACATTTTACATTCGAGACGGGTCAGGGCTAAATCAAAATTGTCGTCTCTCTTTGGAGATGAGAATCGAGACGAGACGAAAAGTATCGTAAACATTTCCCGTCTTGTCTCGATTCTCGAAATAGTGTATGTCCATTCTTTAAGTAACAATTGCTCTGTAGACTGAATCTCATAGGCTATTTCGTTACATTGTATTTCAGAGCTCATTGAATTATGCTCTGTGTAGGTATTTTTGTAGCAAAGCTTTTATATTTACCTCTGCATATTCTAAAAATTAGTTTATTATATGCCTTACTGTCGCGTGATATTCAGTTATATTTATTACAGTTATTTTCCTCAAAACATACTTTCTACATGAAACCAATAAAAGGTTCTAGTTTAAAATGTTGGTAGTTGCAGAGGTGTGTCTTGAAGGTACGGAACCCTTTCCCCGAAATCTCTACTTTTAAGTAAGTTTTGCCAAATTTCAGGGCAAGTTTAAAACTATTATTATTATTATTATTATTATTATTATTATTATTATTATTATTATTATTATTATATCAACTCCATGTATAATCTTTAAAAGATATACGGTTTGTATCTGAATAGTAAAAGCTAATTGACTGTCGATCTCGGTCGTCTGGAAGTCTTCAGAAAGCAAGGACATCGGTCACGCTCTGGGTTTGAGTTCCGAAGGGGCAAGTATTCCGGCTCGAGCAAAAAATTGTTAAAAGTTATAGGCTTCATCCAAACATATTCAAAACAGCTGGGACCGGGTTTGGGCTTCTCAACAGCTCGAGCGGCTCGGCTTACAGCTCATTCAATATCGAACCGAATCGAGAAGTGAGCCGAGCCAACAGCTCACCACACCGAGCCGATTTGAGCCATCGGCTTAGTTGAGCTGAGTCGAAACGTGCTGATGAACTAGTTTCAACTTAGCTGGCTCGAACCGGTTCACATGAGCCGAGTAGGTGACCCATCCCAACCGAGAAAGCTCGAGCCATCGGCTCAATTGAGCTGAGTCGATGGCTTGTTCCAACTAAGCCGGCTCGGGTCATCGGCTCATCCCAACCGAGCCGACTCGAGCTGTTCGCTCAGTTGATACGAGCCAAGCCGGTTGATATCACTACCCGAGTTGGTCTTCTGCTTGGGCTCAAGAATTCGACCGTGCAGATCTCAGCCTTGATTTTAAGAACTACAGTATATACTTATATTGGTGATTACGACATTTGAGGCTGTCTCGTAATAATAATAATAATAATAATAATAATAATAATAATAAACTCTCGTCTTCTCGTTATCTAGACGAGACGAGATACACTAAAATTGCCCCACGAGATGCACTAAAATTACGAGATGAGACGCACCTCTGTCGTGAGCAACACTAAAAGTATTCCACATTATTGCTTACATTTCTCATGGCTTTTGCTTTCCAGTCTGATCAGGCCAATATTTCAAAACGAGTTAAAACGAGCTGAACGAGCGAGAGAGCCATTATCAAACTCAACTCAACTCGAAACTAGACCTCGAAAACAGCGACTTGGCTCGGAACTCAATTCAAGAAAATTACCTTTGACTCGACTCAAATTGTACTCGAGTTGAATTGAATTTTGGCTCGACTTGTGCTCATCCCTATTCGTGTTTGTATTTTATGTTTCCACTTCAACAATGTCTACTCTTTTTTCTCGTTTTACCTGCTGTTTCTGGATTTCTCTTTCGGCGTCGTCCTTTATTTACACCGTGCACTATTCTTATTCCCAGCTTGTGACCCGCTTCAATGTCTTATTCAGTTTAGGCTTTTCTTCTTACATTGACTTCACATGTGATTGATTTAATTCTCACTTTCCGCGCACGACCGATGAAAATGTTTTATTATTATTATTATTATTATTTTTATTATTATTATTATTATTATTATTATTATTATTATTATTATACTATTGAACTTGCACGGCGAAATTACTGTATAATACGATATCATTTCTGTAATTTTACTCCATTGTATGTTATTTAGTTTATTAATGGGCACTAAATTGTCTCCAGATCAACGAATAAATTAACTACGGCATGCACTTTGGTGGAAATATCGTTGTAATAAGATTATTGGTTCGTTCCAAACATGTTCATGTAATAATAATAATAATAATAATAATAATAATAATAATAATAATAATAATAATAATAATAATAATAATAATAATAATAATAAAACATTTTCATCGGTCGTGCGCGGAAAGTGAGAATTAAATCAATCACATGTCAAGTCAATGTAAGGAGAAAAGCCTAAACTGAATAAGACATTGAAGCGGGTCACAAGCTGGGAATAAGAATAGTGCATGGTGTTAATAAAGGACGACACCGACAGAGAAATCCAGAAACAATAGGTAAACGAAGAAAAAAAAGAGTAGAAATTGTTGAAGTGGAAACAAAATACAAATACGAATAGGGATGAGCAGGAGTCGAGCCAAAATTCGACTCGACTCGAGTTCAATCAGAGTCGAGTCAAAGGTATTTTTCTTGTAGTACTTAAAATTATACTGTAGTTCTTAAAATTAAGGCTGAGACCTGCACGGTCGAATTCTTGAGCCCAAGCAGAAGACCAACTCGGGTAGTGATATCAACCGGCTCGGCTCGTATCAACTGAGCGAAGTTGTTGTATTACTATACATCTGCTTTCGCCCCTGTCAAATCTGGTCGATCTCGTTGACGCGACATATTTGCTTTTTAATACCCCTTTCTTCGTTTACTGAACAAAACAGAAACTATTCTGAAATATACTACTGCGCATGCCTCATAGATAAATATTTCTGATGCCAATAGTTTCCGTTTTGTCCAAGGAATGTTCTTTTTCTTATTCCCAGCATGACCCTTTTATTACATTATATGAAGAGCATGTAGGTCTGAATACCGCATGTCTTACATATAATGTAGGTTTTACTCTTCCAGCAAAGAAGAAACATGTGATCATAGTATACAACCCACAGAAGTGATAGCTGGCAATACAGTGGTCGTAATCCCTAACGACAGAGGGAGAGAGTGGTGCCCTTCGCGCTGGTCTAGTCGCTAGCACGTGCGCCTTTGGTGTATGGAGTCCCGGGTTCGATTCCGGGCGGGAGAGCATCTTTCATTTTTAATTGTTCTCGATGTTTCTGTGTTCGTGTCCCTGTCGTTATAAGTTATTAGAAAAAGCAAGTTAAACGAGTGAAGCAAGTAAAATTAGCAATAAGTAAGTTCCTGAAACACGTTCGGTGAGTCAGTTAAAAAAAAAAAAAGTGGACAAAACACTGGCTTTTCGCGCCGTCCATGCGAGTTCGAATCAATCTCGGCTTGGTTTTTTATCCATTTGAGAGAAAATATTTCTTCTTTACGCTACAGGTAGTCCACTCTTCGTATTTTTCGCTGTCGTTCACAGTTAAAGTAACTGACTATTATTCTTTCTACGAATGATGGATCTTCTCTTTGGCTTCATGTCAAACACGCACACGTAATGAAAAGACGCTGTCGATAACAATAATAATAATAATATGAAATATTAGTAGCTAACTCGTGCGTGTGTTTCGACAATATAATTTTATATTATTATGTGAAAATAAGTAAGGCTGGCTGGCGCCCCCCCCCCCTATTTTTTTCGATGCGCTTTATGGGTCCACGGTGTCCAAAGTTGGTCCCATCCCAGTATCACCTCTCGATATAAGTTATTGACACTTTGCCTAAAGAGGGCTCTGCCGTGGCCCCATGATTACCCATGACAATGACTTTTCGTTCCTTTTGCATTGAAATCGCTTACTTTTCTGAGTACTATGAGTGCATATTGTCCAACGTTGCTCCCATCGCTCTACAGTTTCTCGTTCTCTCGATATAAATTGCTAATATTTTGTTTGTAAGGGAGATATGGCGTTACAATCATTACGTTTGAAGAAGAATTGATTAAGATATTACCTTGCCACAAACAACACCTATAATAATAATAATAATAATAATAATAATAATAATAATAATAATAATAATAATAATAATAATAATATTAATAATAATAATAATAATAATAATAATTATTATTATTATTATTATTATTATTATTATTATTATTATTATTATTATTATTATTATTATTATTATTTTACTTACCACTAATGTTGCCTACCTTTATTTGCAATGCAATGTGTTACTAAAAAGCAAATCAAATAACACTCCTCGCCATTCAGGCTCCCGAACTCGAAATACATGATTTACAGTTCTCTGTGTTAGGGAAAAGCACATTTATTATACTATTCTTTCAAATAACACGTTTCACAAGTTACTTCACTTTCAATGTGTAATTTCATATCATCACTAACAATCATCTTGTTCCAATAGGAAAATAACCCCCTCCTGCAAAAAAAAAAAAGCCTGACCGTAGCGAAAGGGCGTGAACCTTCTTTAGGCGATTAATCGGGTCCAATATTTCAATAAGTTTCTGCACACAAGTATTTCAGTAAAAGAGGAAAATTTATTGAAACTTTCTGAATACCTATTTATGGGCGAAATTTGGTTCCCTTGGAACTTTTTAAGAGTCTGAAGGGCCGCCATTTTGAACATTTTCATCTGATTATTCTGGTTAACGAACTCATCAAGATATTTCAACAATTAATGTTTGTGCCAAGTTTTGTCTCAATCCGCTGAAAATTAGGGTGGTTATGGCATTCACAAATAGCGTTCTATATATATATATATATATATATATATATATATATATATATATACAGATAGATAGATAAATAGACACACAGAGGGAGAGAGAAAAAGTGTTTTTCTCCCTTCTCGCTCCTGTGGTGCGTCAGAGCTAAACCGGGCCCCTTTGCAAAACGTATTGACGAGCCTAACCTAAACACAAACCTCTTACTTGCTAACGTAGAAACGTGGTCGGAAGGTGTAAGGCATGTAGAAATTGTATTTTTAATAACCATGAGTATGGTCGACTTCCATCTTTTTCTTTTTACTTTTTGCAGCTACTTCGGAACGTTCAATTTTTATTCTTCACTAATTGCAAATGGCGTTTACATTCAAAATATGAGGAATTTTGGTGGCATTTGTTCGGATATTCTTCTCTTTCGAAATGAAGACAAGAATAAAAGCAATACGCAAAGACAAAAAGTATTATCAGTACTAAACATTACGAATAATAATTGCTACGAAAAACTAAATAAGACCTCTTTTACCATCTCTCATGAATTGTAGGTATTATTAACAGAAATTTTTTAAATGTCCTAGCCGAAGATTCGAACTTGCGTCCTTTGCATTTCTAAGCCAGCACCTTAACCACTACACCAAGATCATGGCATGGTGACCGTTTAGTTGTCGGCGTATTTGATGTATTTGTGTTTTATGTTCCCACTTCGACAATTTTTACTCTTTTTTTTGTAAGTTTAACAGCTGTTTCTGGCTTTCTCTTTCGGTGTCGTCCTTTATTTACACAATGCACTATTCGTATTCACAGCTTGTGCCCCTCTGCAATGTCTTATTCAGATTAAGCTTTTCTTTTTGCCCCTCAGTAAACATTTGATTGATTTAATTCTCATACTCTCCACGGATGGAGCGCAGGAATGCCAGACTCGAAAACTAGGTGTACATTTACTTTCCTGACAGATCATACATAGGCCAATTGGAATAAAGCCTGTAGAAGTTAATAAGAAAAAATAATTCTTTTTAAAGTGCGTTCTGGCAATGCTCTTGGAGCATTTTCTACTTTTTTTTTGTAATATTAATCTAATATTAATCTTAATCTTTTTTGTAATATTAATCCTATGTATGACTTCTGTAGTAGGAAAAAGTATGTCTTGATGACGTTAAATGAATAAATAAATACATCTACAGACCATATCAAGCTGCTTGAGAACCAATTCTCATGTAGCAGTTTTCGAAAAAACGTGGGAAACTACTTTTATGGTGTTAAAATGTATTCAACCTGAAGTTGTTGTCAATCTGGTGTAGTGTTTTCTCAATCTGATGTAGATGATAGTTCTTGTTCTGCCCTGCTAAGCGAAAAGGCCTTATCTCCATTTCACATACTTTCGAGAAAATAAGCAAAACGCGTTTCGGCTTAGGCTGTACGTTCAAATTTGTTGTATTTCAGTAAAAACTTTATTAAATATATTTTCACGATCTAGAATTTATGTGGTAATACAGTTAAATATTTTTGCTTACGAATTGCCACTTAACGTCTTTTTGCTTAGTTTTAGTTACAGTTTTGAGCATAAGGTAAACACTCATGACGTCATTACCCCTCTACCTATTGGTCAAACCACGTCAATTTCACTTTAGATAGATGCAGAATTGTACAACGAACATTCCCATACCAATATCTCGATTTTCGAAAAATTTGGAGTTAAGGTTTTCTTCGCTTAGGACGGCAGTGTTCTTGTGCAATAGTTATTTTTTCTTATTTAATGTGCTATATATGAGAAATATACACTATTGCTAATTATATCTGATTCCTCCTAGAACATAGATTTGCCAACTATAGAAAATAAAATTACCGGTAACCCTTCAAAATTCCCTGTGATATAGGCCTAACGCCTAAGTGTGAAGCAGCATCTCTGTTCGGGCCAATCCATGGGAAGGAAATGTATTATCGTGAACAAAAGGAGTGCTGTAGTTCTAAAATTTTCAGAGGATATACGCTGCTTTGTGATCATTAGAGCAACCCAAAAGCATAAAAAAGCATAATAGCAATTTAGACATATGGTTGGTACCTTGAACATGGTTGTGGTTATTTAAGGGTCCAGAAGAAACTAATTTTAAAAGCATAATAAAACATAATTTTAGAAAATAAAGCATAATTTAAAATATATAACACAATTCTTGGAAAATTCTGTTTAACTGCAAGTTTAACATACTACCTATATTAATATTTTTCAAAACCAACATTTACAAAGCAAAATCATTGAGAACTTAACAATGCAACAATGAAAAGCTAATTTTTATTTCTGTAAACTTTTCGGTGTAATCCTTTGATGAGGAGAAAAGAAAAAAAGGAAAAGAAGAAAACTTTCCGCCAACAACGAATACTACACAAGAACTCCGCACTGTATTGTTATGTGTACTTCTTGAACTTGAGCACTTTCTGTATTTTTTGGTGATATCTTTTACTTTCCCTTTCTGTATATATGCACCTCTAAGGCTCACACAAATGAAACAAAAACTGACTCGAGTAAAGCATATCTCTTTGCAATGCATTAAGTAGAAATTTCATTAAATATGAAAACTGGTTGCATAAAATATTAATAAATACATCAAGATATTTAGAATATTTAATGTATAGTAAATATTTTACATTATACACGATTAATATAAAGCAATGACTGCAATTAACAATAAAGCATAATAAAGCATAATTTGAAAAAAATAAAGCATAATGTGGGTTGCTCTAGTGATCATCTATGATTATCATAAGAGACATAGAAGGCACTCTTTAATGAACAATGTAAATCTCTGTACTAACTAATTCAATTAAAATATAAAAGATATATTACTGTTTTATAGCCTAAAAGCATTTAATGCTATTTTCTCGACGACACTCCTTACTTAAATCACACCATTAATAACATAAATGAGTGTAGGTATGGAGAAGGAACCAACTCACTCCGAGAAGAAGCAGAAAGCAGAAAAATCTCACCGGGTTTCTTTTCATGACATATTTGAACTCCTGCTAAAAATATCATCATAGGTATTCTGCCTTTATTGGCAGGTCACTTGCCGCAGCTGAGAAGTTTCCATGCCCCACGGTCCTCCGCTAACCTTTTCGTCTTTGCGTATGATCTTTCTGTTTTAATATCATCCATTAATTGTAGTCTCCTTCGCCCCCTCCCTCTCTTTCCCGCCACCATACCCTCTAGGACGTCCCTCATGATACAATCTCTTCTTAGGCAATGTCCCAACCAGTTTCTCTTCCTCTTCCTAATAATGTCTAAAAGTGTTATTTTCTAACCAACCATTACTAACACTCTCTCATTCGTTTTCCGCTTGACCCAACTAATTATTTCCATTCTTCTCCACATCCACATTTCGAAGGCTTCCAGTCGATTTTCGTCACCTTTACGTAATGTCCATGTTTCCGCCCCATACAGTACAACACTCCACACGAAGCATTTTATGAGTTTTTTTCTCAACTCTTTGTTCAAGGTCCCTCCCACAAAACAGACTTTTCTTTCTTTTAAAGGCTTCTTTCGCCATTCCTATCCTTGCTTTTATTTCACGTTCGCATTTCATGTCATTACTAAGAATACTACCCAGGTATCGAAAACTATTCACTTGTTCTATTTTCTCCCCTCCTACTTTTATATTTGACACAGACCCCAATTACCAATCGTTCCAATTACCATGGCTTTTGTCTTTCTAACATTTCTTTTCATCCCATATTCTTCAAAGCCCTTTCTCATTTTTTCTAACATTTTTTTGATTTTCTTTTCAGATTCTGCAAGAAGCGCCATATCGTCTGCAAATCTTATGCATCTAATCATTCTACCTCCTACCGAAATACCATCATCATCATGTAAACTCTTTTTCACTATCTCTTCTAGATAGACATTAAGAGAAAGAAAGGTGATATAATCACTATATCATTGGAGTCATGACCTGATTAAATAAATAAATAAATATAAACCAAACAAAAAGTAGAAAGTACTATACGCTTTGAAGAGAAGGTACACTCTAATGACCAAGGGCGCCGATTTCTCTGTAAATTTAGGGGGGGCCCATTCAGTTGCAGAAGGTATCTATATGAGAATTTTGAGACATATTGCATTCAAATTATGCCAAATAGTGTAACTTATATTCATAAATACAATAGGGGGCCCCACATGAGCTTTGAGAGGGCCGGGCCCCCCACGATCGGCGCCCTTGCTAAGACTAAGATTAAGCAGAGGGTATACGGCGTGTACCTCCGTGTACCCTCGACGACAGCCCTGGCACAAAAGTGCATTAGCACCTGTATTCTATATATCCTTAGTACATTCGCTAATAAACTTAACAGATACATTGTGCTAAAAATGAGAAACTGAAGTCTGTATTGATCATTTTATTTTATTGTATTCACCCGTAATTGCCACTTTTTTAAAATTATCGAAACAGATGAATGACAGTATATTAATACGCAGCAAGAATGCGAAACTAAATAATGTAACAAATATTGTACAAACGAAATGTCTAAGAGTTATTTACCAACGATCGATGAAAATTTAAATTTATCGCTATATTTATGTCGCTCAATTATGACAAATTGTACACTCCTGTCTCTATTGTTGAAAACAATATTTCACCATAAAGTCTAATTGTTATCAAATTTTATGTTAAATAAATAAATCAATCAAATTGTCATAGATTAAAAAGAATATTGGTTAAGGTTCTTCACTACAGCGAAATTAAACTACCGCTAATTTTAGAGTTCTTCTGTAATATCTTCAAAACAAATAAATATATTCGGAAAGCAGAAACGTAGTGAACTAGACAATACGATTTTGCATGTGATACCGTTATCACAACTCATCTATCTGCTCTTGATTTGCAACTGTAGATGGATTTAGCACTTTTTGTGGGTTCTGTAAATAGCGGCATACCAAAAGCAGATAGGTGAATTGCGATAAAGATATCACATGCAAAATCGTATTATCTAGTTCACTACGTTTCTGCTTTTCCAATATTTTTATTTGTTTTGAAGATATTACAGAAAAATTCTAAAATTAGCAGTGGTTTAATTTCGCTCTAGTGAATGCCCTTAATATATAATACAACAGAAATTTGGATTTGTAAAGGCACTATTGAAGAATTTCAATGTTTTACAGATTTCATAATACCTGTCATAAAGGGGTTGGTAAGAAGTTTGTACCGGTCACCGGCCTTAATCAAAACAATTTTTCCGGCCAGGCCAATGGAATACCGGCCACTGTTGGTAACCCTTGTTCAAAATCTAACGAAGTTTAGAAATATGGCACATAAATAATTTTCTAATTAATTCATGACAGAGACTGTTCTGGAGATCATTCTACAGAAATCGATCTTAAACTGTTGATGTTCAAAATAAATAAATAAAAATTAGTAAAAATGAAAATTGAAATCTATTTTACTGATAGGCAAAAAGTTGGAAAAATGTTAGGAATGTGTTATTTTGAACAGACACAAGACATAAAATACAAGAATGCCGTGAAGGCCCTGCTAAATAAATTGAGTACATGCAAAGAATTCAAGTTGAAACAAATTGTTGAGCGTTTTTCACTTTCTTACGAATGCCTAAATAATGAAAAATTAAGTAAGATTGTTTTTCTTCGTTCTTTCGTTACGAATATCACAATCTCTACCAACTGAAGGAACGAAACGGGCTGTTGGTTAGCAGTGCTTGGCGCAAAAACTGGCCCGCCCAGGACACCTGACCGGCAAGTGAATTACTGACGTGGATTATCACGTGATTTAAAACCTTTTTTTGTTTGTTTATTTGTTGTTGTTATTGTTGCATTATTTTCTTTTCCCAGTCGGCTTCCACTTCTATGCCACAAACTAGAGCTTCTGTTGTATCAAAAAGACTCGAAGATGGCTGCAATTTATAATGACATCAACAATAAAACGAGCATTCTTATTGTTGGTGGATGCATTCTTGGAGGAAATAAACGGGGAGAATTTGTCATGTTTCACCTTCAATGTACACTACGAATGGCTTTTCTTTTGGTGTTGCCTAAGACGTTGACCGGCCCAAGGCGGTCTAGCCACGTAATGGGAAAATGATCTTTGTCGACATGTGGTGGTAATAGCGGCTGCTGGTGCCGTAGGGTTCATTGTCTTACTTACCTGCAGGTTCCTCTAGATGCGAGCCAAACTGACGAAGAATCTCTTGCAGCAAGATACCATAGGATACATGAAGACCATGGGTTAGAATCTGCACCAACACAACACATGTCACTATCACCCAACCCCATCCCCCTTCGGGGTAATAATGCTGCTTAAGAGTAAGCAAAGTGCGAATTTCTTGATTGCCTCGATTTCCATGACTTGGCGGGGAACTCCCCTCACCATCTTGGCCTTGTAACACATCACTTTGTGGTTCACTAGCAACTCCACTCGGCTGTTCACTTGAAATTCCGGAATCTTTGGCCTGAGAAGAACTGTGGGCGCTAATTATGCTATCCTGTTTAATTAATTTCTTTAGCACTTCTTGGGGTAAGGAACGGGACCGGTACAAGCGGCCCGTTGACGGTGGATCGTCGTCATCCGCCATTGGGCCTTTACAAGGGCCTCACTCAGGTGGGAAGGCCCATGTCCCACCAGAGAAGACGACCGTCTTCAGCCAGTGTCATCGAGAACCATTATTAATTAAATGGACAACGAAAAATTTCGCGCTAGATTCACGTTACTGAACAAACGTGACATTGCAATTTCCTTTTAATGTATTGTAAACACTGACAAATTTGCACACATATTTTTCTGTTTTCGCGCGCACTTCTGTATTGAGAAAAAGAGGGAGGGCAATTGAGAAAAATAACAAGAGTGCGATTGCTCACTCGCACTATCACCACTTGAACGTCGCCGCTCCACACCTCTCTCTCACACACACACCACAAACGCAAACGCACGAAGAACGACTGATACAGCCGAAACGGTTTCTCGCTCTTCTGAGCACACTAGGCAGGCCGGACGGGAGGGTTCGGAGGGGGCGGCAGTTGCGCCGGATTCCTGTCGGTTCTGCACTCTGCGATATAATTTTCTCCCCCCCCCCCCCCTTGAGCCTTCAGTTGGAGAAAACGGTAGCCAAAAACCACGTGGGTGGATAAAAGGAGCAGTTTAGTAAACGCCTTCTGACAACCATCTCTTATCGAGCTGATGACAACTTTTAACACTCTGTTTCAACAGAAACCATCACCAGCTATTAAACCTTTCGTACAACTGTTTGCCAGATAGGTGGTCGCTCGTGCTCGCCAAAGATTTCCCTTCCTTCCTTGAAGTCTTGGACCACAACACAGCCAAATTGCAACCCTTCAATGGGGTGGAGTAGTGCTTATTAATTTACCGAAACAAGACTCTTACTAGTCGATGTCCTGTGTCTACCGTAAGAATCTGGTATGACATCAAATGGAACCCAAATATTTGAGCGAATATAAGACGGGACTATACTATTCTCCATAACTATAATCCAGTGGTCGGGGCAATTGCCCCCTCCCCCCAGAAGAAGAAACTTTCTTATTTTATATATATAAATAAAACCCATCTTAGAATTTGAAACTCGGTGGCTCAGTAGTGGAGCGTTCATATCTGGTGCTTGGGGTCCCGGGTTCGATCCCAGCCCCGTAAGTGAACTTTGTGATGGACAAACACCGTGTGCGTGGGTTTCCTCGGGGTTCTCCCGATTCCTACCACTTTCTTCATTCCACCATTTCATTCACTACTTATCATCACCGTCTCCTTTAGCCTCACCTGCATAACCGTGGGACGTAAAACTCATTCATTCATCAAGATTTCATTTCATTTTCAGAGTTTGAAGCTGTTAAAAGTAGCTCTAAGTAGCAGTATGACAACTCACCGCCCCCCCCAGAATTCAGTCCTGGATCCGCCCCTGCTATAATATATATATATATATATATATATATATATATATATATATATATATATATATATATATATATATATATATTAGCGTCTGTGTTTGAAAGAGGAAATGAGGCATATTGGCTCAATTGTAGAGCATTTACTTCTGTTGTGTGTGTGTGTGGGGGGGGGGCTGGTACTAGAGACCTGCACGGGCCGAATTTTTCGGCCCGAGCCCAATCCAGCCCGAAGGTACGTAGGCCCGGCCCAAGCCTGGCCCGGCCCGATAAGTTTTAAAAATTCTTGGCCTAAGTCCGGCCCGGGCCCGATAAATTTTCGAAGTTTCATTTTGTAACATTTTTCACGGTCACACTTCTTTCAACGTTTGCCTTTATTCTAATTATCGTTTAACGAATGTCAATAATTATTAAAGAATTGCAATAATCGGCCCCAGCCCGGCCCGACCTGAAGAGAAATCAGTGTCGGCCCGGCCGGCCCAAAGAAATAATAGAGTCGGCCCGCCCAAGCCCGGCCCGTGCAGGTCTCTAGATGGTACGATTTCCAGCCAAGTAAGTTTGTGGTGGACAACATCGTGTTCGTGTGTTTTCTCGGGATACTCCCGTCTCCTCCCACAATATCATTCCTCGATTATTCCATCATCGTTCACTTGCCTTAATCATCCGTCTCCCTTGGCATACAGCGCATAATCATAGGACGTTAAACTTTTTTTTTTTTGAAAGAGAGGAGGAGGCACAATGACTCGGTGGGGTCAGTATAGGGTGGTCGAGCGATTTGAGCTGCTGGCATTCGTGGCTGAATCCACCGGAGGTTCGAGTCCCTCAGAGATTAAAATTCTTCAGATTAACGTCCCGCGATTATGCCTTTAGGCTAAGAAAGACGGATGAACAATGCAAGTGAATGATGATGGAAGAATCGGTGGAATGAGAATATCGGAGGAAATATGAGTACCGCGAGAAACCCAAGGAACATAGTATTGCCCACCACAAACTTACTTGCCGGAAATCGAACCACGGTCCCCGAATACAGAGGTAAGCGCCCTGCCATTGGACCACAGCGCCCTCCTTCGAGTACCTCTGAAAAACACGAGCGTTTCTAACTAATCTCGATGTTTCTGTGTTCGTGTCTCTGTCGAATCTGTTAGTTATTAAAAGTGCAAGCAAGAGAAACTAGAAAAAGATTTTTTAGTGTGGTAGAGCGTACAAGTTGAGTTAATTTGGAGTTTAACGTCCCGTTCAGCAGCGAGGCTATATGAGACGTGAACCTACTGATTAACGTGGAATCCGAACCACATGAGCTCGCGCCGGGAATCGAACCCGGATCTCCCGCGACAAAAGAGCGTACGCTAACCGCTTAGCCACGAAGGAGCTCTAGAGCGTTCAAGTGTAAGAGGTCCTGGTTTGATTCTAAACTATATAAACTTGTGGTGGACAAGGTCGTGCCCATCAATTTTTATCGGAATTCTCCCATTTCTTCCCAAATTTTCATTCCTTCAATCAATTCACAACTATTTATTTTTGACAATCGTCCGTCTCCCTTAGCCGTTTTTATTATTTTGAAAGAGGCCGTGAAACATTGACTCATCGTTAGGCTTGCCTTAAATATGAAGAATTCGCGGTTCAATCCTAGACTATCATAGTTAGTTGCGGAAGAATTCGTGTTCATGGTTTTGAAGGAGCTTTCCTTTTCTTCCTACAATCTTTGTTCCACAAATTCCTCTCTTATTAACAGCTCCCTCCTCTAGTAGCAAAAGCTTTCGGAAATCAGTGTTGCCATCCAGTTTCTTTGAATAACCTTAACTTTCCCAAATTTCCCTCAATAGCTTCCCTTCCGAAGATACTACTGCCACATGTTGCATACCGTTGGAAAGGCCATTCCATCCCCTTTGTAATCGGCTATATTTCACCTCTATAGAATAACAACAGAGTGAGCAATATGCAATATAATGTTAAAAATGGTTCACAACCTGTAGCTCTCAAACCGTTGAGATTAGGACAAATGTTCATATAAACTTTTTTGTTTAGAATTGCCCATGCTACCATTTCCCCAAATATTGCCCCTTCTTCCTGGGACACCCTGTATATATATACAGTATGGTGCTAAATTCGTTGTACAAAAGCAGAGGAGTGATTCCTGAAAGTAAAACAACCAAAAAAAGTTCCAATAAACATAGGTCGAAAACCTCATAGTTTACGTGTTATAGGCCGCCGAACATGAAAAAATGAATTTTAAAGATTCATACCTCCAAAACTATGGGGCGGGCCTGCTGTAGTCAGGTCAAGACTTCACTTAGGAACTTGGATGTGCTCTATCCAAAAATACATATTTTAGAATCCTAAGGTACTCATGCAACAATTTTTATGGAGGTAATTCGAGAGTACTTTATATCGTAGGCCCGTAGTTAAAGTCCCTGTATAAAAATTGTTGTGGAAGCACCTCAGAATTCTGAAGCACGCATTTTTGGATAGGGCACATACTAGTTCCTAAGTGAAGTCTTGACCTGACTACGGTAGGTCCCATAGTTTTGGAGCTATGGACCTTTAGAATTCATTTTTTCATGATTTCGGCAGCTTATAACTTGTAAACTAGAGGTTTTCGCCCCATGTATTCGAACTTTTTTGTTTGTTTTACTCTCAGGAATCACTCCTCTGCTTTTGTACAACGAATTTAGAACCATACTATATATATATATAAACACTCATTTAACATCTATCAATACTGGATTTTTAAAAAGAAATATTCAGTCGTACATGCATTCCGAAATAGATCAAATGTGTTTTGAGAAGGAGCTTGTCAATTGGATGGGGTCCTGACGTCATCTCTTTGGCCTTCAAGAGTACAACGGAAAAGGTTTGTTTTGTTCTCTCGCAAACGCTATCTAAAAAGTTCTACGTGATCCAAGAACACAAATATATGTCGTCGACATGACCATCACACATAGTACACATGCTATATCGTTTTTCCACTTAGTACAGTATTTTCAAGTGATTTTGTGTTCTGTACGATAACAGAGTGCCAGTTCAGAGGGGCTTAAACTTTGAAAAAGGGATTTTTTTCAGAAAAAAATCCTAATTTTCCTCGAATTCCCCTTTTAAGGTATATGATATGGATATGCGAATTATGCTATTTGGAAGGTTGCTTTATTCAGAAGAGATTGAGGTACGAACTAAAATCTTAGAATAAACAGTGATAATGCAGTAGCTGATTGACTAAAAGTCTAAAATGTACCTTGAAAATCCAAAAAAGTAAGGGAGAAAAACTTAGCTAAGCTGCACGAAGTTTTCTTTCGTTATCTTGTAACAATAAAATGTAAAATATGAACTACATATGGAACTTCTCTCAAAAGCTGTCACGGTCTATGCTACTTCCTCCCTCCGCCTTGTATATTTGATCCCGACCATTTCGATCCAATCACTCTTGCTTTTGTCAGATACTTGAATCCACATTGAGAAAGGGAAAAGAACTGGCTGACCTACGCTTATTTTGTTAGCTTACTACGCTTGTGTAGGTACGTTAAATTCGACAAAGAGCTTCATCGTAGATAAATGGTCAACGTACGTGCCTTTGGCGTGGGAGACCTAGGTTCAATTCCCGACGGGAATTTATATGGTTCGAATTCCACGTTAAGCTGTAGGTCCGTGTTTCATATAGCCTCCTTGCCGAACGGGACATTAAACTCAAAATGAAAGAGTTTTAAAAATGGACAAAAGAGGAAATATTCTTTTCCTTTTTCTTGCGTTTATCGTCCCACGTTTATGCACCGAGGTTACGGGAGCGGTGACGTAACTAAGGGGGCAGGGTAAAATTGGCTTGTGACCCGGGTGCCGGATTTTGAAAGGGGGCGCAAAACTAGGCAAATATTAATTTTCACTATAAGGCAAAAAAAAAAAAAAAAGAGTTTTAGCAAATTAAAAATCATAAAAAATTACATCAGAAACTAACAGGATAACAACAACACACCAAACTTAGGATCATATCAATAGAGCATAAGTTAGCTTCAAAGCTATTTTTTTGAAGTCATTATGAAAACCAAAAGAGCCCACAAAGTTAAATTTTAGTTCCATTTTTTGTGTTTTCATTTAACCTACGTCGATTGAAGAGATTCGCAAAATGTCCGACTATAATACTAATACTCGAGACAACAGCTTGACTGTTTGTTATAATTAAATATTCTATTCTAAAGCAGCTGGGGCCGCGGTGGCTCAGTGGTAGAGCGTTCACCTCTGGTGCATGGGGTCACGGGTTCAAACCCTGCTCCCGCCAAGTGAACCTTGTGGTGGACGAACACTGTGTGCGTGGGTTTTCTCGGGGTTCTCCCGTTTCCTCCCACTTTCTTCATTCCACCATTTCATTCATTTCTCATAATCACCATCTCCTTTAGCCTAACCGGCATAACCGTGGGACGTAAAACTCATAGATTTCATTTCATTTTTCTATTCTAAAGCAACAGACTGTTGATTCATCCTGCAGATACGCACATCCCGATATAATTCCAAAAACATTGTGATTTGCAGTTATTAGAGATCCTGATAAGACTATAAGAATGTGTCAAGCATGCTATTCTCAGATTACTTGGCAATCAAATACCAATTAGTTTGTTGTTTTATCATGTACTAAAAATTAAATTATGCACTGTAATTTTGAAATCAAGCTTTATCATTTGAAGAAAAAATGTAGGAGAATTACTGTGTGATGCCAATATTAGGAGTAGTCGGGGAGCGTTTTTGTTTGCTTAATCAGGACGGAGGCGCTAAAGCAAGTTTTTGCCCCGGGCAACAACTAGACTAATTGCGTCACTGTACTTGAGATGCTAATGAGATGGATGCTAATGGTGAAATTATGAAAGTGGCAGGAAACAGGAAAACTCCGGGAAAATACACTCCCACGGTGTTTGTTCACTATAAAACCTACTTCGCAGGAGCTGCAATCGAACCAGTTACCTCCCGTGCTAGAGCTGAATGCTTTACCACTGAGCCACCACAACCCCAGACAAGATTCCTAACTTCGAGGTATGGCAACGGTACTGAGGTACCACATCTCGAAAAAAAATAATAATATAGTATTAAGCTAGACATCGCAATGTAAATGGTCTTCCTTGATTGGCCGAAGCTCTACAAATCAAGGACTTCATATATTTTTCTCTAACTTTCCCAAGAGAGGATCTAACAATATATTAACTTCTCCATTGTCACCTAATCCTTAATTCTATCCAACTCTCCTTAATGATAATGTGTTGATCGAACCTTATAAGGAAACATGTCAAACCAATGGAAATTAACTCATTCTTCACTCCCCTCCCCCAACTTTTCTTCGCGTATATCATACTTCAACATTCACAATACTGATTCACTTTCTTGTTACAAAGACACTAATGAAAGCAAAAAGGTGTAATAATAAATTTTGCTTAATATAAAAACTTATTATTATCAGTTTATTTTTTGTTCATTTCCGAAGCTCATTTTATTCAGTTAATCATAGGAAATTTATTTACGTGTTCTGTGAAGAAGCAACAAGTGTATAATTTGAAACAAGAAATAAATATGATGAAACTTTTTACCTTTGTGTTTCGTACGAGTTAAGCGGTTCTTCTTCTTATAACTTCTTTAAACAGGAAGCATTAAGTTATCATTAGTGTCGCGGTTTATAGGTGTGTATCATTTTCTTTTAGAGCAAGAAAGGGTTCTCATAAAGTACCCATTTTACCAAATGTTGCCTCAGGATGGGAAAGTGAAATAAATTGAAATCTTTCAGTTTAAGAGGCCCCATCATGGCGAAATTAAAATATCGCTAATTTTACAGTCATTATGTGATATCTTCAAATAGATAAAAAGATAATCGGAAAGTGGAATAAGAGCTCGCTACACAATATTACTCTATTTTACATAAGATACCGTTATCACGACTCACTTATCTGTTTTTGATTTCTACCTATTTAGAAAATCGGCATTTTTTTTTCGCGTTTCTAAATGGGCGCAAACGATAAGCTACCAGGTGACTCGTGACAACGGTAACTCATGCAAAATAATATAGTGTAGCGCGCTCTTGTTTCACATTTCGGTTATCTTTTATCTATTTGAAGATATCACATAATTACTGCAAAATTAGCTATATTTTAATTTGGCCGTGTTGGGACCTCTTAACATCCCACGATTATGCTCTTTAGACTAACGGAGACGATGATTAAATCAAGTGAATGATGATGGAAGAATTTGTGGAATGATAAAGTTGGAGCAAACGGGGCTACCTCGAGAAAACTCACAGATACAATGTTGCCCACCACAAATTTACTTCGCTCTGGATCGAACCAAGGACCCAAACCACAAGAGTAAGCGCTCTACCATTGAACTACCGTGGCCCCTCCTCCGGATAGGAATAAAGATAAATTTTCCACTACCCCTTTTCTCTTTTTTGGATTCTTTATCCCTTTCCCCCCTCCTTTCTGGACCCTTTTCGCCTTTATCTGCTTCCTCCCCTTTTCTCAGCTACATTCTAAAATTTTGGAGAAAAAAATAACTTGGACAATCTGTATAGCGAATTGTCTTTACAGTTGTTTTGAAGATGAAGAGTACAAGAATGCAATACAAGATTGTAATATTTACTCAATAAGGCAAAACCACCCAATCTTTAAGTAATTTCTCAAAAAATTAACAGGAATGACAGCACCGAAGACAGTACTTTAAGAAAACACTGTATTGAATCAGGAAAGCGTATAGCGAAATGTGTTGGTGTCAATCACACCGAAACCGATATGATATAAAACTGACTCTTTTTTTGTTATATATAGCCCCTATACGGATCCAAGGGGGGCCATAGGGGCTATAGCCCTTCCTTGACGCTCAGGTACAGACTGTATAAAATGGGCCTCAATCCTGCTTTACACTGGATAAAGCGGTAAATTATGGTTTAGCCCCTTGCTTTATCATCTGGATCCGCCACTGTATATATATATATAAACAACAGAACCAGTTTTTGATAGAAAGCCGAACCAGTTTTTTTTTTTTTTTTTTTTTTTGGATGATAGGTTTTTTTGAAAGTTTTCTAAATTAGTTTGTGTCTATATCTAGTAGGTATGTGTCAAAGCACCAAAGCAAGATAACTAATTAGAAGGTCTACAAAGACTGTAAGCACCTGAAAAATCACTGAAAAGGAAAACTACATGTTTTATACTTTCTTATTTATTTATTTTATTTATTATTTTACATGTCGAGGTTAAGGCTGTACGACATACTTTTAAAAAGTGACTTTAAGACAATATTTTCCAATAAGAAAAATTAGAAAGTAAAAATTGAGGGATGTCAAAGCTTAATCAAATGTAAATCTTGTGGAGAATATGAGGAATGTTGCAAAACCCAAACAATGTTTTCCTAAATCTTTCGACACTGTCTTTGTCGAACACCAGTTTATTATTTTTCATTATGCAAAGATTAAGTTATACCTAGGTATATGAAATATTGAAGGCATGATATCTTGGTTAAGAAATGTTACATCGAAAATGGAATATTAAATATCCGACCTAACGTATTAGACATGATTACTCCACCATAAAATGCTGCAGTAATGCTGTAAAATTGATATTCCTGGCATATAGCCTATAGGGTATTTCCAGTTCTGTCTGAGTCAACGAGTTTGTCCAAGTCACGGGTCAACGGAACAGACTGGAACTGACAAGCGAGACCCAGACAAGCGAGTGATACAGACGATATGGTAATACGGAACATCATTGCACCCGGAACGACGTTCTGTACAGCTGAAGGAGGGTTGTATTGCCGGCATACTATTGTGCCATGGCCATTGTTCCCAGTTTTGAAGACCAGAACCCGTTATCCATTTCTTTCAGGTATGTCCGCAATTGTCCTCACGACGCTGTGGAAACGACACATTGCTCCCATTCTAAGGAATAACATTTATGGTATTTGAAGGCGGAGCTCCGAGTTCCCTTTGAACATTGTTAGCTAATGAGATGTTTGCGGTGTTGCCAAATCTTTGACTTTAAAAAATAAACGAAATGTTATCAATATTGTAATATCCTACACGTGGTCTACATTTCTTAACACCAAAGAGTTCTTATTTGTAAACAAACCACATAATCTCGTACAATAACTACTACAAGCAAGCAGACGACAGGCATCATCGTCAGATCATATGACGGAATAGGAGAATTAGCGTCACGGCTGTCCAGAAGAGAATATAAAACTATGGAAGGTCTCCATCAAGATTAGTTTCGACTGGTCAAATTCCCAATCTTAGCTTGCCTTTAGCTTTGAGAGATCTAATCTAACTCTTCTCTCAGCTTGCTTGGAGCTCTGAGGCTTTCTTCTACTTAGCTTACCTGGAGCTCTGAACGATCCTAAACCGTAACCACCTAGCTTGTCCGAAGCTCTGTGGTTTTCTTGCCCACTTCGCTTTCCTGCAACTCTTCGGGACACCAACCACTCTTTGCTTGCCTGCACCACTGAAATTCCTAAATCTTTTCCACCTAGCGTGCCTTAGCTATGTAGAAATCCTTACCTTGGCTACTTGGACCTTGGAACATCAATTTTACACAAACTACTTAGAGAACTTTGTATTGGTCTTCAAGACCACACTCATAGTGCCTTTATGGATTATATTTGTATATAACAGGAATTTTGTAATTTAAAAAGATGTGGGAGAAATCCAAATCTCGTGTGCTAAAATTGCTCAACTTACTACTACTTTAGGTAACTTTACAGTACACATACCCCATAGATACATTTATTTCTGGAGCTGGATATAACTCTGCACTACGATATAATTTTAATGGGTAAACTTTAGTCAACTACTGTTAACTACTCTTGTTTCTACTGTACATGTTATTAAATTTGCTATTTTATTAAAGTGAATTGTTAGATATTCCAGTCTTAACTAGCGTTCAGTTGTATCTGAAATTATGTTGAGAAATAAATAAATAAAAACTTGAGTAGTGGTTTAGATTCAACATCGGTCTCAAATAGCTTCAATGCTACAAAGGATATGAACTCCACTCAATCAATCACATCTACTTCGCTGGAGCAGTGCGGGCGCATCTTCGGTGAAGGAAATCCGGGTTCGATTCTTGGTGAAAGCTCGTGTAGTTTAGATTACAGGGGCAAGCAGCTCCATATTAATCCGAATTTTGGGATTCTGATTCGGATTTATTTGTAAATTTCTAGCTGCAAACAGATGCGCTGAGCGGCTTCAATCCACTTATTTCTCAGAATGAAATGAAATGAAATCTTTGAGTTTTACGTCCCACGGTTATGCCGGAGACGGTGATGATGAGAAATGAATGAAATGGTGGAATGGAGAAAGTGGAAGGAAACGGAAGAACCCCGAGAAAACCGACGAACACGGTGTTTGTCGACCACAACACTTATTTCTCAGTTATCTGTCTGCTCATAGAATGTCGTATATTTCAGCATGAAAGATATAAATAGTGTATTATTTACTTACCACATTGAACATTACTATGATAAGAATTTGTATTTCGATTTATAATTCACAGTTCTTCTTATTATTGTGACGCCGTGCTACCATTCTGAAGTCAAATTCCACGCTTCGCCACTGATTTGAGTGTACATTAAGTTCTTGCTTCCTCGCTCATGGTACTTCCGATGCAGGTTGTTATAAAAATAGATATTTATTGCAGATGAAGTGTAAGTAAAACGCATAACATTGGTACATCCCATTATCTTGATGATATATTGTATATAATACCAGTAAAACCGGCCATGACAGTGCACGTAACAAATGGTGTCCAATTGATAGATGAGAGTTCCCCTTTGCGTTTGTCTCTTCTAGCAGAAGAATAACCATCTGGCAGTTCCTCTTTTACAACAAACTCAATTAGATCTAGCACATAATTCTCTTGCGTTGACTTCTAAATCCATGCTACAAGTTCTCATCTACATATATATTTAACTTACTTGGATCCATACCGGGATTCGAACTCACGATTTTAATCTTCAAATATTACCGAATATAGGTTGTTTTTTTAATCGAGTTTCTCTAGTTTGAGGATGATCTCATGTGGTCCAATAGTCAGCTTGCTTATTGTGGTCCCGGGTTAGATTCGCAGGATTGACACATTTTTCAATCTTGACCGAAAATCACAAGGCAATTGGACGTCTACTTGAATTAAGAATTAGCGAACTCAGGTTTAGAAAGCCTAAAATACGACAATGGTTGGATTATACTGTAAAATGATCACATATCAACAAATAACTATCTGATCGGCCATAGTATTTAATGAAAATGCACGGCGACATCGATCAACCAATTTTTCAAGTATTAAAATGTATATATATATTGCTGATTAATACATCGATATTTCGACACACTTCCACGTTTTTTTTTTTATATTTCGACATATATTGGTATTTCAAAATCAGATATTTTTCGGTTTTTCAATATTTCGGTATGTTTTAATATTTTTGATCTCTAAACAATTTCGATACTTTATATGGATATCAATGTCGATATAGAAAGCGGAATAACGCACAATCCTAAATTGAGCAAGTAGCACAAATTTTATCTATTTTTCAATTGGGGTCCGCTGTGGCTCAGTGGTCAATAACAGCCGTGGTGTCTGAGTTGCTCGGCAGATACACTGCTGTCTCGGTAAGTGTGCAAGTGACGAGTGTGTATGTGTGTGTGTGTGTTTTTTTTTTTTTAACTTGTCCCGCATCGTCAAGTGGAGTATTTTCTTCTATCAAGTACTTAGTGTTCACTATTTCCTACTTTCTTCGTATATTCTAATGCGAAGTACTGTTTTACCTTCTAAGTGAACCATGTCAGTTATTCGAATGAATACTTTACGTTTGTCATTTCAGGACGTACTGAGCAAGCCTAATACATTAGTGTTGCATGAATGAATTTGTAGTACTTTTCATTTGCTTCCAGATCAAGTTATTAGTATTGAGTTTGATTGTAGTCGTAAAGAATTATATCGCAAGTGCTTTGTGAACAAATTCTGTTTCGAGTGAATGGGAAGGTCACTTCATTCAGATGATATTGGTACGTACAACATTTTAATTGATTCCGCAAGTTCCAATGTTATGACATTTGGTACCCACCGAGTTAGAAGTTGGTACCAAATGTTGTGGGGGGCATCAGTACCTACAACACTGATGCCCCCCCCCCGAAATCTTGCAGAATTCTCACATTTTCAGGCAAAGCCCCCTACCTCGAAACAAAATCGTAATTACGCCACTGGCCGCAACGGACTTTATGGACACGCTTCAAGATTTTAATAAAAAATTAGTAACGTGCTGCCCTCAAGCGGAATGCTTGAGACCTGCCCGATTTTGATAACCGGTTTTGATCTTACCTTGACCCAAGCTTTCAGCAAATATATACATTTACCCTACTTTGTGGGTTCAGGTCCAAGTACATCCCGGGTTTGACAATTAGAGTTGAGTTGATGTTGAGTTTAACGTCCCTTTTCAGCAGCGAGGCTATATGAGACGTGGACCTACTGATTAACGTGGAATCCGTACCACATGAGCTCCCGCCAGGAATCGAACCCGGGTCTCCCACGCCAAAGGCGCGTACGCTAACCGCTTAGCCACGGAGGAACTCTGTTAGACAATTAGAGAGCTAATATGTAAGGCTAAAGAAATCGAATAGGCTGAACATATTTTGGTATATATTTGGAAAGAATATATTTTGGTCGAAGTCAGAAAGGTTTTTCAAGAGAATGTATATTTATTACAGACTTTATATCAGACCACGAACACATCGGAGAATATTACGGCAGAAAAGGTAAACTCTTAACGTTGATTGGGTCTACGTTTTACTAATATTCACGTACAAAAAACACATTAATTAAGAAGAATTCACCAAAAATCTTGTTTTTCGTATTTATGTGAAAAATGCGTAGACTTAGTAGCTTTGGTATGTATGGTATTAAAGAGTATTCTGTGCCCAGGGACGTACGGAAGGGGGGGGACACGGGGGTCCGGACCCCCCCCCCGAAATTTCGACTTTTTAAAAATTTAGCCTAATTTTAGGGGCAATTTTAGCAATTTTAATATAAAATAGCTTCATATTTAGTTTGAACCCCCCCCCCGAAATAAATTCCTGGGTACGCTACTGTCTGTGCCCTTTTGTTTCATTAAGTTTACTTTTCTTGATGTCAATCCTTAAAATATTAGTTAAATCCAAGGATCATAGAAAATAGAGGATCTGCCCTTACAACAAAATATTGAAGCCATACGTCACACTTTCGCCACCCCTATTCTGCCCACTTCGCCCAATAGGATCGCAATGTTTTGAGCCAACAATCATGGCGGAAACGAAAGTATCCAATCAGACAATGGCAGAAACGAGAGTACCCAATTAGATGTGCCGATGCTGTGTTGTTTTTTTGGCTTCATCGAGTTAATAGGATGAAGATACATATGGGCAGATCCTCTATTTATAACATCTTTGATTAAATCACCGTTATAAGGTTTGTTTATCTTTGTGGTGAAAACTAACATTCACGACAATTAGAAGGAAAATGTATTTACTTCACATCATTTAGGGCATGTTCCGTATGAGTTTGCGTCAACGCAAAGCAAAGTATGCGTCTTAATTTACGATAATCTGACCGGCACTCACAATGCCTTGTCCCAGATTTTGCGTTGCGTTACGATTCGCTGCCAAGCAGAAAGTCAAGTGCAGTTTGTTTACAGTATTTATTGAAAGTTCAGTTATTTTTATCTGGATAGATCTTGTACTTGACTTATCCGTTCATAGCCATGTACTGGCGGCTTTTGAGGGAAATAAATGCTGGTGAAAATTAAATTTTATAGTTACAATCTTTGGACAATTTGAGGAGAAAAAGCTTTCCTAATGTACAAAATCTTTAATTTCGA
This sequence comes from Thermobia domestica, assembly GCF_964235325.1. Taxonomy (NCBI): domain Eukaryota; kingdom Metazoa; phylum Arthropoda; class Insecta; order Zygentoma; family Lepismatidae; genus Thermobia; species Thermobia domestica. The sequence goes on along the minus strand of NC_137454.1, from coordinate 381,399,732 downwards.
GTTTTATTTATTTGCGTGCATTAACACGAAGGGGAGCATCTATATTTAATTGGCAGGGGGTGGGGGAGAAAGAGAGGAAAAAGAAAAGTGGCCTCTGAAACCCACATGTGGAAGTCATTCGTTCACCTCTGGTGCTTGGGGTCCCGGGTTCGATCCCAGCCCCCGCCAAGTGAACTTTGTGGTGGACAAACACCGTGTGCGTGGGTTTTCTCGGGGTTCTCCCGTTTCCTCCCACTTTCTTCATTCCACCATTTCATTCATTACTCATCATCACCGTCTCCTTTAGCCTAACCGGCATAATCGTGGGACGTAAAACTCAAAGATTTCAAGATGTGGAAGTCATTAATCATAGTGTAACGGGGACCAAAACTATGACAACATCGTTGGACACACATGTCACTAGTAAGACAGAATGTCTGGACAGTTCCGAAAACCACACATTGTGGTCACCATGATGTTATCAGAGATGGAGTCGGTCGTGGGTCAAGTGGTGAAGATTTGTGAGTGGGTTCGTCGGTCGTGGGTCAACAGGACGTGACCCACTGCGACCCACTACCAACCCACCACCCACCTTGAGCCACTAACCCATCGACCCACCGTGACTCACAGACCCACTTTGACCCATGACCTACTCTATTTAGTGCATTGTAGACAGCATCTTCTGAACACTGATGAATTTGTCTACGATTTACTTTCAAATCCTATTTCTTCCTTTTTCATTTATTTCTATTCACTTATCAGAGATGAGTATACATAAATAAAAAAAAGAATTTCAGACACTTTTAGATATTGATATTTGTAATTGTTATAATAGCAACATTACTTACTACTTGGCTTTTAAGATACAGTGGAATTTTACACTTTTTCCCATTAGGTTAGACTACTTTAACTTTATTTGGGTCAAGCGGAGAATGAATGAGAGTGTGTTTGAAATGGCTGGGGAGAAAATAACACTTTTAGATATTATTAGGAGGAGGAAAAGAAACTGGTTGGGACATTGCCTAAGAAGAAATTGTATCATGAGGGACGTCCTAGAGGGTATGGTGGCGGGAAAGAGAGGGAGGGGGCGAAGGAGACTACAATTAATGGATTATATAAAAACAGAAAGATCATACGTGAAGACGAAGAGGTTAGCGGATGACCGTGGAACATGGAAGCTTCTCAGCTGTTGCAAGTGACCTGCCAATAAGGGCATAATACCTATGATGATGATGACCTTCTGAATTTTATCCTATTTTCCATTGAAAAGTTCCTGTAATTCAACAAGGAAATAGGCTAATTATATATAAAAATTAAATTGAAATGTATGGTAATATGGCCCATCCCAAATACTTTACCATTTTATATCGTAAATTTCAGATCAACGATAACAGAGCAATGCATAAGCGATTGATCTTAGAACCTGAAATTCTGATTAGTGATAATTTCACAGCTTTGTTTTGTTACAAGTGTAAACACTTCAGTCAGTGGAGAGGGGGGCGTGGATCATGGGTCAGAGCTCATGATGGGTTTTGGTGGGTGGTGGGTCAGAGTATATCATAGTGGGTCGCAGTGGGTGGTGGGTCAGAGTATATCAGTGAGTCACAGTGGGTGGTGGGCCAGAGATTATCATAGTGGGTCACAGTAGGTGGTGGGCCAGAGTATATCATAGGGTTCACAGTGAATGGTAGGTCAGAGTATATCATAGTGTGTCACAGTGGGTCAGAGTATATCATAGTGGGGCACAGTGGGTCAGAGTATATCATAGTGGGTCACAGTGGGTCAGAGTATATCATAGTGGGTCACAGTGGGTCAGAGTATATCATAGTGGGTCACAGTGGGTCAGAGTATGTCGTAGTGGGTCACAGTGGGTGGTGGGTCAGAGTATATCATAGTGGGTCACAGTGGGTCAGAGTATATCATAGTGGGTCACAATGGGTCAGAGTATATCATAGTGGGTCACAGTGGGTCAGAGTATATCATAGTGGGTCATAGTGCGTTGTGGGTCAGGGTCACGGTGTGTGGTGGATCAGTGGGTCATAGGTCAAGTTTTCATTGACCCACGCTATCTCTGGATGTTACTGGCAGTATATACATAGTTCTGAAGCCGTATACAGTTCTTGAAAATTAGGTTGTAGTGATATGTAAGTTTCGTCAAGAACCGCCACTGTAACCATGTTTAAAAAATTTATCAGTTTTCGATGCAATTCTCTGTGGGTCCGGCCTAATTTCGGTTTTATTTATTTAAAAACTCCCAAGATTTAATAATCGACTCGGGCGTTGAGAATATAGGATATGTTGAGAAACACTTTTCTCATTTCGCATTCCGCACAAAAAAACAAACATACTATAAACTACGAAACTGTCAACACACCTTTGCAGGAATTGCAGTAATGAGGTTGCAAGTAGACCAGCAATGCAAATAACCTAAATCCATATTTCTTATTTTAATAGGGTGACAACTACCAACATATATCGTAACTTATGCAAGCAAAGTTAAAATATGTTGACACAAGATTTCTTATGATACGCTACCAGGATAAATATAAGCATCGGTGTCTACTCATACGTACCTACATATTTAATTATAAATTTCTATTCTATGTACCTTAATCTAAAAATTAAGGGTCTAAATCGTGATTCATATATTAAATAGTGGTCAAGCACGAGTAGATTTTGATATTGAGATTCTATAACGCTCTAGAAAAGTATACGTTATCGCTATTATCAAACTTCGTATATATCATTTTGTAAACAATTTAAATTCAAGAATGTTACACGTTACTTACAGCGAGGTACAGGACCATGCATGTATTTACATATGTAGTGACCATGTATGACTACCTTTTGTGCTGTATATTTTGATAATAATAGCTTAACAAAACACTGTAACCTGATCTCTTTATTATACGAGTTGCATCTTATGAGTACGGTATAATTCGGCCATCACTCACAAGACTCTTTATTTTAAATTTAATATGTTTTGGCTGAAAGCCCAATAAGAACTTTCGATAAAGGTTATTATATTTTTAGCATTATTACACTTTACTGAACGTGGTTGCTTTGCCATCGGGAAGTCCCGGATGGAGGCGAAGCTATAAGGGGACAGATCCCCTGGTCGAAACTTTGTAGGGGCCACGGTGGCTCAGTGGTAAAGCACTTACCTCTGGGGCGGGGAGTCCTTGATTCGATCTCCGGCCAAGTAAGTTTCTGGTGGACAACATTGTGCCTGTAAGTTTTCCCAGAGTATTTCCGTGTCCTCCCTCATTAGCATTCCACCAATTCTTTAATCATCATTCATTTACTCCGTCTCCCTCAGTCTAAAGGGCATAATCGTGGGACGTTAAACTGAGGTCCCATTTCGTAGTATTGCGACGATGCCATTAACTGTAGTTTCAAATAACGCAGTACAAAACGATAAAAATTGTGTACTATTAAACATTCAAAGCTATTGTTTAATGCAATAGCAACAAAAGATCGTTTACTCTTATGGGTCTGTAGTGTGATAATCGTGCCATGTCGTGATACGTACAATGAATTATACCAACAAACTTTAAGAGATTATTTCTCATATTAAAATAAGAAAAAAAGTTATGAGCATGTGGGGTTAAGTGCATACGAGTACTTTGGATCCAGAGCCGTCAATAGTGTGAAAAAAGAACACATCGTAGCATGCATTAGTTCGAAAACAAGAAACAACGGGGCTCGAAATTCCTAACTAACACTTCCGAGTTCCTGCCGACGCATTCGGTGTTCACTGCTCCCAAGGATTACTCTTTGCCTACCTCGGACCCATCTGTAAGTCCGAACATGAGGAATCACAGAGCTGGAAATTCCTAACACTTTCGAGTACCTACCGACGCATTCGGTGTTCACTGCTCCCAAGGATTACTCTTTGCCTACCTTGGACCCATCTGTAAGTCCGAACGTGAGGAATCACGGAGCTGGAAATTCCTAACACTTCCGAGTTCCTGCCGAGTTCACTGCTCCCAAGGATTATTGTTTGCCTACCTTGGACCCATCTGTAAGTCCGAACGTGAGGAATCACGAGCTGGAAATTCCTAACACTTCCGAGTTCCTGCCGAGTTCACTGCTCCCAAGGATTATTGTTTGCCTACCTTGGACCCATCTGTAAGTCCGAACGTGAGGAATCACGAGCTGGAAATTCCTAACACTTCCGAGTTCCTGCCGAGTTCACTGCTCCCAAGGATTATTGTTTGCCTACCTTGGACCCATCTGTAAGTCCGAACGTGAGGAATCACGAGCTGGAAATTCCTAACACTTCCGAGTTCCTGCCGAGTTCACTGCTCCCAAGGATTATTGTTTGCCTACCTTGGACCCATCTGTAAGTCCGAACGTGAGGAATCACGAGCTGGAAATTCCTAACACTTCCGAGTTCCTGCCGAGTTCTCTGCTCCCAAGGATTATTGTTTGCCTACCTTGGACCCATCTGTAAGTCCGAACGTGAGGAATCACGAGCTGGAAATTCCTAACACTTCCGAGTTCCTGCCGAGTTCACTGCTCCCAAGGATTATTGTTTGCCTACCTTGGACCCATCTGTAAGTCCGAACGTGAGGAATCACGAGCTGGAAATTCCTAACACTTCCGAGTTCCTGCCGAGTTCACTGCTCCCAAGGATTATTGTTTGCCTACCTTGGACCCATCTGTAAGTCCGAACGTGAGGAATCACGAGCTGGAAATTCCTAACACTTCCGAGTTCCTGCCGAGTTCCTGCCGAGTTCACTGCTCCCAAGGATTACTATTTACCTACCTTGGACCCATCTGTAAGTCCGAACATATCGGAAGTAGGACGTTAAACTAAACTAAAGTTCAATAAATTCCAAGTTTTTTATTTCCACAAAACCCATTAAGGAAAGTCGTTTTCATATTAATATTTAAGTTTAAAAGCATGTATAGCCGTTAGCCCTCCCCATCAATATATCCTCCTCCTTGTCGTAGTGCTATAGCCATAGTCATGGAACAAATCTAACGATAAACGTTAATTTTAGACATGGCCATTTTAGCCATTTAGTAGTTAAACAGGAACTAGGCCTTTATGCACTCTATTTAAATATTTATGTCTTATAATCTTTGATACCGGCGAAAGGGATTGTAAGAAGGAAGTTGAAATACGAGAATACACTTACAAGTACACTGAGCATTTGTTTTGCCAGGATTGTAAAACATGGGGGTTAAGATATAAACCGACCTTAAGCATGCATTTTGCCAGTACCGTAGGATTGTAAAACATGGGGATTCATATATAACGCGTACTTTGAGTATTCGTTTAGCCAGTACCATAGGATTCTAAAACATGTGGATTATGATAGAGCGCGTACTTTGAGCATTCCTTCCGCCAGTACCATAGAATTGTAAAACACGGGAGTTAAGATAGAGCGCGTACTTTGAGCACTCGTTTTACCAGTACCATAGGCTTGTAAAATATGGGGATTAGGATAAAGCGCGTACTTTGAGTATTTATTTCTCCAGTACCGTAGGATTGTAAAAGATGGGGGTTAGGATAGGGCGCATAATAATTCCTACGTAATTCCTCGAACCGCTTAAAATGCCACATAGTTTTCAAACCATGCCGTTTTAAAATGCAATAATTCGCAATTTCTGTTGTTTATAACTCTAAAAGGAGGTGTTTTTTACCTATATTTCTAAGAACATTTTTTATTTCATTGGATGCAAGAAATAACGTCCCAAAGTTTGGTCACTAAATTTCTAAACATATTGTATAAGCCAAATTATAGTTATCATCAGTGGCGTATTTAGGGGGGTGGCTTAAGCCCCCCCCAAAATCTTACTTAGTATAGTAAAGTAAATGAAATATCTTGCAGAATTTTCACATTTACAGGCAAAGCTCCCCCCCCCCGAAAGTTAGCAAAGCCCCTCCCGAAACAAAATCGTAAATACGCCACTGGTTATCATAGTGTGTTTTCCAGATGTGTTTGGAAAATATGTCATAACTTTGTTTTCAAAGTGTTCGCCCAAAAGAGAGGCATATTAAACATGTCCCATTAGACACTGTTTTTAAGAATGACCGCTTTTTGGACACGCGAAGAACGCTTCCTAAACACTATTTGACCAATTTTCTCCTCAGAATCTGTTCTAAATGTGTTTAAATAGTGTTTTATTTTTGACAGTGTAAAAGCATGTTTTATTAAAGGCGCATCTTTTCATCTAGGTTTCGAGTGCCTCTATTGTGAAATAAATACTATTACTCTGAAAAAATCTATTACAATCTGAAAAAAATCTGTGTAAGTAATCCAAGGAAGAAAAATAATGAAAAGGAAAGGCCAAGTTTTTCTTAAACGAAGCTTATTTTGAGACCTCATTATTCTTAGATTAAATTAAAGCAGTTCGTCCGTTCATTTCTTCCCGCTGAGCAGCAGCGTAATTCAAATTTTAACCGTCAGAGGGTAGGAGTGGACGATGTAGAAAATACAGCTTTTATAACGAAGGATGCGAAGAAGATTGCCTAATCGTAAAAGACAGGGAAAAGAGACTGTGATTACTTGCTCTTAAGAAAGTTTTTTTATGGAAAGTGATTACTCTAAAACTGAAGCTGGAGTCCAGAAATTAAGAGGCTCATAAAAAAGCGTACTCATCATTTAAATATAATTTTGTTTTAAAGACAGTGAAGAGATTTGTTGGTAATATCCTTCATTCGGCACAACGAATTCAATAAAGTGAACTTTGTAACATGTATTAAATGACGACTGAGGTAATTACATGATTTCTTTTGCTTTCGTGAGAAAATCTTAAATTTTACAACTCACTTTTAAAAAAATGACTATATCACTATTTTATTACAAGACATAACCTTTACACGTAAAATAAAATTGAAATGTAGTGAAATAAACAAACGGAAAAGAAATACTACATGCTTTAAGATTATTTAAAGAAGTAGAAAATCCATAATTTCGCAATGGTATACCATTTCTGCTAAAACGTCATAGTTTTATTATGACAACACTTTTAAGGCCAATTTGTTTTCTAATGATTAACACAATACTTTCAGAAAACGCTAAACATTATCTAGCAGAGAACGTGAATAGTTGGTTAGTTGTTTGAGTAGAGTTATGCATCTCTTTTAGGAGCGAAGCTATAAGAGACGTGTACCTATAGCTTAACATGGGATCCAAATCATATGAGCTTTCATCGGGATCGAGTTCAGGTCTCCCGTACCAAAAGCGGAACATGCTAAGGTACACTTTTCCAAAGCAAAATATAGGGATAATTAATCAATAAAATTAGCCATATCCGTTTGTGGCCAAATGTGCTTGATCCCCGCTTATTAAGTTCTGGTGGGGTTCTTAACTTGGATATAAACCCAAGTACTGATTTGGATCCCAATTAATGTCAACAGTAAGTCGTGTATAATGATGTCTCACTGATAGAAAAAGGGACGGTAAACTCAAATTATTCTAAAGGGCTACGACGGCTGAGTGGACGAGCGTTCACCTCCGGTTCATGGGGTCCCTGGTTCGATCCCAGCTCGCACCAACTGAACTTTGTGGTGGACAAACACTGTGTGCGTGGGTTTCCTTGGAGTTCTCCCGTTTCCTTGCACTTTCCTCATTCCACCATTTCATTTATTTCTTATCATCATCGTTCCCTTTAGCCTAGTCAGCATATACAGTACATGGGACGTAAAATTGAAATATTTCGTTTCATGTATTTTAAATTTTTTCTATCTATCATGAGCCCTCTTTGTTCGTTTAGCTAGCGGGTGTTCGTCCTGGGTTCGGTTCCCGGTGGAGAGCATTAAATATTTAAATGTCACAGTCGTTCACTGTCTATAGTTTATCTACCTCCTTTAGCCTGAAAGACAAGGAATGGGATGTTTTTTAAAAAAAATATGTCAATCATGAAAGTGGTCAGAAGCAAAGCAGAGACGCTTCATTCCTCACGAGATGGGAAGTTTCTCGTTTCGAAAACAATTCGAGACGAGACATACATTATTATAAATTCTAGTAGAGGCGTAAATACTCGTCTCGTTTTCAAGACGGAAATCGAGACAGTCGTAATTCGTGGAATACACGTCCCAATGGGGAGAGGAGAATTTAGGAATTTAGATACATTAAACAAGTTTAAAAAATCACTCTTAAAAATGAAAATATAAATAAATAATTCATATTTTTTTACGGATACATTATGGGGGGCACGGTGGCTCAGTGGTAGAGCGTTCACCTCCGGTGCTTGGGGTCCATGGTTCGATCTCAGCTCGCGCCGTGTGGACCTTGTGGTGGACAAACACCGTTCTCGTGGGTTTTCTCGGGGTTGTCCCGTTTCCTCCCCCTTTCTTCATTTCACCATTTCACTCATCTCTCATCATCACCGTCTCCTTTAGCCTAACCGACATAACCATGGGACGTAAAACTTAAGGATTTCATTTCATTTCATTTAAGGATACACTTACTACACAGTCATATAAAAATAGAAGAGGTGGTAAAAAAAAAAAATACGATTTTAGAAACGAGTTAAGCTTTTCTGCTGAAAAATCCTTTTTACTATTAAAATAATATGAATTGTAAAAAAATATTATTAGGGTCTAATAATAATGTTTAGAAAATTTTACAATATAACAAAACATTTATATCTTGAATTTAGAAAAAAACAATTCGATTGCAAAATCATAAATTAAAGGGGTCGTCACATTCTCTTGTATAGGTTCCTAATGAGTAGTCCTGGTTTGATTCCCGGCGGGTACACTCGGTCAAAAAAAGTAAAACATCTTTTCCTCACTAGCCATCCTGAGTGAGGTTTTCCTGGGTTTTCCTCATTCACATCAGTTAAATGCCGAGATGATACCTAACTTAATGGTACCAGATAAAGACGCCCATCAGGGGGGCAAGCTGGGGTGCTCGCCCCTCTAGAGGAAATTGTACTTCGGAAGATCGAAAACCCAATAGATTTTTTTTTTTTTTTAAGAATAGTTACCGCAAAATTTGAGACTACATTTTAAATGGTGCTTATACTTGCCCCCATGGAAACCACAACATGGGCGCTCTTGGTACCACACCGCTTTGTTCCTTCCTTTCCAATTCTCCGGGTAGTATAATCATCGAGGATCGTCATCCAGTTGCGAATCTAGAAGGTTAAAAATGGGAAGGACAACCAGAACTAAGACTGATAGGTATATCATAAGTTAACTAAAAATTTTCAAAAAATGTATAAATAATAGCTTAAATTATTTTGTCACTCAAAAAACTGGGGGGTCTAGGCCTCCACGGCCCCGGGCTAGATCCGCCAATGACGTCATCCCTCATACGTGACGGGCAAACATGACCATAGTTGCCGAAAGTCTAGAAATATAATTCTTTATACTAATCACATAGGTTCCTAATGACCAATATAGTAATATTTCAGTTGGTTTGAAAATATACTTTTGTGCTAAAGTTACCAAATTTTTTTTAAAAAAAATACAATTTTTGATTAATTTAAACAATTTTCTTTTAAATATTTCCTATATTTATTTATTTATTTTTGTTCTCAGTTTTTTTTTCTGTTCTCGTACTTTACGTTTTCTTTTATTTTCATGTAGTAAGTTTTTTTCTCACCGGTCTTCGATTCAGTTACAAACCCTTTGAATACAATGGGTAGTGCAAGCAAAAAGAAATTCAAAGTAGAGGATATCATTATTTTAGAGACGAAATGGAAGAGCAAGTCTAAAAAATGGTTGGGAACTACTACCTTAGAGCAGGGTTTCTCAACCTAGGGGTCGCGAAGATAAACGGAAGAGATAAATACAATTAGAATCTAATACCGGAAAATAATTTTAAATATTATTTTGAATTTTGTTGTGATAGGCATATTTTTATTTGTATACATACTGTTAAGAACGAAAAAAAAATAGATCTATTAAACATTTTCAACAGATGCAGAGGTGTTTAAAAATCAATTTCAATGAAAGAGGGACGATATGAAACTAATGAGAACTACATATAAAAATACCAGAAAACAAATGCACTAAAACCAGCATATTGAAGTACAATTAAAATTGAAAGTTAATGAAATACCTCAGCATGTGTGAGTTCACTAGTGCGGCAATGTCCGGTTCAATCTTCGTGACGCACATTATCAAGTCATTCAAAATACTCAATAATGTTTTTAATAACTGTCAAAGTTTTATTTTTAAAAAAAATTGGAAATCACTTTTTTCTATATATCATATGACCTAAAATTAAGGGAGTTAAAAATATTAAAATTTTCAAACGGACTCGATTTCGAAACAGTATTTCGGATCGGATTCGATATTTGAAATATGACTAAACTGACCAAATTTGGTTTTAATCCATTCGTTTCAGGGAAGTTACTGTATCCATTATGTATAAGAAATGGATTCTACTATTATAGAAATAGATGGATATCGTGAGATCTCTGCAATAGATGTATTTAAAATGTCACAAAAGCTTATTACAAATCAGAAATTATAAGTCGGTCGCTGGCAAGAGGATGTGATAAAATGGGGGGATCGTGTTAGGAATTAGATTGAGAACCACTGCCTCAGAGGTTTGTTAGGATGCAAGATTGGTTAAGTTTTAGTTCAAATCAGGGGGTAAAATTGAGGGGGAACGCGCGGAGATGTCGTCCTCCTATTGCCAAAAAATATCTATGGCGTCCCCCCACTTCCTAAAATAATTACAATGGACAAAGATAGGCTTGACGTCATGCGTCCCCCTACCTTTTCAGATCCACTTTTACCCCTGGTTCAAATCATAACACAAGTGTTAGAATGAGATTGGTAGGGATTGAAGAATCCTTAGCGAGACGGAAATAACTCGGAAGATGAGCTTTGTAAGTAAAGGCGGTGTGATTCCATGATCTAACTTCTTCATTTATATCTCGTGTTTGTCTTTCTACAGACTGTGATAACAGAACGCGTCGAACAAGAAAAACTTTTTATGTCCCAAAAGAAAAGTGTTTACCGTTCTTCGATTAACAGCTGGGATAACTCTCGGGATCTTAAAACCAGAGCATTCCTCTTGGATATATCTTTTCTTCTTCTTGTCTTTAGTGAAATTAGAACAGGTTGAAACGAGAAGATTAGACAACAGCTTTTGTTTATTTGGACAAAGTTCTAGGTTTTCCTTGTATCATTTTCAAGGAAAATAGGATCTGGTGCCACCTTCTTCCCACAAAAGAAACAAGAAATGGAAAGAAAATATGCAATGTAACAACAGGAACAAATGTACTGAGAGAAACATGTAAATGTTACGTGTGCAGTATGAGCCAGAGTTTCTTTTGTATGGCGTGATATTTTCGCGATTAATATTGAAACTGGAAGTGGTAGGCCTAGTAGATTTCTATCATTTCCGATTTTATTAGAGAGATTAGAACAAAGATTAAATACAAGGAGGCATCAAAAAGTTCATGAAATCATATAGAATAGTATTTCTCAAAATGGGGTCCGCGGGATCTAGCCAGGGGGTCCGCAACACCTAAAATTTGAAATGTGTTGTAATAAAATGAAACTCACAGCGATTATGCAAGAAGTACTTGTTTTTAGTTACTAAACACAAAGCAATTAGAAATTATGCCTACATTTGTAAATTTAAATGTTTTCCAACTTTACTAAATATCTGCCCTGAAGTCGGACGTCGGTCGTAGAACTACTTCAAGTGAGAGAAATTTCTTTTTTTTTTTTTTTTTTTTGTTAGGACACTTTTCCAAAAGCAGTTGTACAATAATTGCGCGACGCCTCGGAATTTCATGAATTTCATCTTCAAGTGGCGGAAAGCTCCCACCACTACCACCAACTCCATATTTTAAAAACAGTAATATTAGTCTTTCCTATAACTATTCTATCAGGCCTTGTTTCCATTTTGTACTAATACACAACAACATACTGAGCAAGGCTATGTGATAATATGTAAAAAAAAAAAAAAAAAAATATCACGTAACAGTTTCAACACAATAACTGTGTCTTCATCACACTTCCACTCCTTCTGGCTGTTTGGGAGTTGGTCATCACTTATATAGTCTCCGGAGATCAACTTTTAATTGGACACGTGTGCAGCTAAAAAGTGAAAGTGAAAGCCACACAAGTGTTACTTTTTAATGAAGGGGCGGAGCCTAATTAAAAGTTGATCTCCGGACAGTATATATAAGTGATGACCAACTCCCAGCAGCCAGAAGGAGTGGAAGTCTGATGAAGACACAGTTATTGTGTTGAAACTGTTACGTGATACTTTTTTTTTTTTTTTTTTTTTTACATATTATCACATAGCCTTGCTCAGTATGTTATTGTGTATTAGTCTTTCCTATGCTTATAAACATGAAGGCGCGCTAGGACCTCAAAATAAATAAATAAATAAACATAAAAAGAAAAAAGAAAAACCTCTAACAATGCAATTATGGAAAAACACAAAGAATCTCATTCCTCACATTAGTGACTCCACATTTGAGAACATTGTTTACGAAGTCTATTTCCTTACAAAAAAAGACATGGATTTTCAATCTTGAAAATTAGTGTATTTTCAACTAAAATTTCGTTCACTAGGACACAATCATGTATCTTTAGAGTAAGCTATTTACTGCATTATTTTTCTTGATTCTTTTGTCAGTGGTAATTCTAATTAGTATATTTTTTAATATTATGTGAAATTTCAGAGACCATTGCAAGGGGGTTCGAAGATCACTTTCCGAATGAACAGGGGGTCCGCGTTATCGGAAAGTTTGAGAACTACTGATCTAGAAGGTGACGAACTACGAACCCCCTCCGATATTTATTTTATAGTTAGTTCCTTGGGTTCCTCCATCTTCAGGGGAAACCAGCAAAGCAGATCCACGAAGAGATGAAAGATGTTTATCGGGATGAAAGCCCATCCTATGAGATGGTATCCAAGTGGGAACGGAAATTCCAAAGTGGACACATAACCACCGCGGATGCCTCTAATAAAACTCCGTACATGAAACTCTTGATTCCAAATAAATGGAAATGAGTCGCAGTTGTTTTTCGAAAATTCCTTTCTTAAGAGGGGGGAAAGGGGGGACATTTTATATGTATTATAATGTACCACGTGCTTATGCTTACAAACACGCAGCATGTGATTGTGTTTACAAAATATTCTACACGTGATCCTGTTTACAAACAACAACCACGTACCTTACGATGGAGTAGCGTCTACTACAAGTTCCAGAAGACAGAGACACCAGTGACACATACAATTACATGATGATGAGGGAACAGTAGCGCCACCGCTCACCTGGTGTGCCTATATAACGGAGGGGATTTCATGAACAGCCCTACGATTGGTCACCCCTCCTCTAGCTTGCTCGGAGCTCTGCGAGATACCCAACTCAAAGCTTCTAGTGTGCTTCGGAACTCTAGGCTTTCTTTTCTCCCGCTTAGCTTGCTTCGGAGCTTTGTGGCTTTTCAAATCTCCTCTCTTTACTTCGGAGCATTCGGGATTTCTAATACACTTCATCTAGCTTACTGTAGAGCTCTGTGTGAATCTTAACCCTGGCTGCTCAGGCTTTGGGTCACGCTTTTCTGCCTTGTATTAGAAAAATTACATTATTGTACTATTCTTGTAGAATACTGTTTATAGTGGATTTTATAACAAAATTGGTAGTGGGAATGAATCCGGACATATAATTTACTTTACCAAGTTCTACCTACCGTTCACAGGGAGAATTTTACAATATATTCTTTTGTCACATTGAAAGGGATGTTCTCTAATATTTGTGATCGCATCACAGGAAAAGAGGCTCACTATTTTCAAACAAAGTTTGAAACAAAGTATCTACTTCGAGCTCTTTATCTATTTATCATGCCACTTCGAAACGAGGGCGCGTATATCCTAAAGAAGATATGCAGTGGCGTATCTAGGAGATAAAAACTAGGGGGACCAGCCTGAACCCAGAATATGATAGACATATCATGAGTTTACTATAAACATTTAAAAATGAAATGAAATCTTTGAGTTTTTAGTCGCACGATTATGCCGGTTAGGCTAAAGGAGACGGTGATGATGAGTGATGAATGAAATAGTGGACTGAAGAAAGTGGAAGGAAACGGGAGAACCCCAAGAAAACCCACGCACACGGTGTTTGTCCACCACAAAGTTCATTTGGCAGGGGCTGGGATCGAACCCGGGACCCCAAGCACCAGAGGTGAACTCTCTACCACTGAGCCACCGCGGCCCTATAAACATTTAAGAATATATAAATAATGATAAATTCGATTATTCTTCTCATTGATCCCGGGCTAGACCTGCATTGAGGATATGCGGGAGTCGAAACGTATACGGAAAATAGAGTACATCATGAGCGCCTCAAGCTAGAAAAATGAAATTTGGTACATCAACTCATAAAAATAAGCAGACACCTGTCAAAGCGTGTTTGAAATTTCTCAATTGAAAGGGGGAAAGGAGCTATGCTAAAAATATTATGTTAGGAGTTTGTATAATTAGTTTCACTAAAATGAGTACCGGTACTCTAAGGGGAGACGAAAGGGTTCAAATATTTTTCGTAAAGCTATTCTCTCCGTGCGGAAAACGTACGTTTCATCTCATATACCGAGCGAGTCAAAAGTAATTTGCCATAGGCCAACTCGGTAACTATTGAAGATATGAAAAAATTATAAGAGAGAATTTTGATTGCCAAGTGTGGGTCGTCAATCTAAAATGGAGGAATTTTCGTACTCGGACCAAAAGTTTAAGCTCGATACTGTTA